>NC_089666.1:7650000-8362500 GCF_037042795.1 Molothrus aeneus
GCTGTGTTTATATGGAAGCGGACGCGTGCCTCCCCCCCTCCCTCCTTCCCTAAATGCTTTCCTTTTATAAACGTGTTGATTTCTTTTTCTTCTTCTGCTTTTTCTCCTCTTCTGCATATAGGGAAAAGTTTGAAGACTCTTATGTCCAAAGGAATCTTACAGGTACATCCTCCAATCTGTGATTGCCCTGGGTGTCGAATTTCGTCTCCAGTGGTAAGATTATTGTTAAACTATGTGCTTTAGTTAAGACATCTTCCCTCTCCTCTGCCTCCTTCCCTTAAAAAAAAAAAAAAAAAAAAAAAAGAAAATAGAAAATTTCCCTTTGCTTCTGTGCTGGTGGAACCGTGATCTGTGAGGGTTGTGGAGGCTGCCAGAGCCCTGCCTGCCCTGGGAGGGTTCCAGCAGTGTTAGAGAGGAGCTTGGAAGCAGAGCAGACGGCAAGAGAGAGCAGCGTTTGAGCTGAAGGAAGCAGCACTCGGTGGGATTTTTTGAGCAGCGTTTGAGCTGAAGGAAGCAGCACTCGGTGGGATTGTTTGGTTTTCAGGGGGAGCTGTGTGTGTGTGCAGAGGCAAATCATTGAGGAGCCTCTTTGGTGTTCCCACCCCTTGGTTTCTGTGCATCGTGCACAGGTGTGAAAGTGGCTAAATAAAGCAGAAGGGAAATGTAATTGTGCCCACGTGTTAGAGAGAGAGCAGGCGTTGTACAAACCGTGGGTCAGGTGAACTGCATGAGGAACAACTCAAATGCTGACAGCTTGAGCATCGTTCAGGACATAGCTCAGTTATGGCTCTTATGGATTTTTCCTTCCCAGCTTTTGGGTTCCGTGTGTATTCTTGATTTTATCCTGAGACTTCCAAAATCTCTCATCAGCATTTTCGTTGGAAAAATGTTGATGGCGTAAATAAAAGGTGACTGGAATCGTAGTAAAGTAAGGCCTTAAAACAGCTCATGGTGTGTAAAAATAAAGTACAGTAACATCTAACTGGGAGGGCAGAGCTGTTGGTGTGGGGAACTGAAGCAGCTCTTGGTCTGAAAGAACAATAATGACTTAAAGCATTGCCAGTAGCACTGTGGAAACAAATACAGGTGGAAATTTATGTGATTTTATCCACTGGAAATCAACCGTTTTTGGTTTTGTTGCTTGCTTGGGCTGGTGTGGGCAGTCTGTGCTCAGATGCAGTTTCTGTGATTGGAAAGGACAGAGCTGGGAGTTCCAGTCCTTCCTGCCTGGTGCCTCTGTGTGTTACAAACACCCACGGAAGGGGCTCGGAGCCGGAACCAACAGTTCAGAAATGAATGGGGAGATTTGTCCTGCCTGGGTGGTGTGGCAGCAGCCCCCCCCCAGCCCTGCCTGGAGTTTGACCCCAGCTGTGCTGGAACCTGGCTCTCCCCAGCTCCTGGAGTGGGTGGCACAACGTGGGAAGTGGCGTGAGCAGCTCCCTCCAGCTGGGAGCTCTGTCTGTCCTGTCACTTGTGGGGCTCAGAGCCAGAAATCTGCTGGTGCCAGGGATGTGCTGCTGCTGTGGGGATGCTGGGCAGTGCCTGGCCAGGTGATGCTGTGGGGATGCTGAGCAGTCCTGGCCAGGTGATGCTGTGGGGATGCTGAGCAGTGCCTGGCCAGGTGATGCTGTGCTGCTGGTGTGGGGATGCTGGGCAGTGCCTGGCCAGGGGATGCTGGCTGCTGGGCATTTTCTGGGCTGTAGCAGTAGCCAAAAGGTCGTGATGCACTTTCCTAGCAGCAGCATTTTCAGGATTTTCAGGTGCATTTCCAGATGGGAAGATAGCTCTGCATGAAGCCAGTGTGTGGCACAGCGTTTGAGAGCTGGGTTGGGAAATTACGGATAGAGGGGAAAATGAGGTTGGTGCAGCTTTGGGCAAGGAGAAATAAATCTTCCTGGACTTGCCTGCCACTGCTTCCCCAGCTGGGAAAGGGGTTTTGGATGTCAGGATTTGCACAGCAAGGCCAGAGCCCACTGAGGAGTTCTGTCAGAGCTGTTTCTCAGTGCTCCCTGCACTTTCTGTGCTGTACTGAGCTCGTGTCCCTGACCAAAGGACAGTTCCACATTTTGATCCTGAATTCTTTTGGTAGCTGCATCCACTGCACATCCAGAGCAGTCACACAAGGAGGAGGATTAGGAATTGGGCATGGTTTATGTTCCCCTTTTAGTGATTGCCCATTCAAGCGCCGCTGAGATCCAGGGGCAGATTCTGCTCGAAAGTAGAAATGCTTTGTATTTTATAGTGCAGATGACAGAGACTTGCAGTGCCTGGTCCTGGTGTGATCCGGTGGGGGTGTGGGGATGGGGAGCTCGTCCTGTCTGCAGCTGCTTCCATGGCTCTGAAATCAGTGCTTGGACAGCGGGATTGGGCCAGCACAACTCGGGCAGTGCCCGTGGCAGGGAGCAAGGCAGGGGCTGCTCCTCTGCCTCATCCATCAGGCAGCAAAGGCAGCACTGTGCTCCGGGGCTGAGCCCGGCTGTCCCTGCGGGAGCGGCGACAGTGTCCCCTGGGTGTGCGTGTGTCCCCTGCCAGTCCCGAGCGTGGCCCGAGCGTGTCCCCTGTGTGTGTGTCCCCTGTGTGTGTGTCCCCTGTGTGTGTGTCCCCTGTGTGTGTGTCCCCTGTGTGTGTGTCCCGTGTGCGTGTCCCGAGCGTGTCTCCTGTGTATGTGTCCCCTGTGTGTGTGTCCCCTGCCAGTCCCGAGCGTGCCCCGAGCGTGTCCCCTGTGCCCCTTGTGTGTCCCCTGTGTGTGCCCTGAGCGTGTCCCCTGTGTGTGTGTCCCCTGCGTGTGTGTCCCGTGTGCGTGCCCCGAGCGTGTCTCCTGTGTATGTGTCCCCTGTGTGTGTGTCCCCTGCCAGTCCTGTGTGTGTGTCCCCCGTGTGTGTGCCCCGAGCGTGTCCCCTGTGTGTGTGTCCCCCGTGTGTGTCCCCTGTGTGTGTGTCCCCTGTGTGTGTGTCCCCTGTGTGTGTGTCCCCTGTGTGTGTGTCCCCTGTGTGTGTGTCCCCCGTGTGCGTGCCCCGTGTGCGTGCCCCGAGCGTGTCCCCTGTGTGTGTGTCCCCTGTGTGTGTGTCCCCTGCCAGTCCTGAGCCTGTCCCCTGTGTGTGTCCCCCCTGTGTGTGCCCCGAGCGTGTCCCCTGTGTGTGTGTCCCCTGTGTATGTGTCCCCTGTGTGTGTGTCCCCTGCCAGTCCTGAGCCTGTCCCCTGTGTGTGTCCCCCCTGTGTGTGTCCCCTGGCAGCGCTGGTGGCTCCGAGCCCCTGCCCGGGTCCGGCCGCGCTCGGGGGGAGAGAGGAGCGCTCGGTCTGGGGAGGAAATTGCAGCGAGCCGCAGCCCCGGGCTGGCAGCGCCCCCGGGCCGGGCTCCGAGCCCCGGCCCCCCCGGTTCCCCCCTGCTCCCCCCGGTGCCCCCCGGCCGCCGCTGGCGCCGCGTTCCCCGCCCGTGACCCGGCGGTGCCGGCGCCCGCCCCCCGCCGCCCGCGCCGCTCGCTGCTGCAGCTGCAGACGGGGCCGGCGCCGGGGCCGCTCCGCCACCGACCGCCGGTTTCCTGCGCTGCCAGCCTCGCCTGGGGGGAGCGGCCCCGCCGGCGCCTCCTCCCCCGGGCCGCCCCCGCGCTGCCGCCCGGCAGCCAGCCAGGCATCCTTGCATCCATCCATTCTTCCCTCCATCCATCCATCCATCCATCCATCATCCGTCCATCCTTGCATCTGTCCATCCATCCATCCATCCGTCCGTCCGTCTATCCATTCTTGCATCCATCCATCCATCCATTCATCCATCCATCCATCCATCCATCCATCCATCCATCCATCCATTCTTGCATCCATCCATCCATCCATTCTTGCATCCATCCATCATCCATCCATCCTTCCATCCTTCTTTGCATCCCTTCATCCTTCTCTCCATCCATCCTTCTGTCCCTCCATCTCTCCATCCCTCCATTCATCCCTGCCTCCATCCCTCTGTCCGTCCATCTGTCCGTCCATCCCTGCCCCTGCCATGCAGGCAGGTCTGAGTGCCCGTCCCAGGGCCGAGGTGCAGGCACAGCCGTGGGGAAGCAGGGGCTGCCCCTGGGCTTTGTGCTCTCTCAGAGGTTTCTGGATGGGAGAACGGCACAGGTCCCTTCACTTCTGGGGAGGCACAGGCTGCCAAACCTTCCCAGAGTGAGCTGCCAGTGTGAGCAGGGCTCTCCCTGCCAGTTTTGGGCAGGCACAGTTTGTGTTGTGTGGAGCCCTGGATGGGTTCCAGTGTGTTCTGGTGAACCCCATTCCCTGCAGGGCTCCCTCTGCTCCAAACCCACCCCTGCATTCTCTGCATCTCTGCTCCAGCCCTCAGCCAGGGCTGGAAGGGGCAGTGGGCTCCCCGAGCCACAGGGAGGGGAGAGCAGCTCTGAAATCCTTATTGAGAACCAGAATGCCTGAGATCTGGGAGCTCCAGCATCTCGTGTCCAGGATAACAGTGGAAGCACAAACCTAGGCACTGCATTGTTTCCCTTACAGACACAGTGTGGCCCTTGCTGTGTGTTCCATTCTCTGAAGGGGAGTTAGGGCTGGAGCCTGGCTGCTCCTCATCCTCTTTTTCTGTTTCCCATGGATATTTGGTTTCTGGGACAGGGTTTCTGTTTGAAAGGTGGCCCTTATGGGGTTCAGGTAGAGAAGGCCCATTTCCCCAGAGCTGTTGTGGCACGGCCACATCCAAACAAACAAACAAGCAGAGCAATAAAGGATGTTTGGGGTTTGCCCTCTGTCCATCCCATGCAGAGGCAGGGGGTGGCTGTGCAGGGCTGGGGCACTGCAGTGGGGATTCGTTTGCTGGGCTGTGTTTTGCTCTTGGTTTGATTTATGTGGGATTCCTTTCTCTGCTACTTTTTGCTTTCCTCATCGTGGTTGTTGTTTTCCTTTGCTGCCCTGAGGTTCAGGCCTCAGTCCAAGACTTTGTCAGGGATGGAGGGAGGAACTCTCTGCTGCTAACTTCAAAAATGCCAGCGAGGAGCAAATCTGAGGTTGCTGAGGCTCCTCCTGGGCCCTGTTTTGGGTGGAAGGCAGCTCTGTGTGTCCCCAGAGAGTGGCTTTGTGTCACTGCTGGTGCTGGGCTCCTTTCTGTCCTTCCCTGCTGCTCCACAGGAGCAGAGCAGGGCAAGGAAGGGACATCCTGGGGCTCCTGAGTGTGGTGGCATCCAAATTCAGAGGCTTTCACCGGAAGGGGAATCTCCCACACCAGGCACAAGTCTTGCAGGAGAACTTTCCTATGGTAAGGGAACTTCGCCTGCTGGAGAATTTCCTTGGCAGGATTAAATCTGAAATTTCACTGTCAACTGAATGGATCAGATTTGGGTTCCTTTCTGAGCTGCTCTGGGCTTAGGGGTGGGAGCTGGAGAACGCTGGGGTTTGTGTGCAGGAGCTGTTTTCATAACTCTGCCTTTGTGGCCCTCGGGGCTGCCTCATGAATGTGGAAAAAGCCCCTCTGTAAAGCAGACTTCCAAACCTCCAAATCCCCCCAAGGACTTTGGCACAGTCTGTTGATTTTTATTTGTGGTTTCATGCTGATTTGGCTTGTTGCTTTTAATCCAGCACATCTTAGTTCAGGTTAGTGTTTGTCGGAGGTTTTGGAGATAGATGGGCTCTTTTTGTTTGTTTGCAGGGGTTGTTTTGGTTCTGTTTTGTTTTGTTAAAGGGCTTGGCCCAGGTGGATTTTAACCCCTGTTGCACTGCAGACTTGCAGGTTGAATTCTTGACAGAAGTTGATTCGATCTCTGTCAGATTTGAGCTTTATGGAGGAACTGGAGATGAGGTGGCTCCTGCTCTGAGATGGGCTGAGGGACCCCAGAGCCCACCCAGGGCTGAGTTTGGGGTGCTGGGCTTGGGCCCAGCTCCCAGGGCTCCTGCTCTGGGGACAGTGGGAACCTCTGTGCTGCTGCTGCCACAGAAAATCCCTCAAATCCACTGCTGAGGGGCCAGAGAGCATCCCAGAAGGGGATTTTGGGGGCAAACAGCTGGAAATGGGGATCAGCTGGCTGGAGAGGAGCCCTGAAAGGCTCTGGGGGGTGGAAGTTGCTGCTGATGGTCCCAGCTCTGCTCCTCATCCTCTTTCCCGTTGCAAACGGCTGGAAATGGAATCAGGGTGGCTCTGAAAGGCTCTTTGGGGGTGTGGAAGTTGCTGCTGGTGGTCCCAGCTCTGCTCCTGGGCCGGACAAGCAGCAGCTGCCCCTGCTGGGGCTGCAGCAGGAGAAGGAGCAGTTACTGTTCTGTGCAGAGGCACAGCCAGCCCAGATCAATGGCACTGACGGTGCCAGCACAATGCTGAAGGATTTAATTCTGTGGATTATTAAATACCCTCTGGAAAGGAAAATATTAATTGGATTGCGGGCTTGGGAGGGAGCAGCAGAGATGTAGGAGCAGCTGTGGTTTAAGAAAATAATTTTATCTTGCAGGGGCTTTGAGGAGCTCCAGGGGGGTGAGGCTTGCCCTGGAGCAGGAGCTGGGTGAGGATCCCTGCTCTGACACAGGAGACAATGGGGCTGAAAGGTCTGGTGGGGTGGAAGGGGCAGAGCAGGAGCCCCGTGCGAGGTCAGGGCTTGTGGAGAGCAGGCCAGGGCAGAGGGGGAAGGAAAATCCCCGCTGAGCTTGGTGTGGGAGGGTTCCTATGGAGGGAGCGCAGCATCTTCTCCTTGGGATGCCCACAGCCTGCACTTGAGCATCCCCTGCAGTGCCCTGGGCTCTGCTGCAGGAAAAGGCAATTCCTGAGCCCTCAGCCTGACCCAGGGTTCTGGCAGCTGCTGCTGCAATTCTGCTCTGAGGGAAAGAAAGTGAAGGCTGGGGAGAAAGACAGACAAATAAATGTGGGGCAGCAGGGGAAGCAGCATCATCTCGTTAGTGCTGTGTCAAGGGCAGCGGAAAGGTGACACAGGAGGAGTAATTTTGCTGTCAAAATTATTTAGAGATGTCATTAAATGCTTAGGGCTGTCTGTGGTGCTTCAGGGCACAGGCACCTGGTGTTAATTTGCTCTGCTGTGTGTCCGGGCTCGCTGGCCTGGCTCAAAGGGAGTCTGGCGGGAGCTGGAAGGCAAAGGGTGCCCAAGAGCTCCCTCAGGAACTTCATTAATTCAGAATTCTCCATCAGGTGGGGTCTCAGGGCTGGAGAGCTCTGCAGGGAGCCCCCTCTGGCTCAGCTCTGGGGCAGGGAGGGCAGGGAGGCGTTTCCTGCTGGAGGTGTCCGGGTCAGGCTGGGCAGGGCTCAGAGCTGTCCCTGCCATGGGACCCTTGCCACCGTGGGCAGGGGATCTCAGGGCTGGAATTTGCCATTGCCATGGGGTGGAATTTAGAGTTCCTTCCAAGCCTGGGGTTTTGTGATTGGTCCTGGGCTTTGGGAAAGAAATCCCCTCTGTTCTTACTTAATTATTCCTTGACCCAAAACACTGCACTTAAAAGATCACTTGGTTTGCTCTCTATGTTCTACTGCCTCGTTTGTTTGCTTTAGTGGGGTTTGTTTGTTTGTTTGTTTGTTTTCCTTGCCCCCTCCCCACTGTGCATTGTCCTGCCCCGTTTCTCCTGTGTTTCCTTTCTCTGGAAAACGTTTTGCTCCTCAGGAGTCTCGTTTGGCACCTCCCCTCCCTTCTCCCTGTACTGAAATGCTTCATTTTCACCTCCCCAGCTGGAGAATTCACCGTTCTCCCCATTTCTGTGCTGCTTCTCCCTGCTAGGACCCCTCCCCTCCCTCCCTGCCTCCCCTGGCAGGTGTCACCGGGAGCTCATGACAGCCCCCGTGTGCCAAAGTTGTGTTTCCAGCTGGAAAGGGAAGGGAACAGGCAGGGAAAGCCTCTGGGAGGGTTCCTGAGTCTGGGAATAATCCAGAGCAGCTCTGCTGGGCACTGCAGGTGTCTGCTGGCTTGGCCAAGGCGGTGAGGACAGGGAGGAAATTCCACATTGCCCTGGGCCAGACATGCAGAAATACAGAGAAATGGAGCCTGGGAAGGGCTTTTCTCGTGCCAGTGTCCGAGGGCGAGGAGGGACGAGCGGAGGGAATTCCCAAGTGCTGAAAGGCTCCTGCTCGTTCATTCTGCCTCCAGCCCACGGGGAAATTGTGGCTTTTGCCTCATTTTGCACAATGTGGCCACAAAGCCCCACCGAGCCCAGATTTGCCCTGGTTTTGGATGAGCTGCACAGAAACACTGCTGCACATCAAACCCCTCATTTTCAGACGTCAGGAGAGCTTCAGGCCCTGAGCAGAGCAGGTGCTTTGATCTTGTGCATCTCCAGCTGGGAGGAACTCGCTGCCAGGAGGCAGCGTCACCTTGGGGTGACAGCACAGGCACCAGCAGGGCTGGGAATGGGGATTCCAGAGAAATGGGAAACCCTGAGAGCTTCTGGGCATGGCAGAGCCACGGGGCAGGAAATGCAGAAAATGCAGAACCTGGAAGGGTCCTGGTGACAGAAAAGTTGTGTTTGCTTGGAGCTGATGCCCAGTTCAGCAATGGGATTGGTTTCAGCAGCAGCTCTGGGGTTTTAAAGGACTCCAGGACCTCTAAGGGACTTTTCTAAAGGCAGGAAATGCAGAAAATGCAGAACCTGGAAGGGTCCTGGTGACAGAAAAGTTGTGTTTGCTTGGAGCTGGTGCCCAGTTCAGTGCTGGGATTGGTTTCAGCAGCAGCTCTGGGAGTTTAAAGGACTCCAGGACCTCTAAAGGACTTTTCTAAAGGACTTTAAAGGACCTGCGAAGCAGCACAGCTCCTGGGTGGGACACTGGGCTGTTCCCTGCCTGGGTCTGTGTGTGGCAGAGCTCCTGCTCCTGCCCTGCCCATCTCAGAGCTGCCCTGGGAGCCCAGCCCTGCCTTTGTCCCCCTTTATCCCAGGTGCCGTGGCTGGGGACTGGGGATGGAGCTGCTGCTGCTGCTGGGTTGCCAGGGCAACCAGAGCTGGCCCCTGAAGACAGGAAAGGGCAAACATTCCTTTCTGCTGCAGCGGGAGCATCAGTGATTGAATGAGATTAGATGGAATTAGATAATCCTGGAATTCTCAGTGATTTGGCGCCAGGCCTTTATTAAATAAGTAAAAGTACCAGCCCTTATAATAAAAATGAATTCTTTCAGATCAATAACTTTCCCTGCTGCTCGTCACAGCTGTGATTCTTGAGATCTCTTTTTTTCTGTGGCAGGGGGTGAGCCACACAAACCTGCCTTTTTTTAAATTATTTTTTTTTCTCCTCTCCCAGAGGGGACAAATAATATCAATTCCTCTTTTATTTCCCCCTTGTGATTCACCCACTTAACCCTAAGGTGCCCTTGCAGAGGAAGGCACTGCAGGGTTCTTCAGGGATGATTCAGTGCCCTGGAATTTACAGCTCTGGGGTTACTTAAACACTGCCCACCATCACTCTTAGCTATTACAGTGTTCTAGAGTTAAAGGAAGGAGCTGAAAATACAAAATTCATGGCAAAATTCATGGCAAAATTCATGGCAAAATTCATGGCAAAATTCATGGCAAAATTCATGGCAAATTCATGGCAAATTCATGGCAAATTCATGGCAAATTCATGGCAAATTACATGGAAAATTCATGGAAAATTCATGGAAAATTCATGGCAAATTCATGGCAAATTCCATGGCAAATTCCATGGCAAATTCCATGGCAAATTCCATGGCAAATTCCATGGAAATACGGAAATACAAAAATACATGAAAATACAAAAAAACCTGGGCAGTTTTTTGCTCTTTGTGGGTTCAGACTCTTGGCACCTGAGCCCTGCCTGGCTGCACAGGCACTGATGACATCGTGCTCACATCTCCAGTCAAACCTGGGCTAAGCCTGAGAGCTGCCCTCTGGTCACAGCAGCAGCATTTCCATCAGCCCAGCTCCGGGCTCCTCCTCATCCTCAGGCTGGCACCAGAACCCTCTGTGCACCACAGGGCACCCAGCAGAGCAGGGAGAATTTGGGCTGTGCTGGCCCTTCCAGAGCAGGCCTTGATTTATTCAGAGGGATTTGGGTTTTTTGTTGCTGGGGGTGTTGCAGGCACAGTGCACAGTTCAGCTCTCACAGCTCCTCTGCAGAATGCTTTTAATCCTGAATTAAAACCCAATTCATTCTCTAATTCCTGCATTAGCACTGTGATTTCTTGCAACATCTCTGGCTTGAAATTCGTGAGCTGCTGGTGCAGCTCTGGACCTGGGCTGGTTTGTATCAGCACTGTGGGTCTGGGCTTTGCTTTTTGGAGTCTCACCTTGCTGTGATGGATTTCTCAGGCAGAGGTTCAGTTCAGAGTAATTCCATGAGGCTGGGGAGCATTTCTGTCCCCCGGTGTGTGCAGAGGGCAGAAATCATCCTTGCTTTGGGAGGATTTAGTCCCGCCTTTGATGTGTCTGCTGTTGTCTGTAAATCACTGCAGGAAGTGTGTTTAAAGGGTATTGGGAGTGATGGGCTCCAAGCTGCTGTGCTTCCCCTTGAGCTGCAGAACTTCCATCCTGGCAGTCGTTCTGGTGTGCTGGGACCCCCGGCCCTGCGCTGCTCCCCATGGCAGGCTCTGGCAGCAGGAGTAAAACTCATTTTTTCCCCCATATCTTAAGGAAATTCTGACGTGGAGCAAAGAGAGAGAGGGGAGGACAGAAGAGGCTGAGAAATGGGCGTGCGGAGCAAATTGATCTGCACTGGGGACAGCCCCACCCTCACCAGCAGAACGGGACCAGCTGCTCATTTTTAGGGTCCTGGAATGCTTTGGGTTGGGTTGGAAGGGACCTTAAAGCCCTGAAATCTCATTGCAGCCCCAGGGCAGGGACACCTGCCCAGCCCAGGCCGTTTGGGGGTTCGGGCAGGCACAGTTCTCCCTGCAGGGCTCTGGTGCCACATTCAGAAAGTTCTGTGCTGTCAGAGCAAACACCTCAGAGCAGAAATCCGAGCACGTTATGTTGGCACTATTGTCCCAGCAAAAATAAGATATATTGGTTTAACATATTTTCCATTAACCAGCTTTAATTTGCATAAATTATATCACCCTCTGTTAATTTATTATTACTTCTTCGGTTTCCTCTATTTCATTATTTCTCCTGGGGGTTATAAAATTACTGGGATTATTCTGCTTAAGCTTTTTAAAATACAGTCACAATGCTGTGTTTTCCCATTCACCTTGTATTTCCTCATTGTTCTGAGGCTCATAAAAAACCTGAAGTGTCACAAGAACTTCCCTGGATAGGAATTCTGCAAGTCTTTGAGAGCAAAGTACCCAAGTCCGCTGATTTAAACCCGAATAATTCTGGAAGTTTCTGTTTGGACACGTCCTAAATCACTGCTGGAATGAGAAATATTTCATGTCCATGCTGGGTCAGAGCTGGCTTTTCCTCACAGAGCAGAAACAAAGCTGTGCCAGGTTTGTGCCCGACAAAACTGTGCCAGGTTTGTGCCCAACAAAACTGTGCCAGGTTTGAACCAATTGTACCAAACCAAAACTGTGCCAGGTTTGTACCAAAACAAAACTGTGCCAGGTTTGTGCCAAACCAAAACTGTGCCAGGTTTGTGTGGGAAGAGGAAGGAGGGAAAGGGGTGAGGGACAGGGGGAGTCAGCAGCTCAGGTGGCCCCAGAATTTTCCTGCAGGGCTCTCCCTCTCTGTGCTGGGCCTGCAGGTGAGGCAGGGGGATGAAATCCAGGGGTTGGCTCTGGGGAGGGGGCAGCAGCTCAGGGGCAGCAGCTCAGGGGCTCCCAGTGCACATTCCTGGTGCCAAGGGGCATTCCCAGGTGGGAAGGGCAGGGGTTTTTCTCCTGGGAAGCTGAGAAGCCTCAGAGAAAATGAAAACAAGTCTTGTCTCATTTGCTTCTCCTGTGTTTTGCTGCTCTGGAATGGGTTTGGAGATTGTTTACCCACAGGTGATTGTTCCTTTGGATTCTGCTGGGAGTTGTTTCCACTCTTTGGCCAATCAGTGCCAAACTCTGTGGGGACTCTTTCTAGAGTCATTATTAGCTGATTTATTATATTATTAGCTAACAATGAAAGAGTTTTCTTTATTATTTTTTTAGCATTCTCTAAGTATCCTTTCTGTATTCTTTAGTATAGTATAGTATTCTTTAATTCTTTAATATATTATTCTTTAATTCTTTAATATATTATTCTTTAATATTTTAAAATATAATATTCTTTAATATTTTTAATATAATATTCTTTAATATTTTAATATAATATTCTTAATATTTTAATATAATATTATTTTTAGTATTCTTCTATAGTATTCTTTAATATAATATTCTTTATAGTATTCTTCTATAGTATTCTTTAATATAATACAGTATCACAAAATAATAAATTGGCCTTCTGAGAGCATGGGGTCAGGTGCATCATTCCTCCCTGCCATGAGGCTCCCCACAAACCCAGTCCTGGGGCCCTGTCCTGTCCCAGCTGCCCTCCTGGGCTGGGTAAAGAACACCCAGGGTCCAGCCAGCCCCTCCCAAGGGCTGCATTTCCTTCCCCAGTCCCACCTTTGGCTGGCTGGAAGAACCTGCAGTTATTATTCCTTTCCCTCGTGTTTTTACAACCCTGCTCCTGTCTTTTGTTTACCTTGCTGACCCCAGATGTGATTTCAGGGGGGATTTTCCTGCAGCTCCAGCTGGCACCCAGTGTCCAAACAAAGGGAGTCGTGTGCCTGGTGCTGCTTTGCTCCTGCTGTGTTTGGGCAGGGCTCACCTGCCTCAGCAGCTCAGGGAGAGCAGATCCAGCTGAGCCTCTGGAGGCTCTGCAGGGATTTGTCCTTCTCATCCTGTTTATTTTAATGGGGCATTCACTCCTCAGGAGCTGCCTCAGACCTGAGCTGGTGCCTCCAGAAATAAGGGATGTAAGAGTTTGACCCTGATTTGATTTAACCCTTATTTTGGCTGTTTCTCCATGGGAATTTGGGTTTGTGCTGGGTTTGAGTTGGATTTTGCCTGTGCAGAGATGACCCTGTTAAATAAGTAACAGTAATTATTATTGGTAAGGTACTCCATACCCTGTGCAGTTCAGGGCACGTTGTGCTGTGCTCTGACATTGGTGATTTACTCTTGCTTTGAGCTGGAGTGAGGGAAATCCAGAGAAACATTCCTGGAGCAGGATCTGTCCATGGCAGGGCCGTCCTGAGCTGGGGACAGGGATCCCTGGAGCAGGATCTGCCCATGGTAGGAATTCTTGGACCAGGATTTGTCCATGGCAGGAGTCCCTGGAGCAGGATTTCTCCATGACAAGAATTCCTGGAGCAGGATTTCTCCATGACAAGAATTCCTGGAGCAGGATCTGTCCATGACAAGAATTCCTGGAGCAGGATTTCTCCATGACAAGAATTCCTGGAGCAGGATCTGTCCATGACAAGAATTCCTGGAGCAGGATTCATCCGTGGCCCAAATCCCTGGAGCAGGATCTGTCCATGGTAGGAATTCCTGGGGCAGGATCTGTCCATGGCAGGAGTCCCTGGAGCAGGATTTCTCCATGACAAGAATTCCTGGAGCAGGATCTGTCCATGGTAGGAATTCCTGGGGCAGGATCTGTCCATGGCAGGAGTCCCTGGAGCAGGATTTATCCATGGCAGGAGTCTCTGGAGCAGGATCTGTCCATGGCCCAAATCCCTGGAGCAGGATTCCCCCTTGACCTTTGCAGCAGGTGCCACCCTGGGTGTCTGCAGGGGTGAGCCCAAAGCTGTGAGTTGCAGGTGGTGGCTCCTGCAGGAGGAAGATGTGATGGAAAACAGGCCCAGGAAAGGGATTTCCCTTTCCCTGTGCCTCCCTCCTGCAGTGCAGGTGCTTCTCAACGCTCCCCTCATCCTCCCCTGCTCCTTGGGAAGCCACTGCATTTGCTGCTCACTCATTTCCCAGTGTTATTTATAAACACAAATGTTGTAAAATCGTGTGGTGTCACCTGCTGGGGCTCCCAGCGTGCTGAGCCAGCTGGGTGAGTGTTCTGGTGATTTTTGGGGTGCAGGTTTTTATTCTTTGCAGCTGGGTGAGTGTTCCTGGTGGTTTTTGGGGTGCAGGTTTTTATTCTTTGCAGCTGGGTGAGTGTTCCTGGTGGTTTTTGGGGTGCAGGTTTTTATTCTTTGCAGTTGGGTGAGTGTTCTGGTGATTTTTGGAGTATAGGGATTTATTCTTGGCAGCTGGGTGAGTGTTCCTGGTGATTTTTGGAGTATAGGGATTTATTCTTTGCAGCTGGGTGAGTGTTCTGGTGATTTTTGGGGTGCAGGTGTTTATCCTTGGCAGCTGGGGTGTGTGGTTTTGGGGTTTTTTGGGGGTCCGGGGGTTTATCCTTTGCAGGATTGATGGAAAACAGGCCCAGGTGGGTGGGATTTCCCTTTCCCTCTGCCAGCCTCCTGCAGTGCTCAGGGGTGACCCAGAGCCGCTTAGCAGAGCCCAAGAGGATCAGGAGGAGCCCGGGGCTGCTGCAGCTCAGGGGGAATTAGGATGGCCAGAGTGCCACTGGTGCAGCTCCTGTTTGGCTGGGCTGTTTTGTTTTAAGAGGCCTGGGAAATGAGCAGGTAAACGTTAAACTGGGGCTCTGAGGTTGCTGTGCAGCCGTGGAGGGGAGGGGGTGGCCTCCCAGCTCCCCTGCTCTGCTCAGGTGTGTTCTACCTGAGTCCACCCGGGCACAGCTCCCTCCAGGGCCTTCCCAAACATCACCCCAGCCTGGGGAGCCTGACTGGGGCGGGACAGACCCAGGGTGTTCACGCTGACATTGTGGGGTTTCCCTTGGCTTTCTGCACATGGGCTGGGGTTTAAGGCAGCTGCAGAGTGGCCAGCAGCAAAACCCAATTCTGCAGCAGGTTTTGGCTCAAAAATTAAGGAAACCTCCAGGCCGTGGGCACAGTGTGTTAATGTGGGTTTGTGTGCAGCTGGGGGCTCTGGGTGGGATTTGCTGCTGGAATTCTGGGGTTCCCTCAGGCATCCCCAGCCCTGCTGTGCTGTCACTGCTGCAGGGCTCTGTCCATGGTGTCAGGGCCCAGAGGGGAGAGGCCATTTCCACATTAAATGTTCCACCTTCCAAACCTCCCCTCTGTTTCACTCCAGTTGACTTTGGTTCTGGTTCCACTGCCACGTGAGATTGGGGTTTTTTCACCTTCTCAGAAAACTCTTCCCTCTGGCATTGCTCCTTTTGCTTTCTTCCCTTCCAGCTTCTTGTTTTCCACTCTTTTGATGAATTATTTACCTCTCTAGTATTTTTTTTAATATTCTCTTTGTGTTTACCTTCAAAACACACAACTCCCAACACTCCCTGCATCCTCCCCTGCTCCTTGGGAAGCCACTGCATTTGTTGGTCATTCATTTCCCAGTGTTATTTATAAACACAAATGTTGTAAAATCGTGTGGTGTCACCTGCTGGGGCTCCCAGCGTGCTGAGCCAGCTGGGTGAGTGTTCCTGGTGATTTTTGGGGTGCAGGGTTTATCCTTGGCAGCTGGGTGAGTGTTCTGGTGATTTTTGGGGTGCAGGGTTTATTCTGTGAAGCTGGGTGAGTGTTCCTGGTGATTTTTGGGGTGCAGGGTTTATTCTGTGAAGCTGTGTGAGTGTTCCTGGTGATTTTTGGGGTGCAGGGTTTATTCTGTGAAGCTGGGTGAGTGTTCTGGTGATTTTTGATGTGCCCAGTCCCCAGAGGCTGTGCTGAGCAGGGATTTGGCCACTCCAGCTCTGCCCTTTGTCCCCAGCTCCTTCCCCTGCATTTCCTTGGCCTGATCCCGGCACTGAATCTCTTCTAAAACAATTTATTCCCATTATTCTGTAGAATGCCTTGGTCTGGTACCCACATTTGCCTCCAGCAGCCACCTCGGGGTAAAAACAAAAGCCCCAAACCCTCCAGTTGTGCTTGGAGCCCTTTGCTCTCCATCAGCCAGGGGTCACAGGAACTGCAGCTCAGGTCTGAAACCTGCAGGAAATCAGTCTTTGTTACACGTGAAATAAAGCAGTCTATGGGGAAAATAACCATAAATGTTCATTATTTGTACAGGAAAATCAATTTGTAGGCCAATTGACCAAATAAAGTAATACAATTTGCTGGGAAATCCCCCAGGTGTGGCAGGGGAAGGCAGAGCAGGGCTGCAGGCTGGGTTTGTGTGGGGAGCGTGGGCTGGGAGGGACAGGAGGCTGAGAACAGGAGTGAAGGTGCAGGAAAGGGCACAGCCCATCGGGGAGAGGGGAATGGGCCTCTCCTGGTGGTTCTGCAGCGTTCTGTGTGTGCTGCCAAGGAAGCTGCTGGGGACAGGGACAGCCCTGGGAGCGGCTCCCCTGTTGTGCTGCTGCTCCACAGGCGCCACAGCGGGGCTGGGGACAGGGGGAAATGTCTGAAAGCATCGCCACCCTCTGCTCCCTGTCTCTGCACCTGAGAGGGGCAGCAGGCAAGGAGAGAGAAAAAAGGGAAAATCCGGAAGTTTTGCCGTTATTTAGGAGACAGCATCATCAGTGTTCGCTCTCAGCCGGTGTGGGGTGGCTTTGGCTCCGTCAGGAGGGACCCACACTGCCTGAGGAGCTGGGGCCACCTCTCTGCTTCCTCCTGGGCACCCCGGGCTGAGGGGACAGAGCCATTTGCTGTGGGAGCAGACACAGCAAACACGGAGCAAAGGACACTCTGCAGCCCCTTCCTAAGAGGGCTGGAAAACAGGTGCCTCCAAAGGCCTGAGAGATTTCCCACCTTGGACCTGCTTCCCTTCAAAGCCTGGAAATTCCGGTTGGCTTTGTCCAGAAATTGTGGCTCTTGCTCTGTTGACAAATGACCCTTTGGGTTTATAACTCACTGAGAGATTCTGAGTGGGAAATGCTCCCCTTGGCTCCCAGATCTTGTTCATATTTTCTGTTCCCAGCTCCTGTTCATCTCTCTCTTTAGGGCTTCACAAAACCACCTTGTTCATGCTGATGGGAAGAGCTGCACCTTCCCTCCTGGGCAGCTCCCTTTTGGGTTAAAACTTCCACATTCTCTTCAGTTCCAGCAGGACCCAGTTTCTGTGCCCCAGATAACCAGGATAAACCCCAGGAGGAGGATGAGGGCAGGGACCAGGCAGGGAATGTGCTGGTGGTGCCTTTGGAGAGCAGCCTGAGCACCAGGAGGTCGAGGGGGCTGCTGGGATTTCTCGGGGAAGTTGTGCTCAAGGGGGATTTTCTTTTCTCTTGAGGGGAAAACGGCCCAACCACGAGCTGGGCTCTGCTGTCCCCTGGTTCCAGCTGTGCCACCTGTGTGGCTGAGCCCATTTCTGTCCTTTTGTCCTCCTGGAGTCGCTGCCAGAGCCTGCAGAGCCCTCCCATGAGGGATGTGACAGTCCCCAAAAGCTGGGGGGGTTCTCCTGCTCTGTCCTGGCTCCTCCATCAGCTCTCCCCTGCAGAGAACCTGGCTGGCTTGCCCAGGAATTATTCTGCCTTTTGCCAGCTTTATTTGGAAAGCCGAAATCAGAGGTTTTTTTTTTTTTCAGAGAAAAAAATTTCATTTATTATTTAGATTTATTATTTATATTTATTATTTAGATTTATTAATTATATTTAATATTTATATGTATTATTCAGATATTTAAATCTAAATTATATATCTATTATCTGTAATTATTATTTACAGTTATCTTTATATTTGTATTTATAATTTATTGATATTATTTATGTTGCTATTTAACAATTGCTGGCTGTTCCCCCCTGCTCCCTCTTGGCCTGCGCCGTCCCTGCTGTGCTGGAGCAGTTCCAGGTGACCCTGGGAGGACAAACCTGGCAGTGCCAGGGCTCAGGGCTGGGCATGGCTGCAGGGATGCCCTGGGAGCTGTTCATCCGTGTGCCCAGGGCATGAGAGCCTGGCCAGCCCCTCCTGCCCATGGGCTCTGTGGGATGCAGCTCCTGCAGAGCCCAGGCTGGGTTTGCCCCTGGAGCACAGGGCTGGCAGCACTGTGGGCTAATGAAGGCCCAGGGGACAGGGCAGGATTATCCTGGCCCTCTGTGAGGTGTTGACGCTAATCTCAGCTGAAGGGCAGGGCAGACTCTGCCAGTCCTGCAGGGGATGTGTCCCCACGGCTCTGCAATGCCCCTAATTAAAGCCATTCCCCCAGGTTTGTTATTGGGAAAAGCAAAGGAAAATATCCCAGGCTCTCTGAACCTCCCCCTTTCCTCTCCCCTATCTTTATTATCAATAAAAGGAGGGGGAAAATGCTGTCTGGGCTTGAGGATTTCCTTCACATATGGAAGAGATTTAGAATTCTCTGGCTCCCAGAGCTCCCCCAGCATTCCCTGGCTGCTCCCTGTGTTTCCCAGCCTTACCTGTGAGCAGGGGCTGCTTTCTCCTGCAGGTTTTTATGCAGCAGTAATTATTTCTGAGGGTTGAATCACAGGCACGTGGATCACCTTGCAAACAGCTCTGATATTTTCAAATTCTTGGCCTCTCTGGGGTTCCTGTCCCAATTCCACTGGGACTTGGATTAAAAATAAGATCCAGTTCCATTTTATTGGCTGAACTGACAGATTCTGTGGGGCAGGGGCAGCTCCCTGCTTTGCTGGGTGCTCCCTGCTGCTGTCCCTTTCCAGCCTGGGTCAGGAATTCCTGCGCTGCTGGCAAAGCTTTCATTGAGTGGTGAGCTGGAATTATTTGGTGGGAAATGCTCTGGAGGCAGAGGTTGGTGCCTGATCGTGCTGCCTCCTTCCTTTCCTCTCACTGAGGATGAGGTGCAGACTGGGGACGAAGGGCTGGGAGAGGCTGGAAGGGCAGGGCTTGGTCAGGACGGGGGAAATCACAAACAGAGAAGTGCCTGTGCTGCAGAATCCTTTAAAAAGTGACCACAGTGACAAAGTGTGAGCCACGTGTGCTCTGTGAGCCATGTGTGACAGCTCTGGCTTGTCAAAAAGAGCTTTCCGACGGAGGTGAGCGAGTTTTTGCTCGGTGCTTGTGGAAATACTGAGGTTTCTCACCAGATCTTGGCGGTTTTGTCTCTCCCGTGGCAGAACCGGGGCCGCCTGGCAGAGAAGAGGAGCATCCCCCTGCCCCCCAGCAGGGTCCCCAAGAAGGAGCTGGGCTCCCTCCTGTCCCCCAGCGAGGACAGCCAGGACAGCGACAGGGGCAATGGGCAGCAGCCCCACGTGAAGCAGGAGGAGGACCTGCACATCAGTATCATGAAAAGAAGGTACCTGAGGCAGGGCTGGGGGGGAAACGGGCACGGGAGCCTGGGCAGAGGCAGCTCTGCCCCAGAGAGTCCCCTCCAGGGCTGGAATGCTGGAATCCAGTGCCAGGGGCACCTGCAGGGCTGGAATGCTGGAATCCCAATGTCAGGGTCACCTCCAGGGCTGGAATGCTGGAATGCCACTGCCAGGGGCACCTCCAGGGCTGGAATGCTGGAATCCCACTGCCAGGGGCACCTCCAGGGCTGGAATCCCAATGTCAGGGGCACCTCCAGGGCTGGAATGCTGGAATCCAGTGCCAGGGGCACCTGCAGGGCTGGAATCCCAATGTCAGGGGCACCTGCAGGGCTGGAATCCCAGTGCCAGGGGCACCTCCAGGGCTGGAATCCCAATGTCAGGGGCACTGGGGTCACCTCCAGGGCTGGAATCCACTGCCAGGGGCACATTCCAGCTCACAGAGGGCACTGCTGGGGTTTTTCCCTTGCTCCTGCCTGGAGAGGAGTTTGCACTCTGGGTTTGCAGGCTGGGTATCACTCTCTGGCTGGGGCTCTGTTCCTCTGGGAGTTGCATGGCCAGGAAATCATCTGTGGGCTCCAGCTGGGTGAAATACAGAGCTGTGGGGACCCCAAATGCTGTGTCCTGCTCTCAGCTGTGCTCAAATTGTGATGGAATTGAGGCTGAAGGGGGGGTCAGTGCTGGGGAGCAGAGTTTGGGGAGCAGCAAGGTGTGGGGTTCTGTGTTCTAATGCAAGGTGTGGGGTTTTGTGTTTGATTGTAAGATGTGGGGTTTTGTGTTTGATTGTAAGATGTGGGGTTTTGTGTTTGATTGTAAGATGTGGGGTTCTGTGTTTGATTGTAAGATGTGGGGTTCTGTGTTTGATTGTAAGATGTGGGGTTCTGGGTTTGATTGTAAGATGTGGGGTTCTGTGTTTTAATGCAAGGTGTGGGGTTTTGTGTTTGGTTACAGAGCACAAGGTGTGGGGTTCTGTGTTTGATTGCAAGGTGTGGGGTTCTGTGTTTTAATGCAAGGTGTGGGGTTCTGTGTTTTAATGCAAGGTGTGGGGTTCTGTGTTCGATTGCAAGGTGTGGGGTTCTGTGTTCGATTGCAAGGTGTTGTGGGGTTTTATGTCTGGTTCCAAGTCTCAGAGCACCCTGAGAGCCTCCAGGAGCAGGGCAGCACTGATGGAATTGCTGGATTTTGGTCCTGCCCTTCTCGGTGCCATGGCCGTTCCTCCTGGGCTGTGCAGTCCTAGAGGAGGAGGAGGAGGGATGGCCTTGACTGGTGACCCTCACCTGGGCTCTCCTGGTGCCCTCAGTATTCAGCTCCAAAATTCCAGGTGCTCCCAGGCCTCTGAAAAAGCAGGAGTTTCAGAGGGTCTGTGAGCCCAGAGAGCACAGCCCCAAGGGCTGTCACCTCCCCGTGATGCACAGCGGGGCCCAGCTCCTGAGACAAGCCTGGAAAAGCAGAGCAGAGGGAGCTGAGGCTGTAATTGCTTTTCTGGTGGTTTATGTGCTCCTGGGCTGGCAGTGCAGAGCTGTTCCCCCTTGCTCAGACAGATGCTGGCACCCTCAGCAGCTGAGGGAAGGAGCAGGGAGGCAGAGGAGCAGCCCATAAAGCCCATAAAGCCTCCTGTAATTAATTTTATCATTGCAGCTGTCCAGTGGTGCTGCTGGAAATGCGAAGGGCTTTTGGAAAGGGGTTTTGGGATGCACCTGGGCTGCTCAGGGAACCCTCCCAGGGAGCTCTGGTGAGCTGCCCTGCCCCTCCTGCCCCTTTAATTGTGCTTTTAATGCAGCAGAATTAGTGCTGGATTGTCTCATTAGGGGGGAGAACAGCGTGATAACTGCAATTGATAATGCTGGGCCCCCCAAACACAAAGTGCCCTTATCTTAAATCTTTAATTACTGTAATTGCTGTGCCTGGTTTGCTGGGAAATGAAGGAGGAATGTGTGGCAGCTCCCAGGCAGTGATCCCCAGCCTGCCAGGGCTGTGCTCTCCTGCAGTTTGTGCCTCTTGGTTAATTCTGTTTCCTTGGAGGGAGCAGGATTCTCCCAGCTGCGTTCAGCTCTCCCTGATTTTGTGCCCTTGCTCTTTTCCTTTTTTCTGATTTTGTGCCCTTGCTCTTTTCCTTCCCTGCTTTTGTGCATTTGTTCTTTCCCTTTCCTGGGAGCTGTGCTGCAGTGTGGGGGGCAGGTGGGGCAGGTGGAATCCCTGTGAGGGCAGGAACAGGGGGGAAAGCCAGGAATTCAGTGCTCAGTGCCCAGGGAGCATCTCCTGCTGCCAGCCCCAGCATCCCTGAGCGTTCATCCCTCATAAAGGGGAGCCCAGGGGTCTCTGTCCCAATGGGGGGAGACTGCACTCCTCAGCTGCTCCAGGGCCTCCAGTGGGGACCAGTGACCCCTCCTGGTGGCCTGGGGTGGCCAGGGTGGCCCTGGGGACAGCAGGAGCAGCCTCTGACCCTCCTCCTGCTGGCCTGGGATGGCTCTGGGGACATCAGGAGCAGCCTCTGGCCCCTGGGTGGCTCTGGGGACATCAGGAGCAGTGTCACCCCCTCCTGCTGGCCCTGGGTGGCTCTGGGGACATCAGGAGCAGCCTCTGACCCCTGGGTGGCTCTGGGGGTGGCCCTGGGGACAGCAGGAGCAGCACAAAGGCTCCAGAGCCCAGACACGACAGCTGGGCCCTGCAGGGGCTGTGCCCCATCTGCTCCTGCCTTAATTCACCTGCTGTGTCCTCCCCCCCAGGCTGGGGGGGCGTTGCTGGCCCCCACTGAGAGCAGAACTGGGTTAAACTGGGATGGGGAACTGGGCCAGGCCTGGGTTAAACTGGGATGGGGAACTGGGCCAGGCCTGGGTTAAACTGGGATGGGGAACTGGACCAGGCCTGGGTTAAACTGGGATGGGGAACTGGGCCAGGCCTCAGCAAACCTGGGTTAAACTGGAATTGGGGCTGGAATTGGGGCTGGACAAGGCAGGAATTGGGTCTGGAACTGGGGCTGGAATTGGGGCAGGAATTGGGGCTGGACAAGGCAGGAATTGGGTCTGGAATTGGGGCTGGACAGGGCAGGAATTGGGGCAGGAATTGGGGCTGGACAGGGCAGGAATTGGGGCTGGAATTGGGTCTGGAATTGGGGCAGGAATTGGGGCTGGACAAGGCAGGAATTGGGGCTGGAATTGGGGCTGGACAGGGCAGGAATTGGGGCTGGAATTGGGTCTGGAATTGGGGCAGGAATTGGGGCTGGACAAGGCAGGAATTGGGGCTGGAATTGGGGCTGGACAGGGCAGGAATTGGGGCTGGAATTGGGGCTGGACAGGGCAGGAATTGGGGCTGGAATTGGGTCTGGAATTGGGGCAGGAATTGGGGCTGGACAAGGCAGGAATTGGGGCTGGAATTGGGGCTGGACAGGGCAGGAATTGGGGCAGGAATTGGGGCAGGAATTGGGTCTGGAATTGGGGCAGGAATTGGGTCTGGAATTGGGGCAGGAATTGGGTCTGGAATTGGGGCAGGAATTGGGGCTGGACAGGGCAGGAATTGGGGCTGGAATTGGGGCAGGAATTGGGGCTGAGGGGCTCTGGGGGTCCCCAGGGTGGAGCAGGTTCAGGGGCAGGACAGGAGTGCTCGGCCCCCGCCTCTGAGCCCTGGTTTTGGTTTGTTTGTTTGTTTGTTGCAGGGTTCACACCCACTGGGATCTGAACATCTCCTTCCGAGAGAGCTCCTGCAGGTACCGGTTTGGGGCACCTCTCTGTGTGGGGGGCTGAGAGTTTCTCATTTGTTCCTGGGTGCTGATGGATGTAAATGAACATTTCTGGCACTTCTGGGGTTTATTTCTCCCTCCCTTTGTTCCTCACCCTCCCCTTCCCACACACCCTCTATTTTGTTGTTATTTTGGGGAAAGTTTTGGGGCAAATGGTCCCTTTTACATTGGAAGAGAGAATTGATGAGATTTCTAAAGAAAGCCCAATTTTGCTGTGCTTTCTCTGGCCCCAAGAAGGTGGAAATTCATGAATTGAAGCTCTCCAGTTGCAAACTGAATATTCCTCTGTGACCCCTGATCTCCTGGGCATGGTGCATTATCTTCATGTGCTGCCAGCAGTCACAAACTCTTCTCATCCTTTAAAAATCCAGAAATTTGCACTAAAACCTGGCATTTTGAAAGGTCTCTTTTATTCTGCATTTCCAGATCAGGATGCAGCCCTTGAGTTGTAGAAAACTGCTTGGTCTGTGGAATGAGAACAATAAATCTGAGCAGCTGGGAAACTTCTCAGGGAGGAGAAAACAGCAGGAGGAGGCAGGGTGGGGGTCTGGGGATGCTCCCTCCACTCCTGGGTGCTGGGCAAATCAGGATCTGCTCCCTGGGATCTGCCTGGGGGAAACTGGAGTTTTGCTGAAAGGGAATTTTTGATGTTTTGTGTGAGCCTGTTCAGTTAGAGATGGAAAAAAGGGAAATTATTGCCGCTGATGGAGCAGTGTCCGTGTCTTTAACTGGAGAGGGATTCAGCCTTGGCCATGGGAGTGAAGGTGGGAAATCCACGTGGACTCATCCTCCAGCAGGGAGCAGTGAGGGCAGAGCAATTCTCTGGTTTTTAACTGGTGTTTCAGGCTGTGCCTCTGAACCACAAACCCCCACAATTCCCAAATTTTCCAGCGTGAAGAGCACAAGCCCCATCCCACAGTGAGCACAAGGAGCCAGTGCAGCAGCTCAGCACCCATAAAAACAGATTTTTGAAAGGCAGCCCTCAGAGTGCAAGCCCTGGCTGGCTGCTCCAAGCTGCTGGGACTCTCAAATACAAAGGGATGGATTCCTTCCATGCTAAATTTCAGCCCAGAGCAGAATTTTATGGCTGTTATAAACTCCTAAAAGGCAGAGGTTTGGGATGGAAGTGCTGACAGTGCCTTAATTAATGGCCCTGTGAGCAATGATTCTGCACAATGGCAGCTGAGGGTGCCAACACCTTTGGAAATTAGAATCCCTGTCTTAAAAAAATTATTCTGAGCTTGCAATGCGTGGAATAAAATAATGCTCTGATTTTTATGTCAAATGCATTTCCTGGTCTTCCTCAGCTTGACTGTTCCCTTCAGTTTAGCTCTGTCCTGGGAGAAACCTCAGTAATTCCCCTGGGAACAGAAGTTTTGCTTTTCCTGAGGAGTCCAGCTGCCAAAAGCTGCCCATAGAAAAGGGCAAAAACCTGGTTATGCTGTGTGGCAGAGGAAGGATTTGGGGTTTTCTGTGTTCGAGCAGCCCAGGTTGGCAGCTCCCAGCCCTGTAAAGCAGATTTCAGTTCAGCAGGGCTGGCAGGGAGGCTCAGGTGTTACCAGAGACCTGCCCTGCTGGGTGTGCAGCTGCCAAAGGGGAATGGAACAGGGCAGGCAGGAGGAAAAGGGACATAAATCAGGCTGGGGGGAAGGAGGAGGTGAGAAACACCTGGGAAAGGAGATGGGAGAAGCAAAGAAAATGGGAACTGCAGTGATTTAGCTCCGTGCTTTGGCAAGGAGAGCAGGGGAGGATTGAAAAGCAGCTGCTGGTGGAGGTGTCAAGGCTGCTCCTGACTCAGCAGAGCTCTGCTGGGGCACACAGGTGACACAGGTGACACAGGTGACACAGTTATCAGTGGCACAGCGCTGATGCTGTGCCCTGCCCTCCCAGCACTGACACAGCATCCCTCCGGGGCTGCCTGCTGTCATTTATTATTTTTTTTTGTCAGCTTTTCCTTTCTAATCTCTGAGACCTGAGAGGGGGACTGAAAGGTCAGGGGGAGTTTTCAGCAGCTGGAGGCTGAGGCTGAGCCCTGGGGCCAGGCAGGGCACAGGAGCAGGGCCCCACACAGGGACCTGCCTGGCCCCTCTGGCACTCCCTGGCTGCTCCCGGCTGGGAAAGCTGAACGAGTTCACTTTTGCCCATCAGATGAAGTCAGGGGAGAGAAGATCCCAGCTCTGCAGAGCTGTTCCCACAGCTCTGGGGACAATTTCATTCTTGACTCTGTGGAAGACCTCAGAAGTCCCCAGTGAGACACCACAGATGTGTCAGCCATGGCAGGAAAAGGACTTTAACTATCCTGTTAAATAAATATCCTAAATAACATCAGGCATGAATTTAGCATTTAACATCAGGTGAATTCAGCCCATCCAGCTCCTTCCTGCCCTGGGTTTGGGCAGTGGCTGCTCAGGGGAATTCTTCAATCCCCATCCTGGGATTTTGGCAGTCAGGCACAGCAGAGGTACCTGAGTGGCTTTTCCCTTTCCTACAGGGATGATAAGGCCAAACAAGGGGAAAGCTTGGAGTGCTGAAAAGTATGACTTAATGTGAGTTAATGATGTCCTCATCATTTCATTAGCAGCGCTTTGTGCTCCCGCACTCATTCCCAGGCAGATTTATCTGGCTGCAGGGATGGGGTAGGGAAGGGGGAGCATTTATGGACTAGCAGAGAGTCAGGTGCTAAAGGGGAATGGGAGCTGATAAACCAGTCCTAGCTTGCATTTAAAGCTAAAATTGCATTTCAGATAAAGGTGGGAAAAGCTGTAGATTCCTACAAGAAAAGGGAAAATTTTATTAAGAGTAATTCTGGCCATGTTTATCCCCAGTGTGCTGAAATCTTCGGTACATGGGAGGGGGTAATGGAATTTTTATAGGGAATCCTAAAGGATTTGGGATAAACTGAGATCTGAAGGCCACAGACAGCCTTGGGAAGAATTCCTGATGCCTTTCAGCTCACATAATCCTCAAAGGAAGAGCCAATCCCCAAAAAAGAACCAACCTGCTGCTGTTGGGTCCAGACTTGCAGGGCTGGAACTGGAGATTTTCTGTGCTCACAGCCCCGTGGGGTTGGGGTGGTTTGGAGTGTCCTGGGTGCTGTGAGGGATTCCTCTGGATCCTCCCTCCCCTCCTGCCCAGCACCAATCAAAGCTGCTTATTTTATTTTCCATTTCCCCCATTATTTTATTCCACGCATTGCATTATTTTAATGTTATTTTAATATTATTTTAATATTCATCAGCTGCACTTGGTGAGGGAGGATTTGGGGTGTTGGAGGAGCCCCAGCAGCTGTGCCAGCCCCACATCCCTGTCCCTGCTGAGCAGAAATCTCCTGCCAGGTCCCCACTCAGGGATCCCTCTCCTCCCCCTCTCTCAGGGTGCTGTAATTCCAGCTGCTTTTTATTTATGAGCTTGCAGGGAGCTGAATGACAAAGCAGGCTTACAGCAAAAACATCTTCATACTTATTTCCACCTTATTTTGGAGTTGCCAGCCCTACTGATCATTTTTATGAACTGTCATGAGCATTAATGAAATTTTATGGGCATTTTGCTGGGGACATTGCAGGATGATTAATTTGTTTTTCCAGGCTCAGGCTGCAGGGAGATTTAGGGCTGTGCTGCCCATGGGGAGGGTTGGGATTTTCAGGCCTCTCCCTCCAGTTGGGAAAACTTTGTTTATTAAACAAAGTTGAAATTTCTCTTTCTCCTCCTCTTTTCCTCTCCTCATGTCCCCCTTCTCTCCCTGGGTGAAGCTCAGGTCCCTGGCAGGCAGAGGGGGAGGCTGGGGATTGTTCTGTCAGACCCGTGTGTGACAAGGACAGAGTGACACACAGGGGTCTGGACCAGTGGGGAAGTTTGAAAAGTTACACAAAAGGCTGAGCAATGAAAATACAATAAAAATTCAATAGCAACAATAATAACAATAATAACAATAATAACAATAATAACAATAATAACAATAACAATAATAATAATATAATACAAATATTTAATAATATAATATATAATAGTGCACAATATACAATATAACACATAAAACATACTATTCATATAGATAATACATATACATAATATAATAACAATACACAAGAAATAATCTATTTATATTATATACTTATATTTAATAATTTAATATATACAATTAGAAAATAAATATAATACAACACAATACAAAATACATATAACAATATAATATATAATACAGTATAATAATACAATACATAGTACATATAACACTATAATATATAATACAGTATAATAATACAATACATAATACATACAACAATATAACATAATATATAAGTATAATATAAAATATATAATACAGTATAATACTATATAATAACACAATATAATATATAATTATATAGAATGTAATATACAATATAAATAATACAATAATACAATATATTTATATGATAAATATATGAAAATACATTTTACAAATCACAGTAATAATAAGTGGTGGCTTTCCTTGAGCTTTGCATGCTGGCTTCTGTCCAGGGCACAGAGTGAATTCCCGTGGGGAGCGTCCTGCTCCTGTGGCAGGGGCATTCCCAGGAGCTGCCTTGGCTGTGCCAGGAGGTGCCAGCCCTGCAGGACAGGTGCCAGCCCAGCCAGGAGGTGCCAGCGCCGCAGGAGGGCTCAGGCTGCTGCCCCACCCTGCCCTGTCCCCTTGACCCCAATCCCTGCCCTGGCTGCCCCTGGGGTGGCTTTGGGGCCGGGAGGGGACGGTGGGGCTGAGCTGAGGCTTTCCCTGATCCCAGCCCTGCCTCTGCTGACTCAGGAGCCCGGCTTAAGGCTGGCCTGGGGCGCTGACCTTGCCTCAGGGGCCACGCCAGGGCACAGCCAGGGAGTTGCTGCATTGCTGGCAGGCAGTGATTGCTCAGAATTCCCTCAGAATTCCCTGTCCAGGGTGGCTCCTGGCTCTGCTGGGCTGCAGGGTGGCCAATCCTTCGCTGCTGTGGTGCCCTGTGTGTGGGGGGACTCAGAGCTTGTGAATTTTTTTTTTTTTTATGTTTAGGATTTTAAAAAAATTAAATTTAAAATTGAATTTAAATTATCATTAAATGAATTTTAATTTAAATTCATTTTCTATTAAATTAAAATTTTAATTTTCATTAATTTTTCATTAATTTAAAATTATTTAAAAATTATTTTTAAATTATTTAAAAATTATTTTAAAATTAATTTTAAATTAATTTTAAATTAATTCTATTTTTAAAAATTAATTAACAAATAATTTTTTAAAAAATTATTTGTTTCGGAAGCTTTGTGTTCTAGTAAGGAAGAAGCTGAGGGGATTCATCAGTTCTTGATTTATTTCCTGATTTTAAACCTGATTTTATTCCCAGACACTGGATTTGGCGTGGTCAGGGTTGGGGTGGGGAGCTCTATGTTCATGCACAGCAGAGACACAACTCACACATTTTTTCCCCTCTGAGCTGCCAGCATTAACTGGGAGCACCAGGGGCTGATTTTGTGACAGGTTCTGAGCAGGAGGTCAGGGCAGGCAGGCAGAGCAGTCCCTTCTGGGGCCTGAAAATCAATGAGAGTGTGATTAAATGGCCCGGGGAGGCTGGACACTGCAGGGAAAGGCAATGGCCCTGCTGGAGTTTCATGTGGGGGCTGCAGCAGGAATTGCTCCTGCAGCTCCTCCAGGTCCTGTACAACCCCCAGATTCACCAAATTGAGTTTTTTTTTTTTTTTCCAGGGGCTGGACTGGAGTGCTGATGTTTCTTTGGAAATCAGTTATTAGTTTGATTTTTTTTAACAAATGCTAACAATTTTTTAAACAAATGCTTAGTTTTTAAATGCTAGGAAATCTGAGTGCCCTTGGGAGCTGGCCCAGCCCTGCCATGCCCCAGCTGTGCTGTTCCATCAGGTGTTTCCCAGGGCTGGGATGGTGCCACAGCATTTATGGACCAGCCTGGGCTCTCCCTTCATGGCTCCCACAAAAAGCTCATTATTCCCTCCCCAGGCCTGATTCACATCCCTCCCACCCCGGGCTGGGGGCAGCCCTGAGGCACAGAGTGCTCTGCAGGATCCTGGCTCCCTGCGGGTCACCAGGGCCAGCTCCAGCAATGCCAGGGCCAGCAGTGCCCAGGCTGTCCCCAGGGCCACCTCCTGAGCCCTCCAGAGTCCCCAGGGTCACCTCCTGAACCCTCCAGGGTCACCAGGGCCAGCAGTGCCCAGGGCATCCCCAGGGCCACCTCCTGAGCCCTCCAGAGTCCCCAGGGTCACCTCCTGAGCCCTCCAGGGTCACCAGGGCCAGCCTAACCCTGCCAGGGCCAGCTCCAGCAATGCCAGGGCCAGCAGTGCCCAGGCTGTCCCCAGGGCCACCTCCTGAGCCCTCCAGAGTCCCCAGGGCCACCTCCTGAACCCTCCAGGGTCACCAGGGCCAGCAGTGTCCTGTGTCCCCAGGGTCACCTCCTGAGCCCTCCAGGGTCACCAGGGCCAGCAGTGCCCAGGCTGTCCCCAGGGTCATCTCCTGAGCCCTCCAGGGTCACCAGGGCCAGCTCCTGAACCCTCCAGGGTCACCAGGGCCAGCAGTGTCCTGTGTCCCCAGGGTCACCTCCTGAGCCCTCCAGGGTCACCAGGGCCACCTCCTGAGCCCTTCCAGGGCCAGCAGTGTCCTGTGTGTCCCCAGGGCCAGCAGTGTCCTGTGTGTCCCCAAGGCCACCTCCCCATGGTTCCTGAGCCCTGCAGGGCTGGGCACTTCAGCTGTGCCCTGGGCAGCCTGGCCAGGGCTCTGTTCCCTTGTTTTTGGGTGGGAAATGTTCCCTGAGATCCCATCCAAACCTCCCCTGCTGAAACTCGAGGTTGTTTCCTCCAGCAGCCTGGGATGCTGCTCCTGACAGCAAAACTTGGGTTTTGTGCTGCTGAGAGCAGAAAAGGAAAAACCCCTCGTGTTTCTGCAGCTTCTGGGGATTTTCTCATCCACTGGAGCTTCTCTGCCCTGCCAGGCAGGGTCAGGAGGGAATCACTGCAGAGGGGAGGATCTGAGCCTGCCCCTGAGCCATGGAACAGCCCTGGGTGCAGCTGCCCCTGCCCTGCCCTGCTCACTGCCCCGGTGTCTCCTTTCCCTGCAGGTCTGACACTGCTCCCTTTGCATATTGGATTTTCCCTTTCTTTATTGGAGGGAGGGGCAGAGGGTCGGGACAGTTTTATGGCTGCTGTATTGATCAGTAAAATTTAATATAATCCCTGCACTTACTGCCTGATCGTTAAGGGGATGGAGAGCTGGTGGAATGTGTTCTAAAAGAAATGTTTTTCCATTTTATTTCCTTCCTATTTCACTTTCTGAGTCTCTCTTCTCTTCCAGTCCCCTACTTTGCATTCCTGCAGAGATTTTTTGAGTGTGTTTTCCCAGCTTTGCTTTGATTTGATGGAGTATTAGGCAAAGTTCCCCACTCTGGTGTGGTGCTGGGTCTGTTCCCCATTCCCTCAGCTCTCCTGCACTTTCTGGACCTTGGAATTTTGTCCCTGCTGGTTTGGGGCTCCCTGAGGTTCTGTCCCAGCTCTCTCTGGAGCTCCTGAGGCTGCAGGGCCAGGTGGGCTCTGCTGTCTGCTCCATTCCTGGGCAGCCCAGAGCTGCCAGCACAGTGAGGCCTGGAGTAGGGCAAGGGGAGCCTGAGCTCCAAAATTGCACCAACAGCTCAATCTGGAGCTCCACATTCACACCAACATCTCACTCTGGAGCTCCACATTCACACCAACAGCTCACTCTGGAGCTCCACATTCACACCAACAGCTCACTCTGGAGCAGGGCAGGGACAGCCTGAGCTCCACATTTACACCAACAGCTCAATCTGGAGCAGAGCAAGGATGGCTTGAGCTCCACATTTACACCAACAGCTCAATCTGGAGCAGAGCAAGGATGGCCTGAGCTCCATATTCACACCAGCACCTCACTCTGGAGCAGGGCAGGGACAGCCTGAGCTCCACATTCACACCAACAGCTCACTCTGGAGCTCCGCATTCACACCAACATCTCACTCTGGAGCAGGGCAGGGACAGCCTGAGCTCCACATTCACACCAACATCTCACTCTGGAGCTCCACATTCACACCAACAGCTCACTCTGGAGCTCCACATTCACACCAACAGCTCACTCTGGAGCTCCACATTCACACCAACAGCTCAATCTGGAGCAGGGCAGGGACAGCCTGAGCTCCACATTCACACCAACAGCTCACTCTGGAGTTCCACATTCACACCAACAGCTCACTCTGGAGTTCCACATTCACACCAACAGCTCACTCTGGAGCTCCACATTCACACCAGCACCTCACTCTGGAGCAGGGCAGGGACAGCCTGAGCTCCACATTCACACCAACAGCTCACTCTGGAGCAGCCCTTGGGAGCTGCAGCTGGCTGGAACTGCTCCTGTGCAGGGCACTGCCCTTCTCCTGGCTGGCATCTCTCTGCAGTGACCCTGGGGCTCGGGCAGGGCACAGCTGGCAGTGCCAGCAGACCCTGCCAGGCTCCTTCAGCCTCACCCGTGAGGAGGATGGGGCACTGGGGGCAGCCCCTGCCCCATCACCTCCTCTCTCTGGGCAGAGGGAGCAGCAGGAAGGGAAGGGCAGCCCCTGGTGGGAGTGATTTCCATCCTGCCCGAGCTGTCTCCTTCCCCCGTGCAGTCTGTGAGCAGAGCCTGCGGGCGCCTGGCTGCCTGTGCTCTGCAGAGCCCTGACACTGATTTATCCTCTGCTTAATTGTCTCCAGCCATTAGTCTGCTCATCCCTCTCCTCCTTAGACATGCACTCGCTGCTAATGGCTGCAGATGAAGCACATTTGGGAGGCGTTGCTGCCAGCCTGGGTCTGGCTGGGCAGGCTCTGGGGTGGCTGTGACCCTCGGGGACATCTGGCAGCACCTCTGTGCCCACTGGGGCTCACAGGCCAGCAGCCAAGGGGCTGGGGTGGACAGTGGCACTGGGTTCTGCCTGGTTCCAGGGGTAAACTGAGGCTGGACTGTGCCTGTGGCTCCTTGCTAATGCACCTTTAGACACCATTGAGGTTTTTATTGGGCTGGGAGGGACTGGGATGGAGAATGGGACTGGGTTTGGCCTGGTTCCATGGGTAAACCGAGGCTGGAAGGGGCTGGGGTGGAGAATAGGACTGGGTTCTACCTGGTTCCATGGGTAAACTGAGGCTGGGGTGGGGCTGGGATGGAGAATGGGACTGAGTTTGGCCTGGCTCCATGGGTAAACTGAGGCTGGACTGTGCCTGTGGCCCCCTGAGCCTGGATTTGCTGGTGCATCTGTGCACACCCCGATGGTTTTTATTTCAAACCATGGACAATCTCCTGACAGCAGGAGGTTCTGGGGCAAGGAGAGCAGCACTGCTGGTGCTGGTGGGGATGATTCCCTCCCTGTCCCGGGTTCTGTTTTCCCTGGATCCATCCCGGTGTCCTGCCCTCTCTGGGTTCTGAGGAGCTGCTCCAGAGAGAGGGGGCTGCATTTTCCTGCTGGGTAAAACAATCCCTCCCAGCAGCTGGAGGTGTTTACCCACCAGCCCGCTCCGGGCTCCGCTGGGATGCGAGGCAGTGTGCAAATGCAAAGATGTAATTATCCCATTTTTCTCTTCCCACTCCCTGCTCTCCTGGCTCCTCTCCTCCGCCCTTTCCGGGCCTTGTGCTGATGGCAGCGTTTATCTGCATTTGTCCTCTGTCCCTGACAGCCACTTATTGATTGGCATGATTAAAAAGAACTGATAATCACTTCACATTAATCCCATAAATGACTTAAGACACCAAAATATTTGCATAATGCATCTTAAAGGTGGCAGCTAAAAGAGGATAAGACCCAAAACTGCTTGGCACAGGAGAAATGGGCTTCCCACTCACCTGTGGGCTTGCTTAAGTAATGAGCCTCGTGCTTGCATAAGGAGCACTCTGAACTGCTCTGGGGGGAGGTGGGAGGGTGCTCAGGGGATTTGGGAGCCCAGCATCCCTTCTCCTGCTGATCCCCCCGAGGGACGGGGGATCCTGGAGGGAATCAGGGGCTGTTTGTGTCTGCAGCCTCCCCTGGAAATCTGCAGCCAGACGCCCGCTGAAAGTACCTAAAGACTTTCTGTCCTGGGCTGATCAGCTTAGCAGCAGCTAGACACGGATTAGCTCCATCCCTGCTGCAGCCCGGGCTGGGCTGGGAGCCCCGGGAGCTGCACCGGGGGGATATTTAAGGCAGATCAGTGCTGGGTAATTCTGCAGATAATGCACCCTCCGGGCTGCTCTGCCGGGCCCAGGTGAGGACACCCCCGGGTGGGAGCAGGGAGGGAGCTGTGGCTGGGCAGGGAGGGCCGTGTTCCTCATTTGTTCCTCATTTGTTCTTCATTTATTCCTCGTTTCTGTCGTTTCTGCCAAGTGTCTCTGGCTCTCCTGGCTGTCATCTTCCCTTCAGAGACAGGGCAGGAGAAGTTGTCCTGTTCAGCTGAGGGTGAGCCCCTGGTGCTGGCCGGATGGGGAGCTCAGCATCTCCTGCAAACAAACCAAAGGGAGATGTTCCAGCTCCTGCCACCTTCTTCTTCCTCCTCACTCCTTGTAGATCCTTTACTCAGGAATATTTTGCAACTGGAGAGTGGTTTGCCAGCAAAAGAATTCACCACTGAGCTGCAGTGTCTGCTACAGCGAATTGGTTGTTGTGTTCTTCCTTTCCATAGAAGGAAAAAAAAAATAGAAAAAAAAGGACTAACCCAGCCTAGTTAGCAGGAGTGTGATGCAAGGAGAGCAGGCAAAATAATGCTGCATTGCTTTAACACAGTCTCTTTTCCCTGAAGGAAGAGCATTGTTTCAGGATCTGTTGGAGGGGGAGTTGAAAATGGGTTTTGTAAATAGATCTGTCCCCTCAGCTCTGGGGAACGCTGCTGCCCGGGCTTGTGGTGGGTTTCTGTCTGAGGAGAGAAACCATCATTCAACCAAACCAAACTGCCTTTTGTCCCAGCACTGATGGAATGGAAAAACTTAGGTTTTTAAGAATAGAAGGGTGGCAGCTGATAGAAAACTATCAGTTATTTCAGTTCAAGTTTCCTATTCATTCTGGAGCAGCTCTGCCAATTCCTCCGCTTTCAGTTTTTCCATCCTCGATGTGAGTCCTGGCCCACGCAAGTTCTATCTGGCAGGGCTGGGATCAGAAATCAGCAGCTCTGGCAGCTGCAGGGCCCTTGATGGGAAATGAGAGGGGAGTTTGGGAAGGGCTTTGAAATCCCCAAAAATCCAGGAGAGGTTAGGGAGGGAGAGAGGGAAGGAGAGAGGGAGGAAAGGAGAGACAGGGAGGGAGGGAAGGGGCAATCCTGCAATCCAGCAGTGCTGGAGCACACAAAAACCTCTCCCAGCTGTGCTCACATGGGGGAAAGAAAGCAATTCTGGGGGACAGGTACTTCAGGTACTTTGAGTGGTGGGATTTCCTTAACGTGGGGTTTCTGTGCTCTGCCGCAGCCGCGACACCGACCTGTCCAGCATCATCTCCAGCCTGCAGCAGGGCCGCCAGCTCGGCATGCCAGAGAGCCAGAGCCGCTGTGAGCTCAAGAGGAACCCCCTGGACGTGGGGCTGGCAGCAGCAGGTGAGGGCTGGGGCACCTCTGCTGCCCTGGGCTCGTGGTTTCCCTCCCCTCCTCTCCCTCTCGCCTGTGGTGGTGTTCGCAGGGGTCTCAGGATGAGGGAAGAGATCCTGACTCCGTGTTTCAGAAGGCTGATTTATTATTTTATTATTTATATTTTATGGTATATATTATATTAAAAGAAAATGATATATTAAAACTGTACTAAAAGAATAGAAGAAAGGATTTCATCAGAAGGAAAGAAGTGGAATGATAACAAAAGCTCGTGACTCTCAGAGAGTCCGAGACAGCTGGGCTGTGATTGGCCATTAATTAGAAACAACCACATGAGCCCAATCCCAGATCCACCTGTTGCATTCCACAGCAGCAGATAACCATTGTTTGCATTTTGTTCCTGAGGCCTCTCAGCTTCTCAGGAGAAAAATCCTAGCAAAAGGGTTTTTCATAAAATATCATGGCTGCACTCGTTCCCTGGTCCCTTTGCTGTCCTGTTGGATTTTTCTGTGTTGCATTTCAGCTGGAGGAAATCCTGCGGTGCTGTGGCTAAAGATGGAGGTGGGAAGGGTGGCTAAAGAAGGTGGGAAGGATTTTGTGGTGCTGGTGAAGCCCTCTGGAGGTCCCCAAACCCAGTGGGCTGTGTTAAAGGAGCTTGTGGCAGCACAGCACTGCAGCATCCCCAGGGCTGCTGCCAAGTGAGGCAGAAAGGCCTCGCACAGAGCATGATTGGATTTGTAATTTCATTAATCTGAGGTTCCCCACGCTGCTGCAGGGCCTGCCAGCTCTCTGGGAGCAGGGTGGTTTGGGTTTCTGGGCAGGTTTTGGGCTGTTCCCCTGGTTTCAGCTCCTGGGGGATCCTGCCCTGGGCTCAGGGAGGGGGTCTGGGGAAGGGTGGTCTGGTGGTGCAGAAGTCCACAGGTGAGAGTCTGGGATAAATAAACCAACATCTGCTTGTTGATTGCAGGAGCCGTCAGTTGGAAATGGAAGTTGAGGAAAAATTGGGGTTTCTGTCAGTTTTTATAGTGTTTTATTCAGTTTAATACCCTGCCCTTTCAAATCAGAGCTGGATCTCTCTGTGTGCTGTTTTAGGCCTTCTCAGAAAATCTGTCTGGTTGTGTTCATGTGTTTTGTCAGTCATTCTGCTGAGTGTGTGAGTGAACCCCAAATGCAGAGGGAGCCCCACACCTGAATGTCTTTGGGGGGTGAAAACTTCAATCACATCTTCAGGATGGACTCAGGAGGGGTTTGTGGTGTGTGTGTGTAAATCAGCCATGGCAGCTCCCAGACTTTGCTTTCACAGCTGAATCTCCAACCTCATCATTAACAATTTCCCTAAGCCCCTTTCCCTGCACAGCTCCAAAAGCCAGCCTGGCCATAAATCCATTTTTCCCTGTGACCCTGCTGGAGTCTGCGTGGCTCAGCTGACCCTGGGTGTCAGAATGGGTTTCAGTCTTGTTTGCTTTGCAGAGAAACTGCTGGGCTTGATCAGCATTGCTGGAATTCTCTGGGACCTGTGGCATTCCAGAAATGCAAAGGGTTCTTCTCATTCCCACCAGGAGAAAAGATGAGGTGTAGGAGCTCTGATTCCTCTTTCTTAATTGGTGTTTGAGCTGCTCTGGTTCGTTTCTTAAATTAGGAAACTGTAAGAAATGGCCTCAAGTTGTGCCAGCAGAGGCACGATATTAGGAGCAATTATTAGGAACAATATTATCAATATTAGGAGCAACTATTAGGAACAATATGATCAATATTGGGAGCAACTATTAGGAACAATATGATCAATATTAGGAACAATTATTAGGAACAATATTATCAGTATTAGGAACAATATGATCAATATTAGGAACAATATGATCAATATTAGGAACAATTCCTGGGGGAAGAGGCTGCCCAGGGCAGTGGTGGTCACCGCCCTGGAGGTGTCCAGGTCACCTGGGGATATGGGTTGGTTAATGGTTAAGGATGGTTGGTTAAGGCTGGATTAATGCTTGGCCTGGGTGGTCCTGGAGATCTTTTCCAACCTTTCTGATCCTGTGAAATATTCATGAGAGAAAAAGAAGAGGCCGAGGCACACAGGAGGCCACCAAGCCAGTGACAAGGAATGACAGGTTTGGGGTGTTTAGCAGAGTCAGGAGGGCACAGGAGGTGTCTGAGGGGACAGGGGTGGCTTTGTCACTTTGTCACCTCTGCCCAGGTTTCCTCTGGGCTTTGGGCCCAGCACTGCTGGGGCTGGTTTTGCTGGGAGGGGAGCTGGGCAGTCATGAATTTATACAGAATTTTCAGAGGTGGTGAAGCACCACTTGCTGTTGTTGAAACCGTTTTGTTCCAGCAAGAAGGGGAGAGGAACTTTGCCCCCAGCTGCCTGCCCTGTGCGTTGGGTTATGAGAATCTCCCCCTCCTGAAGGCACCTGCACACAAACAATGCTGAATAAATGATGCTGGGGCCACCAGGTTCAAAAAGTCCTGGCTGGGAGCTGCAGGGCTCTGCTCTGAAATGTTCCTGTGCTGGTTTATGGGTGGGATTTGGTGCCAGGGAGGGCAGGGGGGGCTCTCTGGGGGCTCCTGTGTGCTCAAAGTGCTGCTGGAACAGGACTCAGCCCCAGGGCAGGATTGGGAACAAGGAGAGCACAAATGGCACAGATTTGCTCATTGCCAGCCCGTGGGGGCAGCAGAAAGGCTGAAGCTGGCAGGGCTGGCTGGTTTGTGATTAATTCTGGGAGGGAATTCCTTCTCTTGTTGTTACAACCAGGATTAGAGGCAGTGCTGTAGTTCAGACAGCATGGGCTGGGAAATCAGCAATATCGCTGGATCTGAATGGTCTTTGAAATGCAGAAAGGGGCTGGAATGAGTGAAAAATAATTGTGTGTGGTTCTGGGGCTTTTCTGACTTCGGGAAGGCAGGAAAGGGCTCAGGGCAGAGCTGCCTGGGGCAGGGGTGAGGTTGGTTCCCCTTGGCACTGCCAGCCTGCACAGGGGGCAGGCAGAAAAGCAGACTTGGTGATTCCCCAAGCCCCCAGAGCAGTTTCCCTACAAACCAGGGCTGATCTCTCCTTGGCCCACCCTGCAGAGGGTTCCCTGCTGTCCCTCCTGCCCTGCTGGTTCTGCAGTGGGGAGTGCTCTCCTTGGTGCTAATTGCACTGCAGTGGGGATGGGAGGGAAGGAGGAGAGGAAAGGTGCATGGAATGGGCTCTGTGCTTCCCTGAGGGTCTCCAAGTGCCTCCCCCAGTGCTCTGCACGCTGCTTTAGGGCCTGAGCCAGCGCTTGGCACCTGCTCCCCAGGCTCTAATTCACCCCTGTCCTGCACAAAAATCCTGTTAATTTCTCCTCTTTCTCTCCTCAAACACCCTCTGTTCTGCAGTGCCAGATTTCATGGGTTTCCAGTGGCAGTAGGACTATTTGCATGGATAGAAGTGGAGGATTCAGGCTCCCTCATGCTAGAGGAAGGTGGGTAGCTCTTCCCTCTCCTCCTTCTGCCCCTCGTGCCTCAGGGACCTGCTGTGCTGGCTGGAGGTGCTCTGAGAGGGCACAGAGGGGAGACAGAGCCTCAGTCCTGCCCCAGGCAGGGAGAAATTCACTGCAGAAAGCGCCTGGGGCTGAGCCTGCCCTGGCTGAGGGGGGGAGCAGCAGCAGCAGCAGGGTAGCTGCTGTGGGGCGCAGCTCCAGAGAGGCTTTGCAGGGGTTTTGGTCACTGTGATGGGAGTGACAAACCCTGAGAGGCTTTTCCAGGGGTTTTGGTCACTGTGATGGGAGTGACAAACCCTGAGAGGCTTTTCCAGGGGTTTTGCTCACTGTGATGGGAGTGACAAACCTGAGAGCTCCAGAGAGGCTTTGCAGGGGGTTTTGGTCAGTATGATGGGAGTGACAAACCTGAGAGCTCCAGAAAAGCTTTTCCAGGGGTTTTTGGTCAGTGTGATGGAAGTAACAAACCCTGAGAGGCTTTTCCAGGGGTTTTTGGTCAATGTGATGGGAGTGACAAACCTGAGAGCTCCCAGAGAGGCTTTTCCAGGAGTTTTTGGTCACTGTGATGGGAGTGACAAACCCTGAGAGGTTTTTCCAGGGGTTTTTGGTCAGTGCCATGGGACTGACAAGCCTGAGAGCCTTGCAGAGCTCCAGAGAGGCTTTTCCAGGTGCTCCTGTGTTCCTGGTGCTTTTGCAGCCCTGGAGGAGCAGAGTTCGCCCCCAAGTCTCAAACACACCACAGAGCTAAGCTATGTCCCTGTGAGAGGATTTATTCTGTGCTCACCCTCTTGCCCCATCTTTCCCTGTTGGCCAAGCAAGGGAGGAGGAGGAACTTTGGGCTGTAAAGAGATTCAGAAGTGAGAATTTGGGGTCTTTATTCGCAGTGTGGATGCGAAGCTGGCTGCTCAGGCCTAACCCTGGGCTCTGTGTCCCTGCCATGGCCTTGCAGTGACCTGGTTTGCCTCTGCACTGAGCCCCAGAGCTTTCATATGCTAAGGAGGAGTTAATATTGGGGATGAAAAGGAATTGGGATCAGGGATGTTGCTGCTAATGGTTGGAGACAGGATCCCAGCACAGGGCTGGGGTAATGAGCTGGGCTGCAGACATGTTTTCATTTAGCTGTGCCAAACAACGGGGGAAAAAAGCAGCAGCCTTTATTGGACTGCTGCCTTAAATTGAGCAGAAAATCAGCACCAAATGGGCAGCCAGGAGCTGGAAGGCCAGGCCCTGTTGTTGACATGTTTTCCCCTGAAGGACAATTGTTCACCTTGGCAGCCTGAGGGCCCAGGCTCTGCCCCTGCTCTGCATCCCCTGCCCTTGGAGCTGGAGCACTGTCCCCTCTGTGGGCTCTGCTCTCCTCTGTGGGCTCTGTCCCCTCTGTGGGCTCTGTTCCCTCTGTGGGCTCTGCTCCCCCTCTCTGTGGGCTCTGTTCCCTCTGTGGGCTCTGCTCCCCTCTGTGGGCTCTGTTCCCCTCTCTGGGCTCTGCTCCCCTCTGTGGGCTCTGCTCCCCTCTGTGGGCTCTGCTCCCCTCTGTGGGCTCTGCTCCCCTCTGTGGGCTCTGCTCCCCTCTGTGGGCTCTGCTCCCCTCTGTGGGCTCTGCTCCCCTCTGTGGGCTCTGCTCCCCTCTGTGGGCTCTGCTACCCCTCTGTGGGCTCTGTCCCCTCTGTGGGTTCTGCTCCCCTCTGTGGGCTCTGCTCCCCTCTCTGGGCTCTGTCCCCTCTGTGGGCTCTGTTCCCCTCTGTGGGCTCTGTTCCCCTCTGTGGGCTCTGCTACCCCTCTGTGGGCTCTGTTCCCCTCTGTGGGCTCTGTTCCCCTCTGTGGGCTCTGTTCCCCTCTGTGGGCTCTGCTCCCTTCTCTGGGCTCTGCTCCCCTCTGTGGGCTCTGCTCCCCTCTGTGGGCTCTGCTCCCCTCTGTGGGCTCTGCTCCCCTCTGTGGGCTCTGCTCCCCTCTCTGGGCTCTGTCCCCTCTGTGGGCTCTGTTCCCCTCTCTGGGCTCTGCTCCCCTCTGTGGGCTCTGCTCCCCTCTGTGGGCTCTGCTCCCTTCTCTGGGCTCTGTTCCCTCTCTGGGCTCTGCTCCCCTCTGTGGGCTCTGTTCCCTCTCTGGGCTCTGCTCCCTTCTCTGGGCTCTGCTCCCCTCTGTGGGCTCTGCTCCCCTCTGTGGGCTCTGCTCCCCTCTGTGGGCTCTGCTCCCCTCTGTGGGCTCTGCTCCCCTCTCTGGGCTCTGTCCCCTCTGTGGGCTCTGTTCCCCTCTCTGGGCTCTGCTCCCCTCTCTGGGCTCTGTCCCCTCTGTGGGCTCTGCTCCCCTCTCTGGGCTCTCTTTAACTTTGGTTTTGCACCTCCTGAGGCCTTGCAGGAGTGGGAGGTTACCCAGAGCCTTTGTAATAGCAGCAGAGGAGTTGGGAGGCGAGGGCAGAGTGGGAAAAGCCAAGGTGGAAGAAGTGTTTCCTTTGGCTGTGCCAGCACAGGTCAGTGCAGGATTTTGCTGGTTTTTTGCTCAGGTTTTACCCTTGGCTTTGCCCCTGCTGGAGCAGGAGGAGCTGAGGCAGGCCAGGGCCTGTTGTTGGAGTTCAGTTAAGGTTGGAAAAGACCTCTGGGATCATCAAGGGCAGCCTGGGCAGGGCCCAGCATCCCTGGTGGCTCCTGGTGGCTCTTGGCCTCTTCAGTGCAGGTCAGGGAGCTGCGTTGGGATTTTCCAGGGTGGAATTGTGGCTCTGCCACCGTGGGGACTGTGCTGCTGCTGCCCTGTCCCCAGTAAAGCTCTGCTCCCACCCTGCCCAGGCAGTGAGCATTGCTTTGTGCCAGCCACGAGCAGATTGGGAAGAGTTATTTAGGGCTGGAGGGCTGGGCATGGGAAGGGTTTTATTAATGACTTGCTGTGAGCAAGAAGAGGCTCAGCTGCCTGTTTCATTCATTTCTCAGCTCTGCACAATCTTTTTGTTCCCAGTTCCTTTTCTCTTTTGCTTCTCTCCCCTTCCCTGCTCTTCCCCCTCCTCCTCGCGTTTCTTTCTTCTCAAGCCCCTTTTCTCCCCCAATTCCTTTTCCATTCTTAATCCCCATCTCTCACACACACATCCTTCTTCCTCTGCCCTCCTCCTCCTCCTGGGTTCCCTGTGCAGGTCCCTGCCCTCCCCAGCTCCTGGGGAAGGAGACAATTTGAAGGTTTTCCGCTCTGCTCTGAGCTGAGAGCCTCCTTCCCCCAAGCCAATCAATGGGAGCCTTCCAGCCCCACTGGGGCCTGGCAAACATGAGATCAATAAGTTATTAGCACCATTCTGTCAGCTGTAATGTGGAGATTGATCGGGGCCGGGGCTCCTGCTTGCAGCCTGGCACTTCCCCAGCCTGATAAAGATGACAGATTAAGGGAATAAGAAAAAGGAATTAAGGAGTCTGGCTGTCAAAGCTGTCACGGGCTGCAGGAGCAGTGGTTTTTTTTTTTTTTTTCAGGGGCTGAATGAGTGCAATTGGACATTTAAATGGTGCTAAGGGGGTCCAGCAGCTGTGCTGGGCTCAGCCTGTGCTGAGGGAACGCTCTGGAAGGGGCAGCCAGGGAGCTGGGGCAGCTCTGCTGCCTCCTGAGCCTGCAGGGGGACAGGGCTGCTGTCCCTGGGCCAGGTGACATCCCCAGGGCTGAGGGACATGGGGCCAAACAGGCTTTGCCCAAGAGGTTTGTGCTCACAGGACCCCAGAGTGATGGGAAGGGAATTAAATAAATAAAAATAAAAATAACTTTATTATAAATTTATTTATAATAAATAAAATTATTTCTTTATTAACAAATAAATTAATTTTATTTAAATTAAAATTAAATTAAAAGGGAGCAGCCAGGGCCTCCCCTGCCATGGCAGGGACACCTTGCACTGCCCCAGGCTGCTCCCAGCCCTGTCCAGCCTGGCCTGGGCACTGCCAGGGATGGGGAATTCACAACCTGTCTGTGCCTGTGCCTCTGGTTTAGCAAACTTCCCACTGGAGCTGCTCCTTTCCAGGCAGGAGAAGGAGCCTGGACTTCCAGCCCACCCTCCCAGCTGCGTCCTTTAGAGCTTTTCTAAAAGAAAGTTGAGATTCACAAGTTTGTGATTGCTAAAAAGCCTCTCTGCAGCATATAAAATTAATTCACATCTCTCTCTTAAGTGCAGTATATCCTTTCCACAAGCCTTTCTCACACTATGAATATTTACCACCTTTCTGTGCCTTCGGTGCGCGCTGTAAAAATGAATTTTGGGAGAGCCTGGGATCCAGGGGGATGCTGGAGCACCTTCCCTGATGGATGAGCAGGCAGCAGGATGGGCTCCAGCATCACCTGCACCTCCCTCTGGGCCACTCCTGGGGCCTGAGGTGCTGGACATTCCCTTCAGGTGCTCTGCTGCAGCTGGGGAGGTGGACTGGGAGGAGGTGGGAGGCAGCAGGAGCCTGGGCATGGTGGGAGGAGAGGCAGATTTGTAAAGAGCCATTCCTGTGTCCCATCCCTCCCCTGGGTCACCCAGCAGTGTGTCCTGGCTTTGTCAGAGCCATTCCTGTGTCCCATCCCTCCCCTGGGTCACCCAGCAGTGTGTCCTGGCTTTGTCAGAGCCATTCCTGTGTCCCATCCCTCCCCTGGGTCACCCAGCAGTGTGTCCTGGCTTTGTCAGAGCCATTCCCCTGTCCCATCCCTCCCTTGGGTCACCCAACAGTGTGTCCTGGCTTTGTCAGAGCCATTCCTTTGTCCCATCCCTCCCTCCCCTCTGTTCCCTGCTTTCCTTTCCATTTCCAGGAGTCTCCTGGGGCAGGGAGCTGGGAGGGGGATCCCAAATCCCAGAAGCTGGCTGCCTCCCTGCCTCCCTGCCCCCATTCCAGGCTCTGGGACTGCTCAGGATCCCAAATCCCAGCAGCTCACTGCCTCCCTGCCCCTCCCAGCTTCCCCAGTATTTTTCCCCCCATTCTTGTTGCCCCCAGTTAAATCATGGCCCTGGTTCTGGTTCTTCCCATGACCTTGTGCTTCCCCTGCCTTTGCTCTGGGGGTTCCTGCTGCCCATGGATGGATCCCCCTGTCCCAGCTTTTGCTGGGAGCAGCTCTGGGGCTGCTGAGCCCCAGCAAGCTGGGACAGCTCCTCACAGCAGCCCCAGGGTGTCCCCAGAGCTGTGGGTTGGGCACAGGGACAGCAGCAGTGGCTGGGACAGGGCTCAGCTGCTCCTCTCGGGAGCTGTCCCTGCCAAAGGAGAGCAGGGAGAGGCTGCCAAGGCATCCCAGGCTGGCCAGTGGGGATTGGCCTCCTCGGGGCTGAGCTGAGAGCCAGGCACGATGGTTTTCCCTTTTCCCCCTCTCCTGCAGCCATGAGGAGGAGGTGGGAGAGGGGCTGTGCTCTCGTGGATGTTGGCTGGCCCGGCCTGGGTGCTTTCCCGTGGAACTTGGCCCCACTCTCTGTTTGCTCAGGACTTTGTGCTCCAAGAATCTTTCAGAGCAGCCCCAGAGCTGGGGTGGGGAGCGTGGGATAGGTCCCCATCCCTCCCCACTGTGCTGCAGCAGGAGCACAGGGCAGAGCAGCTTGGGCTGAAACTGGGACCCTTTGCAGCCCCCTCAGCAAAATCCTCCCTGATTTCCCTTGCCCGGGTGACCCCCCCTGCCCAGCTGTCCCAGGGGTGTCCTGGGTGCAGATTCCCCGTGCAGGGTGGGATCCAGCCCCCCCGTGCCTTTGGGGATCCTGGGGATAGGGTTCCTAATCCCCCCAGCCTTAGGCTCCCGAGTGCTCTGCTGAAAGCTGATCAGAGGCTTGGGCTGCTTAGCTGGGCTGCTGAGGGTGGGGAGGCTGAGGATTAGAGCAGGGCAGGAGACAAAACATCCCCCGGGCTGGCTGCTGTGCCAGCTGGCTGCTGTGCCAGCTTGATGCTGGGGCAGTGCCCAGCTCCTGCCCCTGCCCCTGCTGCTGCTGCTGCTGAGAGCCTGGCTGGGCACAGGGCAGGGCACAGAGGGGCTGTGCTGGCACAGAGGGGCTGAGCTGGGCACAGGGCAGGGCACAGAGGGGCTGAGCTGGCACAGAGGGGCTTGAACTGGCACAGGGGGGCTTGAACTGGCACAGAGGGGCTGAGCTGGGCACAGAGGGGCTGCAGAGCCCTGGGCAGGGCACAGGGGGGCTGAACTCACCTCCACCTGCCCAGCCCCTCCCCAGGACCCTGCACTTCCCCCCAGCCCTGCCCCTGCCCCTGGCAGCCCCCCAGGCCCCCTGTGCCCTCACACAGAGCCAGGGCCCCCAGGTGGGAGCAGGCAGTGCCCATCTCCCCTGACTTTGCAGCAGCAGCAGCAGCAAACCCAAATCTGCTTTGCAAATGAGCTGGCAGAGCAGCTCCTGGATGTCTCAGCAGCCTCCCAGAGCCAGGCTGTGCTTTTAGTGCCGTGCTGCTCACCCAGCACAGGGCCCAGGGCAGGCTCTGCCCAGCCCGTGCACCTGCAGGCGGTGCAGAACATCCACCTGAGAGGATGGGCAGGCATCTGGGGTTCTGTTCCCCAGTCCCTGCTTTGCCTCCTCTCCCTGCCTCCCTGCAGAGCACTGCAGCTGAACGGGAGCCAAATCAGGGCAGTTTTTAATATTACAGCTGAAAATGAAAGACATTATCAGTGGAACTGCAGAGTTCTGAAGCCAGGCCGGGCAATAACCTGGTGCCAGGGCAGAGCTCTGCGGGATCCTGGTCCTGCCCTGCCCCTGGCTGTGAGGGAGATGGGGCTGAGGTGGTTGGGAATGGCTGGGAATGGTAGGGACTGTCAGGGAATGGCTGGGAGTGGCAGGGAATGGGCTGGGAATGGCTGGGAATGTGCAGGGAATATCAGGGAATGGGCTGGGAATATATGGGAATATATGGGAATATAAGGGAATATATGTGTATGGCTGGGAATGTGCAGGGAATGGCTGAGAATGGCAGGGAATGGGCTGGGAAAACTGGGAATGGCTGGGGATATCTGGAAAAGCTGGGAATGGCTGTGAATAGCTGGGATGGCTGGGAAAGCTGGGAATATCTGTGCATATCTGTGCATATCTGGGAATATCTGGGAATGGCTGTGAATAGCTGGGAATATCTGGGAATGGCTGTGAATATCTGTGAATATCTGGGAATATCTGTGCATATCTGGGAATATCTGGGAATGGCTGTGAATAATGTGGGAATATCTGTGGATATCTGTGAATATCTGTGCCTATCTGTGAATATCTGTCAATATCTGTGCCTATCTGTGAATATCTGTGCATATCCGTGCGTATCTGTGCATATCCGTGCATATCTGTGAATATCTGGGAATATCTGGGAATATCTGTGCCTATCTGTGAATATCTGTCAATATCTGTGCCTATCTGTGAATATCTGTGCATATCCGTGCGTATCTGTGCATATCCGTGCATATCTGTGAATATCTGGGAATATCTGGGAATATCTGTGCCTATCTGTGCATATCCGTGCCTATCTGTGCATATCTGTGAATATCCGTGCCTATCTGTGCATATCTGTGCATATCTGTGAATATCTGTGCATATCTGTGAATATCCGTGCATATCCGTGCATATCTGTGCATACCCGTGCATATCCATGCCTATCTGTGAATATCTGTGAATATCTGTGAATATCCGTGAATATCTGGGAATATCTGTGCATATCTGTGAATATCCGTGCATATCTGTGAATATCCGTGCATATCTGTGAATATCTGTGAATATCTGTGCCTATCTGTGAATATCTGTGAATATCTGGGAATATCCGTGCCTATCTGTGCATATCCGTGCATATCTGTGAATATCTGTGCCTATCTGTGAATATCTGTGCATATCTGTGCATATCCATGAATATCCGTGCCTATCTGTGCATATCCGTGCCTATCCGTGCCTCTCTGTGAATAGCAGCCCCGGAGGGAGCAGCGCCTGCCGGCAGATGGGCCCGGGGGTGGGAGAGGAGCAGCGGGAGGGAGGCAGGGACGGGGGGAGCGAGGTGCCTTGGCAGAGCTGTGAAGGCGAGGAATCTTCACTGCTCACATTCCAGGGCTGTCACATGGAGCCCGTGCTGCTGTCACCGGCTCCTTCCCATGGAGGCTCCTCTGCCTCCGCCCGGGAGGGGAGAGCAGAGCCGCTGGAGTTTGTTCCAAAGCCACAAATGCTGGCTGGGAGCAGTCCTGGGGAGGGGCAGGATGTGTGATCGTGGCCTCCAGCACGGGGGGATTGCAGCATCGGGGGGAAGCTTCCAGGAAAAGCAGCATCGAGGGATGGAGCATTGCAGGGGGAGGGAGCTGGGGGCTCTGGGTGGGCTCTGGGTGTGCTCCCTGTGAGCCCTGAGCGTGGGGAGTGCAGGGGTGAGTGAGGGTAAACTGAGGCAGGAGGAGAAAATTCCAATTGTATGGACAGGAAGAGAAAATTCCAATTGTGTGGACAGGCTCTGGGTGTGCTCCCTGTGAGCCCTGAGCTGGGGGAGTGCAGGGGTTGAGTGAGGGTAAACTGAGGCAGGAGGAGTCAGAAAATTCTGATTGTGTGGACTGGCTCTGGGTGAGCTCGGGAAGTGCAGGAGTTTTTTGAGGAGTAAATAAGGCAGGAGGAGTGAGAGTGAAAATTCCAATTGTGTGGACAGGCTCTGGGTGTGCTCCCTGTGAGCCCTGAGCTGGGGGAGTGCAGGGGTTGAGTGAGGGTAAACTGAGGCAGGAGGAGTGAGCAAATGCCAGTTGTGTGGACAGGCAGCTGGGATGCGAGTGCCGAGAGCGCTGTCAGGAGGCTTCTGTCCTTCCCTGGCTCTCCCCAGCCCCTCTGCTCTGCTGTGCTTCCTTCCCTTTGGTTCTGCACCATCCCCAGGGCCAGTTCTGTCCAGGGATTTGGTGGCAGGGTCCTGGCAGGGTGGGTTTGGAGGCAGCCTGTGCTCTTCAAAGCCTTGAAAGGCCCTTGGAGCTCCTTGGGCAGAGGCACCTGCTGGGGCTGCCGTGCTCTGATCCCCAGTAAATGCCAGCCACGGCAGCACCTGGGCTGCTGAGCTGCATCCCTGGTGATGGGGAGTGATGCTGAGTGCTGGGGACAGTTCCTTGGCTGGCAATGTCCCTGGAACAGGAGGATGTTGTTGTTGTTGTTATAAATAGGAGCAGGGGGTTTGTAACCTCCCTTAACCCCCTCATTGCAGCAGCCTGGCAGTGCTTGGGCTCATGGGCACATCCAACCCTTTCTCACTCAAATGTGCTGCTTGTTTGGGAGGTTTTCATTATAATTATTATTATTTTCTCTCTTTTAAGATGCTGCATCTTTAACAAGCCCTTGATAGATGAGGGTTTGGTGCTTGCAGTGACAAACAGGCTCTTCCTTCCTGCCCATATGCACCATCATGCTTTCAGTTTCCCCGGCGTTATTAGGGGAGGATATTGATTCCAAACCTGCTCGGGGACGCTGTAATTGTGTCTCAGAGATTCGGTGCTGCTCCGGAGGGCTGCAGTAATGCACAAGGCTCGAGTGTTTCCGTGCAATCCAGAGGGGGAAGATTGCTGAGGACCTTGAGGTTTTGAAGGAGGAGGGGGGAGAGGGAGGGGGAGAGACTGAGAGAGAGAGAGACAGAGAGAGACACAGATACTGTGGTAGGAAGATTCAGAGATCTGTTGTGCTTTTTTCTTTTTTTTTCTTTCTTTTTTTTTTCCCTTCCCTGTGTTGTTTTTTTCCTCCCCTTCCTCTCCCCCAGTTGCTTTGCATCAGGGCATGAAAGGAGTGGAAACACCGGGGGGACAAAAGGCACCAGAGCAAATGATGAAACTCAGTAAGGAAATCAACTGGATTCAGAATTTATGGCTGGAAAGCGTTGCATTGATCAGAGTATGAATAGTCATTATGTGCTTTTGGGCTGCGTGATTAGGAAAGCAGATCGAGGCTCTCAAGATGATGATTTTTCTTACTTTCATTTTTTTCTCTCTCTGCTCGTAATATCAGAGTGTGTGTGTGTGTGTGTGTGTGTGTGTGTGTGTGTGCCTGTGTGAGAGAGAGCAGCAAAATACCAAAGTGTCTCTGGTCTCTCCTGCACGGGGGAAAGTGCAGCCTCCTCTGACTCCCGGCTCTCTGCTCTCTCTCCCAGATGAAATTTTAGGCAAGAGAAGAGTATGTTCCCCCAACAGCAGCAGTGAGTGTCCTTTGGAGAGCAAGAAAGCCCGGAGTGAGTCCCCAAAGGGTAAGTGCTGCCTCTCCTCCCCCATCCCCTTCCCCTTTCTTCTCCTTTCCCCGGAGTGGAACTTAATTGAAATTAAGGAGGGAGGGCTGTGGGGTGGGAGCTGTGTCTGGCACCGGGGCTGCAGGAGGAGGCTCTGCTTTTCCTTTATCTCCTCGGAGGGAGCCTTGCAGGGCGACACGGGGATTGCCTCTTAATTACTGTAATTGCTTGCTGATCAAAAAAAAAAAACCAAAAAAACCCAACAAAAACAAGCAGGCTGCAGCCTTCCAGGTGGATTTCAGGGGTGTTCCTACTTCTTCAGGCAGAAATGTCTCGGTGACATGTTTAATATGAAAGGTACACACGGGCTTATCGTGCTGGCATCTGCTCCTTTAAAGGGAAAAAAGGAGCCTGGCAGGGAGAATGGGGCTGCTGAGTTTTCTCTTATGCATTTATGGCACCGTTCCTATAGAGATGGAATCTGCAGAAGGTTTCTCTATTTAGGGTTTGGTTTGTTGTCTTTTTTTTTTTTTTTTTTTTAATCTCTTGATTTGGCTTCCAGTTCTTTCCTATAAACAGGATTTTTAAACTTTCTTTACGAGTGGCAAAGTGGGCTGGCTAATGGAGCCTGCAGTTAATGAGTTTGTCTCCAGGTTGAGTAAATGAGGTTTTGCAGGCCGTTTACTTAAAGGCTTTGTTGTTAATATCGGGCTAATTAGCTGTCAGTAATACCCAGCTCCATCCTAAACCTGCTCTCCCTGCGCAGCCAGAGCAGCTCTGTGAGGCTGATCCTGCTCCAAGCACCAGCCCAGCTGAGCCTCTGCCAGGGCTGGCTTCCCCCTGACCCTGCAGGGAATCTCCAAGGGCAGCACTTTGTCCTGGAGCCCCCTCCAGCCACACTCCTCACATTCTGCTTTGCAGGGATCCTTTGTGGGGGCCTGTCCTGCCTCCTGACTGCACACAGTGTTCCTGGTCCTGCCCTCCTGGTGCCCAGAGCGTGCTCTGGAGGCAGAATCCTCTGAGAGGACGTTGAGTGCTGGTTTCACTATAGAAAATACTAAATCCTCTCTCTGGTGTAACCCTCTCCTGCCCATCAACTCTTTCATAGCAGCAGAAATGCCTCAGATTGTGCTGGGAACCCTTCAAACGGCTCCTCCTTCGGTTTTCTTTGATTTTTTTCCCATCTGCTCTATTCCTGTTATCCCTGAAATGTTTCTGGTGGCTGTGCAGGTGAGTTCCAGGTGATGCTTCCACAGGTTCATGAACAGATTTGTTCCATCAGGCACGAGGCCCCTATATTACATTTTATATTATATATTTATGTATTATATTTCTATTTTGCTGAGGTTGTGCCCCTGGTAATTCCAAGTTTGTGGTTGAGAGCTGAGTGCAGGGAACAGAACCTGTGGGGCCTGGCTGGGAATGGGCTGAACTTCACCCAAACCAAGGGATTGCTTTGGATTCATCCTGAAAAGGCGCCTGAGCTGGCTCAGGTGGATGTTTTTGGCATGGGGTCAAGGGATGTCATTCTGTTCCTTTCCTTTGGCCTTCCCACCTTGATTTTTGTGGGCTGAGGAGCCCTGGCTTTGCAGGAAGCACTCAGGATCTGAATCCTGCCTTCAGGGATTCCCCCAGCTTTTTAACAGAGGGGTTCCCAGGAAGCCCTAAATAAAGCCAAGTTTTGTTTTCTACTCCCACTCTGAGGTGAGACAGAATGGAAATTCGGAGCTGGGCCTTTTGCTGATCTCCCAATTTTTTATTAAATCCTTGGGGAGCTCCCAGAGCTGTGCAGGAATTTTAGGCCAGTCTGTGCTGATGCTGGAGTTCATTGGAATGGTGAGGAGCTGAGGTTTCTGTGCTCTGTGCTGTGAAAAGGGGGCGACAGGAGGGGCTGTGCCCCCAGGGTTTGTGTCCTAACCCCCAGCAGTGGCAGCTCCCATCCTCCTGTGGCTCCAGAACGAGTAAATGAGTGTGCCATGGATGCCATGGGGAAAACACAGTCCCTGTGTTCCCAGCTCTGCTCCAGCTCGTGTGGGAACCATTCCCACATGGGATGGGCCCTCATGGGATTTGGGAGCTGCTGCTCTGGGTGGTGCTGGGCACTGGGGGGCTTTGGCTGGGGCCCAGAGGGCACTTTGGGATTTGGGAGTGGGAAGGGAGGCCAGGGCTGCCCGGAATTCAGGATCCCACCAGCCCCGTGTGTCCTGCTGGAGGAGCCAGGGCTGCAGCATCTCCTGGGACCCCTTCTCCTGCAGCCTGGTGGTCCTGGGCCTCCTGGAGGTGCTGCTGCTGCTGCACCTCCTGCATCCCTGGGGTGGGGATGGGCTCCAGGCAGGATCTGCCCTCTCCATCCCACACTGGGAGCATCTCCCCTGTCAGGACCTGCCCCTCTCCATCCCAGTGATCCCAGCAGGACCTGCCCCTCTCCATCCCACACTGGCCCTGGGAGCAGCTCTGGCTCAGGCACAGCTGGACTGGATCTGGAAGAGCCTTTGGAAGAGGAGCCCTTGGAAGAGGAGCCTTTGGAAGGGGAGCCTGTGCAAGGGGAGCCTTTGGAAGGGGAGCCTTTGGAAGGGGAGCCTTTGGAAGGGGAGCCTTTGGAAAATGAGCCTTTGGAAAATGAGCCTTTGGAAGGGGAGCCTTTGGGAGAGGAGCCTGTGCAGGAGGAGCCTTTGGAAGGGGATGCTCTGGAAGAGGAGCCTGGGGAAGGGGAGCCTTTGGAAGGGGAGCCTGTGCAGGAGGAGCCTTTGGAAGGGGAGCCTGTGCAGGAGGAGCCTTTGGAAGGGGAGCCTGTGCAGGAGGAGCCTGTGGAAGAGGAGCCTGTGCAGGAGGAACCTCTGGAAGAGGAGCCTGTGCAGGAGGAGCCTGTGGAGAGGAGCTCTGGAGCAGGAGCAGTGACCCCGTGGCTCCGCTGGCGCTGCCGTGGCCGCTCCTGGCGTGCCGAGGGGAGCAGAGGCAGCCAAGGCCATCCCTGCTGCTCCCTGGCTGAGTGAGAAAACACCTGTGGGGCTGGAAAGCCTCCCAGAGGGGGAAGCAGCCTCCATGGCTGCCCTGGCCCCTCCCCAGAGCCCGCTCCGGAGATCAAAGGGGAGCCCTGGCTGGGGAAACGGGGCCCTGCCCAGCAGAGCAGAACGTTCTGGAGCCAGGGCTGGGCTGGCAGGGCAGGGCAGGGCAGGGGGAAATGGTTCCCCAGTGAATGGAAGCTCCCCTGCCTGGCTGCAGAGCTCCTTCCCCAGCGCCTCGAGGCTGGAACTCAGCTGGAGAAGGGAAAATTGGGAAGAGCGTTCAGTTCCTGCTGCTGGAGCAGCTGGGAAATCCCTCTGGTGGGAGAGCAGGATGGATGGAGGGCTGGAAAACACACCTAGGGAAGGCTCTGGGGCTCTCACCCTGGATGGGGATGAGCTCACAGGCTGCTGCTGCTGCCATCCTCCTCTCTGTGCTGCTGGGGACCATTTAAACCAAAATAAGATCTCTGCTTAACAGAGGAGCCCAGGACCAGAGCTGGACTGCAGCTGAGCAGCTCAGACCCAGCCTCTGTCTGTTTGTCCCTCTCCTTGGGGGGGACATCCATGTGCTGGTGGCTTTGGCAGCTCTCCAGTTAGGCCAGGGGAAGAAATGAGGTTTTGGCCTTGTTCTTGCTGGCAGCATCGCTGCCCCCAGAGCCCGGCTGGGGTGGGCACAGCAGGAAAAACCCCTGAGGCTGCTGACCCAGCCCTGGGCTCTGGGCTGAGCTGGGTTTGCTGCAGGTCCTTGGGGATGAATAAAGGGAACCTTGGCCTGTCATGGTTTGTGGCAGGCCAGGAGGGGAGGATGGACAGGCTGGGTGCTCCTGCCTTGTTTGGGAATACCTGGGCAGGATGGGGCTGTGCAGGGCAGTGTCCTTGGCTGTGCAGGAGCTGCGTGCCCAGGAGCTGCCCTGGCCGTGCCAGAGATGGGAGGCTGGCCTGGGCTGCTCAGGGGGATGTGCTGGGGCTGCAGAGGGCCCAGCAGATCCTGGCCTGGCTCTCCCGGCCCCCCCGGGGCTGTGCCAGAGTCCATTTCACACCTGGCGGCCGCGGGAGCTTTGGCAGATCAGTCTCCAGCATTACCCCGGTAATGACAAAAGCAGACAGCAAAGCTCCAGCAAAGCTGGAATTACTGCTGGCTGAGTCATGTGAAATCTCCCAAGTTTTAAGCGTGGAAATCCAGCCTTTCCCTGGATTCCTCCTTCCTCTTAGCCACCCCCATTGTCCCTCCCCTCCCTGCACCTGAAATCTGCTCTGCGGCTGATCCGATGGAGTTTATGGTAATTAAGTGTTATTAAATCCCCTCCCCCCTCCCTTTTCTTTGCTCTAATGACACAGCTGTGGGGGGAGAAGAAAAAAAATTTCAGTGTTTTTCTAAATCAGGTCTGTGGCTTTGCTCCTGAGACCTTTGGGTAAGAGCATCAGGAGGGAGCTGAAACAGGGAGCTCCTGCATCCCTGGGGGAGGAGGAGGACGAGGAGGGAATCCTCCCTGCTGGGAAGGAGACCTGGACGGGAATTCTGCCCTTTCCTCCTTCCCCTGCTGCTTCCAGGGGTGTCCTGCAGGTCTGGGATGGGGTTAAGGGAGCAGGGCTGTTCCCAGAGCAGCCCCTGCCCTTCCCTTGGGCTCTGGGTTTTGGGGCTGGGGGACCCAGGGCAGGGTGGGGGCGCAGCTCCTGATCCCAGCAGGGCTGGGAGCTGCCCAGGGAGGCAGCAGGGTGCAGATGTGGGTCACTGGGGCACAGGCTGAGGCTGCAGGGCACCCACAGTGCTGTGTGAGGAGAGCCTGGCCCTGCTGGAGGGCTGAGCTGAGCTGGAGTCATTGGAGTCATTTGCTCTCTGCTCTTGGCAGCCAGGGATGCAGCCCTTTAGTGTTGAGATGTTGTGCAGCTCAGATTATTATTATTATTATTATTATTATTATTATTATTATTATTATTATTATTATTATTATTATTATTATTATTATTATTATTATTATTATTATTATTATTTCAATCACTATAATTACTGTCATCATTATTGTTATTATCGTTACTCATTGTTATTTATTTTTCTGTTTTATTGTTGTTATAATTCATTATTATTATTGGGATGATGATGAGATGGTGATTGATTTTATGATGATGATATGATGATGACAATGATGAGATGATGATGATATGATGATGATGATGACGATGATGAAGATGAGATGATGATGATGATGATATTATGATGGTGATATGATGATGATGATGAGATGATGATGATGATGTTTCCCCCCATATTCTGGGGAGGGGGTGGTGGTTTCATTCCAACCTGTGCAAGGTTTCTGCCCCAGAGGCCGAGCCCCGTGGGTTGGGTGTCAGACCAAGGCACAGCAGTCCCTGGGCTGCCTCATTTCTCAGCCCCTGTGTGTCCTGGGCTGGTTCTGGCTGCCCACTCTCACCTCTCCTGATGGGAGCCCCTCTCTCAGCCCCCCAGCAGCATTTCCAGTGCCATGCTGGGACAAGTGCCACCCCTGTGAGCCCTGCAGCAGGGATTGGGGCACACAGGAGGGTGGCCCTGTCACCCCCCAGCCCCTCAGTGCTCCTGTGAGTGCCAGCCCTGCCACCCCCCTTCCCCGTGCCTGGGAGTTCCTCTCTGAGTAATGAAAAGGCTTTGCCTGTGGGAAAGATCCAAGATAAAATAGTGTTGGAGCAGCCAAGGCAGAGAGCAGTAATTACTGAGAGCTGTGCTTACAGTAAACACAAAACCCCTGTGGTTTTCCCTGCCTGGCTGCCAGGCTGGGATCCCTCGGGCATTCCATGGGCAGGGAGGGGCTTTGGGAGCCCCCAGGGTGCAGAGGGGACACAGCCTGCTCTGAGGTGTCCCCCTGAGGGCTGGGCAGGGGGATGGCAGCACTGTCCCCTGGGACTGGGGCAGCACTGCCAGGCCTTGCTCTGCTGAATTCTCAATTACCAACAGGCTTTCAAGGTCTTACAAGGAAAGAATTCCCCCAAATTCTCAGAATCCCCCCAAATTCTCAGAATCCCCAGGTTGGGAGAGATCTTCAAGACTATTGAGGCCAGCTCAGCCCCAACACTTCAACTAAACCTTGGCACCCCGGACTCCTTTGGGATGGGTTTGGGAGATGTCCCTGAGCCCTGGACTCCTTTGGGATGGATCTGGGAGATGTCCCTGAGCCCTGGACTCCTTTGGGATGGATCTGGGAGATGTCCCTGAGCCCTGGACTCCTTTGGGATGGATCTGGAAGATGCTCCTGAGCCCTGGTCTCATTCCAGAACCTTATCACCCTTTCTGTACAAACCTTCTTCCCAACATCCCACCTGAATTCCCCTTGCTGCAGCCCAACACATCCCCTCTGGTATTTCCCATCAATACCAGTATGTGACCCCCAGCTTTCCTGCAGCCAGACCCTGGCTCCCAGCTGCCCTGCTTCCCCAGGCTGAGCGTGTCTGTGTGTCTGTCTGTCCCCAGAGACGTCGCAGACGCCGGCGCTGGAGGAGGTGGCGCAGATGACCCCCGAGGAGCACTACAGGCGCATGATGTCTGCCCTCAACGAGCACGGCTCCTTCGAGGAGCAGCAGCAGCAGCAGCAGCGCCTCTTCCAGCTGGCCAACAGCATGGCAGTGCCCAGCCACGGGGGTAGGGACGGACAGCAGGGGCACCGGGCTCTGCTGCCATGGGGGTGGGATGGGGCTGGGCCGAGCCCCGGCGTTCTGTTGGGATGGGTCTGGGGGATGTTCCTGAGCCCTGGATGGGTCTGGGATGGGTCTGGGGGATGTTCCTGAGCCCTGGATGGGCCTGGGAGATGTTCGTGAGCCCTGGAGTTGTCAGGGATGGGTTTGGGAGATGTTCCTGAGCCCTGGAGTGGTCTGAGATGGGTCTGGGAGATGTTCCTGAGCCCTGGATGGGTCTGAGATGGGTCTGGGAGATGTTCCTGAGCTCTGGAGTGGTCTGGGATGGGTCTGGGAGATGTTCCTGAGCCCTGGAGTTGTCTGAGATGGGTCTGGGAGATGTTCCTGAGCTCTGGACTCCTTTGGGATGGGTCTGGGAGATGTTTTGGAGGGAGCTAGCTGCATCCAGCACGTCCTGGGCTGTGCCTAAAGGGGGCACCAGGAGGTTGCAGGATCACGAGCATCCCTGCCCAGGTAGAGCACATCCCTGCACAGGTAGAGCATCTCTCCAGAGGTAAAACATCCCTGCCCAGGTAAAACATCCCTGCCCAGGTAGAGAGCAGGGCTGGCACATCCTGCCTGCCTCAGGAGCAGCAGCAGCCCCAGCAGAGCATCCCTGGAGCTGCAGGAGGATCTCTGCTCCCAGTGTGAATCCCCAGGGCTCCTTGTTAGGTTAATGAAGAGGCTGTCTTCTTTTCCACTCTGTTTGATTTGATTGGCTTCTCTGGGGGCAGGAAGGGATTGCTGTGGAGGAAGGATTTGCTTATCAGCAAAGGCACAAACACAAACCTGCCCCGGCCCCGTGGGGAGGGGGCAGCAGCTGGGGCTGGGCCGGGCTGTGCCAGGCACTGCAGAGCCCCTGCAAGCTCAGCTCTGGTGGCAGAGGGGCAGAGCTGTGTGCCACAGGGCTGGGATGGCACGTGGGAACACGCACAGAGGGAGGGACAGGGGGTGGCAAAAGAGGGGCACTGAATATTCAGCCCTGACTGGAGCCTGGCAAGGCTTGGGCACAGCACAGAGCGAGGGGTGGCACCAGGGCTGGGACAGACTGGCCCTGGGTGGCTGCTGGCCATGGGGACGTGTCCATCCCTCCAGTGTGCGCTGGGGGACAGCTGGGTCACCCCCTGCCCCCAGAATAACGAGAGGAGCTCATTACCTTGAGAGCCTGGCGTCTTTTGATGGGGATGATTGAATTCCCTCATCAGCATTTGTCAGGGGGGTCACGCTGGGGTTTGGGGTGGGCAGGGGGGACAAGGAGCCTGCACAGGCAGACTGGCTCGGGGAGCACTGACAAGACAAAACTTGGTGTATTTTTGGATTGTCTCCACACCACAGGGCTCTGCTTGGGCTATAAATTATTAGTGCCGGTACAAAGCGCAGTTTATCTGCGGGCTCACACGGAGGCACCAATAACATTAATAATTTAAAAAATGTTAATAATTTAGAAATCTTTTTTTTTTTTTTTTTAATTGCTTTCCAGCCCCCCCCTCCCCTCCCCTCCTCCGCCCCCGTTCTCCCAGTGGCATTCATCCCACATTCTGAATTCAGTCTGTCTCCGTGCCTGGAACCTCCATCCGCCAGCGTCCCTCTGTCAATCAATCTGATTTCCCAACTGTCAGAGTGGGATTGTAAATAACAGATCCTCGGGGGGGCCTGGGCAGCAGGGAGGGGGCAGGCAGGGGAGAGGGGGTGTGAGCGGGGGTTGTTGCGGTCACTCAGGATCAATGCAGCTCCTGGAGCTGGCTGCACGCCAGCCCTCTAAATTACAGCCGCCGTGGCAATCAGGAGTGACCTGGGCTTTTCAGATAATTAATTTATAAACATTGCAAGGTTGCACGGTCTGCCTGGCTCGGCGAATTCTCGGGGTTTTTTTTTTTCCTGTGATCTGATGGTGTTTGGCTGTTCCCTGCATGCTCGTGCAGTTCAGAATGGTTTCAGTGTTTGTCCCCTCAGCTGGGGCAGGAATGTGGGCAGAAACTGGGACATTGCTGTCCCCCTGTCAGGGCAGGAATTGGGGCACTGCTGTCCCCCTGTCCAGGGCAGGAATGTGGGCAGGAATTGGGGCACTGCTGTCCCCCTGTCAGGGCAGGAATGGGGGCACTGTTGTCCCCCTGTCAGGGCAGGAATGTGGGCAGGAATGGGGGCACTGCTGTCCCCCTGTCAGGGCAGGAATGTGGGCAGGAATGGGGGCACTGCTGTCCCCCTGTCCAGGGCAGGAATGGGGGCACTGCTGTCCCCCTGTCAGGGCAGGAATGGGGGCACTGCTGTCCCCCTGTCAGGGCAGGAATGGGGGCACTGCTGTCCCCCTGTCAGGGCAGGAATGGGGGCAGGAATGGGGGCACTGCTGTCCCCCTGTCAGGGCAGGAATGGGGGCACTGCTCTCCCCCTGTCAGGGCAGGAATGTGGGCAGGAATGGGGGCACTGCTGTCCCCCTTGCTGCCAGCACAAACAGCAGCTGTGGGAACGCTCTCAGCCCAGCACGGGGCTCCAGCCCTGAGCATCACCCTGGTGTTTGATCTGTGATTGATGGAGCTCAGGCTGGGCTGGGCACATCGTGGTGCCAGGAGAGGTGGCTGGGATGAGCAGAACTGAGGGAGAAGAGCCTGGTGGGGAAAAAGGAGACACAGAGATGGGAAGTGTGGCATTACCCGGGTTTGCAGTGCTCCTGCAGCTTGACAGACCAGCTGTGGGAAGAGGTGGGTGTGCTGCTGGGTATGAGGGCTTTGAGGGTCAGTGCTGGAGGTGATCCTGCCCAGGGTGTGCTTGGCGAGGTGAATCTGCCCCTGCTCCTCTCCCCAGCTGTGGTTTCCTGTGGCAGGGTGAGGGTGTGAGGGAGGTTTCCTCTGCGAGGATGTTTCCTGTGCACCAGGAAAGGGCAGCAGAGGCTCTGGGGTGGGATGTGAGCTGTGTGCGGGGGGATTTCACACAGATATCAGCACTGAGGGACTCCTGGTGCTCCCTGGGAGAGAGCAGCCCCCTGGGAAAGCCTCAGTGTGCCTGGCCCAGGTGTCCATGTCACTCGTTGTTCCCTGAGGCCAGGGCAGGGCACCTGGGCTGTCCCTGCATCACCTGCCCCTCCCTGGGGCTCCTTGGCCGTGTGCACGTGTGATTGTGGCCTTGCCTGCTCTGTCCATCCCAGGGCACCGTGTGGCCTGCACTGAGCCCTCAAGGGGTGTCACTGCACAGGTGTCACAGACAGGGTGACACAGGTGTCACAGGCAGGGTGACACAGTTATCACAGGCTGGGTGTCACAGGCAGGGTGACCTGGCTGTCACAGGCTGGGTGTCACAGGTGTCCCGAGCAGGGTGACACAGGCAGGGTGACACAGGTGTCACAGGCAGGGTGACACATGTGACAGTCCTGCCATGGTCCCAGGGCAGTGCAGGCTGAACAAGGGCTGCGTTTCCTTCTCACCTGCAGCTGGCCCCAGGCACTGCTCGGGCTGGGAGGGGGGTCCCGTTCTGTACCCCATGCTCAGCTGCTCGGGGCCCAGCCCTTCCCCGTCCTGGGCGGGTTCAGCGCTGCAGAGCCCCACGGGGGTCCCGGGCACAGAGAGCCCCGGTAGCCCCGGCGGGAGCGGGGCAGGTGCGAGCGCGGCTCCGCTCGGGACCGGCCGGGAGAGGGAGTGCGGGGAATGCCTCGCTCTCCTCCCGCTCTGCTCGCTTCCATCCATCCCTCCTTCCATCCTTCCCTCCCTTTTTTCCGCTCCTTCCCTGCCTCCCTCCCTCCGGCAGGAAGGCAATTAAGCCGCAAATCCACCCCCCTGCCGTAGTTGCACAATTTCCTCCGCCGCCGAACTCCCAGGGCGGCGGGGGCGGATCGCGCCCGGAGCCGCTCGGAGCCGGGGCCGCCGCTCCCCGCCGGGCTCCGCCGCCGCCCCGGCGCCCGAGAGCCGCCCCGAGCCGCGGGCTGGCCCCGGGGAAGGGGGGACGGCCCCGGCAAAGGGGGGGACGGCCCCGGCAAAGGGGGGGACAGCGGAGCCGCCGGGGGCTGCGGGCACGGCCGGGAGCGGCCCCGGGGCACAGCGGGTCCGCGTGCGTGTCCGTGTGTGTGTGTCCGTGTGTGTGTGTCCGTGTGTGCGTGTCCGTGCGTCTGTCCGTGTGTGTGTCCGCGTGCGTGTCCGTGTGTCCGGCGGGGCCGGGGCTGGGGAGCGGGCTTGGGGCACAGCGGGTCCGTGTGTCCGTGTGCGTGTCCGTGTGCGTGTCCGTGTGTCCGCCGGGGCTGGGGTAGCGGGCTTGGGGCACAGCGGGTCCGTCTGTGTGTCCGTCTGTGTGTCCGTGTGTGTGTCCGTGTGTCCGGCGGGGCCGGGGCTGGGGAGCGGGCTCGGGGCCGGCCGGCAGCAGCTCCAGCAGCTCCTCCAGCAGCTCCAGCAGCTCCTGACCGTTCCCCGCTGTCCCCAGATCTGCTCCGGGCGCGGCAGGAGGTGGCGGCGGCGGCGGCGGCGCGGACCCCGGGCGCGATGGAAGCGCACATCCCCTCGGCCAGCAACTCGTCCAGCCAGCGCAGGAAGCAGGGCCTGCCCCAGCACAGGGACAGCCACTTCCCCGACAGGTACCGGGCACGGCCCCGGGGCGGGGTTTGCTGGGATGGAGTGGGATGGGGTGGGATCGGCAGTTTGGGAGTCACCGTCCCTGGAAGTGTTCAAAAAGCGTGTGGATGTGGCACTGGGGACGTGGTTTGGTGGTGACCATGGTGGTGTCCATGGTGGCTGGACTCGGTGATTTCTGAGGGCTTTTCCAGAATTTGGGGCTGTGTAATTCTGAGCTGGGCAGAGCTGATTTGCCTGGGCAAGGTGTGGCCGTCTCCTCTGGGGGCTGTGCAGGTGCTGGGGATGCTCCTGCCCCACTCTGGGGTATCTCTATGGAAAGAGGGGAATCTCTGCCTGTGCTGATCTGCATCCACATCCAGAGGAGCGAGTGCCAGGCTGGGATGATCCCAAACCTGTGCTGGAGGTGCCACTCTCCCCTGTTTGTAGGCACAGAGCAAGTTGAGGTGTTGAAGTTTGCATTTCGTAGCATCCCCAGATAATGAGACAGGAGAAATGCTCTGAGGTGGAACAGAAAGAGGAGAAGTTTTCTTTGTTAGGGAAAAGAGCCTCAGCTTGCCTCTCCCACTGCTAGGAGTGCTGGAAAGCTGATATCCCCCACCCCCAGGAAATTGTAGCTCATTTATCTTGCTCTGTGCCACGAGCCATTCCCTCTGCAATCAAGAACTTCAGAGGGAAATTAAATTAAAGCTGTGTGCGTTCCTGACAGGGATGGAGGGACAGGAGGGGGCTGTGGGGATGCAGGGGCTGTGGATGTCATGGGATGAGCACTGAAAGGCTCTGGCATTTCCACTTCTCTCGGCTTTGGTGTGGGGCTGGGGGCAGAGCAGGCTGCACTATCAGCTCTGCAGTGTGTGCGTGGATGTGCTGAGCCCAGAATTTCCCCCCATTCAGAGCCTTGGAGATCCTGTCTGGTTTTCCTGCTCTCCCAGCAACACCTTTGCACTGTGGAGGGGCCGGGCAGCCCTGGAAGCCTCTCTCTCTCCCACAGCGTGTACTTTGGCTAACCCAGCCCATAAATCCCAGCTCCTGAGCAGACCTGGGAGGAATGCAGGGATGGAGGAGCCTCCTGCAGCCGCGTTTCCCCAGCGCTGTGTGGGCTGGAGAGGAGCCAGCCCGGCCCCAGGGCTGCCTGCAAAAGCATCCACGGGAGGGTGGAGGCTGCTCCTGGGGAGGTCCAGATGAACCCAGGGGTGCCATTAATTAATTAACTATTAATTAATTGGAGGCTGCTCACGGGGATGTCCAGATAAACCCAGGGGTGCCATTAATTAATTAATTATTAATTAATTAGAGGCTGCTCACGGGGAGGTGCTGCTGTAGGAGGGGTGGGCTGAGCGTGGGGAGGTCCAGGGGTGCCGTTAATTAATTAATTACTGCATCTTTGCTGGTCAGAAAGGGGCTGGGAGGTTGGGTTTGTGGGGATGAGGCACACAAACACACGGCTGTGGATTTTCTTGGGCCAAGGTCGTGGTTGTGGCAGTGATCCCTTCGTCTCTTTGCTCCCTGGAGTCAGTGAAACTGAGACATCTTGCCAAAATCAGACCCAAGGCACAGTCTGGAGAATTCATTTGGTTTCGTGGTTTTGGTTTCCTGGATCCTCTGGAGATGGGTTCAGCTGGGATGCCAGGGCCTGGTGGTCTGTTTGGGAAAACGCTTGAGTTCAGTGTTATAAAAAGACTTGGAAGAGGAGAGGGTACAACCGAAAGGTGCCACTGTAACCACTCCAGCCTGGAGCTCTTCCATCTGCACGCTGCTGCCTCTCCTGCAGGGCTGGCAGGTGGCTGTACCCTGCAGAGCTGCTGGGATGCTGCTCCTTGGCTGCTGCCTCCAGGATTTGTTGGCCAAGTTCTGCTGGGCTCCTTCAGCCTGGAGTATTCCTCCCCGAGGAGCTCATCCCTGCTTCTCTCTGAGGGGAGCCTGGGGAAAAATTCCTCTTGAGGGGAAAATCTCTCATGCCCTGCACAGAGAAGGAGCTGGGGCAGGGCTGGGTGAGATGTTAGATTCTCTGCTCACTGGGGCTGCAGACGAGCTGGGGCAGGGCTGGGTTTTTGTGCTGGACTCTCTGCTCACTGATGTGAAGCTCCTTGGCCGTGTTTGGTGCACTTTTCTGTGCTGGCAGCTGTTGGGAGTTGGTTTTTGTGCCTGCCCCTCTCAGGGGAGAAGAGGGCAGAGCCAGGCAGGTGCTGAGGCAGGTGTTGGCACAAGCAGAGGGCTCTGAGCAGGCAGGGGGAGCGCAGCTCATCCCCCAGGAGCCGGGGGAGGCAGCAGGAATGCCAGGAGCACGGAATGTGCCAGGCTGAGGTGCCAGCAGCACCCCAAGCCCGGGCTCCTGGGAGGCCCAGCCCCTTGGCAGGGCTGAGCTGGGGGTGGGAGCCCGAGAGAGGCACCCCTGCCTCCCCTGCAGGGGCTGACAGACCCTGCACCAGCCAGAGGCTTCCTCTGAGCAGAGATGTGCCCAAAATACCCAGCCTGGCTTCTTGGATTCCCTTCCTCCCATCTGCTGTTGCTGTGGTTTGTTCTTCCACCGCCTCATCCCTTCCCCCTGCTCTGAGGAGGTTTTCCTTTTTCCTGCTGCCTCCTTGGGCTCGGCTCCTGCCCTCTGTGGGCACCATCTCCTGCCCTCTGTGGGCACCATCTCCTGCCCTCTGTGGGCACAGCTCCTGCCCTCTCTGGGCACCATCTCCTGCCCCTCTCTGGGCACCATCTCCTGCCCTCTCTGGGCACCATCTCCTGCCCTCTGTGGGCACAGCTCCTGCCCCTCTCTGGGCACCATCTCCTGCCCTCTCTGGGCACCATCTCCTGCCCTCTGTGGGCACCATCTCCTGCCCTCTGTGGGCACAGCTCCTGCCCTCTCTGGGCACCATCTCCTGCCCTCTGTGGGCACCATCTCCTGCCCTCTGTGGGCACAGCTCCTGCCCTCTCTGGGCACCATCTCCTGCCCTCTGTGGGCACCATCTCCTGCCCTCTGTGGGCACAGCTCCTGCCCTCTGTGGGCACAGCTCCTGCCCTCTCTGGGCACCATCTCCTGCCCTCTGTGGGCACAATCTCCTGCCCTCTGTGGGCACAGCTCCTGCCCTCTCTGGGCACCATCTCCTGCCCTCTGTGGGCACCATCTCCTGCCCTCTGTGGGCACAGCTCCTGCCCTCTGTGGGCACCATCTCCTGCCCTCTGTGGGCACCATCTCCTGCCCTCTCTGGGCACCATCTCCTGCCCTCTGTGGGCACAGCTCCTGCCCTCTGTGGGCACCATCTCCTGCCCTCTCTGGGCACCATCTCCTGCCCTCTGTGGGCACAGCTCCTGCCCTCTCTGGGCACCATCTCCTGCCCTCTCTGGGCACCATCTCCTGCCCTCTGTGGGCACAGCTCCTGCCCTCTGTGGGCACAGCTCCTGCCCTCTGTGGGCTCAGCTCCTGCCCCTCTGTGGGCACCATCTCCTGCCCTCTGTGGGCTCAGCTCCTGCCCTCTCTGGGCACCATCTCCTGCCCTCTGTGGGCACCATCTCCTGCCCTCTCTGGGCTCAGCTCCTGCCCTCTCTGGGCACCATCTCCTGCCCTCTGTGGGCACCATCTCCTGCCCTCTGTGGGCACAGCTCCTGCCCTCTCTGGGCACAATCTCCTGCCCTCTCTGGGCACAGCTCCTGCCCTCTCTGGGCACAGCTCCTGCCCTCTCTGGGCACCATCTCCTGCCCTCTCTGGGCACCATCTCCTGCCCTCTGTGGGCACCATCTCCTGCCCTCTGTGGGCACAGCTCCTGCCCTCTCTGGGCACAATCTCCTGCCCTCTGTGGGCACAGCTCCTGCCCTCTCTGGGCACAGCTCCTGCCCTCTGTGGGCACCATCTCCTGCCCTCTGTGGGCACAGCTCCTGCCCTCTCTGGGCACCATCTCCTGCCCTCTGTGGGCACAGCTCCTGCCCTCTGTGGGCACCATCTCTCTCCTGCTCTCACCCACCCCAGCCCTGTGTCCCCCTCTCCTCTCTGAAGGCTCTGATGTTCTGATTTTTGCCCTGCCAGGATCCCTCCTCCCTGGTTCCCACCTGGCTGAAGGTGCTGCAGAGCAAAGGCCAAAGCAGAGCTTGCCCTGGTTTAAGCAGTTTGGTTTCAGCAGCAGTTTGGATTTTGAGGGGGCAGGACAAACCAGCCCCTCTCCAGTGCCAGCACATGTTCTTTTCCTGCCTGGAAATCCCAAGCAGCATTTCTAGCAAGGCCTTTGATTTTATTTATTCTCCCTTGCTGGCAGTGTCTGGGGATGGCAGAGCAGCCGGGAGCTCTGTGCCTCCTGCCTGTTACCTCGGGTTTAAAGTGTCTCTTCCTATCAAATGCAGAGCAGAAGAAAGCAGAGCCTTCATGCATTCTTTCCCCCCCTCCCTTCCCTCTTCTTCCATCCGTTCTAAATTTATTTCCATGCCTTGCCGGTTTCAATCTGCATTTCCTGACCCTCTCACATCTCCAGTCACAGCCTGTGCTCCCAGCCTTCCCCCAGAGCCTGGCTCGAGCCAGGGGGGAGCTCTGCTCCAGCCTGGGGAGGATATGATGGGGTTAAAGTGAAAGGCTTGGTTTTAACAGTATAATGTGTAACCCCATAATGACTTTAAATATTGATTATTTGAAGGCCATTAGTGCTTATTGTTAAAGAAAAGTCGATACTTTTTAAGCCTTGCGAACCATTTGTCTCCTGTTAAAGGACATATCAAATTTAGCAGCGTGCAGTGCAAATCCCCTAATACCCTGCTCACAAGCCTCCAGCTGGCATTTCAGGGGGGGAAAGGAAAAGGGGGCAGGGGGAGGAATGTGAGCAGCACAGAATTGCTCTCTTCCAGGGAAGGACAAGGCTTATCAGATGTAATTGCCTGGGGCTAAATTCACCTCCTCAGAGCTGGGCACTGCAATTCTGACTCTGAGCCGTGGAGGAAGAGGAGGAAGGAATTTGGGAATTTGATGGGGGATCTGAGGCTGGCAGGTACCGGGAGAGGACGCAGGATCAGTGTTTGCTGCACACCTGGCTGAAGGCACAGCAGCCTTTGTTGAGGTCTCGGGGGCTTTGTGCTCTGGCCTTGCCAGTTCTTTTTCAGGCTGGCTGGGAGGGTGCCCAGCCCCGTGCCAGGGCACGACCTGGTGCTGCTGCCTCCCTCCTGTGCCAGCTCCCCATGCCAGGGCTGGGCAGAGGGGCTGGCAGGGAGCAGGGCAGGCTCCAGCAGGTTCTGTGCCTGTGGGTGGCTCTGTGGGGTGGCACAGAGGGTCTGTCCCTCGTGTCCCACAGCTGAGGGGCTCCCCGGGGCTCTGCCTGGCCCAGGAAGGCAGGGCAGCTCTGAACTGCAGAGTCTGGAGCAGATGTGAGTTCCTCAGGGATCAAAGTCATGCCCTGTAGCACAACGTGAAAGCATCAAAACAACCTGGGAGGAAGCACTGGGCTCCCACCACGGGAGAGCCTCTCCTTTTCCAGTACCAGCCCTGATCCCATCCCACCCCCTGCTTCCTGGGCACAGACTGGCACCAACCAAGGAGCTCCTTTGTTCTGGAGCTCCCCCGGGCAGCCTGGGTGTCCCACAGCATCCTGCACATCCCCAGGGCAGGCGGGGGAAGGAGGGCGCGGCCACGCGATGGTTAACAGCGACTTGATTTCCTAAATTGCTTCTTATAAAACGACCAGCACGTCTGCCAGGCTCGTCTCGCCGTGATTACAGCTAATTACGATCGAGCGGACACCTCGGAGCCCCCGTCACGCCGCTTTAATTGTCCCTCATTCATCCGCGGGGCCGGCCCGGGTGGCAGCAGCACTTGGCAGCCCGGCGACCGCGGGCCCCGGCTAATTGCGAGGCCTCGGGGATTAGGGCAGGTGATTACACACTTCACGGTGTAATTACATAAGCATCGCTTGGCTGCTGCCCCGGCTCGGAGGCGAAGGTCGAGCGCGGCGTTACCTGAGATTAATTGGAGCTGCCAGCGGCGCGCGGGCGGCATTAACATTGCAGCAGCCGCGATCGATCCGCGCCGCGCCTCCAGACACCGCCGGGGCCGCAATTAGGTTAGGGCAGAGCCAGGGAGGAGGGGGACGGAGCCGGGAGAGGCCACGGGGACGGCGGGCGGGGAGGGAGGGGGCCATGGGCACCGGGAGTAGAGGGACTGGGGAGGGGGAGTGCAGTGGATGCGTGGAATGGGGTAAAGCGGAGCTGGGAAGGGCTCTCCTCGCTCGCTTCATGCCCAGGAGCCCTTGGTTGGCTGTCCATGAGCTGTCCATGCCCACGAGCTGATCCATGCCCATGATCTGATCCATTCCTATGAGCTGTCCATGCCCACAAGCTGATCCATTTCCATGAGCTGATCCATTCTCATGACCTGATCCATTTCCATGAGCTGATCCATTCCTATGAGCTGTCCATGCCCATGATCTGATCCATGTCCACGACCTGATCCATTTCCATGAGCTGATCCGTTTCCATGAGCTGTCCATGCCCATGATCTGATCCATGCCCATGACGTGATCCATGCCCATGATCTGATCCACTCCCACAATCTGATCCATGCCCATGACCTGATCCATTCCCACAATCTGATCCATGCCCATGACCTGATCCATGCCCACAATCTGATCCATGCCCACAGGCTGATCCATGGATGGCCAGGATGCTCCCGTTGTTATCCCCTCACAGCAGCGCCTCTGCACGTGCTGTGTTTGTTGCAAAGTCACAGGCACCTTCTGCCTCCCTGTGCCTTGGCCTCCAGCCTCTCCCAGAGCAGATTTTTCCAGGGAGATACTGTAAAATGAAAATAAACGGCCCGGCACTTGGCTGTGCCTCTGGATGCCCTGCTGAAGGTAATAATGTTGTAAGTGGCCATCAAAAGGAATTAAGAGACGTGCAGCCGGAAAGCAGATTTGCTTGCAGGCTCCCAGGGCAGATTTGACTAATGGAAGAGACCTTGGCTCTTATTCCCTTCCTGCCTTTTTTTTTTTCCTGCTTTCCCTGCTGCTGCAAGTGCTCCCTGCCTCTCTCCAGGACTGTCCCCTTCCCACCACCCAGTCCTGCCTCTCTGAGTTTTCCCAGCCCCTGGCATCTGCTCTGCCCATTCTGCCTGGTTTTACCCACCAGGATTCCTTCCCCACTGCCCTTCCTGCTCACATCCCTCTCCTGTCTGTATTTCCCTCTCCTCACTTCAGCTTTCCTCTCCACAATTTAAGGTCATCCCTTAGCCCAGCCAGGACAGGACAGGGGTTGTTTGCAAGGCAGGCCAGCGATACCTCCAGATCTTCCCAAACCTACTCCCCAAGCACAGAATTCCTTCTCAGGTGTGAAGTAGTGGAGGCAGAAACCCAAATGTGATGAGGGAGGGGCAGATGGAGCATCCTCAGCCCTCCCCTTTGAGCTGCCAGGGAAAATCCTTTGGACAGCCTGGCTGAAAGGCCACAGGAGCAAAGGTGGGAAAGTTGTGGGACCTGTGGAGTCCTGGCTGCTTTCTTCCCCTTTTGGTTCTGCTCTTTTTGCTTTTTTCTCTCCACTTTAGAAGCTCTGCATGAGGGTGAGGAGGCAGAGAGAGCCTGTGGGGCAGGATGCAGCTCATCTGCAGCCAAGATGTTCCTCCTGAGCCCTTCGGAGCCTCCAGGTTTCCAACAGGGCTTTATTTTGTGATTCCTGCAGGGAGATCTCCCACCCACCGCCTCTGCTGTCGCCCCAGAACGCTCCCCACATCGCCCTGGGGCCCCACTTGAGACCTCCCTTCCTCGGGGTGCCTTCAGCACTGTGCCAGACGCCAGGTGAGCGCTCAGGTGACACCAGGGCGGGGCAGAGGGGCAGCCTGGGGCAGTGTGTCCTGCAGCCACACACATTCTCTGTGTCTCCCCATGGCTGCTGTGCCAACATCCCCCTGGTTCTGCAGCCAGAGGAGCAGATTCCTTGGCTGCTCTTCCTGGCCCTGTGTTCCTGCCGTGGCAGTGAGGGGGACAGATGGGCTCTGGAACAAAAAGCAGCACTCAGGTGTCCTTTTTCCCCCTGGGGAGCTGGCCCTGGGGCAGCCAAGGGTCAGTGCTGACAGGAGTGACCCACAGTGTTCTCCCTGCCCAGGTTACGGCTTCCTCCAGCCGGCACAGGCAGAGATGTTTGCACGGCAGCAGGAGATGCTACGGAAACAAAACCTGGCCAGGTAGGAGTGGAAAGGGCTGGGTATGTCCTGCTGTGGGCTGAGCTGGGTGGAGATGGCACAGCAGGGTCCCAGTGAGGCCTGTGCAGGTGTGGAGGTGACACCTGGCTCCTGCAGGGCTGGGTGGGACCACATTCCCCCAATCCCTCACCACAATCCCCTCTCCCCACGCAGGCTGGAGATGTCAGGTGTGGAGGTGCCACCTGGCTCCTGCAGGGCTGGGTTGGGACCACATTCCCCAACCCCTCACCACAATCCCCTCTCCCCACGCAGGCTGGAGATGTCGGCCGAGCTGATCCGCCAGAAGGAGCTGGAGAACCTTCACCGGCAGAGGCTGCTGGCCGCGGACCCGCTGAGCCTGCACCCGGGGCTGCCCCCGGACCACCCCGCGCTGCGCAGCGTGCACGATGTCCCCGAGGGCCAGGCGCTGCGGGACGAGCTGTCCCGCCGCAACGCCATGCTGGTGCTGCGCCACAACAACGCCCCGCTGCTGTCCCTGAGCGCCGGCGGCGCCGCCACCCCGCCCAAGGAGCAGCCGCGGCGGGCGGGCCGCAAGGGCCCCTCGCAGCCCCGCGCCGAGCCGCAGGGCCCCGGCGAGCCGCGGGACGCGCGGCCGGGCCGCGACGGCGCCCAGGACTGTAACGATGAGGAGATGAAGGACTCGGAGAGCGACGGCGAGGACAAGGCCGAGGGGCTGAAGGGCGAGGGCGGCGCGGCGGCGGAGCTGAAGGAGGGCAAGGACGGCGGCGCGGCCAAGGCGGGCGAGGCGGCCAAGGAGGCGGGCGAGGCGGGCACGGCGCCCGGCACGGTGCCCTGCAGCTCCTCCAGCGCAGAGTCCCCCAGCCACCTGCTGGGGCCCGCCATGGGCAAGGCCGAGGTGAAATACCTGCCCCCGACCTCCCTGCCCGCGCCGCAGCCGCTGCCCTTCGGCTTCCCCTACACCATGAGCCCCTACTTCCATGCAGGTGAGGCTGGGGAGGCGCTGGGCTGGGGCAGGGATGGGTTTGGCAGGGCTGGAATGGGGGCTCTGCCCTTTGGTCATGGTTGCTTTGTGAGGTACTCTTGGCTTTAAAGGTGGTTCTCTTGGCTTTTTTTGTGCATGGAAAGGGTGGTTGGGCACTGGAAAGGCTGCCCAGGGTAGTGGTGGTGTCACCATCCCTGGAAGTGTCCAAAGAAGGATGGATGTGGTGCTTTGAGCTGGGGACAAGGTGGGCAAAGGTTGGCTTTGATGGCCTTGGTTCCCAGGTGCTCTTTTCCAGGGCAGGGACTCTTTGTGTGCCTTGCGGTGTCACAGGCACTGGGGAGCTGCGCTGGATGGGACAGACAGACAGACAGACAGGGAGGTCCCTGCCCGCCCTCTGCTGAGCAGGGGGTGGCACAAATGGGGTCTCACACCCAGGAGGCCCCGCCAGCCCAGCCAAGAACCCAAACCTGTCCCAGCTAATTACCTGGCAGAGCAATTAGCAGGAGGCAGGGCACACGGGGAGGGAGAGGGGGCCCGTGCCGTGCTGTGCCATGCTGTGCCATGCCGTGCCATGCTGTGCCATGCCGTGCCATGCTGTGCCATGCTGTGCCATGCTGTGCCGTGCCGTGCCGTGCTGTGCCATGCTGTGCCGTGCTGTGCCATGCCATGCCGTGCCATGCTGTGCCATGCTGTGCCATGCTGTGCCATGCTGTGCCGTGCTGTGCCGTGCTGTGCCGTGCCGTGCTGTGCCGTGCTGTGCCGTGCCGTGCCGTGCTGTGCCGTGCTGTGCCATGCTGTGCCATGCCGTGCCATGCCGTGCCGTGCCATGCCGTGCCATGCTGTGCCATGCTGTGCCGTGCCATGCTGTGCCATGCTGTGCCGTGCTGTGCCATGCCATGCTGTGCTGTGCCATGCCGTGTTGTGCCATGCCGTGCCATGCCGTGCCGTGCCATGCTGTGCCATGCTGTGCCGTGCCGTGCTGTGCCATGCCATGCTGTGCTGTGCCATGCCGTGCTGTGCCATGCTGTGCCATGCCATGCTGTGCCATGCTGTGCCGTGCTGTGCCATGCCGTGCTGTGCCGTGCCATGCCATGCCATGCTGTGCCATGCTGTGCCATGCCATGCCGTGCCATGCTGTGCCATGCTGTGCCATGCCATGCCATGCTGTGCCATGCTGTGCCATGCCATGCTGTGCCATGCCATGCTGTGCCGTGCCATGCTGTGCCATGCCGTGCCGTGCCATGCCGTGCTGTGCCATGCTGTGCCATGCCATGCTGTGCCATGCTGTGCCATGCTGTGCCATGCCATGCCATGCTGTGCCATGCTGTGCCATGCCATGCTGTGCCGTGCCATGCTGTGCCATGCCGTGCCGTGCCATGCCGTGCTGTGCCATGCTGTGCCATGCCATGCTGTGCCATGCTGTGCCGTGCTGTGCCATGCCGTGCTGTGCCGTGCTGTGCCTGTGAGCAGGCTGCCCATCCCTCATTAGAGCTGCCTCCCAGCCAGCAAGGAGGAAGCGATTTTTCAGCGCCAGGCAGGTGGCCAGGATGATGAATATTCCTGCTGCCTCGGGCTGCCCAGCCTTGCTCGCAGGAGCCTTTTCCTCCCGGCCATTAGAGAGGGCTGGGCTCAGCTCCTGGTGCTCCTGGCTCTGTGGGGAGCTTGGGCTGGGGCTGGCTGCCCTCCCTCCCTCCCCGAGCAGTGTGTGAGATGCTGTAATAGCCCATTTATTATCATCACTTTGGATTTATATCACCAGCACAGCTCCGGGCTGGGTTTCCCTGCTCTCCTCCCCTGGCTTGTGCAGCCTGTGCCAGGGCTGGGGGTCTTTTCCTGAGGGCTCTTTGGCTTCTGGCTGGTTTAACACAGCATGGGGCTGCTCTCCCTGAGGGTTTGTGCTGCTCCAGAGCAAACTCTCCCACCTGCAAAGCCCTGGGAGGACAGGGGGGTGTGGAGGATGCAGCACCAGGGCTTGAGGTGCGAGTTCAGCAGCTGAAATATCGAGGGTTGTATTGATCCAGGGGCTGCAGCCATCCTGGGATGGGTGACAGATGTGTTCTGTGGCTCTGGGGGAGCACAAAGCACCCCGGGGCAGGCAGGCAGGGCTGCACCCACCTCTCCCCCCGTGCCACACAACTCCTGAACCCCTTTTTGCACAGGGGCCGCTCCCTCAGGAGGGATGGGAGGTTGTACCCTAACCTGGAGACTGGAATTATAGAATCACCACCCAGCCAAGGCAGGGAGAGCTGGAGGGAGGAGAGGAGAGGGGAGAAGCATCCAGCTGAGGAGGACGTGGAGTCTGAGGCAGGTGGAGGAGGAGGAGCTGCTCTGTCCCTGCCCTGTCCCTGCCCTGTCCCTGCCCTGTCCCTGCCCTGTCCCTGCCCTGTCCCTGCCCTGTCCCTGCCCTGTCCCTGCCCTGTCCCTGCTCTGTCCCTGCTCTGTCCCTGCCCTGTCCCTGCCCTGTCCCTGCCCTGTCCCTGCTCTGTCCCTGCTCTGTCCCTGCCCTGTCCCTGCCCTGTCCCTGCCGTGCCAGCTCCATTCCCAGAGCTGCTTTCTGGGGCTGTGGCTCGATGACCTCATCTCCTCAAGGTTTTAGCAGCCTCCTCCTCCTCCTCCTCCTCCTCCTCCTCCCAGGGCCCTCTGCAGCCCCGTCCTCTGGAAGAGGTGAAGGATGGAGTGTGCAGGAGGCTAAAATCCTTCTATTGATTGCAGTCTGGAGAGCAATTAACGCAGCCTTGTGCTGCCCCTGACCCCAGCCCTCGCTGGGGGACCCAGGGGGTGCTCAGGGGATGCTCAGGGGCTGGGGACAAGGCTGATGGAGCCCAGAGGTGGGCTGGCAGCCAGGCTGGCACTGTGTGCCCAGGCTGTGCCCCGTGGTGCCAGGAGCGCAGGCTCTGCTGTGCCCTGTGGTGCGGGCCCACTCCAGCTCTGCTCTCCATGGCCCCTCCAGCCCCTGGCTTCTGTTTCTGGAGCAGCTCAGGAGGAGGGAGGGGGTTGTGAATGGGCCGTGCCTGTGCCTGGGCTGTGCTGGGGACACCTGGCAGGATGGATTCCTGGCAGGATGGATTCCTGGCACCATGGATTCCTGGCAGGATGGATTCCTGGCAGGATGGATTCCTGGCAGGATGGATTCCTGGCACCATGGATTCCTGGCACCATGGATTCCTGGCAGGATGGATTCCTGGCACCATGGATTCCTGGCAGGATGGATTCCTGGCAGGATGGATTCCTGGTACCATGGATTCCTGGCAGGATGGATTCCTGGCAGGATGGGTTCCTGGCAGGATGGGTTCCTGGCACCATGGATTCCTGGCAGGATGGATTCCTGGCACCATGGATTCCTGGCACCATGGATTCCTGGCAGGATGGATTCCTGGCACCATGGATTCCTGGCAGGATGGATTCCTGGCAGGATGGATTCCTGGCACCATGGATTCCTGGCAGGATGGATTCCTGGCAGGATGGATTCCTGGCACAATGGATTCCTGGCACAAGGGATTCCTGGCACCATGGATTCCTGGCAGGATGGATTCCTGGCAGGATGGATTCCTGGCACCATGGATTCCTGGCAGGATGGATTCCTGGCACAATGGATTCCTGGCAGGATGGATTCCTGGCACCATGGATTCCTGGCAGGATGGATTCCTGGCACCATGGATTCCTGGCAGGATGGATTCCTGGCACCATGGATTCCTCCCAGGCCCCAGCTGCTGGAGCACTCCCCAGCCCATTGCAGCCCCCTGAGCATCATTTATCAGGCAGCCAGGCAGAGCAGGCCTGGCTCTGGCTGCTGCCCTTGGTGGCTCCTGAGAGCTGACAGGTCATTGCTGGGATGGAAGGTGTGGCCCTGCAGCCCGTGGCACCCATTTGTTCTCATTGTCTGGGCTGCCAGAGCAGCGAGGGGGGACACAGAGCGAGCATTGTCCTGCCAGGGGGCACAGGAGGGAGGGCAGGAGCCCCTCTGCCCCAGGGGGATCAGGGCTGGGCACAGTGAGCAGCTCCAGAAACCCTGGCAGGGTCACTGCTGAGGGAGGGCAGGGGCACAGCTGGACACTGACCCTGACTGAGGAACCCAGGCTGCAGCTGGACAGGGCTGGGGAGCATCCTGAGGGGTCTGGGGGGGATCAAAGTGCTGGCAAGGAGGCTCACAAAGAGATGAGGAGACAGCAGCAGCCCTGTCCCTGCTCCAGAGGCACGGGCACAGCTGGCAGGGGCAGCAGCCACCACAGAACCCCAGGAAGGGCTGGCTTGGAGGGACCACTGGAGCTCCTCTGGTCCAAGCCCTCTTGCAGGGTCTCCTGAGAGCCCCCTCCGGGTTGTGGGGAGCCTTGGAGAGCTCCAGGGGCTCTGGGGCTGCCCCTCCTGTGTTTGCTGTGGCTGTGACAGGGATCACAGGGTGCTGTGGCTGTGCCTGTGACAGGGATCACAGATCACAGGGCGCTGTGGCTCTGGGTGTGGCAGGGATCACAGGGTGCTGTGGGTGACAGGGACCACAGATCACAGGGCGCTGTGCCTGTGGCAGGGATCACAGGGCGCTGTGACTGTGGCTGTGATGGGGATCACAGGGCGCTGTGGCTGTGGCTGTACCTGTGACACAGATCACAGGGCGCTGTGGCTGTGGCTGTGGCTGTGCCTGTGGCAGGGATCACAGATCACAGGGTGCTGTGGCTGTGACTGTGGCTGTGATGGGGATCACAGGGCGCTGTGGCTGTGGCTGTACCTGTGACACAGATCACAGGGTGCTGTGGCTGTGGCTGTGACTGTGGCTGTGATGGGGATCACAGGGCGCTGTGACTGTGGCTGTGACGGGGATCACAGGGCGCTGTGGCTCTGGGTGAGCCCCCAGAGCTGTGCCCTGCCCAGGCTGAGGGGTGCAGCTGCAGGGCAGCCAGGGGAGCAGGCAGTGGGGAGGGAAATGTGTGGGAATGGTTGCAGAGGCTCTGCCTGCTCCCCGGGCAGGCTCTGCTGCTTTAAAGCATCTCCCTGGCACCGTAACTGCCCCTGCAGACCCCGAGCTTCTCCTGCTTCCCTGCATCTGCTGGAGGCTCTGTAGGGAGCGTGTGGGGCCCTGTTGTGTGGCCCTGCTCCTTCCCCTGCCTGTTCCCTCAGCCCTGGGGTATTCCCCAGGGAATTGGCTGCTCCCTGGCCTGTGCTCCTCTCCATGGCTTTATTTTATCTGTTTTTCCCTTGTGCTGTGCCACAGCTGTGGGCAGGAGCAAGGGTTACATCCATCTAATCCACCAGGGAGAAGCCCCAGGCCCACAGGACAGATAATTTTGTCATGACAGGCTCCTGGGAGCAATATTTTTCTCCTGGCAATTCCATTCTCCATGCGCTGAGCAGAGCAGCTCATACCCCTCATAAACTCTTTCCCTGCCTGAAAATCCTGGATGTTCTCATCCCTATAAATGTCCTCATGCTCTGCTGGTCCAAACAGCCCCCAGCAGCCAGTTCCAGGGGTTGGTGTTGGCTTTCCCCCACCCTCAAGAGGCATTTTGTGGGATTTGGTTTGTTCCGTGTCCTCACCTTTCCCCCACAGCAGCTCCGAGTGTTCCTGTCACCATTTCCACCCCCTGTGCCTGTCCCTGGCTCCCTTTGGGATTTCTCTGTGTGTTCTGTCAGGCTGCAGGGCCAGGGGGGCTGCCCCAGCCACTGTCACACCCTCTGTGTGACACCCTTGGTGTGCCAGGGACAGCACAGCCCCAGCCAGGGCACAGCTCAGGCTGGGCAGGGTGGAACTCGAGCTCTGGGGAGGAGCAGGAGCTCCCCAGTGATCCCTGGTGCCATTCCAGCCTTGGGGAGGAGCAGGAGCTCCCCAGTGATCCCTGGTGCCATTCCAGCCTTGGGGAGGAGCAGGAGCTCCCCAGTGATCCCTGGTGCCATTCCAGCCCTGGGGAGGAGCAGGAGCTCCCCAGTGATCCCTGGTGCCATTCCACCCTGGCAAGGGGCAGGAGCTCCCCAGTGATCCCTGTTGGCTGATTCCTGGTGCCATTTGAGCCATTCCAGCCCTGGGGAGGAGCAGGAGCTCCCCAGTGATCTCTCTTGGCTGATCCCTGGTGCCATTCCACCCTGGCAAGGGGCAGGAGCTCCCTGTTGTCATTCCTGGCTCCTGTTGTCATTCCTGGCACGTTGCAGGAGCCCCGGGGCAGGCAGGGCTCTGTGCTCTGTGTGCACAAACTGCTGCAGGCTCCGTGCTGCCCTGCCCTCCCTGCTTCCCCCGCAGCTGAGGAGCATTGAACACATGAAATGCATTAGCTGGGATTTTTCCTTCCCTCCCCCAGCCAGGGACCTCCAGGAGGAAGAGGCCCATGAATTGACCCTGCCCAGTGCTTTAATTGACAGGTCATTAAAGATGAATGTGTGGCTAGAGACAAATATTCAGATTGCAGGCTGCTTGTTGTCCGTGTGGGATTTTAATGATTTATGTTCCCTTCTCCTCCCCTCCTTCCCACAACGCAGGCACCATGGGAGGTCTGTTTCTGGATGGGGAGGAGAGCCCAGCGCTGGAGGACATCAGCAAATGGACGGTGGAGGACGTGTGCAGCTTCGTGTCCAGCCTGTCCGGCTGCACTGAGTACACTCAGGTACATCCAGGAGGTCCTGGCAGGAGCATCCTCGTTCCCTGGGGGTCCTGTTCCCCCCCAGCTGGGCTGGGCCCTCCTGGAGCTGCATCTCAGGGCCCTGTGGGGCTTTCCTGCCTTTTATCCTCATGGATTGCTGAACTTGCTGCCAGCCAAGGGGTGGGATGGGGCCTTCCTGATGTGAGCATTCCCTGGAATGCTGTGATTCCAGAACCAGGAGAGCCCTGCAGGATTCCCTGGAATGCTGTGATTGCAGAATCAGGAGAGCCCTGCAGGATTCCCTGGAATGCTGTGATTCCAGAACCAGGAGATTCCTGCAGGATTCCCTGGAATGCTGTGATTCCAGAACCAGGAGATTCCTGCAGGATTCCCTGGAATGCTGTGATTCCAGAACCAGGAGAGCCCTGCAGGATTCCCTGGAATGCTGTGATTGCAGAACCAGGAGATTCCTGCAGGATTCCCTGGAGTGCTGTGATTGCAGAATCACATCTCAGGGAACTTCAGCACAACTCAGAGTTGCCCTGGCCTGGCTGGGGTTCAGCTTTGTCTCTGCACTGGAGCTGGGGACACCCCAGGGGATGCTTTTCCCAAGTCCAGGCTTTTTGGGGAGTGTTTCAGGGAGGGTTTTGGCTCCTGCAGGGGAGGGGAAGGGAGGGGAATGGCTGCAGTGAGCTGTGCTGGGTCCAAGAGCAGCAGCTCTTTGCAGTAAAAATCCCCTTGGCTCCAGAGGGATGGCTCCAGGGCTGGAAGCACCCCTGGGGGATAAATCCAGGCTGAGGGGTTTTGGGTTCACCCTTTCCACGGTGCCAGGGCAGCACGGGTGGCTCAGGCGTGTCCCTTGTGTGTCCCCTCAGGTATTCCGAGAGCAGGCCATCGATGGGGAGACCCTGCCCCTCCTGACAGAAGAGCACTTACTGAACAACATGGGGCTCAAGCTGGGACCTGCCCTGAAGATCAGGTCACAGGTAGGAAAATCTCCTCTCCCAGAACAGGTGACACCATCTGAAGCTGTCCCTGGGCTGTCCACAAACGTGCTTTATGGAATATCATTTATTAAGCAATAATTCAGTTGCAATTCTGTTTCAAGAACGCTTTACTTGTCCTTGAAAATGTTCCATGGCCTCACCTGAAAGCTGTCACAGCTGTTTCAGGGAGAAACCACTAACAGAATTCCTTGCCCAGGGGCAGAAATAAATAGTCCAGGATGAGTGGTGGCAGGGAATACCAGGGATGCAGTGAGGGAATTACAGGGGTGCAGTGAGGGATTAACAGGGATGCAGTGAGGGATTAACAGGGATGCAGTGAGGGAATTACAGGGGTGCAGTGAGGGATTAACAGGGATGCAGTGAGGGAATTACAGGGGTGCAGTGAGGGATTAAAAGGGATGCAGTGAGGGATTAAAAGGGATGCAGTGAGGGATTAAAAGGGATGCAGTGAGGCAATACCAGGGGTGCAGTGAGGCAATGCCAGGGGTGCAGTGAGGCAATGCCAGGGATGCAGCAGTGGGAAGCTCTGAGTGGGCTGGTTCCAGCCACAGCAGTTCCATTGCTCCTCCCCTCAGTGGGACTCCAACCCAGAGCATCTCAGCTGGGTCCTTTCCCTCTGAGTGCTGGGAAGATCCCTCCTGCCCGTGCTGTGTCCCCTGGGAGCTGTGTCCAGCCCTGGCACAGCTCCCCAGGCCCACGCTGCTCCTGCTGCCTTGGAACAATGAGAGGCTTTACTGCTTTCCCTGCAGCCCTCCCTGTTTATGAGGGGGCTCGTAAAAAGGGTCTGTGGGCAATTGTTCCCCGTGGGTCAATTCAGGAGGAAATAAAACTCTTATGTTCCTTAAAAAACAAGAGAGCCCTGAACAGCTCAGAGATGGGGCTTGGGGCGGGGGGAATGTGAGATACGAGCTTGAAAAATGCCTTCAATTTGATCAATAGTGTTTAAAGTTGTGTAACCAGGCAGGGCTGGGGGGGAGCAGAGCCCTGATGCTGCTCCCTGAATAATGTCCCACTTGTCTGGGTCCAGCAGCAGCCCCTGGTTTTGTTTAAGCTCAAATGGGAAGCAGCTGTGGAGGTGCTGGGAGGGAGGCAGGAGCTGCTGCAGAGGGAGAGGTTCAGCAGTTTTATTTTCCCTCCCTGCCTTGGCCCTTTGAAGAGCAGGGCCCTGTTGAAGTGCCCATGGGGAAGGGGGCAGGACTGCAGGACAAAATCCTTGAGGAAAGGAGAGGAGGAAACCTTCCCTGCCCTGCTTTTCAGGTGCTCTGGGAATGGGATTGCTCCATTCCAGTGATGTTCATAGAACACCAGTCCCATCCAGTGCCACCCCTGCCATGGGCAGGGACACTTTCCACTGTCCCAGGGCGCTCCAAGCCCTGTCCAGGCTGGCTTTGAACACATCCAGGGATGGGAGAACGTCTCTGGCAGCAGCCCTGGGGACGGAGCCCAGAGCTGGCGTTCTGCACAACCCCTGGGCTATCCCTGGCCCCCATTCCCCCGTGCTGCCCTCGGCCATCCCTCGGCCGTCCCTCAGCTGTGTTTTCCCCGTTTTTCCCGCAGGTGGCCAAGCGGCTGGGCCGGGTGCTGTACATGGCCGGGTTCCCGCTGGCGCTGCCGCTGCAGCCGCCGGGGCTGCGGCCCCCGGAGCGAGAGGCGGCCCCGGGCGAGCTCCGCCCGGCCTCCACCGGCAGCGTGGCCTCGCCCTTCGGCAGCGCCGTCCCGCCCAGCCGGGGCTCCCCGAAGCAGGAGAACGGGAACCCCGCCCTGCTCGGCGACACCACCAAACCCCCGTCCTAACGGGGCCCCGCGCCACAGGAAGGTTCTCGTTTTGGGTTGGTTTTTTTTTTTTTTTTATTTTGGATGCGTTTGCTTTTTTTAATTTGTTTGGGGAAAATAAAAGAAGAACCACAGAGATTTCTGAACTGTCAAAAAAAAAATAAAAAAAAATTGAAAGGGAAGGAAGGAAAATGATCCAAAGATGTTGGCGTGGGACGACGCCAAGTGAAGAGAAGGATGCTGGAGGATGGAGGCAGCATTCCTGTTCCCTCCCAGTGCTCAGTGGAGCTGGAGAGCCCTGCACAGGAAGCATGGCCAGGCTGCTCTCTGCCTTCAGGACCTGCGGGCTGTGCCTCCACAGGGAGGGGAAGGGGCTCTGCTGCTCCCGCCGGTACCTCGAGCAAAAATCCCATCCCAGGCACCCCAGCCAAGCTCTCCTCCTCCTCCCTGCAAACTGGGCTCACTTCCTCATTCAGGTGTTCTATGCATCTCTAGCAACTTTGAAAACAATACCAAAGACAGACAAAAAGGATAAAAAGACAAAAAAAAAAAAGGACAAAAAAAAAAAAAGACACAAGGCAAGTTCCCGTCCATGTTTACTTTGTGCGGATGGTACAGAGCCAGCCTGCCCTGGCACGGGGGCCTGGCAGTGCCCCAGAGGGGCTGTGCCCGTGCCCAGCCCTGCAGGGCTGCATTTATTGCGCCGTGGGATGTGTGGTTCCAAGAGCAGCAGCTGCTCTGGGGGAGGAGGCTGCCCCAGGCTCCTCCTGCAGCTCAGGGGGGTTTGTTTGCAGCCTTGCTCCAGAGGTGGATGAGTGAGTGCACATCTGGCTGCTTGCTCCAGAGGTGGATGAGTGAGTGCACATCTGGCTGCTGAGCACCACCAGACAGAGCCCTGGGCCCCCCAGCCCTGGCTGCAGGGGAGGGGGCCAGGCTGAAGCAATGGGCAGAGTTTTTACTACTGTGAATGAGCTGGGAACTCCTGGGGGTGACCTCCTGTGACTTGTACAGTTGTGAGCAACAATCACATGTGGTACTTTTCTGTCTCTCTCTCCTCCCCCCCCCCATCCCCTTTTTATTTTTGGGTTTGTTTTTTGTTTAAACGTTGCACGTGCTGCCGTTTTTCTTACAGAATAGCTTTGGTGGTACTTTAGCTTCTTTATATTGTAAAAAAAGGAAAAAAAATTCATTATCCATCACATCACAATAAAAATGCTTTCCAGCAATCAATTTAAATAAAAAAGAAAAACCCTTAATTTACAGATGGTACCTGGCTTTACCCAAGCAGTCTCTGTCCTTCCTTTCCTGGGTGCCCACCTGGGCCAGGTGCCGCAGAGCTGCCACATTCCTGCCTGGAATCCCACCCAGGCTTGGTTCCCAGCTGGCAGAAGGCAGCCAAGTTAGAGCCAGGACAAAAAGGGAATTCCCTCCTCTTTGGGAAGAACAGGTAAGTTAAAATCTTTTCCAAAGTGAACATTTTTTCTTTATAGTTTAGGTGGTGCAGTTCTCACCTGGGCAGTGTTTCCTACATTATCAATTTTGCCTTTCCGTATTCCTTCATGGCTGCACGTCCCTAACCCAAACATTAATTTAAAGTTTCCTTCTGCAGCACACTTGGGGCAGCTTGAGCTGATCAAGGCTTCCAGGGAAGCTGCAAAGCTCTGGCAGAGTCTCTGCAGTCCTTAAGGCACTCTGGGCACCAGGGAGGGTTTGGTGATGGCCCCAGAGCTGAATCTGGGGCGGCTGCTGGGGCAGAGAGGGGGAGCCTTGGACAAAACCCTCGCCCTGCCCTTGCTCAGCCCACTCAGCAGGAGCTGGAAGTGAACCCTGTGCTATTGAAATTAGCAGATTTTAATGGGTTTTTATTCCCTCTGCTGAGCAGTTTGTACTGGCCTTGACTTGGCCTCGGGTTTTATTGGTACCTAAAGCAGAACTGGTAGAAAAAGCTGGAGAAGTCCAAGTTGAGTTGCAAAGTCCAAGTTGTGGATCTGGGGCCTGTCCCAGCTGTGCTCCTGGCTCTGACAGCAGCTCCAGGTGCTGCAGGGCTCATGGGCAGGGCTGGGGTGCTCAGTCCTCATCAGAAAACTCCAGGTCCTGCACGAGGTCGTCCCCTCCCTGTGCCAGCTGCTGCAGGTCCGAGCGGGACAGGCCCCGGGGGCAGCTCCTGCTCTGCTGGGCATCCTGGGCTCCTTCCCTGCCTTCCTCTGCTGGGGAGAGGGACAGGGTCAGCAATCCTGCCTGCCAGGTACTGAGCAGGCACTGATCACTGCCAGGGCAGGCACTCATTAATGCATCCCGGACAGCCCTGCAGGGCTGGGCACAGCAGCAACGCCAGAGGGGGCACAGGAGCCCAAAGTGTCCCCCAGTACAGGAACAGGGGCCCAAAGTGCCCCCCTGGGACAGGAACAGGAGCCCAAAGTGCCCCCCTGGGACAGGAACAGGAGCCCAAAGTGCCCCAGGAACAGGGGCCCAAAGTGCCTCAGGAAAAGGAGCCCAAAGTGTCCCCCTGGGGCAGGAACAGGAGCCCAAAGTGCCCCCATTGGGACTGGAACAGGGGCCCAGAGTGCCCCCATTGGGGCTGGAACAGGGGCCCAAAGTGCCCCCATTGGGGCTGGAACAGGAGCCCAAAGTGTCCCCCTGGGGCAGGAACAGGAGCCCAAAGTGCCCCCATTGGGACTGGAACAGGGGCCCAGAGTGCCCCCATTGGGGCTGGAACAGGGGCCCAAAGTGCCCCCATTGGGGCTGGAACAGGAGCCCAAAGTGTCCCCCTGGGGCAGGAACAGGAGCCCAAAGTGCCCCCATTGGGGCTGGAACAGGGGCCCAAAGTGCCCCCATTGGGGCTGGAACAGGGGCCCAAAGTGCCCCCATTGGGGCTGGAACAGGGGCCCAAAGTGCCCCAGGAACAGGGGCCCAAAGTGCCCCAGGAACAGGACCCCAAAGTGCCTCAGGAAAAGGAGCCCAAAGTGTCCCCCTGGGGCAGGAACAGGAGCCCCAGTGCTCCACCACTGCCCTGGTGCTGTCAGGAATTGCCCACTCACCCTCTGACTCGCTGTCCTCTTCCAGTTCTTCCTCCTCGTCCTCCTCCACTTCATAATTTCCTTCTTCATCATCATCCTCCTCCCCAAACTCCTTGCTGCTGGCTTCTGAGCTGTCATCTGAGGCTCTGCCCTTCCCTGCAGGGGTGTCAGGGTGTGAGTGGAACATGAGCACAGCACACGTGAGGGGAGGGAGCTCAGCAGTGCCAGACTCACTCCAGGGGAGATTTCTCCTCATTTCTCACTGATATCCCCCCAAAGCCACTTCCCTTTGCTGCAGGGGCCCAGCACCTCTTCCTGAGCCATTCCTAATTCCCAGCTTTCCCTTTCTGCCAGAAATCCAGCTGGAAAACACAGGAGAGCAGGAGCCTCCCCAGCTGCTGCTTCTTTCCTGCTCAGAGATTCCCAGACTGGATTTTCTCCCTTTTTCAAGCCCTTGCAGAGACCCCAGCCTGGGATCCTTTGCTGCCTGACAAACATTTCCCATTCCAGGGGAAGCCCACCCTGATCTGCTGGGATTCCCAGCATCCAGGACCTTTCCTGTGCCCTGGGGGGACTCTGGGGGTGTGATCCTGCTGGAATTCCTGCCCAGCAGCAGCATCTCCCCTGGATCCACAGCACCAACAGGGGGCTGCAGATTCCCCTCCCTTCCTGCCTCACCCACCCAGGACATCCCAAACATCCCAAACCCCAGAGGAACTCCCAGATTTATCCCAAGCTCTGTGCTCAACTTCCCAGGCAGGCTGCACAATTTACTGTGGCCCTCTCGTGGTCACAGCCCAGGTGACATCAGGCCCTGCTCTCCGGGATTTCTGGGCTTCCTGGGGGCATCAGTCAGGATCAAATGAATAATAAAATAAAATCAATAAATCACAAGTGCAGCAAGGACAGGACCAAAGGTCCCCGTGCTGGTGGGAGGCCCTGCCATGCACAGAACCTGCTCAGGGAATGTGGACAAGGAAAATGGGACTGTGGACAAGGAAAAAGGAGCTGTGGACAGGGAAAAAGGAATTGTGGACAGGGAAAAGGGGACTGTGGACAAGGAGAAGGCAAGCCCAGCCCCAGCCCTGTACCTTTCACAGAGAATCCACCATTCTCCTCCTCAGAGTCACTGTCCAGCTCAAAGAGATCCTTGAATTCCTTCTTATCCTCCTCCTTCCTCTCATCTGGCCTCCTGCGTTTGATTTCTGGGAAGTTCAAGTCTTCAAGCTGGAAAGAAAACAAACCCCAGAGTAAGAGCAGCCCTCATTTGTGCTTCTGAATGCCAAAGGCTGTGTTTAAAGGCAGGAACTTGGCTCTGCCCAGCCTGCCCAGAGCAGCTGGGGCTGTCTGCTGCCAGCCACAGATTTGTGAGGGCTCCCAGGGGTGAGGGAGGCACGCAGAGCTCTGCTGCTGCATTGATCCTGCCCTAATAAACTGCTTTTGCTCATGGAACATGCAGGGCTGGCAGCCCAGCAGGGATGAGGATGAGGATGAGGATGAGGATGAGGATGAGGATATCCACGGGGGAGCTCTGCAGCTGGGCTGGGCACCTCTGGAGCAGCAGATCCTGAGCCACTCCCTGGTTTTGGGGCAGATTTCAGCGTTTCAGGTGCTGAGGATGCTCAAGGGCTGCAGGCAGCCCCTGCCCTGATGGAGATCAATGGGCCAAGAGCCCCCGGAGCAGGCAGCCAATATCGATGCCATTAAAGTGCCCTCAATTGACACCACCTCAGTGCTCTTCACACCTCTCCCGAGGGGGATTAGGGGGAGGATTTACTCGCCAGGGCTCAGGCCAGCAGGGCAGAGATAATCAGAATGCAAATGAAATCCCAAGCGCTCTCTGAGCTCAGCTGCCCCTGCCCTGCCTGGGAGCACTCGGGCTCAGCACACATCAGGCCCTGCTTGGAAACGCCCAGCACTCGTCTGCTGCCCTGCCACCCCTCAGAGCACCCCAAAAGCCCCTCCAGCCTGAGCACAGCCCCCTCCCAGCAGCCAGGAACAGCCTGAGTGGGAAGGCAGGGACACACGGGCAGGATGGGACTGGGGAGCAGGAGATGGAGATGTGGGTTTGCTCCTGCAGCCAATTCCAGCAATTTCCCCCAGCCTGTTCCAGGGTTATGGTCCCCAGCTGGGCCATATTGATCCTGGAGCTGAGCACTGCCCAGCAGGGATGGGCAGGGAAGGGAACAAATCACCCTCCACCATTGCAGGGGCCTCATTTTAAATCATCATCATCATCATCATCTTCCCACTGCTCTTCCTGCCTCAGGGGGAGAGGCCTCTGCTCCTCCCTGTCTGTGCTGGGGAGCAGCTCAGGGCTGGCTTTAAAACCCAGCCCAGAGCTGCCAGGGAAGAGATTTGGGAAGCAAAATGGACAGGGGCACTGCCAAGCTGCTGCCCCCATGGCTGGCACCCACCCCGGGCTGGGCAGAGGGTCCCAGAATGGTTTGGGTGGGAAAGGATCCCATGGGCAGGGACCCCTCCCACTGCCCAGAGCCCTGCCAGGGACCCCTCCCACTGCCCAGAGCCCCTGCCAGGGACCCCTCCCACTGCCCAGAGCCCCTGCCAGGGACCCCTCCCACTGCCCAGAGCCCCTTCCAGGGACCCCTCCCTCTGCCCAGAGCCCCTGCCAGGGACCCCTCCCACTGCCCAGAGCCCCTTCCAGGGACCCCTCCCTCTGCCCAGAGCCCCTTCCAGGGACCCCTCCCACTGCCCAGAGCCCCTGCCAGGGACCCCTCCCACTGCCCAGAGCCCCTTCCAGGGACCCCTCCCACTGCCCAGAGCCCCTGCCAGGGACCCCTCCCACTGCCCAGAGCCCCTGCCAGGGACCCCTCCCACTGCCCAGAGCCCCTGCCAGCCTGGCCCTGGGCACTCGCAGGGATGGGGCAGCCCCAGCCCGGGTATGCTCCAGCCCCACCTGGGGTTAAAGCATTTTCCAGCATTCCCATCATTCCCATCATTCCCATCATTTCCAGCATTCCCAGGGCACAAGGGAGGCTCCTGTCCTGGCAGCAGGGGTTTGGTAGCTGGGCTCCCACATTCCCACAGGGAAAAATCCCCATTTCCAAAGGCAGCTCTGGGTGACACCAGCACAAGCTGAGCACATCAAGCAGGACCTGGTGCTGGCTGAGCTGTGCCACCTCCCCCCTCTGAGACCCCTCAAAATGAAATAAACCCCAACGTGCTGTGGAGTGGCCCCCAAGGACTGAGATTTGCACTGGCACAGCCACAGCCCCTGTGCCCATCACACACAAGCACTAATTTGCTAATTTGGGGGCCAGCCTGTTAATCCCCAGCCAGAGGGCTCCTATCTGCAGGGTCTCACCAAGCTGATTAGTCCCCATGCCATTAAAAACCATTGGGAAAAGCAAATGGAATGGGCAGGAAGGGTCAGAGCTGTTGTCTGAGGCAAGCTGCAGCTCCCAGCCAGGCTGGCTTTCTTTCTTCCCCTGTTATTGCCTTTTTCCCCCAATGGCTGCTAATGGGACATGGATTTTCCCAGCCCTAATGGGCCTCATGGTGTTCCCTCTCCTGCTGGGGCTCACAAAGCTGCATCATTAAAGCCACCAGTCCCCACCGAGCCACACAACAGCCCCACACAACAGCCCCATTCACCAGCAGAGCTGCAGGGCAGCCTGCAGGACAGCAAACCCCAAATCTGCCTCTCTGAATATACCAAACCCCAAATCTGCCTCTCTCTGTACAGAGAAAAACCCCAAATCTGCAGAGAGCTGCTCCAGCAGCAGGGCAATGTCCCACCACAGCAGCAGGGCCAGTGTGGGGCAGGAGCTTGGCCCCACTCTGGGCTGTCCCTGTCCCCATGCTCTGGCTGTTCCCTGTCCCCATGCTCTGGCTGTTCCTGTCCCCTGTCCCTGGCTGTCCCCTCTGCTGTCCCTCAGCCCCAGCAGCCCCTGGCTGTCCCTGTCCCCATTCCCTGCTGTCCCCATTCCCCATTACAGGCTGTCCCTGTCCCCATTCCCTGGCTGTCCCTGTCCCCTGTCCCTGCCTGTCCCCTCTGCTGTCCCTCAGCCCCAGCAGCCCCTGGCTGTCCCCAGGCCGTGGCTCTGCTGTCCCCAGGGCTCACACCCAGGCTTTGCTGCTCACCCTTTCCTTGCCACTGATCTCCAGCTGGATCTCCTTCTCCCTCAGCTTCTTCCACTGCCTGTAATACCTGCTCAGGGGTGTCCCCTCCTCCTGCAGCTGCTTCTCCCACTGCTCCTGTGGAGAAAGGGACACACATTCCAAGGGTTTCCAGGCGCTTTCCCACCAGCACAGGCAGCCAAGGCACAAGGTGAGGACCCTTTCCCAAACCCCTGTTCCCAGCTCCTGGGCCATGTGGGGGCCAGCAGGACCCAGTGGATCTGTGAATTCTGCCTCAGTTATTGAACAGCTGCTGGGTCAGGAGTGTGGCACTGGGAACTGTCCCCAGGCCAGGCAGAGCCTGGGCACCGCAGGGACACAGAGGGAGCCAAAGCTGAAGTGGAAAAGTGTCTGTGCTGTGTCCCCAGGCTGTCCCCATGTCCCCATGTCTGCCCCATGTCTGTCCCCATGTCCCCAGGCTGTCCCTGTGGCCCATTGTCCCCAGGCCATCCCCATGTCCCCATGTCTGTCCCCGTGTCCCCAGGCTGTCCCCATGTCTGTCCCCGTGTCCCCACATCTGTCCCCATGCTCACCACAGCAGCCGTGCTGGCCACACCAAAGGTCACTCTCTGCCTCCTGCTGCAGATGTGGGCTGAGTTCTCCTGCAGCTTCTCCAGCAGCTGCCTCATGGGCCTGCAGTAGTTGGCCACCTTGCACTCCTTCAGGAAGGATTTCAGCTGCAAGAGGAAAGGGAGGGGAAGAGCAAAAGCCCTGGGAGGGAGCCTGGTCCCTCTCCCTCCAGCACATCCCAGCTGCCATCACAGCACCAGCTCAAAAAAATGGGAATTCAGACCCAGAGCTTCCCTGCCTCCCCCAAAGCACAAAGAAACCACCAGCACAACAATTCCTCTGCTGCTGAAGCCTGTCCTGCCCTCGCCCCCCCTTCTAAAATATTTATTTTTCATAGGTGCTGCATATTTATCTCCACTGAGAGGTGCATTTGTCACTGGCTTTATCTCACTTGATCCCCCAGCTGCAGCCCCAGATCCATTCCATCCCCTGCCACCTCCATTATCATTTTTCTTGCCTTGCATGAGTGTCACCAGAGATCCTGCAGCATCCTGGGCTCGGGCAGTGCAGGCTGGAGCTGGGTGCTCCAAACACAGCCCCTGCTCCATCCCTGCTCCCCTCACAGTCCCACCCCTGGCTGCCACTGAAATGAATGAAACCTGATGAGATCTCAGCCCTGGGTGGAGAGGCAGGGACACAGCCAGGGGACTAAAAGAGGGTAAAGGACAGAGAGGGGAGAATCAGGGTCTGTGTGTGCTTTTCCCTGCTCTGGCAATTGGAACAATGGGATCCCAGCAGAGTGAGAGCACCCAGAACACCAACGTGTGCCTGTGGAAATGCAGGGAGGGCTCCCACCCCAGCCCTGTCATTACTGGGGCTGCTCCTGTCCCACTGCCAGCCTGAAACAGCACAGAGCAAAACCCCAGCTGCTCTTACTGGAAATGCTGCAGGGCAGCCAAACCCTGCCCAGCTCCCTGCTCACAGCAGGGACATTCCCTGGGGACAGGGGAGGGAAGGGAAGGGAAGGGAAGGGAAGGGAAGGGAAGGGAAGGGAAGGGAAGGGAAGGGAAGGGAAGGGAAGGGAAGGGAAGGGAAGGGAAGGGAAGGGAAGGGAAGGGAAGGGAAGGGAAGGGAAGGGAAGGGAAGGGCAGCACCTCCTGCCCTTCTGGCTCCTGCCAGCTCCTCCCTCAGCGCCAGCTTTGCCCCTCCAAGCTCCCACTGCTGCTCTGTGCTGCCTGCCAGGGCTCTGGGGAGGGAAGGGGCTCTTCCCCCCAGCCCCTGCAGGCAGAGCCCACCACAGGTCAGCCCTGGGGCAGCAGCAGCAGCAGCTCTGAAATGCCTCCCATCCCCACTGGCTCTCCTTTCATCTGCCAGGGCTTCCTGCCTTGCAGGCAGAGAATTTGGGAAGCTGAGGCTGGGAAGCTCAGCCCAGCTTCCCCCAGAGCAGGAGGAGGAGGAAGAGGAGGAGGAGGGACACAGCCCCTGCCAGCTGGAGCGGCCCAGCAGGGAGGGAGGGAGGGAGGCTGGGCACACATGGATGGAAGCAGGGCAGGGCTGGAAGCTCTCCAGGAGAAAATCCCCTCCCCAGGCAGCTTTTGGGAGCCAAGGGCAGCCCCAGCCTGGCAGAGACCTCGGGGCTGTGGGCAGAGCAGCCAGGCAGGAATGCAGCAATGCAGCCATGCAGCCATGGCCTGCACAGCTCCTGGCAGCAATGCAGCAATGCAGCCATGGCCTGCACAGCTCCTGGCAGCAATGCAGCAATGCAGCCATGGCCTGCACAGCTCCTGGCAGCAATGCAGCCATGCAGGAATGCAGCAACGCAGCCATGGCCTGCACAGCTCTTGCTGCAGCCAAACCCAGCTCCCAGAGGGAGCTGCCAGCATGGGGGACAGGGACAGCCACAGGCTCAGGAGCTGCTCTGGCTGCTCACACAGGGGCTGCCAGCTCCCAGCAGCCAAGGCAGCCCCTGTGCCAGCCCGGGGCACGCAGCCAAGAGCCTGGCAGATGCCAGCCCCTGGCAGGGACACGGAGCTCGGCTTCCCAAAGAGCCTGTTGGGCACAGCCAGGGCTCCATGGACACCCAAAGAGCCTGTGGGGCACAGCCAGGGCTCCATGGACACCCCAAAGAGCCTGTTGGGCACAGCCAGGGCTCCATGGACACCCCAAAGAGCCTGTGGGGCACAGCCAGGGCTCCATGGACACCCCAAAGAGCCTGTGGGGCACAGCCAGGGCTCCAGGGACACCCCAAAGAGCCTGTGGGGCACAGCCAGGGCTCCATGGACACCCCAAAGAGCCTGTGGGGCACAGCCAGGGCTCCAGGGACACCCAAACAGCCTGTGGGGCACAGCCAGGGCTCCACGGACACCCCAAAGAGCCTGTGGGGCACAGCCAGGGCTCCACGGACACCCCAAAGAGCCTGTGGGGCACAGCCAGGGCTCCATGGACACCCCAAAGAGCCTGTGGGGCACAGCCAGGGCTCCAGGGACACCCCAAAGAGCCTGTGGGGCACAGCCAGGGCACTATGAACACCCCAAAGAGCCTGTGGGGCACAGCCAGGGCTCCAGGGACACCCAAAGAGCCTGTGGGGCACAGCCAGGGCTCCATGGACACCCCAAAGAGCCTGTGGGGCACAGCCAGGGCTCCAGGGACACCCAAACAGCCTGTGGGGCACAGCCAGGGCTCCATGGACACCCCAAAGAGCCTGTGGGGCACAGCCAGGGCTCTATGAACACCCCAAAGAGCCTGTGGGGCACAGCCAGGGCTCTATGAACACCCCAAAGAGCCTGTGGGGCACAGCCAGGGCTCCAGGGACACCCCAAAGGAAGGAAAGACTGGGAGGAAAGACTGGGAAGGGAAGATTGGGAGGGAAGATTGGGAGGGAAGATTGGGAAGGAAGATTGGGAAGGAAGATTGGGAAGGGAAGACTGGCAGGGAAGATTGGGAAGGAAGATTGGCAGGGAAGATTGGGAAGGGAAGATTGGGAAGGGAAGATTGGGAGGGAAGATTGGGAAGGAAGATTGCCATCTTGTGGACAGCACCTCAGGGAGGCTGAGCACAAGGAAAAGCTGGGGCTCAAGCACAGGTTCTGCTCCCAGAGCCCACAGCTGTGAATGCCCAAGAACTCGGCTGAGTTCACCTTGCCAGCCCCACCCCAGGGCAGTTCTGCAGCCTCTGCTGCACTTTGGCTCCCAGCAGATGCAAACTCCAGAGCACCTTCCCCTCCCCTCCAGCCTAACTGGATGTGGTGCCTCTGTCCCTCCCCAAAACACAAATTCAAATTCAAATTAAGCAGAGGTAAATGGGTCTCCCCTCATCCTGAGGGCCCTCCTGAGGTCACTGTTAGTTTAAATTACTTCATCCCACCCTGGGCACATTCACAGCACCCCCAGAAGTGCCTGCCCCCTTACCTGGATGACAGTGGGCAGAACCAGCTCTGGGAAGCCAATGCTGTGGGCTTGGCCATGGAGATACTCCAGCAACAGGTCATAGAGCTGGTCAATGAGCCCATCCTGAGCAGGAGAAACACAAATCAAGGGACTGGGTACGACCCAAACCCCACAGAACTCCTACAGCACCCAAAGCCAGCCTGGGAGAGGCTGTGCAGCCCTGGGGACAGGGACATGGAGCACAGTCCCTGTCACAGGGAGCCCAGCTCCCACTCACCCTGAAGGCCTTTTCCTGCAGGTTGGCATTGGAGAGCTTCAGGATCACAGCAAAGTTGATGGGCTTGGAACTCATCCGTCCCGGCTTCTTGTTGAAATCCACTTGTTGGAAAACCTGGAAGAGAAAAAAGAAAAAAAAAAAGAGTTTCAAGGTGATCACAGCACAAAGCAACCAGCACACGACTGAGCCAAGGGCAGGCAGGTGGTGGCAGAGCCAAGAAAACAACCCAGGAACCCCAATTCTGATCACTGCCCCAAATCACAGCTCTCCCAAACAGCCCAGGCAGGGACAGGGAGGGAGCAAACAAAGCCCCCCTGAGGCTGTGGAGCCCTGGGTGTGCAAGGTGCTGAGCTGTGAACAGGAAGCCAACACAAGCAAGGGCACAGGAAGCTGAGCTTTGCTCCTCAGCCCCAGCTTTCTCACGGTCAGAGGCTGCACCCCAGAGCTGGAGTGGGGTCTGGAGCCGTCCCTGAGGTGAGAGGAGTTCCAAAGTGATGTTCACACCAAATTCACTATTCACTATTGTCACTATTGTCACGGCAATCACTGTCCCAGGGACACCTGATCCAACCACTGGGTCTGAGGCAGGTCCCCTGTGGCCATCAAGGGAGGCTTCAATGTCATTTAAACATTACAAAGCCACCAACTGATGGCACCTGATGGCACCCAGAGAGGGGTGAGCAGCACCTCCTGCTCACCCAGGCCCTGCAGCAGCCCCAGCTCCTCTCTCCAGTGCCCAAACACTTTGGGATTGCCCTCCAGGGCAGGACATCATTTCTCTTCCCTGTGTGCAGCAGCAGCACATCCATCAGCAGCCCCTGTGGCGGGGATGCAGCCCAGGGGAGGCTGGAGAGGAGGGAGAGGCTGCTCAGATCACAGCAGTGCCCTCAGGCCACAGGAGCAGGAGGCTGCTATTGATTTCTGACATTTTATTTGTCAATCCAGGTTCTTTGGAAGGGAGGGACAAGAGTGCAAACAAAGAGCCCTCGCCTGGGGGATCGATGCCACAAACCTCGTTATGCACAGCTATTTCTGTGGCCCAAACAGAGCTATTGATCCCCCAGGGCAGACTCTGGGGCTCCCTGGCACCCTCCCAGGCCTCCAGGCAGGCAGGGAAGGGCAGCCAGAGGCTCTGGCAGGGGCCCAGGAGGCGGCAGGGAAGGGAGGAAGTGTGGCTCCCACGCTGAGGGCTGGAGCCAGGCTGGGCACGGCCTCACTCATGTCCAGGAATGCCTGGGGCAGGCTGGGAGGGGATAATGAGGGACCAGGGGGCCACAAAACCTCACCAGCAAAACCACAGGCAGACAGAGGGAGGGACAGGCAGGAAGGAGAGGGGTTTGGGGATTTCTGGCACTCCCAAGCTCCCGGTTGCCACGTGGGGAGTGGGAAGGGAGCTGGGATGCAGCAGTTCCATGCTCTCAGCTCCCAGGGGCAGAGCAGCTGAGCACCCCAGCACTGCCATGCCTGGGCCCAGGAGCCCTCACTTCCCAAGCTTTTCCATCAGGGTGCAGAATGGCACCACCTGGCTGGGCCTGCACCCACACTGGGGACAAGGTGGCAGGGCCAGAATGCAAAGAGGGGGGAAGGCTCTGAGTTTTGTCTCTGACAGCACTGAAAAGCAAAAGGAATCCTCCCCTGAGCAGCATGGCCCCAGAGGGGAGATGCCTCTGCCCCAAACCGTGGCTGGCAGGGTTTCAGCCAGGCAGGAGCAGGAGGAAGGAAGCAGGGGAATGGCAGAGCCAGCCAGGCCGGGGAGCAGGAGCATTACAAACATTCCACGGGCTGAGGATGTGGTTTGCAAGGGACCTTTCCAACAACCCCAAACCACAAAAGCCTTTGCTTCAAGAGAACCTGATGAGGAGTGAGGCTGGCTGAGTCAGGCCCTTGTGCCAGCAGAGTGTGTCCTTCCTCCTCCTCCTCCTCAGTGCCAGCCCCATGCCAAGCTCAAGCCCTCACACATATCTTCCTAAAGAAGTTTTTTTAATTCTTGAAGTGTTTTTTTCTTCCATTTCCTGCTGTCTGCAGTCACAAACCTCTCTGCCCTCAGCACGAGGTGAGCACAGCAGCAGATGGGGCTGGGGAGTTCCTGCAGCTCTGAATTCCCCTGTGCCTGCTCCAGCTCAGCCCCGGGCAGCGCGTCCTGCACCCGGCTGCGGCAGGCACAGCTCCCACACAACAAACGCCGAATTCCATTTTCTGTTTTCTCAGCAATTCTGGCGCTGCCTGCCAGGGATTTCAGGGAATGAGCAAAGTGGGACCCCAGGAGCTGCTGGTGAGGGTTGGGGCAGGGACCAACCCACCTCCAGGATGAAGGGCAGCACGGGGATGAAGGTCCTGGTGCTCTGGGACAGCAGCGTGAGGGCACGGATGCAGTGCATGCGCAGGGGGTAGAACCGAGGCGTTGGCACCAGCCTGGGCAGGACAAACAGACAAAAAATAAATTAAAATATTAAATATTAAATTAAAATAATTTTTAAAATATTAAATAAAAAGAAATAAAAATAAATATATTAAATAGAAAGATAAAATAGTAAATAAAAAGTTTTAAAATATTAAATAAAAAGAAATAAAAATAAATATATTAAATAGAAAAAGAAAATAGTAAATAAAAAGAATAAAAATGTTAAATAAAAAGAAATAAAAGAAATTAAAATAAAAATATCAAATAAAAATATTAAATAAAATAATAAAAATAGTAAATAAAAAGTTTTAAAATATTAAATAAAAAGAAATAAAAATAAATATATTAAATAGAAAAAGAAAATAGTAAATAAAAAGAATAAAAATATTAAAAAGAAATAAAACCAAATTAAAATAAAAATATCAAATAAAAATAATAAATAAAATAATAAAAACATTAAATAAAATAAATTTTAAAATAGTAAATAAAAAGAAATAAAAACACATTAAAAAATCAAATAAAAATATTAAATAAAAAAAATTTTAAATAAAAAGAAATTTTAAAATATTAAACAAAAAGAAATAGTAAATAAAAAGAAATTTTGAAATAAATATGTTAAATAAAAAAAAATTAAAATAAAAACAATAAAAATATGAAATAAACACAGTGGCTGTCCCATGGAGCCACAGCCCCCAGAGCTGCCACTCTGCCTCCTCCACAGCCCAGCCTGGCTCCAAGGGGATGCAGGTGGGATCTGACTCTGTTTTTCCAACGCTGGAATCACAGAATCAGGGAATGGTTTGGGTTGGAAGGGACTTAAAGCTCATCCAGTGCCATGGCAGGGACACCTTGCACTGTCCCAGGCTGCTCCAAGTCCTGTCCAGCCTGGCCTTGGGCACTGCCAGGGGTGGGACACCACAGCTGCTCTGGGACATCCATTGCAGGGCCTCCCCACCCTTAGGAGGAGGAATTTTTTCCTGCTGTCTCATCTGAAGCCACCCTCTCTCAGTTTGAAGCCATTCCCTGTGTCCTGTCCCTCCATCCTTTGGAAATCCTCTCTCCGTCTTCCTCGTAGCTCCTTCAGCTCCTGGAAGGCCACAGTGAGGTCACCCCAAGCCCACCTAGGGGGGTCCCCGAACCTCCAGAGCCTCGCCAGGCAGTACCTGCAGCTCCTGGCAAGCTGCTAAAACCCTGCTGAGCCTCACCCCATTCCCTGCCCCCTGCCCCTGACTGAGAGGAAGGTGCCTGGATCCATCCCAGAGCAGGGGGGTGCCAGGGGGGATGTTTGCATCCTCTTATCTGATCGTTTAAATCTGCTTATCTCCATCACCGTGGGGAGCTCCTCCAGAGCTGGGTTTAAAGCTGAGAATCTGGTTAGCAGAGCTAACAGGATTTGGGAGATCACCAGAGATCCCCAAATTCCCTCAATGCTGATGTTAACAGGCACCTCAGAGCACAAACATTTCATCCATCTCAGCTGATGTGAGGAGGGAATTCTCAACAGACATCCTGGAAATAACAACTGTGTCCCACTTCTTCCAGTCCCAACAAACAGGCACCAAAAATGCAGCTTCTAAATGCATTTACAGAGCTGCAGATGAGGATTTTCTGGATCATTTTCCTTGCAGTTACAAGGATAATCTGCCCAGGTTATTCAGGCTGAGACTTTTCTTATACAAAGAGGAAAGAATAACCCACACCACAGCTCTGTCACCCCCCAAACAGCTGCTCACACATATCTTGGGCTGAAAAACTTCAATTAAAAGCAGCTTTGAGATCATTCATGGCTAAATCCAAATCACAGAACTGTAAAATAACACACCAAAGCAGAGCAAAAAGAATGAGGAATTCCACTCACTTGATACAGCCAATGATGACCTGTGTCAAGGGGTAGATGAGGGGCTCCATGACCTCACTGGGGTGGATGGTGCTGAGAACTCGACACCAGAAGTACAGGCAGTGGATGTACTGCCAGTTGTAGACTGACTGGAAGTTCTCCTGCAGGAAAGGGGGGGAAAATTAAAGGCAGAAATGTGAAAATGTGGCATTTGATAGGTGCTCACTCTGCTCTCTGTCCAGGCTCATTTTATCCAGCACACTGCAAAGCCCAGGGAGGAAAAACAACACTGGAGCTGCCATTGCCAGGGCAGCAAGTTCACTGGTACCAGCCAGTGCCTCAAGGAAATAAAGGGAATAAAACCAGGCTGCTGTGCTAAGTGGGGCTGCTTTGAGAAGGAAAAGAGTGCCCAGGCTCACAGCAGGCACTGGGATGTGGCCAGGGAGCCCTGAGCTGAGCACTGGAGAAAGGATCAGCTCAGAACTTCTGGGGAACCCTGAGCTGAGCATGGAGAAAGGATCAGCTCAGAACTTCTGGGGAACCCTGAGCTGAGCACTGTGGAAAGGATCAGCTCAGAACTTCTGGGGAAGCCTGAGCTGAACACTGTGGAAAGGATCAGCTCAGAACTTCTGGGGAACCCTGAGCTGAGCATGGAGAAAGGATGAGCTCAGAACTTCTGGGAACCCTGAGCTGAGCATGGAGAAAGGATGAGCTCAGAACTTCTGGGGAACCCTGAGCTGAGCATGGAGAAAGGATCAGCTCAGAACTTCTGGGGAACCCTGAGCTGAGCGCTGTGGAAAGGATAAGCACAGAACTTCTGGGGAATCCTGAATAATAATAAAAATATGAAAGCCCAGCTGGAGCAGGAGTCCCTGAAGGAAACCACTCCCTCAGTCCTGCAGCTCTGCAGGTATTGCCCAACTGCACCCACAAGGTGCCTCAGCCCCCACTCGTGGCTTTTTCCAGATTTCCAAGGCCCAGCTCATCTCTCCTGCAGCAGGATGCACAGTCCTGAGACAGGCACAGAATGTTCAACTGCAGCCACTGGGCCAAACCTTGCAGCAGGGCCCTGAGCCAAGGCACAGCTGGCCCTGGCAGGGCTGTGCCAGCTCTCCCCAGGTCACTGAGATGCACCAGGAAGATTTTCTCAGCTTCTCCTGCTCAGAGCAGACGAGCAATCTGCTCTGGTAATCACCTTCCAGCACCATCCCTGCCCATTCAGACAGGCTTAGTGCTTGCATTTGGACATTTTGGTGGTGCCATTCCCATCTGAAGGGCCACGAGCCCCCCCAGCTGTGAAATCAAATGGATTTACTCCTTGTCTGGGCCACAACTAAGGGTGCAAGGAGCCAGTGCAATCCAATTAGGGGATCTGCAGCCCAGACTTCATTTATCTCTGCTTATTTATCCCCATGTCTGACGGGCCAGGAGATTTAGCTGGGCACCAACCCTGCCCTGTTTGGGGGCAGCTCAACAATTAATCTGTGGGGTCTGTTTTGCTAAACAGGACAAAATCCAGGATTAGCAATCTGACTCAGATTTCCCAGGTCACACTGGAGGTGGCTGAAACCCCAAGCTCTGAGCTGCTTTGCTAAGTCCATTAAATGCCCCAGAATTTGCCAGGCAGCTGCAACACCCCAGGGTGGCCTTGGCAGAGCAGTAAAACCAGCCTAGGGCGAAGGCTGTTCCAAGGAAAAAGCCATGGAGGCAGCCCTGTTGTGGCAGTTTTGTGTTCCCCTGGGATGCCTTTTGCAGCTGCAGTGTGCCTGGAGCTCAGGGCTTTCTGCTTTAATAATCCTAACCCTAGGCAGGGAAATCAGCCTAGAGATGGTTAGAGATGGTCCCAAGGAAAAAGCCATGGAGGCAGCCCTGTTGTGGCAGTTTTGTGTTTCCCTTGGGATGCCTTTCACAGCTACAGTGTGCCTGGAGCTCTGGGCTTTCTGCTTTAAAAATCCTAACCCTAACCATAGGCAGGTAAATCATCTTAGGGTTAGAGATGGTCCCAAGGAAAAAGCCATGGAGGCAGCCCTGTTGTGGCAGTCTTGTGTTCCCCTTGGGATGCCTTTTGCAGTGTGCCTGGAGCTCAGGGCTTTCTGCTTTAATAATCCTAACCCTAGGCAGGGAAATCAGCCTAGAGATGGTTGGGGATGGTCCCAAGGAAAAAGCCATGGAGGCAGCCCTGTTGTGGCAGTTTTGTGTTCCCCTTGGGATGCCTTTTGCAGTGTGCCTGGAGCTCAGGGCTTTCTGCTTTAATAATCCTAACCCTAGGCAGGGAAATCAGCCTAGAGATGGTTGGGGATGGTCCCAAGGAAAAAGCCATGGAGGCAGCCCTGTTGTGGCAGTTTTGTGTTCCCCTTGGGATGCCTTTTGCAGTGTGCCTGGAGCTCGGGGCTTTGTGGTTTTCAGATCCCTAACCAGAGGTGCTTTACCTGCTTGTTTTGTACCAGAGGCTGGTGTACATTATTAATTGATTATTATTAACATGATTGACATGTGCCATTTGTTCCTCAGCACTAGCAGAGCCCCCCTCAGGCTCCTGCCCTGCCCAAGGTGTGTCCTGCCAAGGCCATGTAACAAATCCCCTCTTCATGCCCGTGGCTGGGGCCAGCCCCGCTGCAGGGCGCCCCGGGAGGATGAGGAGGGTGCCCACCTTCCTCCTGAGGGTGATGGCGCTGCGCAGGTGGATGGCCAGCTGGCGGATGTAGATGAAGCTGTGCTGGTACGAGCTGGGGCTGTCCAGGGCCAGCATCTCCGTCAGTGTTCTCTGCATGAAGTTGATCATGGGCAGCACGTTGGGAGAGGTGAACCTGGAGTTCTTCACAAAGGCAATGTACATTTGCTGGGAGGGGAAGAGGATGAGTGTCACCTTGGGTTTTTAAGATTTTCTACGTTTTCTGATGTTGACATTCATGTAGTGAACTTTCTCACACACTTTCTGTAAATAACTCATTGGTTTTCATTCTTTTATGGAGGAGAGAGTTGATAGACTGTTGGTTCAACTGGTGGCATTAGAGAGGTGCCACTGTCATTTTCTAATCTACTGTCACTTTTAGAAAACTATAAATGTTAGAGTCAGAAAATAAACTGTCCCTTTTTTCCTTCACCTTGAGAACAGTGGTAAGCTTGTGTTCTTTTGTGTCCTATAGTGACAGATGAGAAAGCAGCGTGTAAAGTAAGAGTAAAAAGCATTCTGGGACTCCTCTGCCCCTCCCAGTGTGACCAAACTGTCACTGTGAGCTCAGCTTAGAGACTGATGAGGCACACTCTTCTTCAAGCAGTGAAAGAAATGAACTAATTATAAACTAAGAAGTAAATTAATTACACATATTTAATATATAATTACATAAATAATATAGATATTATTATTTAATATAAATAATAAATATAAATAATTTAATATAATATGTATAGATAATATTTAATATAAATAATAAATATAAATAATTTAATATAGATAATATGTATAAATAATATTTGATATAAATATAAAGCATAGCCTGAATTTATAGTTCTCTCTAAGTATTGTTCCTCATTCTAATTGGTTGGTAACTAATTGGTTGTTACCTTGTTTGATTGGTTACTTCACTAGAGGTGGTTACATGCTTGTATCTCTTTCTAGATATTGTTTGCATTTTTCTTTTAACGATTCAGGACAGTTTTTACAGGTGCTGTTAACAGTTACAGCCTGGGAATTCTTTCTCAGCAGAATAAGCAGATTTTCACTGTTATAGGATTTTATTCTTATGGGAACTCGTCAGGCTAGCTTAGCTAGGTAAGTTCCCATCAGAATACTCAGACTCTCTTACTAAGGCCTAAACTATGCTTTACAAAGCCTTTCCTCTGTAAGGTTTTGCTTATATTTCACACCAAAGCAGGGCTGAAGCGTTGCTCTGATGACAGAAAGGAATAACCCAGCCTGTCCCTTCCCCAGGGGAGACAGGAGTGTGTTTGGCTGGGACACGTGCCCAGCACTGCTTGGCAGCAAGGGGACAGGGCTGCAGGAGGGGCTGAACACCTGGGGATGGCTGGGCACAGCTCTCCTGCCCAGGTGCCACTGTGGCAGGCAGGAAAATACACCTGGGGACCCAGCTGAAAGGTGAGAGCAGCTCAGGAGGATGTCAGCACCCAGGGACCTGGGGATGAAGATTCCTCAGAGACCTCCCTGCTCAGTCTCTGTGCCCCCAGCAGGAAGGGCAGCAGTGGGAAGCAGCAATCACCCTGACCTGACAGAATTTCTGCCCTGTTTGGTTTTCTGGAGGCTGCCAGCATCACCTCCAGCACCTGCTCAGCTGCAGCTCAAAGCTCTGAGGTATTTGCACACAACCTGAGGAAGAAAAGGTGCAGGGCTCAGCAAAGCCAGGCTTACCTTGAGCAGGGGGCTGAGGTAAAGCTCCTTCTTGTACCTGCAGATCTTGTTCAGCACCAGGAAGGCCAGGACCCTGACTGTCTCCTCCCCTGTGCTCCACAGGGTGATGGTTTGCTGGGACAGACCACAGAGACAGGTGAGTGAAGGCACAAAGAGCTCCTGGCTGGCCACACACAGACCTGCACCTCCCTCCTTCCCAGCAGAGGTGACACAGAGGTGACACAGTGTGCTGTCAGTCAGTCACTGGCAGCCCTTCTGTCCTCACACTCTCACTGGGACACCACACAACAGCCCCAGCTGATGTTCCCACGATCAATAAAGGAACCTGTCCAAAACCAGCACCTCTAAAAAGTACACAACTTTTATTGGTGTGGTTAAATACCCATTTGAACTCTCCTGAGTGACTCCATCTGCCCCAGGAGCACCTGGTGCCCCCCACAACCAGTCAGCCCAGCTGCACCAGTGAAGAGCCCAGCACAGCTCCCTGCAGGGCTGGAAAAGCCCCCTCAGGAACGCCTGCAGCAGCTGTGAGGTGTGCCAGCCTCCAGCCCTGCACGACTGCAGTCACCCCCACCACCAAAGGCTTCCCTGGCTCCTTGCAGAGCTGCAGTTTGCAGCCAATGCTGCCCTGGGTGTCTCCCCACACCTCCTGTGTTGTTGCTCACGCTCAGCAGTTGTGACTGAGCTGCCACAGAAATATTCCACCCCCAGCTCCCCGGGTGGAGAGGCAGCACAGGCATTCCCAGGGCCTGGCAGCAATTCCTCCATCTGGGAGGAGGAAGCAGCTTCCCAAAACACCTCCCTGGGGAGCAGCAGCTACAAACAGAGCCACCCCCACACTCACCTCAGCCTGGCATCACCTGGTGGCACCTGGAGAGAGGCAGGAATCCTCTCCAGGAACAGCAGCAAAGCAAGGGAACCCTACAAGGGACTGCCTGCCAGGGGATGCAGCCCAAACACCACAAATGCTCAGCTGAAAGGGGGGGGAAAGCACCTCAGATGCCAGTGGCACACCCCAGCTGTGCCCTTACCTTGAGCAGGGCCCGGCACTGCTTGGGGAAGGACAGGTAATAGGGAACTGTGGAGTTCACGTGCTGCAGAACTGCTGCACCCACTGAGGCCTCTGTCAGGCAGGACAGCAGCTGTGGAGGAGAGAAAAGCACCCCCAGTTGGCAGGCAGGGCTGTCACCCTCCCTCCCTCCCCATTCTGCTGGTTCCCACCGCTGCTGGGGCAGGAAGGAGCTCACACAAACCTGGACCAGGGCAGGGGCAGAGGGTAAGAGCTGCCCTGCAGGTCCCTCAGCCTGGGAATGGGAGCTCAGGCCGCTGGCCCTGCATGGTGATGGCCCCTGAGCTCACCACACAGCACCTCCCTTGTGGACACTGCACAGTCTCAGTTTATCTGCAGTGCAGGACCCCAAAACAGCCCAACTCCCCCTCAGTCTGCACAAGGAAACACCACCTGAGCTGCCTGACAGCACACTGGCTTTCTCCACGATTTCTGGGTGGGAAGCTGGAATTCTTTGGGTATTTGGGTCAAGCCTCCCTCAAGGAAAGGCTTGGACAAAATGTGAAGAACCAAATCTCTGTGTGTGCAGCTTGTCCAGCTCAGCTCACTGCAGACAAGCCCAGGCTCCAACCTGAAGTCAAGGTGAGCTCCAGGTGACTCTGAGAGCCTCTGCCTGATGCAGTCCCAGCTGCTGGAAGCTGCACAGGCATTTTGTCCACATTTCATTTGCCTCCTCACCCTCCTCCTCACTCTGCAAGGATTCTGGACTGAGCAGACTCGGCCAAGGACACCAAAAGGAGAAGATTTTGTTCAGAAATAGTGCCAGAAAACCCACAGTGGTGAAGGCTGGGGCTGAGGGCTCTCAGGAGGCAGCCCAGGAGCAGGGATTGCTCCCAGGGACTGCATTCCCAGCTTTTCCTTGTCTGCAATGCTCTGCTGCTAAAAAAAAAAGAAAGCAAAAAGCTCCCCTGATCCAATTGCTCTTTCTGCTAAGTCATTGTGCCAGCTCCCAGCTGAGGCACAGCAGCTCCTGGGCTGTCACTGCTGGCATCCCTTCCCTCAGCTGCTGAAGAATCAGTGTTGGTTTGGTTTTAATATTCCAATTTGGGGATGCTAACAAAGCAATCTCAAAAAAAAAAAAAATTAAGTGGGGGCAGGAGTTTCCTCCAGAAATAATCCACAAATCATCTCTGAAACACCAGAAATTTTGCATGGGTGGGATGGAACATTCTCATAGTCAGAGATTCCTCATGTGAGGTCACCAAGAGAACATCTCAGTGTTTGCCTCAAGTGCAGAGATCACAGCACCAAAAACTGAATTAATGATGCAGAATGCAGGAACACAGACTGCAAACTCCTTTAAAGCCTATTAAATATTAATCTGCCAGACAAATTAAAACAGAGAGAGCTGCCAGAATGTTAATTCAACCCTTCTTTACTGCCTTACCTATTCTGACCCAAGCATCCTCTGAAGCTCCAAATTGTTAATTGGACCAAATCATTCCAAAACAAGCCAGGGAAACAATGAACACAAATCTCAGAGGGGCAAACCCCACCTGCCTCACCCCAAAATAGCCCAGCAAGGCACAGAGTGACCCACAAACAGAAAATGATGATGTTTCTTACTTGTATGGTACAGCCAAGATAAACTTTGATGTCCAGTCGTAGCTTTCCCCAGAGGGGGCTGGTGGAAGGGAGAACCATTCTGGAAAGGGGCAAGAGTTGGGTTTAGCTTTAAAAAACCCTAAATAAATCAGATTTCAGCAACAAAATGAGCAGTGGGATCAATTTCTTGCTTCCTTCTTCCTTGGGGGGAAGAAAAGAAGAGCCCTGTGAGCACTCAGTGCTTGGGAAGAGCTGGCACCCCTCTCCCAGGGCCAAAGGCAGCTCTGGAAATCCCCCCAGCCTTCCTGAACATCCCAAACCGCCCAGGCTTACTTGAGCTTGTTCTTGGGGGCTTTGGGGAGCAGCAGCTTGTGCAGGTGGTGGAACAGGTCCCGGATACAGAAGGACACCAGGGCGTTGAACACTGCGTGAAACAAGCCAGGAAAGCATTTTAAGGGATTTTCCATGCACTCCTGGTTTTCCTCATGGGAAAAGAGGTCCCTGAGGAACTGGAGCCAGTGATTTCCATGGCAGAGCTCCTGCACTTCCTTCTAGAACCCCCAGTCTGCCTGATGTTCCATTTTTTATCAAAGATCAGAAGGCACAGGGGCCACCTCCCCAAGGAAACAGCACCAAACCCCAGCCTTGAAGGAAAAGCTCCCAGAGCAGCAGAGCAAGACCAGCTCCTCAATGCAGGGAAAGGGTGAATTAACTCCTGCCAGGGCTCACCCCCCTGCCCCCAGATGATTTCCCTTCCCTCACCTGCAGTGTCAGTCACCTGGAACTTGCTGGGGTCACCACCACTGTCCCCTTTGGTGGTGGCCACAGCTGCCTTGTAGCCCTGGGTGATCTCATGGAAGAGTTTTGGGGTGAGATTCCTCTGGGGAAAGAAGAAAAGGGGGTGTTGAGGAGGAGAAGCAAGGGAGCTCCTGGAGCTCCTGACTGGGACAGGGGGCCTGGAATTCCCTGGGAATTTGATGGCAAGAAGGGCTCCATCCTCAGGCATCAGGGCAGGGTTAACAAACGCAGTGACCTCCCCTGAAACTGGCTTTTAATTGCTGAGGCTTGAGAAGGAATTAATCAACAGCAAGCAGCTTCCAGTTTGAGCTTCATCCCCCTCAGCTATTCCACCACTGCTCAATATGGGACTGAGAAAGCTCCTGGAGCTGCCAGAGGGTAAAAAACCCAAATTTGATCATTCTGGCCTCCTCTGAGCCACATTTCTGCAGCTGCTCTCTCATACAGGATGGCAGTAGTTGAATTTTACAGCCCAAGGCCAAGCTGAAGGCACAAGAGCTCTGGGGGCTTGGGACATAAATTTTGTACCAGATGAACAAATAAATAAATAAACAAATTTTGTGCCAGATGAACAAACAAACAAATAAATAAATAAATTTTATGCCAGATGGACAAGTAAATAAATTAATAGATTTTGTGCCTGATGAACAAATAAATAAATAAATTTTGTGCCAGATGAACAAACAAATAAATAAATTAATAGATTTTTGTGCCTGATGAACAAATAAATAAATAAATTTTGTGCCAGATGAACAAATCCCAAGCTGACCCTTTTGCAGGCAGGGCTGTGTGCTCCAAATCCCTGCTCACCTGGGCAGCTTTCTTCCACTCCTCCACCATCTTCAAGCTCACGTGGATGAGGGAAACTTTCTTCTTTTTGACTTTTTCTTGCTCTTCGTCTTCATCATCTTCATCCTCATCACTGGCTACCTAGAGAGACCAGCAGGAGGGACTGAGGAAAGGTTTCTACAAGCCCTGGCTGGCCCCAGCTCTTTTACTGAGCATTGGTGAGGAGGGAGGCAGGCAGGGCTGATTTGTGAGGGCTGCTCCCAGCACTCTGTGCAAAGCAGGAACGGTTCAGATGGGAATAAACACCTGATGGAGTGACAGCCCAGGATATTGGGAATAAATCCTCCCTGTGAGGCTGCCACAGGGAAGCTGGGGCTGCTCCACCCCTGGAAGTGTCCAAGGCCAGGCTGGACAGGGCTTGGAGCAGCCTGGAGTTGGAGCTGGATGAGTTTTAAGGCCCTTTCCATCCCAAATCATTCAGGGCAGGCACTGGAACACAACCACTGCCCATGGAATTGAGGTCTCTGATCCCATCAGGTACCTCCAGGGTGTCAGGGGGTCTGTGCAGAGCCTCTTCCTCCTCTGAGCTGTCTGAGGCATCAAAATCCAGCAGCTTGTGATCATTCTCCTGCAGAAACTTGTAAAACTCGGGGTCTCTGTCCTTCAGCCTGGAGAGCTGATCTTTGTGCTCTGATGCCTTTCCCTTCTTCCTGTGGGACAGAATGAATTGTTCATTCACTGCTCAGAGCTCTGCTGAGGCTGTGACAAAAACATTTCGTTAAGGATTAAGAAATCTTGATAGCAAGATACCAGATTGCACTGGGATAGATGGAAACACAGGGAAAAATTATCACAAATCTGTTTCTCAGTTCCTCAGAACTGCTCCAGAGACTGCATCATCTCCCTAGCAATGCCTGGCCACCCTTTCCATGGAGAAATTCCTCCTGATGCCCCTCTGAGCCTGCCCTGGGGACACTGAGGCCGTTCCCTGGGAGCAGAGCCCCACCTGGGGCTGTCCCCTCCTGTCAGAGACTTGTGGAAAGCAAAAAAATCTCCTTTTCTCCCGGCTGAGCTCCTCTCACCTGCCCGGCCGCGCCTGCAGCCCCTGGGCCGCCTTCCCGCTCGGCCGCCTCCGCCTCGCAGCGCCGTTAAGGGCCCGGCCGCCTTCCTCCTCCTCCTCCTCCTCCTCCTCCTCCCAGCCTCCGTCATGCTCCGAGTCCGAGCCGGCAGCGAAGAACTCGTCCAGGCTCAGCTCCTCCAGTTTTCTGTGGGGGAGAAAGGAGCGTGTGAGGGGGAGAAAGGAGCGTGTGAGGGGGGAAAGGAGCGTGTGAGGGGAAGGCTCATCCCGGCGTGTCCGGGACCCTCCTGGCTCCCCTCCGGGACGCTCCTGGCTCCCCTCCGGTGCGGCGCTCACCTCCTCCCGGGGGCCGCCATGTTGCCTCCGCCACGCGGCCGCCGCTTCCGGTCCCGGCGTGTAGCGCGGCCGGGGCGGAGCGATAAGACCACGCCCACAAATATGTAAATTTACCTTATTTTCATGCTTAGCCGCTCCCCATAACATTACTGGCTCCGCCCCTCTTAGTTGGCCCGCCCCCACGCCGATCCCTCTGTCCTGGGCATTCCCGGGCAGGATCGGGGCCAGCGAAGGAAGGGAAGGGAAGGGAAAGGATGGGATTGTCTCCCTTCCCCGCTCTGCAGAGCCCGTGCCTCGAGTGCTCCGACCAGTTCTGGGCCCCTCAGATCGGGAGGGACATTGGGAGTGCTGTAGTGTGCCCACTGGAAGGGTATTGGGGTGCTGTAGTGTGCCCACTGGAAGGGTATCGGGGTTCAGTGTGTCCACTGGAAGGGTATTGGGGTGCTGTGTGTCCACTGGAAGGGCATTGATGGGCTGGAGGTGTCCACTGGAAGGGCATTGATGGACTGCAGTGTGTCCAAGGAAGGGGAATGGAGCTGGGGAAGGGTCTGCACCACATGTTCTATGAAGGAGCTGAGCCTGGAGGAAAGGAGGCTCAGATGGGACCTTCTCACCCTCCACACCAAGCTGACAGGAGGCTGTAGCCAGGTAGTGGTCACTCTCTTTGTCCACGTAACAAGTGACAGGACACGAGGACGTGTTAAGCCGCACCAGGGCTGGTTTGAGGTTGGACATCAGCAGGAATTTCTCCATGGAAAGGCTGACCAGGCCTTGGCAGAGACTGCACAGCGAGGGGTTGGAGTCCCCATGCCTGGAGGTGGCACTCGGTGCTCTGGGGGGTGACAAGGTGCTGATGGGCCCCAGGGTGGCCCCCACGACCCCAAAACTCTTTTCCTGCATAAATTATTTTGGGACACCCCTCCAGGCCACGCCCACCAGCACTAACCGCGCCCCCTCATTAACCCCGCCCCTCACCCTTTGTGTGGCGCTCGGCAGCGGGGGCGTGGCCTCTCCTCATCGCCCCGCCTCATTCCCCGTTTAGCCCCGCCCCCGCCCGCTGGCCCCGCCCCCGGTGCCGGTGCCGGTGCCGGGCCCGCAGCGGGGCCGGTGCCGCTCGGTTCGGAGCGCTGGGCCCGCACACAGGCACACGTGCGGGGCCGGGCCGCCGCGGGGTTATTCCGGGTGACGGAGGAAGCCGCAGCCCCGGGGCCGCCGCCGCACCTGCCCGCCCCCGGCCCGCCCCGAATCCCCGGCGCGGGGCCGCTGCGGGTGTAGCGGGACCCGCAGCATCCCCCGGCTTGGGCCGTGGCCGCCCCGGAGCCGTGAGTACCGCCGGGGCACGGCCCTGCCGCCCGCGCCTCCGCTTCTCTTCCTCTCCGTCTGCCTCTTCCTCTCCCTCTTCTTCCTCTCTCTCTCTCTCCCGCTGTCCCTCTTCCCGCAGGGCCGGGCCGTGGGAGGAGCGGGAGCGGAGGGGTAACGGGATGGGGCACACCGGAGGGGTAACGGGACGGGGCACACCGGAGGGGTAACGGGATGGGGGAACACCGGGGATGGTGCACACCGGAGGGGTAACGGGACGGGGCACACCGGAGGGGTCACCGGGAATGATGGGGCACACCGCGGATGGGGTCACCGGGAATGATGGGGCACACCGCGGATGGGGCACACCAGAGCGGTAACGGGATGTGGGTACACCGGAGGGGTTACCGGGGATGGGGGCACACCGGAGGGGTAACGGGATGGGACACACCGGAGGGGTCCCCGGGGATGCTGAGGGGACCCCCGGAGGAGCCGCCGCTCCATCACTGCCGGCGCTGGCCCCGCGCATCCCTCCTCGGAGAGCAAGTTTGCTCTCGGGGTACCCCGCCGCACGGCCGGGGGGAGCAGCGGCGCCGCTTCCGAAGGCTTTGGCACAATTGGTGTGGTTCCCAAATATCTGCAGGGGTTTGGAGCGGCCGATGCCCTCCCCAGCCCGTGTGGCCGCTCTCCCTGCGCCGCGGCATCAGCCCCGGGGCCGGCAGCATCCCTGTGCCCTCCTCCCCTGTCCTCTGCGAGTGCTGCCGGATCCCATTGAAATTGGAAAAGCCGCAGCTCCGGGGCTGGCCCAGCCGTGTCCCCTGCCCTGGGGGCTCGGCGCCGGCAGCTGAAGGGCACGGGGAGAGGCGTTTTCCTTCCTGGAAACTTGTGGGACGCAGCTTTTTGGTGGCCTCTGCAGTGGCTGCCAGGGCAGAGGGCTCTCCTTGAGCCTCAGCATTGCTGCTGGAGCTGGAGCTGGAGCTGGAGCTGGTCCCGGCAGCGCAGGCCAGGCTGGCAGCTGGGCTGGTTCTGCTGCCTGAGCAAAACCAAAACCTCCCTCTCCGGGGAGCAGAGCCCTGCACTCAGCAAGGAAGGACAGGGTGGCTGTCCCTGCGCTGTCCCTGTGCTGTCCCTGTGCCGTCCCTGTGCCGTGCCAGCCCGCAGGAGCTGTGGCCTTGCTTTGGTGGCTCTCTGTGCAGGGTGCCAGCTCTGCTGTGGCTTCCTGCTGTCCCACAGCATTATTCCGGGGGGCTCTGCATTGCTGGAGGTGATTCTGGGGTGATTCAGCAGCACGTGGATGTTTCTGGGTGCCTTTAGTGTTTGGTGCTGGTTTTGTTACAGGTTTGGTGTTTTGGGGTTCACCGGTGCTGGTTTGTTACAGGTTTGGTGTTTCAGGGCTCACTGGTGCTGGTTTTGTTACAGGTTTGGTGTTCTGGGGTTCACTGGTGGTGGTTTTGTTACAGGTTTGGTGTTTTGGGGCTCACTGACCCCTCAGGGATGAAAACCTTTTGGTTTTCAGCCAAAGCAAGCCCCTTCCCTCTGCACCCCGAGTTTCTCCCCCGGCCCGTGAACATCTGCTGGAAATCCTTTATTCAGCAGAGCAGTGAGTAAGACCCGGGGAGATGTTGGGTGTAGAGATCTGAGTTTCCTTCCTGAGCACTGAGTGATTAATGAATCACAGCAGAGAGCAGCTAATTCAGAGCACACCAGGAACTGGCAGGCGGATCAGGCACCTGCTCTCTTGGCTTGGGAGCCCAGCATCCAAGGGGAGCAGCTCCCGAGCATCTCGGGGGGCTGGGGTGGTCCCTGTGCCTGCTGCCAGCCCGGGGCAGCTCGCTGGGGGTGGCACTGGGAGGGCTTTGTTCTGCCAGCACAGACAGTGACCATCTGCCCTGCTCCCTTGTGCCAGCCTGGCTCTCTGGAATCGGCCTGGAAATCAGAGAGGGCTGCAGACCTGCTGGGGAGCTGCTCTGGGCCCCTGCTCTGCTGCATTTCAGGAACAGCCATGTGCAGACCTGCTGGGGAGCTGCTCTGGGCCCATTCTGTGCTCCATTTCAGGAACAGCCATGTGCAGACCTGCTGGGGAGCTGCTCTGGGCCCCTGCTCTGCTGCATTTCAGGAGCAGCAGCTCCAGAACTCGAGCAGCCCCACTGAAGTCCCAGTGCTGCCTCCTGGATCTGGGCACAGCCTGGGCTGGCTCGGCTTGGGAGGCCTGAGAGGCTCCATCTGCTCTGCCTGGGCTGCTGCAAACCATCCCTGAAGGATGTGGCTCCTCAGGGACAGGAATCTGAGCTCCTCCAGCTGCAGTTCCCAAGGTCTGGGACCTGCTGGCCTTGGCAGTTGTGCCAGTGAGCTCAAGGCCATGGTGTCACATAGCTCAGTGTTTGGGGATGTGGCCTGTGCTGGAGATGGGAGGGAATCCTTTTGTTTCCTGGCTTGGAAAGACTTTCCCAGAGCTCTAGAGAAGCTCAGAGCTCGTTCAGAGCAGGAGGTGCAGAGCTGGGCTGGACTGTGTTGGCAGAGAGGGGCTGGGGGAGGCTTTGGGAACCATCCCTGCCCGTGGTGTGAGAGGGCTGAGCCAGCAATGCCCACTGGTGACCTCCTGGCTTGGAGAGGCAGCAGAATTATTTCATGTCTGTAAAATTCAGAATTATTTCATTCTGTAAAAGATCTCCCTGCCTGTTTGCAGCCAGCAGATCCGAGAGCTTTTTGCTGCTTTCCCTGCTGCTGCTGCCTCATGCCACAGAGTTATCCTTCCCCTTAGCAGCCAAGTGGTGTCTCCTGCTGAGCCTGCCCAAATTCACCCCTGTCCTGTGACAGCAGGGCAGTGCTGGGGCCTGCTCTGAGCTGGCCCAGTGTCACAGCAGAGGGCACAGTCCCTGCAGGGAGCGAGGATGCTGCAGAGAGGGAGATCCAGGGCAGGTCTGGGAGCCAGGAGTGTGGCTGTGCCCAGCTCAGGCTCCCTGAGCACTCTGCCCTCGTGTTCACCTGTCTGAAAATCGAGCTGGGCACGGAGATCGTGTCCCAGTGCACACGAGCTGGGCCTGGCCCTGCTGCCTGGGCAGGGCTCTTGCTGTGTGTGCCCAGGTTGGCACTGCCTGTGCCATGACCCAGCAGGGCATGAGACACAGGCTGCTCTGGTGCTGGGGACGCTGGGCAGGGGAATCAGGACATGACCCACATTTCCAGCTCCTCTCAGAGCCACAGGGCTCCCTCTGCTCAGCTTTTGGTGTGCTTTGTGCTGGACTCTGGGAGCTGCAGTCTAACCCAGTGCAGCTGGGGACCTGCACCTTCTGGCAGGAATCCACTTCCATGCCTTGTTCCTCCCTAACCCGGGAGTTCAGCCGTCCCAAACCTCCTCCAGTCCTGACCCTCACCACCAATTACTTGAAAATGACCCAAATATTGGTGCAGATGCCTCAGAATCCCTCAAGCATGGAGCCTTGCTTGGAGCTGCGAGACAAAAGCTGAGTTTGGAGGTGACTGAAGAAAGAGCTGCTGCCTGGGGGAGGTGAGGACAAGGCTGTGGGCACTGAGATGAGGATGGTGAGGATGCCCTTCGTCCCCCTGAGATATGAGAATGTCCCAGGGCATCGAGCCTCTGCCTCCTGCTCCCTCCTGTCACTTTTTGGGGTGACTGAGAGCAGCTTGGAGCTTCCCAGCAAAACTCCCCAGGGAATACGGAGGAGCCAGGCTCTAATTAGGAGAGAGTGGTGATTGCACCAGGCCCAGGTCAGTGTGCTGAGAGCCCTTCTTGCCTGGAGCCAGCAGTGCCTCTGTGCCTGGAGCTGGCGGCTGAGTGCAGCTTTTCCCTGTCCTCCCCACCCCCTTGCTGAGGCTCCACATCCTCCCTGGCAGCTTGTCACTTCTCTGCAGATGTCTAGACAGGAGGATTCAGTGTGTGTCAGTTATGCCTAATTCATTAAAAAAAAAAAAAAGAAATAAATAAATAAAAAAGCCCCAGCCCTCCCGGGAGCTGGGGACTCTCAGTCCTGCAGACTCAGCGCTGTCTGAGCTGCCCTGCCCTGCCTTGAGGCAGCACATCCGTGCCAGGGAGCTGCAGGAGCAGCAGGGGATGCAGGAGAGGGCGTTTGGAGGGGTTTCTAGGGCCGGGCTGTGCTCCTTGTCCCTGCTGCCCACCCCATTTGTGTGTTCTCGTGTCCCCACCGAGGGCTTCCAGCTTCCCTGGCGCTGACAGCTCCCCAGTTCCTGCTCCCTCCCGAGGGCAGGGCTGGTTCCAGGAGGGACAGCTCCCTTGCTGCCGTTCTTCCATCCGAAATCTCAGCCCTGGCCTCTGCACAGGTGCCAAACTCTGCCCTGGGGAGTGCTGAGGATCTGCAGCTCAGAGCATCCCCCTGCTGCAAGAGCAGCTCCCCCCTTTGCCCCCTGCCAGCCCTGCCTCTCCCAGGCTCAGCTCACACGAGCTGGGGCTGCTGATGCTGTCAGTGCCCGTGGGAGCTCCCTGGGTGCAGGCTGAGGAAGGACTGGGCCCCAGAGCGTTTTGTTCTCTGTGTCAGTGGCGCTGGTGTGACACATCCTGGTGGGGACAGCTGCCTGCATTTAGTGCCTGCTTTGCATCTGGCTCCTGGGCAGGCACAGCTGAATGGTTCCCATCCCCTCTGCTTGGGCTGATTGTGGGGAAGGGAGCAGGAAAGGTGGCAATGCAATTTTATAATGAATTTATTTTGTAATAAATAATTTATTATTTTGTAATAAAGTTATTACAAAATGATACATTTATTTTGTCATAAATTGCAAAACAGAAATTATTTTTATAATTGCAAAACAGAAATTATTTTTATAATTGCAAAATAGAAATTATTTTTATTTCCCTCTGGAAGAAGGAATAATTTAGGATATCCCAGCTTGAGGGGTGAGGGCAGTGCAGATCTGCTGTAGCTGTGCAAACAGCCCTGGCTCCTGACTATTGATGAAAGAATGCTGCTGCGCTGTGCTCCTCTCCCTCCCCAGGGATCCAAGCTTCTGCTCCATCCCAGGGGGCTTTGGCTGTGCCATTTTGGAGGGCCCTGCCCTGGCTCCAGCCCTGGAGGGGGGCCTGGCCCCACGGTGCCACCTTGCAGAGCTGTTTGTGCCACGCTGGGCTCCAGCTGAGGGCCACCGAGGCCACCGAGGCCACCGAGGGCTTCGGCCTTCCCCAGAGGCAGCCCTTGTGTGGGAGCTGGGCACAAGCAGCCGATTTTCCAGCAGGGATGAGGCACAAAGGGATGGGGCACACGGAGGGGCTGGATCGGGGCCTGGCTGCGCGTCAGGCCCGAGGGCAGGGGGCTGTGCCCTGATCCCCGGGCCTGCCATGGCAGCAGCTGCACAGGATGTGGCCCTGCTGCCTCCCGGCCCCGCTGCCAGACACAGAATCCCCCTCCAGGCTGCCAACAAAAAGCCATTCTGCAGGGCCTTCCTGGGGAAAGGGCAGCCTCGGGACCTCTCCCTGGAGGATGCTCTGTTAATTGCTCAGCACACTTCTTTTCACTCCCAGCAAAATATGGTGTTTTTGTGTGCAGAGAACAGGCCTCCCTTTGGGCAGGGATCATTTGCATTAATTAACAGAGCTGTTATGCACGGCCATGCTCTGGCGCAGAGGAGCCAAACAAACGCCTCCTTTTTTTGGTTTTTTGGTGGTTTTTTTGTGCCACAAGCTCAGAGTTATTGCAGGGGAGGCAGCACATCCGTCCCAGCCCGTGGGGACACGTGCAGTGCTGCTGCTGCCCACAGAAGGGGTTTGTGCTGCCTTCCCCCCGTGCAGCCCTGACCCTGCTGCTCTGGCTCCCGTGGTGTTCCCCGTTAGTGACACCCCACAGACCCTCATTTCCTGGGAATGGGGTTTTACCAGGGAAACGAGGGGTGGTTAGTGCTGCCAGCGAGGTGGCACAGGGCACAGGGAGCAGTCTCAGGCTCTCTAGCTTGTCAGAATCACCCCGAGAATTGTTAAAAGTTTCTTTTCCCACCCTGAGCGCTTGAAGAACGAGTTGGAGCTCTTCAGTTCTCATTCTCAAGGTTGTTTATTGTTTCTTATCTATAAAACATTTTTCTCCTGCCCAGCCGAGGTCCATCCAGCAGGACAGTTCCAGGCACTGTGCCTGCCCCAGGGCAGTGTTATGTCTTTATACTAAAAACTATCTGTACAATATTTACAATAACTTCCCAATACCTATCACCCGTGTTAGACAGTGAGCTCCTACTCTAGACCAATGTAAAGAACTGCCTGTCCCCAGGGCAGGGTTATGTCTTTATACTAAAAACTATCTGTACAATATTTACAATTACTTCCCAATACCCATCACCCATGTTAGACATGAGCTCCTACTCTAAACCAATCCAAAAGTGCCACCATCACAGCAGAACATGGAGGCCAAGAAGAAGAAGGACAAAGGCTGGACACGCCCAGATCCCTCCATCTTGCCCCCCTGAACTGCCATTCTAAAAACCCCAAAATCTGCTTTTTCACCCCGTGATAACTTCACTATAATTCTACTTAAACTGTTGTGGCTTGCAGGTCTTCATCTAAGGTCGGTAACTTGCTCCATGGGTTATAATCAAAACCACAGATGTTTTGTGCTCTCTGCCTGCCCCTCTGGAGCCCAGGCAGGGATGTAAATAACAAAAACTCTGTTTTCTGTGGGCATCTCAGCCAGCAGATGGGAATGAAGAGATGGGGTGTCCCGGGGATGCTGCAGCTTCCCAAAATGGGATGTGGGAGCACAGGACCACCCTCCTGGGCTCCTCCCTGGTGCCCAGGGCACGGTGCCACCCTGCTGTCCCTGCTGAGGGCACCAGCATGCCCTGCCTGTGCCAGGGGCAGCAGGGACCTCGTGGCACCCGGGTGATGCCAGCAGCAAAGGGCATTGCAGGCTTCTGTCCCCACGCAGGAAACGTGTTTATTCATCTTTTCATCCTCCCCCAGACTCTGTGCGTGCTACAACTGCTCCATAAAAAGGCAGGAGCAGGCTGCAGCCGTGGCTGAGCAGGCTCAGGATGCTGGTTTGCTATTTTTAGGCTCAGCAGGGTGGTGGTGGAGGTGTGCAGGAGCGGGGGCCGAGGGGATCCTCTCGCCGCAGGGATGCGGGGGCAGCTGGCAGCCTCGGGATGGGTTCAAGCTGTTTTTTCCCTGCTGCTGCCTCCCCCTCCTTCCTCCTGCTGCTCAGTCATCCCCTGCTCGCCCCCCCAGCTCTGGCACAGAGGCAGCCAAAGGCCTTCTGGATGCAAGCAGCAGCAGGGGGAGGAAATCTCTGCGTGAATAAACGTTCCTTGATCAGGCAGGGCTGTGTTTTCCTAGAAGCACTGAATGGTTTGGGTTGGAAGGCAGTGTGAAAAATCATCTGGTTCCATGGGCAGGGACACCTTTCACTATCCCAGGGGGCTCTGAGCTCCGTCCAGCCCGGCCTGGGATGCAGGGGCAGCCACAGCTTCTCTGGGAAATCCATTGCAGGGCCTCCCCGCCCTCACGGGGAAGAATTCCTTCCCCATATTGAACCTGAATTTCCCCTCTTTGTTTGAAGCAGATGACATTTCCCCAGCAGGGCCTGGTCAGAGCTGTCAGGGTCACTGTCAGCACACGCTGCTTGAGCTGTGGTGGCTCCCACAGGGATCACCCAGGGCTAAAGCCTGGATTGATGCCTTAAATTCAGCTTTCATATTTTCCACATTCTGTACTGCATTGGTTTGTAACTCTGAGCTCCATATAAAGTGTCAGCAGTTCTCCTCACAGCTCAGGCACACAGAACAATTCAGCCCCAGAATCCCTGGAACTGCAGCTCCGGGCCCAAAAAGTGCAAACAGGGAATTGAGGAGAGCAAACTGGGAGGGTGGGACTGCAGAACATGGAGCTGGAATTGGACAATGAACCCCAGTATGGAAATGGACCAAAACTTATAAAAGTGTGAAAACTCGTGACACACTGTCCATCTTGGATCCATCTTGGATCCACCTTGGATCTACCTTGGGTCCGTCTTGGGTCCACCTTGGGTCTGTCTTGGGTCCATTATGGATCCATCTTGGATCCACCTTGGATCTACCTTGGGTCCATCTTGGATCCACCTTGGGCTCATCTTGGATCCACCTTGGGTCCATCTTGTGTCCATTTTGGATCCACCTTTGTTCCACCTTGGATCCACCTTGGCTGTAGCCCCATCCAGCCTCTTTCCCTGCCCAAGGTGACTCCTTTGAAGCCCCTTTAACAAAAGCCCCGTTTCCCCTGTAGCCCTGTCTGTCCTCCAGCTCCCCTGCCCATGTTAACCCTTTGTTTGCCCCTTTGGCAGAGGCGGCGGGAGGGCGCTGCCGCCCTCGGTGCCCGCCGCAGCCATGGAGGGGGCGGTGCAGCTGCTGAACCGCGACGGGCACAGCATCTCCCACAACTCCAAACGCCACTACCACGACGCCTTCGTGTGCATGAACCGCATGAGGCAGCGGGGGCTGCTCTGCGACATCGTCCTGCACGTGGCCACCAAGGAGATCAAGGCCCACAAGGTGGTGCTGGCGTCGTGCAGCCCCTACTTCCACGCCATGTTCACAAGCAAGTAGAGTCCTCTCTTCCCCAGGGACAGGCTGGCAGCTCTCCCCTCTCCGCATCCCCTCCCTGTTCTCACTGCCCTGCCCTTTCCTGTGTCACTTCTGTGAGCAAGAACAGGAATGTTCCTCATTTCACTGCCTTCCCTGAGTCCCTTTGCCCGTGTGCAGGATCCTGGTGTCCCCCTCCTGTACAGGATCCTGTCTCCTGTCCTGCAGGCCTGGTCCCCAGTCCCTAGAGCTGGGCAGGAAACCTTCCAGAAACAAACCACTTGTTCCATGCATGGTTTAATCCTCCATTTCCCTCCCTTCCCCGATTCCCTTTGCCCACGGCTCCCTGCACAGGGATCCTGGTGCCCTTTCTCCTGTCCTGACCCCCATTCCCTAGAGCTGGGCAGAAAACCTCCCTGGGCTGCGGTGTGGAGGTGGATGCAGCTCATTCCATGCATGGTTAAATCCTACTCCCTTCCCTGATTCCTTTTGCCCTCAGCCCCCTGCCCAGGATCCTGGTGTCCCTCCCTGCCCAGGATCCTGGTGTCCCCCTCCAGTCCCGGTCCCCATTCCCCAGAGCTGGACAGAAACCCTCCCTGGGCTGGGATGCAGAGGTGGATGCAGCTGGTTCCACGCATCCTCCTGTCGGGGAACAGCCCTGCTGGGGGGTTTTTGTTCATTTTGGGTGTCCTTTGGCCCAGATGAGATGAGTGAGAGCCGCCAGACCCACGTGACACTGCACGACATCGACCCGCAGGCTCTGGAGCAGCTGGTGCAGTACGCCTACACGGCTGAGATCGTGGTGGGAGAGGGGAATGTGCAGGTAGGAGCTGTTCCCCACATCCCCCTTCTCCACAAAGCTCTTCTGTTCCACATTTGCCTCCTGGGGACTCCTGTCTCCTGCTCAGCAGTGCCAGCTGTGCCTGTGGTGGCAGCCGGGGCTGGCAGTGCTCAGGGAGCTGAGCTGCTTCCCTTCCCAGAGGTGGCTCCTCGAAGCTCTGTGCAGTTCCCAGCCCCGTTCCTGAGCACCTGCCATTCTCCTGACCCTGGGGGCAGTTACAGGTGTCCTTCCCAGCTGTTCTTCACCTTAGAAACCAGGAGTGCTCTGTCCTTTCTGTGCCTGGAGGTGCTCACTAAACCTGCTCTGCTCGTGCCTTGCAGTGGGACGAGGGTGAAATTCATTTCCTTGCCCTGGGAACTCCCTTTTGCCCCATTCTTTTCCACTCTGCCAGACCCTTCTCCCTGCTGCCAGCCTGCTTCAGCTCAATGGTGTGAGGGACGCTTGCTGCAAGTTCCTGCTCAGCCAGCTGGACCCCTCCAACTGCCTGGGCATCCGGGGCTTTGCTGACACCCACTCCTGCAGCGACCTGCTCAAGTCTGCCCACAAGTACGTCCTCCAGCACTTCGTGGAGGTGTCCAAGACAGAGGAGTTCATGCTGCTGCCCCTAAAGCAGGTGAGGCCTGTGGTGGTGCTCACAGGGGTCCCAGGATGAGGGGAGAGATGAGAATGTTGATTCCATGAAAAGAAACCATTGGCGCGATGGAGAGTGCAAACTGTAAGGGAAAGATGAAATAATAATGAAAACTAAGCTATAAACAGCAAAGATCAAGCCCTGTGCCTTTTGCATCATGGTCTAGCAAGAAAAACCAAGCAAAATGAATTTAAGTTTGCCATCCCGAAACCCAAGGGAGCGCCTTACAGCAGCTGTTATTGAGTGAACCCGCCTCGTTCAGAAGGCTTGATTTCTATTTTATGATATATATTACATTAAAACTATACTAAGAGAATAGAAGAAAGGATTTCATCAGAGGGCTAGCTCAGAATAGAAAAAGAAAGTATAACAAAGGTTTGTGTATGACTGAGACAGTCTGGATAGCTGGGCTGTGATTGGCCATTAATTAGAAACAACCACACGAGACCAATCCCAGATGCACCTGTTGCATCCCACAGCAGCAGATAACCATTGTTTGCATTTTGTTCCTGAGGCCTCTCAGCTTCTCAGGAGGGAAAATCCTAAGGAAAGGCTTTTCCATAAAACACGTTTGTGCCAGAGGCCCCGCTGGCAGCGTGCAGCTCAGGGTGCAGCAAAGCTTGCCCTGCTCTGTGTGTCAGGATAAAGCCTGAGGGGTGTGCACTGTGGGGATGGGGTTTGGCAGAGGAGCTGCAGCCAGGTTCTGGGCTTTGGCCCCACTCTGTTCAGGCTGTGGGAAGAGCTCTGCCATCAGGCTGAATCCCACGGGAAATAGGGACAGGAGGGGAGGACAGGGGTCGTTTTGGTCACTGGTGCTTGCCAGGTGATCTCTGAGCACACTGCCCTGGCTCTGGGAGCAGGGAGTGGGTGCTGGCTGCCCTGGGCTCGTGGCTGGGATGTTTCAATCAGCTCAGCTGATGTTTCTTGCTGCTCATCCTGTGGTGCCAGTGTGGCCCTGGCTCATCTCTCTGGGCAGGAGCAATTCCCGGTCCTTGCTCTGTGTGGATCAGGACCAGACACCTCCCCTCACCCATCCCCGGGGCAGGGGACAATGAGGGGAGGGTCACATCTCCCCCTGCTGCAGCTCTGCAGCCCTTGGCAGGTGAAGGGACAGTTCTGGGAGCAGCCAGGGCTGCTGGGTCTGTCCCAGGAGATATGGAAGGGACAAATGCCAGCAGAGTCATCCCCCTGCTGCCCCTGCCAGCGACATCAGGGAGAATTGTCAGGCATTGCAGCAGCCTCAGCCACAGTGAGGGGAAGGGAAGAGCCAGGGAGGATGATCAGAGATGTCCCCACAAAGCTGCACCTGCACCCAGCTGCTGTTTGGAGCCCCCAGCATGTCCAGGAGGCAGAGCTGTGCCTCTGGCACTGCTGTTCACTGTGCTGGGAGCTGGGAATGCCTCCACCCCAAGCAGCACTGCCCTCCCCACCCTGCCTGCAGGTGCTGGACCTCATCTCCAGCGACAGCCTCAACGTGCCCTCGGAGGAGGAGGTGTACAGGGCTGTGCTCAGCTGGGTCAAACACGACGTGGACAGCAGGAGACAGCACGTGCCCAGGGTGAGCACGCTGGGAACGGGCTCAGAGTGGGCTGGGAAGGGCTGAGAGTGGGCTGGGAAGGGCTCAAAGTGGGCTGGGAAAAGGGGAGAGTGCTGGGAAGGGGCCTGGTTGTGCTCACCATCTCTGAGTGCCTGGGCTGGAGGAAGCTGCAGGGCAGGGCAGGAGCAGCAGGTCCCTGTCCTACCACTTCCAGTCCAGCCTGGAGGGGACCTGAAATCCCATCCCATTCCACCCCCTGCCATGGACAGGGACACCTTCCACTGTCCCAGGCTGCTCCAAGCTGTGCTTGAACGCTTCCAGGGATGGGGCAGCCCCAGGGCAATGCTCTGAGTAGAGTTTCTCCCTGATCTCAACCTTTCTCCCCTTTCAGTTCCCCCATCCCCCTGGGACACCTTCTGCTATCCCAGGCTGCTCCAAGCTGTCCTTTAACAGTTCCAGGGATGGGGCAGCCCCAGGAGTTTCTCCCTGATCTCAGGCTGTCCCCTCTCAGTGCCCCTGTCCCATGCCCTGCTCTGTGTCCCCCCCCAGCTGATGAAGTGCGTGCGGCTGCCCCTGCTGAGCCGGGATTTCCTGATGAGCCACGTGGACACGGAGCTGCTGGTGCGGCACCACTCGGAGTGCAAGGACCTGCTGATCGAGGCGCTCAAGTACCACCTGATGCCCGAGCAGAGAGGGGTGCTGGGCAACAGCCGCACGCGGCCGCGCCGCTGCGAGGGCGCCAGCACCGTGCTCTTCGCTGTGGGTGAGGCCCTGCTGCGCCCATCCCTGCGCCAATCCCTGCCCCACATCCCTGCCACCCCAATCCCTGCGCCAATCCTTGCCCCAATCCCTGCCCCAATCCCTGCACCAATCCCTGCCACCCCAATCCCTGCCACCCCAATCCCTGCCCCAATCCCTGCCCCGCATCCCTGCCCCACATCCCTGCCACCCCAATCCCTGCCACCCCAAACCCTGCCCCAATCCCTGCCCCAATCCCTGCCCCAATCCCTGCCACCCCAATCCCTGCCACCCCAATCCCTGCCCCAATCCCTGCCCCACATCCCTGCCCCACATCCCTGCCACCCCAATCCCTGCCACCCCAAACCCTGCCCCAATCCCTGCCACCCCAATCCCTGCCCCAATCCCTGCCCCAATCCCTGCCCCAATCCCTGCCACCCCCAATCCCTGCCCCACATCCCTGCCACCCCAATCCCTGCCCCAATCCCTGCCCCACTCCCTGCCCCACATCCCTGCCACCCCCAATCCCTGCCCCAATCCCTGCCCCACATCCCTGCCCCAATCCCCTGCCCGCTGCGAGGGCGCCAGCACCGTGCTCTTCGCTGTGGGTGAGGCCCTGCTGCGCCCATCCCTGCGCCCATCCCTGCGCCAATCCCTGCCCCACATCCCTGCCACCCCAATCCCTGCCACCCCAATCCCTGCCCCACATCCCTGCCCGCTGCGAGGGCGCCAGCACCGTGCTCTTCGCTGTGGGTGAGGCCCTGCTGCGCCCATCCCTGCGCCCATCCCTGCCCCACATCCCTGCCACCCCACATCCCTGCCCCAATCCCCTGCCCGCTGCGAGGGCGCCAGCACCGTGCTCTTCGCTGTGGGTGAGGCCCTGCTGCGCCCATCCCTGCGCCCATCCCTGCGCCAATCCCTGCGCCAATCCCTGCCCCACATCCCTGCCACCCCCAATCCCTGCCCCACATCCCTGCCGCCCCAATCCCTGCCCCAATCCCTGCCCCACATCCCTGCCCGCTGCGAGGGCGCCAGCACCGTGCTCTTCGCTGTGGGTGAGGCCCTGCTGCGCCCATCCCTGCCCCAATCCCTGCCCCACATCCCTGCCACCCCAATCCCTGCCCCAATCCTTGCCCCAATCCCTGCGCCAATCCCTGCCCCAATCCCTGCCCCACTCCCTGCCCCACATCCCTGCCACCCCCAATCCCTGCCCCAATCCCTGCCCCACTCCCTGCCCCACATCCCTGCCACCCCCAATCCTTGCCCCAATCCCTGCGCCAATCCCTGCCACCCCAAACCCTGCCACCCCAATCCCTGCCCCAATCCTTGCCCCAATCCCTGCCCCAATCCCTGCCCCAATCCCTGCCCCACTCCCTGCCCCAATCCCTGCCCCAATCCCTGCCCCAATCCCTGCCCCACTCCCTGCCCCACATCCCTGCCACCCCAATCCCTGCCCCACATCCCTGCCCCATCCCGGTGGCTTTGGGCTGTGTTTGCTCCCCTCAGCTCTCGGGTCTCTAGCTGCTCAGAGTGGCCCCAAGATGTGGTAGAAAGTCTCTTTTCGCAGCCTGGCGGTTGAAGAAAGAGTCAGAGCTCTTCATTTCTCGGTCTCAAGGTTGTTTATTGTATCTTATCTATAAAATTCTTTCTCCTGTCCTACCAAGGTCTGCTCAGCAGGACAGTCCGAGGCACTCTGCCTGCCCCAGGGCTGTGTTATCTTTTTATACTAAAAACTACGTGTACAATATTTACAATTACTTCCCAATACCCATCACCTATGTTAGACAGTCAGCTCCTACTCTAAACCAATCCAAAAGTGCCACCATCACAGCAGAACATGGAGGCCAAGAAGAAGAAGAAGGAGAAAGGCTGGACACGCCCAGATCCCTCCATCTTGCCCCCCTGAACCCCCATTCTAAAAACCCCAAAATCTGCTTTTTCACCCTGTGATAAATTCACTATAATTCTACTTAAACTGTTGTGGCTTGCAGGTCTTCATCTAAGGTTGGTAACTTGCTCCATGGCTCATAATCAAAACCACAGGTGTTTCTGGGTCTCTGAGCCCCCTGGCAGGGGTCTTGGCTGCTCAGAACACCCAGAGGGACGACAAATTAAGTAGAATGATAGCTAATTTATCACAAGGTGAAAAAGTAGATTTTGGAGTTTTTAGAATGGGGATTCAGGTGGGGGGCAAGATGGAGGGATCTGGGCGTGTCCAGCCTTTGTCCTTCTTCTTCTTGGCCTCCATCTTCTGCTGTGATGGTGGCACTGCTGGATTGGTTTAGAGTAGGAGCTCATGTCTAACATGGGTGATGGGTATTGGGAAGTAATTGTAAATATTGTACAGGTAGTTTTTAGTATAAAGACATAACACCACCCCTGGGGTAGGCACAGTGCCTCTGACTGTCTTGCTGAGTGGGGAAAGGAGAAAGAATTTTATAGATCAGATGCAATAAACAACCTTGAGGCTGAGAAATGAAGAGCTCTGACTCCTTCTTTGACCGCCAGGCTGCGAAAAGAGACTTCCCAACTTTCCTCGGGGTCGCTCTGACCAGCGAGAGCCCCCGACAAGAGGGATGTCCTGAACTCCAACACTGGCCCTCCCGAGCAGGTGGAGGGAGCCTGTTTGCCATCCACGGGGACTGCGAGGCCTACGACACACGCACGGACCGCTGGCACATGGTGGCCTCCATGTCCACGCGCCGCGCCCGCGTCGGCGTCGCCGCCATCGGGAACAAGCTCTACGCCGTGGGAGGGTAAGGGGGCACAGGGAGGGCGGCACAGATGGGCAGCATGGTCCTGGATGCCTGGGGTGGCTCTGGAAAAGCCCCTTCCCTGTGCACGGGGATCTCTGTGCCCCTGGGATGGCTTCTGCCAGCTGCTGCTGGCCTCCCGATGGCATCGCGGCCATCAGGAACGAGCTCTGCACCATATGTGGGTAAGGGGACATGGGCAGGGGGGCAGAGATGGGCAGAGTGATCCAGGATCTATGGGGTGGCCATGGAAAAGCCCCTTCCCTGCTCACAAGGATCTCTGTGCCCCTGGGATGGCTCCTGCCAGCTGCTGCTGGCCTCTTGATGGCATCACGGCCATCAGGAACGAGCTCTGCACCATGGGAGGGTAAGGGGGCACAGGGAGGGTGGCACGGATGGGCAGAGTGATCCAGGATCTATGAGGTGGCCATGGAAAAGCCACTTCCCTGCTCACAAGGATCTCTGTGCCCCTGGGATGTGATGGTGTTCGCAGAGGTCTGAGGATGAGGGAACAGACGAGGATCTGACTCCATGTTTCAGAAGGCTTGATTTTTATTTTATGATATATATGTTATATTAAAACTATACAAAAAATAGAAGAAAGGATTTCATCAGAAGGCTGACTAAGAATAGAAAAAGAATGATAACAAAGGCTTGTGACTGACTGAGACAGTCCGGACAGCTGGGCTGTGATTGGCCATTAATTAGAAACAACCACATGAGCCCAATCCCAGATGCCCCTGTTGCATCCCACAGCAGCAGATAACCATTGTTTGCATTTTGTTCCTGAGGCCTCTCAGCTTCTCAGGAGGAACAATCCTAAGGAAAGGATTTTCCATAAAAGATCCCTGTGACACTGGGATGGCTCCTCCAGCTCGTGCTGGGTCTCTGAGGCAGGCAGCTGAGATTCCTCCTGGGAACTGTGGGAGAGAGGGGAGGAAAGAAGGGAGGTCCCCCCAAAAGGGTTTTCATGGCAGGAGCAGGGCTGACCCCACAGAAGTGACCTGCCCCATGGGCATTCCTCATGGGCAATGCCCCCTCCTGAACTGCCCATTTCCCTCAGAATGCCAGACTGGTTTGGGTTGGAATTTAAAGCTCATCTCATCCCACCCATCACGCCTTCCACCATCCCAGCTTTCTCCAAACCCCACCCAGCTTGGGCACTTCCAGGGATCCAGGGGCAGGCACAGCTTCCCTGAGCAGCCTCTCCTCCCCTTCTGCAGCTACGATGGGACCTCTGACCTGGCCACAGTGGAGTCCTACGACCCTGTCACCAACTCCTGGCAGCCCGAGGTGTCCATGGGCACCAGGAGGAGCTGCCTGGGGGTGGCAGCCCTGCACGGGCTCCTCTACGCTGCCGGGGGGTACGATGGGGCCTCGTGCCTCAACAGGTAGGGATTGCCTTGCTCCATCCTCCCTGCCCCTGCACGCAGTCCCTTGGAGCTGGGAACCCTGCTCCTGGCCCTTGAGCAGATGTTTTACAGCTCAGCTCTGTGACGCTGCTCACAGGGGTCTGAGGGTGAGGGAAGAGACGAGGATTTGACTCCAATGGTTCAGAAGGCTTGATTTATTATTTTATTATATATATTACATTAAAACTATACTAAAGAATAGAAGGAAAGGTTTCATCTCAGAAGGCTGGCAAAGAAAAGAAAAGAAAAGAAAAGAAAAGAAAAGAAAAGAAAAGAAAAGAAAAGAAAAGAAAAGAAAAGAAAAGAAAAGAAAAGAAAAGAAAAGAAAAGAAAAGAAAAGAAAAGAAAAGAAAAGAAAAGAAAAGAAAAGAATGATAACAAAGGCAGCTGTCTCAGGCTCTCTGTCTGAGTCAGCTCTGCTGTGATTGGCCATTAATTAGAAACAACCACACGAGCCCAATCCCAGATGCACCTGTTGCATTCCACAGCAGCAGATAACCATTGTTTGCATTTTGTTCCTGAAGCCTCTCGGCCTCTCAGGAGGAAAAAATCTTAAGGAAAGGATTTTCAATGCAAAGGTGTCTGCGAGACACCTCCTTCTCCCAGTGGGGAAGACCCCACTTTGTAGCCCTCTGCCCCAACAGAACCCAGCCTGTGCCAGCTCCCCTCCGTCTGCCCCCAGTCCCTGGGAGCTCCCCTCATCCCAGAGCTTTGCCCTGAGCTTTTCCCGTGTCCCACCTGTGTCGCTGTGTCCCTGCAGTGCGGAGAGGTACGACCCCCTGACGGGCACCTGGACGTCCATCGCTGCCATGAGCACCCGCAGGCGCTACGTGCGCGTGGCCACGCTAGGTGGGTGCTGCCAGGGGGCTGGGGGGGTCCTGGGCAGGCTCCCGAGGGCTCCTGGTGCCGCTCTGCTCCAGCTCCTGCCCCCTCTGCAGCGCCTCTGCCAAGAGCTTGAAACTCAGCAAAACTCCCGAAACAGCTAATAGCAACGCTACCTGCTCCTCTAATTCAGACACAACAGTACTGAGGAAAAAAAGTAAAAACAATCTAAATTAAAGGTTGGCCCTCCATTACGATTACCTAATTAGTCTGATATTAATCAAAATTTAAATCAAGATTTAAATTCAAAGAAACAACTCTTTGCATTACCTGTAAAATACAATCGTAATAATGTAAATCCACGATTTGAAAGTCTTTCTCACCATGACATAAAAGAACTGCATCAAGCTTTAAAAGAAAGTAAATTCTCTTCTTTTATTTTAATAATGTGTTAAAAAGTATTTTTAATTCTTATAACTTAGTCCCTGCTAGTTATCGAAATGTAACTTCCCTAATTTTACCCAATTCACAATATCTTTTATAAAAATTACAATAATTTTTACTACAATAATATTGGTGTGCTCCCTGCTCTGCCCTCCTCCCTGACACCTGGGATTCAGCACGCTCTGGAGGCGGCTCCTGCAGGGATCCATAAATTGTTCCTCTCTAGTTTGGAGCAAGGGGCTGCCAGTGGATGGAGGGATCTGGGCCTGTCCAGCCTTTCTCCTTCTTCTTCTTCTTGGCCTCCATCTTCTGGGTGATGTTGGCATTTTTAGACTGGTTTAGAGTTGAAGCTCACTGTCTAACATAGGTGATAGGTAATTGTAAATATTGTACAGGTAGTTTTTAGTATTAAAAGAGTTCTCCATCTTGCCCCCTGAACCCCCATTCTAAAAACCCCAAAAATCTATTTTTTCACCCCGTGTGAATTCACTGTCACTCTACTTAAGACTTTCGTGGCTTGCAAGTCTTCATATAAAAATTTGCTCCATGGCTCACATGCCATTTCCTAAGGCCTTTCCAATCACTCCTCCCAGGACAAACAGAAGTCCTTGGCCATGGGCTGAGGAGGAGACCAGCTCACTGGCAAAGCCTTTTTCAGCACTGGAGAACTCTAACACAGTGCCACAACCATTATTATTTCTCCCTGTGCTCTGTAACAGTGGAGGTATTTGGACCCACAGCCCAATGTGAATGTCACACATCTGTTCATGCAAAGCAGAAAGAGCCTAAAACAGCACAAAACTCCCAAAGAGCAGCACAGGGAGGTTCCCACCAAAGGGTTTTCAGGGCAGGATCTGTGTGGCCAGAGCAGGACTGGCCCCACAGATGTGACCTGGCACACAAGTGACTCAGCACAGTGGCACCTGCGCTGAGGCTCAGCCTGGACCCGTGTGGGCACCTCCAGAGTGGCACCTGTGACCTTGTGAGTGGCTGTGGTGGGACAGGGAGGTGTCCTCAGCTCATGCCTGTGCCTCTGTCTTTGCAGAAGGAAACCTCTATGCAGTGGGGGGCTACGACAGCTCGTCCCACCTGGCCACGGTGGAGAAGTACGAGCCCCAGGTACGTGTGGGAGGGAGATTGGGGTGACTCTCGTGCTTCTCCCCTCTTCAGGAAGGCCTCAAGGCACCGTGCATGGCTGGGGGATGAAGGGGGATCAGCAGGGCCGCTGCATCCAGGGTGCAATCCTGAGCAGAGTGACCCAAAGCTGCTCTGTGAGAGCTCCCTGTGAGGTTTGGCCACCAGAACAGCCCCAGGCCCCACTGCCCGTGGTTCTGAGGGCAGCAGGGATCCTGTCTGTGCCCTGAGCTGCTCCCAGCTCCCAGCTGGTGGCAGGCTGGGGACACAGCTCTGCTCCAGCAGGGTCGGTCACTGCAGAGAGATCAAAGAGAAGGTCCTGGAGGCTTTTCCTGAGCTGCAAAGCCCCAGCTGCACTCACTCAGATTGGAAACAGATTGGAAACAGATACAGCTCAACCCCCAGGGCTGGGCTGGCATTCAGCTGGGGCACAACTGGTGGCCTGGCACAGGCACCTCTGTGCCCCTGGGATGGCTCCTGCCAGCTGCTGCTGCTGTGCTCTCTGAGAGCTGCTGCTCTCTGTGCTCTCTAATTCCTCCTGCCAACTGCAGGACAGCGGGGAGAACAAAGTGATCCCCCCAAAAGGCTTTTCATGGCAGGGGCTGCATGGCCAGAGCAGGACTGACCTGTCAGGGGTGTGTGGGAAATGCCCTGTGGGGTGGCTGATGGGGTCCCTGTGCCCAGGTGAACACCTGGAGCCCCATTGCCAACATGCTGAGCCGCAGGAGCAGCGCGGGCGTGGCCGTGCTCGAGGGGATGCTCTACGTGGCTGGTGGCAATGATGGCACCAGCTGCCTTAACTCTGTGGAGCGCTACAACCCCAAATCCAACACCTGGGAGAGCGTGGCCCCCATGAACATCCGCAGGTAAGGAAGGGGCTCTGCCCCTCTGGAGCCTCAGGAGCGGGGATCTGGCCTTGCTGTGCCACGAAACAGGCACACCACGGGGTTTGGGGCTTTGTGGCTGGCTCAGCACGCTCCTGCCGTGCTCAGAGGGATTGGAGGGAGAGCCAGCAGGGCACAGCAGGGATGTTGTGCACAGGGATTTACCCTCAGCACTTTGTGTGGCCATAAAGAACCAGGGCTTGAGCTGGCTGAGCCCACCGAGATGCTGCTGGGCTCTGGGAGGAATTAAGGCTTGCAAGGCCGAGGATTTTGGGCTCAGAGGGTTTGGTAGTTGATGGGGTTTGGTATTTGATGGTTTGGTATCTGATGGGGCTTGGTATCTGATGGGGTTGGGGTGAGAGGGTCAGAGTGAAGGGGGAACTCAGAGGGTTTGGTGTTTGATGGGGTTTGGTATTTGGTGAGGTTTGGTATTTGATGGGGTTTGGTGTTTGATGGGGTTTGGTATCTGATGGGGTTTGGTGTTTGATGGGGTTGGGGTGAGAGGGTCAGAGTGAAGGGGGAACTCAGAGGGTTTGGTGTTTGATGGGGTTTGGTATTTGGTGAGGTTTGGTATCTGATGGGGTTTGGTGTTTGATGGGGTTTGGTGTCTGATGGGGTTTGGTGTTTGATGGGGTTTGGTGTCTGATGGGGTTTGGTGTTTGATGGGGTTTGGTGTCTGATGGGGTTTGGTATCTGATGGGGTTTGGTGTTTGACGGGGTTTGGTATCTGATGGGGTTTGGTATCTGATGGGGTTTGGTGTCTGATGGGGTTTGGTGTTTGATGGGGTTTGGTGTCTGATGGGGTTTGGTGTTTGATGGGGTTTGGTGTCTGATGGGGTTTGGTGTTTGATGGGGTTTGGTGTCTGATGGGGTTTGGTGTTTGATGGGGTTTGGTGTTTGATGGGGTTGGGGTGAGAGGGTCAGAGTGAAGGGGGGCTCTGTGGCTCTGTGCTGTGCTCTGCCTGTTGGTGCCCCAGCAGTCCATTTCCCCAGGCTGTTTGTGGGGTGCCACAGCTCCGGGCAGGTCCCTGCCGTGCTGAGCTGCCCCCAACCCCTCCCAGCTCACCCCGCGCTCTCCCCATGCAGGAGCACCCACGACCTGGTGGCCATGGACGGGTGGCTCTACGCCGTGGGCGGCAACGACGGCAGCTCCAGCCTGAACTCCATCGAGAAGTACAACCCGCGCACCAACAAGTGGGTGGCCGCCTCGTGCATGTTCACCCGCCGCAGCAGCGTGGGGGTGGCCGTGCTGGAGCTCCTCAACTTCCCGCCACCCTCCTCGCCCACGCTCTCGGTGTCCTCCACGAGCCTTTGACACCGAGCCCGGCCGTGCCTCGGCCCCCGGGGACAGCACCTGAGCCAGCCCGGCCGTGCCGCGGGGCTCTGCCCGCTCTGGGCACACCCGCAGGGCCGCCAGATGTGCTTCCAGCAGGGCTTCCCCTCTGGAGGGCGAGCGGAGGGGCCAGGCTCGTCCAGCGCCCCCCAAAGCCCCTCTGGGCAAGGGGGAGCCCGAACCATTGCTGCTTCTGGGACTGCCATGCTCCAGCCGTGCCACCGGGCGCTGCCAGCCCTGCGGGGGCGAGGGGACAGTGTGTGACCCGCACTCCGAATGTCACTGCAGCCAAGCCCAGCCCGAGGTGTGTGCCCTGCTCCGAGGGCGTCTCTCTGATGCCTTAACCACAGCAAGAGAAGAGGCCCAGCCCAGGCACAGCCCTGCAGGATGGGGAGGGTCCCTCTGGGGCCCAGCTGAGCGCGGCTCTGGCCAGGCTGGTGGCTGCAGGGGCCTTGGTGGCACCGCTGCCATCGCTGCTGGCCCAGGCGCCGGGACTGGGACTCTCTGGGAATGGCCTGGCCTGTTTGCTGTTCCCCTCTCTGCAAAGCAGACTCTGGGTTTGTGGAAAGGAATCAGTTCTTGCAAGAAGAACAGTCCAGCCTTCCGAACGAGGACGATTGCCTGGCATTACTTTTTTGGGTATTAATTTTTTTATTTGAATGCTAATATGACTCCATATCCCTTTCTTTTTTACACTGCCCTGGTATTCCCCATCCCCTCTGCTCTCCAGGCAGCAGAAGGGATGCAGTTCCTTTTTTCATTTGTTGAGGAGGTGATTCCTGTGCCCTGGAAGCTCTCTCTGGATGCGTGGGGTGTGTGCACGTGTGAGAGGCCAAAAGCAGCATGGGAGGGACCCTTTCCCATTAGCGACTCCCTGGCAATTAAACAACCACTCTAATGAGCTAAAGCTTGGATAAATTAGCACTGTGAGGCCTGTCCTAGAGCCAGGGCCCCCGTGCTGTGGTGTTTTCAGGGTGTGCTCTGGGTGTGAGCCGTGAGCTGAGGCACAGCTCAGGTGCTCCCCACACCACAGAGGAACGACTCAACCACTGGTACCTCAATGTGTTCAAATGTTCAAATGTAGCATTGGAAATATGGTCCAGCTGTTTGGAACTCATTCCTTCCTCCTTTTCCCCCCCCCCTACTGCCCAGTTCTCACTCACAGAGCTCAGATTTCACTCCTGTGGTACCTGTGGGCCTGAATTTTCAAGTAGCAAGAGATTTCTGCTCCTTAAACTCTTCTGAAAGAGGAGTTTAAAACGAGACAGGGACTCCCCAGGTTCAGATCCTTTTCTTGGCAGTCTGGTTTCCCCTGGACAGGTGCCTGCAGGTTTCCCAAGCCCACTCACAGTGCCTCACGTTGTACCCCTGGAATTCCCAGCAGCTTCTGCAAACCAGGGCTGCTTCCCCCTCCAGCCTCTCCCCAAGGACAGTCTGAGCTTCTCAGGCTGGGGAGGCCTTTTTGGCTTTTGGAACAGGCTCCAAATGCTCTTTTTGTCCCCTTCTCCCTGTCACAGCTCAGCAGTTCCCTATTTCCCTGTCCTGCAGAGCCCCCTGTGAGTGCCCAGGCTCTGCAGGTGTCTCCCAGCAAGGTCAGAGCAATCTGCTTTGTTCAAAACCTGATGAAACCAGTGAAATCTGCTCTCTTTGGTGCACGTGCCTCCACCCAAGTGAGCTCTCAGCCCTTTCCATCCTGCTCCTGCAACCAACGAAGGGATTTCCCTCTCCTGCTGGGCTCTCATCCAGGTGTCCCTGGCTCCAGGGCCCCCTTTGCAGGAGGATCAGCCCAAAAGCCCCACGGAGAGGAGGAAGGGGCTGGTGCTGGGCTGGAGGTGCTGAGGAGCTCAGGAGGGGTCAGGAGTGAAGGGAGAGGGGAGCCCAGCCAGGAGCTGCAGTGCAGGAGCTGCAGAGAGGGAAACGGGGCTGGATTCAAACAAGGAGCGAGATGGGGCAGTGGCTCAGAGCCTCTGCTCCAGCTGGGGCTGCTGCAGAGTGGGGAGGGAGCTGTGCCTTGGGAGCAGAACCTGAGGGAAGTGGGAAATGCAGCAGAATTTCGGTGCCACTGCAAATCCTGAGGGAAGTGGGAAATGCAGCAGAATTTCGGTGCCACTGCAAATCCTGAGGGAAGTGGGAAATGCAGCAGAATTTTGGTGCCACTGCAAATCCTGTGTGGTGCTCTCCTGCTTCCTGAGGAGCAGGGACAAGGGCAGAGTGGCTCCTGTGTCCCCTGGCTGGCTCCTGAGCAATACCCACTGAGCCTGCGCCACAAGGAGGGAGCCTCCTGTCTGTGCTGCCCAAACTATGCAGGAAAGGGCAAAAGAACCCCCCAGCATCTCCTGGGGGTCCCCAGCCCCCCGACCCACACTGTGTGGACACGAGGTGTCAGCCCCTGCCCTGGGACGTGCCAGGGTGGGATTGCTCCTGGTGCTGCTCGTCCCCTGCCGAGGAGGAGGAGGAGGAGGAGAGCTCGGAGGGGACGCCTGTCTGTGTCTGTCTGTCTGTCTGTGCTGTCTGAGGGGAGGAGAACAACTCTGTGTGGCTTCCCTGCCAGTTTCAGTCCGTGCTGTCCCGCCCAAGATGTTCCTTGTCTGGATTCCCAGCAGAGGAGCGTCCCCAGGCCGGGGGCTCCGGGCTCTGGGGTCTTTCCCAGCAGGGCCAGGCTGGAACCCCCTGCCCTGGTTTGGGGGCAGAGGCTCCCTTGGCCTCCCTGCTGGGCACACCTGGTCCAGATCCATGTCCAAGCGTCGTCACTTTGATTTCTCTGTAACTTTATCCGACTTTATTTATGTGGAACTCTGTTTTCTCTGAATTTTTTGCACTACACGGGGCTGGGGAGGGGATACAAGCAATAGAAGCCAACGTGTACAATAAAGACATTTTCTTGGAGAGCGGCTCCTGCCTCGTGCATCCTTCACTGCCCCTTCCCTGGCTCCTGGGGCTGCTCCCTCCTCCCCAGCCAGGGCAGGGCTCCCTGAGCAGAGCTCTGCCTCTGCTTGAGCATCCAGGGCAGGTTCAGGCTGTGTCAGGGGAGGGTTTGGGATGGGGATCGGGGAAAGGTTCTTCCCCAGAGGCTGTTGGGCAACCCTGGGCTTCATATAAAGTGTCAGCTTCATATAAAGTGTCAGCAGTTCTCCTCACAGCTCAGTCCCACAAAACCTTTTCCAGCCCCAGAACGAAGGACACCGCTGCAGCTTCAGACCCAAAAAAGTGCAAACAACAAAAAGGCCCAAAAGGCCCCAAAAGTGCAAACAACAGGGAATTGAGGAGAGCAAACTGGGAGGGTGGGACTGCATCACCTGGAGCTGGAACTGGGCAATGAACCCCAATATAGAAACGGACCAAAACTGATAAAGGGTGAAAACTCCTGCCTCTGAGTCCATCTTGGGCAGAGCCCTGGCCAGGTTCTTGTTCTGCCCAAGGTGTATCCTTTGAAGGGCTTTTAATAAATCCCCACTTTATTCCTTTAACTCTGCCCAGCCTTTAACTTCCTTCATTTATTTTAAACCCCACTTTATTCCTTGAACTCTGCCCAGCCCCTGTCCCAGGGCAGCCTCTCATGGCTCCGGTGCCCCCTGTCCCTGCCAGCCCTGCTGGTGTCACTGCTGTCCCTGTGACAGCAGCAGGAGCTGCACTTGTGCCCCTGCTCTGAGCGGGGAGGTTTTATTGAGCTCCAGCTGCAGGAGCAGCGCGTTTGTGGTCACGGCCTGACCGTGTTAGCCACGGATCTGGGAGCAATCCCCCTTTTCTGCAGAGGACGCAGCTGGGGCTGTTTGCTGATCTCAGACAGGAGCTGCTGGGCTGCTGCTGGGCTCTCTCCCAGCTGTGCAGAGAGCAGAGAGCAGCCCCTGCCGTGAAAATCATGGAATTTGTGGTGGGGGCCCTCCAGAGGGGGGTGCTGGTGCTGTGCCGGGCCAGGAAGGGTTAATGGGTTCTGGGCACAAGGGAGGGGGGGGTAAAGGAGCTGCTTTGAGAGGTCAAAAATGGGGAGAAATTTTATGGCACATCCGTTCTCAGCTGCTCTCTCCTGGCCAGTGTGGCCTGAGCATGGAATCCCTTTTTGGGGAATATTTTGTAACTGCTGGGGTAAAACACAAATGGGAGTGTGTCCATCAACCCCAGCTTGATCCCAAGAGATTCCCCAGGAAAACCTCCTGAAATAACCTGTACATTTGTCACAACACGTCCTCTGTGGTGTTTCTTACATCACTGTTATTTGTGCTCACTAAAGCTGATTTTTTTTCAAACATGCCAATTCAATTCAATTCGTTTTGACAAGATCTGATTTCCACAGCCCCGTGTTCATTTGTATTAATTATATTCTCCTCCTGTAATTCTCAAAGTTAATCCAACTCCCTCACAGCTGTTACATCATTTTCCCAGGAATTACTGTCAACTGGCAACCCCATAATTACCAGGGTGGTTTTTTACCCATGGAAACACTGATATCCCTGTTAAATTATGCAATTTCTTTGCAAATTCCGTGGTCCTGCAAGACTGAATTGCAACAGTGACTCAAGCCCTTTGTGTTCAGCTCTTTCAAACTTTCTAATGTGAATTCTCTCTATATTTTGAACCAGAGCATTCATTTTGTGTTTACTTCTTAGCAGCCACCTGAAAATAAAAAGGGTTTCTCGTTTGCTATGGCTGTAATTCCTGGGGGTTTTTCCAGCACAGAAATACTGAGTCTGCATTTACCTTCTGTCATTAACTTCTCCTTTTTATTGTTTATATTTCCATGCAGTGAGGCACTCACAGCACAGTCAGAAATCTTCAGTTTGCTTCCTTTTAAAGCATTTCTTCTTTTTTTTTGCTGCTCGTGCACATCTCCTTTTGCTCTTTGCTCCCTTGATCCATTTCCCACCACTCCTAGATTTTGGGTTGTGTCCCATTTGATATTTTTTTCCCATTTATTTTTATATCTTTAACCCAGCCGGGAAGGGGGGAACCCTTTGGAACCTTTCAACCCTGGGGATTTTTGTTAATGCTTAAACAGCAACCACCAACTTTATCTCACTGCATCCTTATCTCTGCCGGTGCGGCGGCCGAATTCCATTTGGGAAAAATTGGGAGAACGCTCTGGGATGGGTTAATTGGCCCAATTCCTTTTGGGAAAATGCTCCGGGATGGGGTTTCTGGGCCGAGTTCCATTTGGGAAAAAGCTCTGGGATGGGTTTCTGAGCTGAATTCCTTTTGGGAAAATGCTCCGGGATGGATTTATCGGCCAAATTCCTTTTGGGAAAAAGCTCTGGGATGGGGTTTCTGGGCCGGGTTCCTGCTGGGAGAACGCTCCAGGATGGGTCTCTGGGCCGAATTCCAGTTGGGAAAAAGTTCCAGGATGGGATTACAGGCCGAATTCCTTTTGGGAAAATGCTCCGAGATGGGCTTCTGAGCTGAATTCCTTTTGGGAAAAAGTTCTGGGGTGGGTTTCTGGAACAAATTCCTTTTGGCACTCCGGGATGGATTTATAGGCAGAATTCCTTTTGGGAGAACACTCCGGGATGGGATTATCAGCCAAATTCCACTTGGGAGAGTGCTCCGGGATGGGTTTCTGGGCCGAATTCCTTTTGGGAAGCCGCTCCGGGCTGGGTTTCTGGGCCGCATTCCCCTCGGCGCTCCGGGCTGGGTTTCCGGGCGGCCGCAGCCCCGTTCCGCCGGTGCTCGGGGTGGATTCCCAGGCACAGGTACCTGGCCCGCCCCTCCCAGCCCCGGGGCGGGAGCGAGGGCAGGATCGAGGGGCAGGATCGGCTCCGGGCTCCGCTCACACGCACTCGAGCACCGGCGGGCGCGGAGCAGCGACTCCGCAGGGACCTCGCACCGATCCCGCACCGATCCCGCACCGATCCCGCACTGATCCCGCAGCGACCCCGCACCGATCCCGTAGGGACCTCGCACCGATCCCGCAGCGACCCCGCAGGGACCTCGCACCGATCCCGCACCGATCCCGCACTGATCCCGCACGGATCCCGCAGCGACCCCGCACCGATCCCGTAGGGACCTCGCACCGATCCCGCAGCGACCCCGCAGGGACCCCGCACCGATCCCGCACCGATCCCGCACCGATCCCGCACCGATCCCGCACCGATCCCGCACCGATCCCGCACTGATCCCGCACCGATCCCGCACTGATCCCGCACCGATCCCGCACCGATCCCGCACCGATCCCGCACTGATCCCGCACCGATCCCGCACTGATCCCGCACCGATCCCGCACCGATCCCACAGCGATCCCACAGCGATCCCGGCATGGGGAACATCGCCTGTGTCCCGCAGGCTCCCGGCGGCTTCAGGAGCTCCTTCCGAAGGAAACCCTCGCTGAAGAAGGAGTGAGTAACCCCAGCCGGCTCCGGGACGTGGGAGCGGGGCTGGGTCTCCTGCGGGGTCCCTGCCGGCGGGGATTTCCCGTTCCCGGGGGTTTGGGGCGCTGGGCACTGCCAGACGCCGGGATCAGCTCGCCCCGAGCGCCTGGGATGGAATTCTCAGCCGGCAGCGAGCGGGGGAAGCGCCGCTGGGTTAATTTTAGTTTGGGTGATTAAGCTTCCCCCGGCGGGACAGGCTGCAGAACACCTGATATTCCCCGTTTTCCCTTGGGAGCGCTCTCATTCACGGTTGTGGGAGAACAACATTCCCACTCCTCGGGCTTTAGGGAGAAAGCCCCAAATCCCAGCACCCCGCTGTGGGATTTGTGTTTGTAAACCCAAGGGAGGAGCAGCAGAAGATGTCTGAAATCCTTTAGGGATTTGGGTGCAGAAAATGTTTGTGAAATGCTCTGGGGATTTGTCTGGCCACACTCAGGTGCCGTGGCCGTGGGTGGCTGTCCCAAAATAGGGACAGGCAGGGAATGCTCTGCAGCTTCCCAGCTTTCCACTGCTCCCATCAGCACGGCCAGAGCTGGGACAGAGCTCGGGAGGGAACCAGGGGAATCCTCATGAACCTGTCTGTGCTGGGTTCAGGGGCAGGGCTGTGCCAAAAACCCCCTAAACTCTGCCAGGCTGAGGGGTTTCTGATGGAAGGGAGACCCTGAACTGTCCCCCGTGCTGCCAGAAATCAGGGACAAACCTGTAGGGGCCTGAGGAGCTCCTGTGGGGTAAAAGAGAGGGGATCCCTTGGGGAATTTGGGGTTAAAGAGAGGGGATCCCTCAGGGAGTTTGGGGTGAAAGAGAGGGGATCCCTCGGGGAGGTTGGGGTGAAAGAGAGGGGACCCCTCAGGGAATATGAGGTAAAAAACCAGAGGGGATCTCTTGGGGCATTTGGGCTCTGGGGGTCTCACACCAGGGCCCTGTGGTGGAGCAGCCAAGCCCCAGAGCTCCTCCTGTGCCGCTGCCTCCCAGCTTCCCACGCTAGTGGGGATTGTCCCGGGTTTCTGCTGCAATCTGAGGAAGCCCCAGCACTCCCCAGCAGCACCAGTGGCTGCCTGGGACTGGTGTGCACGCAGGGAGAAACTGGGAGTGGGAGGGGGGGGAAGCCACCAAGGCAGAAATGAACCCTCCCTGTGAATCTCTGCCCTGAGGATCCATCCCCACTGGGTTTGGTCTCTGTGTCCTGCATGGAACATCCAGGCCCTGTGGGGATCTGGGGGCACAGATGAGCCAAGCTGATCATTTGGCTGAGCAAAGAGCTGGAAAGAAGCAGAGACACCTCAACAACTGTAGCAAAGTCCCCTTTCAGTTCTCCCAGGCTTTGTCATCCCTGGCTGGGCTGGGATGACTCGAAAGCCCGTGACACATTGCTTGCTTGGTGTCCTGGCTTCCTTATTTCAGGGCAGGACTCACCATGCCTCAGCCTGGATCTGTGTTTCCATGTGTGGTTTGGGTTTTTTTTCCCTTTTTCCCTGTAGACAAAATGGCAAGAAAAAGCTGCCCAGCTTCTTTGGGATAGATGGAAACCAGGAGAGGGACACGACCACGGACAAAATCCTGCAGTACATCCCAGCCAAGGCAAGAATTCCCAACACCTCCAACCCCCTCCCCGCTGCTCCAGGGGTTCATTCCCACCCTCCCCAAGCACAGAATTTGGGAAGGACGTTGGGTTTGGGTCTGGGGGCTGCAGCAGCTCTGTCCCATTGAGATCCCAGGAAGGGATGAGCCCCTCTCAGCCGCGTCCCCGTGCAGGTGTGGAGGGGACCTGGCTGAGCCAGGGGCGCCCAGCAGGGACGTGGGGACATCTCCCCCACAGCTTTGCTCTGGGTTCTTTGGTTTCTGGGGCGCCTGGGAGGGCAGGGAGCAGGCTGGGAGCGGGCTTTGGCAGGTGGGATGATTCATTCCCACGGAGCAGGAGCAGATTAAAGGAGCCTGGGAAGGGAATCAGGAAGGGCAGGGCTGCCCCGGGCACGGCCCAGCCTTGTGGCCACATGGCCCCGTTCCCAGCCCTGATGGGGGAAGCACAGGGGAGCCAGCAGCCCCCGAGGGTGTGGTGGCTCCTGCTGGGTGGGCTGGGGGTGTGGGTGGAGTTTTGGGAGCGTTTGGGATGTGCTGGGTGCTCTTGTGGGGAAGGGGAAACCGAGGCCCAGCCGCAGCGCCAGGCAGAGGGGATTGCAGGGAGGGAATCAGCCGGGTCCAGAGGGATCAGGCAGCACAAACCATCCTGGATTCCCCCCTGGGGAAGCAGGAGGAGCTGTCAGAGCCAGTGGATCCCGGGGAAGGGACCCTGGCAGAGGTCACTGGGAATGCCCATCTGGGAAGCCCAGTGACCTCTCCAGGGATGGAGGGAAGGAGGGTGCAGCAGCTTCCAGCCTTTACCCTCGCCTGGGGCACAGGGGATGCAAACCCTGGGCTCAGCCACGAGCATCCTGGGCGGCCTGGGGGGCTCCTGGGCTCTGCCCCTCTCCCCTGCTGCATTTCTGGCAGCAGCAGCGGCTGCAGGGCTCAGAGCAAAGCTGCCAGCACAGGGCAACCTCACAGGAGATGGCATCAGCACTCCTGCCCACCTGGGACAGGTGACATCCCTGCACCCCCTGCCCCGATTCCCAGAGCTCCCGGTGCCCCAGGAGCCGCTCATTTGCTGTTTTTCCCATGGAACAGCAGCCCCGGGGCTCCTGCTGCCAGCCGAGCTCTTCCTGCTGCTGCTGATTCACGGGGGCTGCAGGGCCAGAGCAGTTAATGAGTAACTGGTTCTACCTGTAGGATGAGGTAGAACGTGTCGGGGCACTGGCGGCTGGGGAGGAACCAGGCCTGCAGGGATCACTGGGATAACGGGAATGGCTGGGACGGGGCTGGGGAGGCTCCCAGAGGGACGGACAGCGCCAGGCCCCTCCAGCTTCGGCATCCCCGTGTTTGGGAGCTGGAGGGCAGCAGATTTCAGGGCTGATCCCGTTTTTCCACAGCTCCCGTGCTCAGCCATTCCCTCCATCCCCTCCAGCCCTCCCAGGCCTGTGGGGTGAGGGAAATGTTCCATTTGCTCCTTGCCACAGCAGGGGCTGTGGAGGCCCTGCCTCTCCCCCTGCCTGCGGGAGGATCCCTCTGGAAGCTCTTTCCAATGTCCTGCTGCTCTCCCAGCTCCCGCGCTGCTCTTTCCCCTCGGTGCCTTGCTCATTGCTGGCAAGTTTGGCTGCCACATCCCCAGCAGCAGCAGCAGTGCCCCAGCAGCCGTGGCTTGTGCTGTTCCTTATCTCTGTGCCCATGATTTTATCACTTCACCCTCTCCCCACTCCCAGGTGCTGCTGGTGCCCTTATCCTGTGTTTTGTTATTGCTGCACCCGTGACCAGCTGCTCTTTGCTCTGCATTTGTGACACAAATACCATTTTTCTTTGCATTTGTGACACAAATGCTGTTTTTCCTATGCTGAGCTGCCCCACTGAGGCCTTTACTGTGTTCCCTAAATTCTGTTCCATAGCTGGAAAACTGGAGGGAGGGTTTCAGCAGGGAAGGTTTAACTCATGTCCTAAAAACAGCAACCCAAATTCAGCGAGGCCCTGGAAGTGAAATGTGCCTGTGCCCCCCCTCTTTTCCAGGCCAGGAGCCCCAGCTTTAGGTCAGGATCTCCTCAGAGGCTCCCAGCACGTTGGCAAGGAGACCCAACAACAAACAGCCCATCCTGGGCTCCTTTCCCAGGAATCCTGCTGGGAAGATGTTCTGGGAATGTCCCTTCCACCTGCCCTGATCTGCTTTTCCCTGTATCCTCGGCACAGATTATTCAGAAGCAGGAAAACCAGAAGGAGAACTTGGACCAGAGGTTCCCCAGCCTGTTCAAGAAGGGCCGAAGGAAAACGGTTGTCAGGAATTTGGGCAAAATGATTTATTACTCCAAGGTCAAGTTTAAGTTCCAGCACTGCCAGGTAAACCTGAGGCACCTCTTGGTGGAGGTTTCTGCGCCCAGGGATGGGGGAGAAACTGGGAAGGGAGGGGAAATTCTGGGAAATGGGGTCATGGAGTATTCCCTGGGCTGCTCTGGGCACTGCCACATCTGTGCTGATGGAACCTGGGGCACTTCCATCAGCACAGCTGTGACCCTTGGAAACGCTTTTCCGTGCTTGGGATACAGAGGGAGGTTGGGAGGTGTCCTGAGATGGCCCCAAAGGTGTCCTGAGATAACCCAGAGGTGTCCTGAGATGGCCCCAAAGGTGTCCTGAGATAACCCAGAGGTGTCCTGAGCTGACCCAAAGTTGTCCTGAGATAACCCCAGAGGTGTCCTGAGCTGACCCAACCGTGTCCTGAGCTGACCCAACCATGTCCCTTGTGCAGGAGGTCCACAGCTGCTTCCTGGAGCTGTTCCAGTCCTACCTGTACTTCCAGTCCTCGGGTCCCAACGGCCTCACCTACCAGGTAGGGCTCACCTGGCCGAGCTGGGCTCTGGGCTCTGTGGCCACACTGGGGGAGCTGGGCAGACAAACCAAGGGAGGAGGAAACAGGAGAGCCCCAGGGCCACAGACACGTGGATGGCCAGAAAATGCTCAGCATCAAATTGCTGTCAAGGGTTTGGTGTCCCTCAGGAGCCTGTGCCCCCATTCCCCACGGTGATGGTGCTCACAGGGGTTCCTGGATGAGGGAACAGACGAGGATCTGACTCCATGGCTCACAAGGCTGATTTATTATTTTATGATATATAGCCCATTAAAACTATACTAAATAATAGAAGAAAAAGATTTCATCAGAAGTCTGGCTAAGAATAGAATAAGAAATGATAACAAAGGCTTGTGGCTCTGCTCTCTGTCCGAACCAGCTGGGCTGTGATTGGCCATTGATTAGAAACATCCACATGAGCCCAATCCCAGATGCACCTGTTGCATCCCACAGCAGCAGATAACCATTGTTTGCATTTTGTTCCTGAGGCCTCTCAGCTTCTCAGGAGGAAAAATCCTGAGGAAAGGATTTTCCATAAAATGTGTCTGTGACACCCCACCTCAGCTTTGTTCACCCTGCACTTCCTGCAACACAGACACACTTCAAAGGCTCAGTGAAACCTTGTTTATAAATAATGCAGGAATTGGGGCACTAAAGATACCACAGAAGGGCAAAGTCCCCCCCGTATATCCGGGCTTATCTGGGTACCTCCAGGCCCCACAGAGGCAGATCCTTCTGAGCCTGCAGCCATGGAGGTGTCCCCGAGTCCCTTCCCAGGGATGCCAGACCCCAAAAGGCTGTTTTGTCCCAGAGCCTGTCCCCAGAGCAGCTCAGGGTCACCTGGGCCAACAGAGAAGCAGCCCAGGGCAGGTGGGAGGTGACCTGGAGCCACCTTTGTGCTGAGCACAGGTACGGGGAGCTGGGCCTTGGGAAACACCACATCCCCTGGCCTTGGGGCCCATTGGGGTCGTCTCCATCTGCAGGATGGGCTTTTCCAGCATTAATTATCCTGTGGGAAAAGGGGGGAAGAGAAAGCTGAGCCTCAGGGAGCTCTGCTGGCAAAGCACTCATGAATCTTTTAACCTGGTGGTGCTGGGGAGCTGCAAATAATGAATGAAGCGTTGTGCAGCACAGCCAAGCATCCACAGCTGTGAAACAGCAGCCCCTGAGTGTTCTCTTCCTCCACACAACTGAGGAACCAAAACTGAGCACGTTTGGGAGGCGACTGTCAAATCAGTTCCTCTCAGAAAGGATTAATTAGCCTTTAGGTGACTGGAGGTTGATGTAAAACACCAGGAAAACCTCTCCAGTCCCCCCCAAGGCCGCCTTCAACTGGAAATTCCCACGTCAGGAGAAAAACAACGTCTCAAACTCTCCTGACTCCTTCAGAGACAGCTCCTGAGTTTATTAATTGTGGAGGAATTAACGAGGAATTAATGTGCCCCAAGGCATTAGAGCCATTAGCATCTTTTGTGGAGGCTGTTTGGGGAGCCCAGAAGAGGCAGGACAAAGCTGCCCCCTGCTCCTGGGCTTTGGCAGAGTGGGAATCTCAATGTGCAGGGTCTGGGAACTGGACAGCTCCGCCTTCCTCTAGGGCCAATCCCATTTCTGCCTTTCTCCTGTAAAATCACCATTGCTTTGCTGAGGTTTAGAATGGAAAGAGAAAAATATAAAGATCCTCCTCAGCCTTTCTCCTGTAATATAAAATATAGAAAAATATAAATATATATTTTTTCTACATATAAAATATAGAAAAATATAAATATATATATTCTTTTCTATATATATAATACAGGAAAATATAAATATATATATTATTTTCTATATATAAAATATAGGAAATATAAATTTTTTTTCTATATACAAAATATAGAAAAATATAAAGGTCCTCCTCAGCCTTTCTCCTGTAAAATCATCATTGTTTTGCTGAGGTTTAGAATGGAAAGAGAAAAATATAAAGATCCTCCTCAGCCTTTCTCCTGTAATATAAAATATAGATAAATATAATTTTTTTTATATATGTAAAATATAGAAAAATATAAAAATATATTTTTTCTATATGGAAAATATAGAAAAATATAAAGGTCCTCCTCAGCCTTTCTCCTGTAAAATCACCATTGTTTTGCTGAGGTTTAGTATGGAAAGAGGGAAAATCCTGTGGAATATTTGGGTATTTCTCAGCGTGGCAGAGGATTTCTGCAGGATGGAGCCCCAGGTAACCCCTGCTCTCCTTCCCCAGGGGCTGCTGCCTCTGAAGGAGCTGCAGGTGCAGGAGCTGGGGCCTGGCCAGAGCCCGGGGCAGCAGGACCACGCTCTGCACATCTCAGGTGGGTCCAGGACCACGCTTTGTACGTCTCAGGTGGGTCTGGGGGGCAGCAGGACCGGGCTCTGCCCATCTCAGGTGGGTCCAGGACCAGGCTCTGCCCATCTCAGGTGGGTCTGGGGGGCTGCTGGGCTCAGGGAACCTGGGGAGGGGACAGGGGTGGGTCTGTCCCTGTGCCAGCCCCTGGGCACACACAGGGCGCCCACTGCAGCAGCGCCAGGCGTGTCCTGAGCTCCCTTCCTCATTTTCTCTTCCTCCTGGGCCCGTTTTTAGATGTGGCAATGGGTGATGCCCCCGGGGTGTGCCCGGGGGTGGGGGTCATGCCCTGGCAGCAGGATCCCTGCTGGCTTTAATCTGCATTTACCATTGGTGTGAGGAGCTGGATGCCCAGGGAATGCCCCGAGAGCAGCAGCACCAGGGAAGCCAAGGGAGGAGGAAACAGGAGAGCTCCAGAGCCACGTGGATGGCCAGAACATGCTCCACACCAAATTGCTGTCATGGGTTTGGAGTCACTCAGTGCCCCCATTCCCCACCTCAGCTTTGTTTACCCTGCACTTCCTGCAACACAGACACACTTCAAAGGCTCAGTGAAACCTTGTTTATAAATAATGCAGGAATTGGGGCACTAAAGATACCACAGAAGGGCAAAGTCCCCCCCGTTTATCCAGGCTTATCTGGGTACCTCCAGGCCCCACAGAGGCAGATCCTTCTGAGCCTGCAGCAAGCAGGGTTTGATATGGGCTCAGAGGTAAATTATTAATCACAACATCCACCCTGCATCCTGCCAGGATGGTTATTGCCCTCAGCAGGCTGTGCTGGGAGCACAGGGTGTGGGAGGCTGTGCTCATGCCCTGAGATCAGTGAGAGCTGCAAACTCTAAAATCAACATCTGCAGGGCTGTCCCTCCCTGCCAGGGGATGTCTGGAGTCATCCTCAGCTTGGCTGGCACGGGTTAGAGGGGTGAGGCAATAAATAAACAAACAGTGCCAGAAAGCTGCCGGTGTTCCACATCTGGAGAGCCAGGGTGAAACTGGGAGATAACACAGGGGGTGGCAGCACCTTGGGACAGCCCCTGCCCACACAGAACCTTCCCACAAACTGCTGGGGGGTGGAAAGCTGAAATCCACCTCTGCAGGCCAGGCTGGGCTTTTGGGCTGACTTTGGGGTTTCTTCTTGGCCTGGTTTGGGGTAAAAAGTGTCTGGTGGTCAGGGCTTGGTGTGTGTAAGGTGATGTGACAAAAGGGTGGCAAGGAGGGCTGGAGGGGGTGGCAGCAGAGCCTGGTGTCCCCACAGCCCTTGGATGATGGATGGAGGGAGGGATGGATGATGGGTGGATGGATGATGGATGGACAGATGGATGGATGGATCCATGGATGGATGGATGGATGGATCCATGGATGGATGGATCCATGAATGGATGGATGATGGATGGATGGAGGGATGGATCCATGGATGGATGGATGGATGGATGGATGGATGGATGGATGGATGGATGGATGGATGGATGGGTGAAAGGATGGATGATGGATGGATGGATGATGGATGGATGGATGGATGGATGGATGGATCCATGGATCCATGGATGGAGGGATGGATGGAGGGATGGATCCATGAATGGATGGATGATGGAGGGATGGATGGATGGATGGATGGATCCATGGATGGATCCATGGATGGATGGATGGATGGATGGATCCATGGATGGATGGATGATGGATGGATGGATGGATCCATGGATGGATGGATGATGGATGGATGGATGGATGGATCCATGGATCCATGGATGGAGGGATGGATGGAGGGATGGATCCATGGATGGATGGATGGATGGATGGATCCATGGATCCATGGATGGATGGATGATGGATGGATCCATGGATGGATGGATGGATGGATGGATGGATGGATCCATGGATGGAGGGATGGATGGAGGGATGGATCCATGGATGGATGGATGATGGATGGATCCATGGATGGATGGATGGATGGATGGAGGGAGCCGTGGATGGAGTGACTGGTGCAGGCTCCATCCCCCAGCATCCCAGCTGTGCCCTGAGGGCTGGCGGGGGGTGGCAGCAGAGCCGTGGTGTCCCCAAACCCAAGGAGGGCTGAGCACTGTGCCAGCTGTGCCAGCTGTGCCAGCTGGCTCCCGATGGATGCTGCTGCCCCTGCCCAGCTCTGCTCTGCTCACCCCGGCTCTCCCGCCCCCAGGGCCCCTGCTGAACCCCCTGGTGGTGTTCTGCCAGTCTGAAGCCGAGCTGAAGCAGTGGCTGTACCACCTGGAGAAGCAGATCCAGCTCTGTGGAGGGAGCCTGGCCCTGCCCCTGCTGTCCCAGGTGGGTGTGCTTGTCCCACTGCTGGCTCCCAGCTGGGACACTGGGGTGGATTCCCTTCTTGGGGCTTTCCTGGGGGAAAAAAGGGTGCAGAGAGAGCTTGCAGGAGGGGTCTGAGAGCCACTGTGCTGGGGGGGAGAGCTGCCACCCACGGGTGGCACCAGCAGCACAACCTCCATGGGGTCACAGCTTGGGTCAGCCTCAGAGAAGCTCTCGTGCTTTTGGGTGCTTGTGCAACCACCCAGAGCTTGCAAAACACCAGCAGGAGGAGGCTGAAGCCTAGACAACAGAGAGGAATTGTCTCTCCCAGTCTCTGAGGGGGTTTCAATGCCCTCCCCACTTGTCAAACACAAATATCCCCCTTGGAAAGGCATTTCCAGGGATGCTCGGTGTGGAGGGTGACAATCCACTGCCAGCTGCAAAACTGCCTCCTGCCCATATTTATCTGACCTTTCCTGCTCCTGCCACACCAAAAAGGCATCCCCAGGTGGGGCAGGCCTGGCTGAGGGCAGGGGTGGTCAGTGTGTCTGTCCCTAGAGCCCCGGGGACAAGGAGGAGCTGCGCTGGTCCGTGCAGAACCTGCCCGTGCAGGACTGGAGGGGAACCCAGCGGGAATCCCTGGGAGAAATCCTCTGCCTGTCCAAGGTGAAGCTCCAGCACCTGCCCTTCCAGGTAGGACACGGCTCCGGGGAGGGAGGGACGGATGGAGGGAACCGTGGATGGAGGATGGATGGAGGGAGGGATGGAGGGATGGGGATGGATGGGGAGGGATGGATGGATGGATCCATGGATGGATGGATGGATGGATGGATCCATGGATGGATCCATGGATGGATCCACGGATGGAGCTATGGATGGAGGGAGCCATGGATGGAGTTACTGGTGCAGGCTCCATCTCCCAGCACAGGGAGCAGCCTGGCCCTTCCCAAATCCATCTCCCAGCTCAGCTCAGGTGTTCCCAGAGCCCTTGCCCCAGGCTGCTGCCAGGAGAACCAAGGCCAGGGCTCTCAGCTCTGAGCCCGGGCTGTTCCCAGGGCTCCAGCCCTCTCCCGTTGTGCCTCCCCAGGAGCAGCACGAGCGGCTGCTGGTGCTGTACCCCTCCACGCTGGTGATCGTGTCCGAGGAGCCCGGCGGCCTTTGCTTCAAGGTGAGCTCCCCTCAGAGCATCCTGCTGCTCCCCACCTGCATTCCTGTGCCCCTGGCATCCCTCCCGTGCCAGCTGGCAGGGAGCAGGCGCAGCGATGGTGCAAGATCCCTTCCCACGAGAAACATCTTGCTCTGCTCCAGCAGCCCAGGGGGAAGGAGCTGCCTGCCAAGGAGTCTCTGGGAGGAGGAGGAGGAGGAGGAGGAGGAGGAGGAGGGAGGCTGTGCTGGCAGGCAGCTGCTGCAGGCAGGAGCTGGCATGGCCCCAGAGAGCCCCTCGGGGGGCTTTTCCCCCCAGGCTCTGTGCCAAGGGAGCATTTGGAGCTGGGAGCAGCCTGGCAGCAGAGCTGATGCTGTGGGGAAGGGCGCAGGAGGGGAGGGCTGGCTGCTGCTGGTGCAGCGCTGGCACCGTTCTCCCTCTGCAGGAGCAGAAGGGACAGCAGGGACAGGGAGCATCCCAAGGGATGCCAGAGCAGCTTCTCTGCTCTGCCTGCCCGTGGGAGCAGCGCCGGTGCCTCAGCGCAGGCAGGCAGAGGCACCGAGCATTCAGAATGGCCCTGAAATCAGCCAGTGACAGCCCCGGTGGCACTTGGGGACACAGCTGAGTGGGAGCAGGGCTGTGCTGGTTAATGGCTGGTGCTCGAGGGCCTCTCTGCCCTTTCCTCCCCGTGATTCTGTGATCTCCAGCATCGTTTGATGGCTCACTCAGAGCTCTCTGCTCCTCCTGCGCTGGAACAAATGCGCCAGAAGGAGCAGTGACCTGTCTGTGACCCCGGAGCTGCTGCTCTGCTGCATCCCTGAGTCACCGAGCCGGGGACAAACAGCCCTGCAGCCCTGCAGGGCTGTGAAATGCACCATGAACCCCTGGGCACAAACAACCCTGCAGGGCTGTGAAATGCACCATGAACCCCTGGGCACAAACAACCCTGCAGGGCTGTGAAATGCACCGTGAACCCCTGGGCACAAACAACCCTGCAGGGCTGTGAAATGCACCATGAACCCCCCTGGGCACAAACAACCCTGCAGGGCTGTGAAATGCACCATGAACCCCCCTGGGCACAAACAACCCTGCAGGGCTGTGAAATGCACCATGAACCCTGGGCACAAACAACCCTGCAGGGCTGTGAAATGCACCGTGAACCCCCCCGGGGACAAACAACCCTGCAGGGCTGTGAAATGCACCATGAACCCCCCTGGGCACAAACAGCCCTGCAGGGCTGTGAAATGCACCATGAACCCTGGGCACAAACAGCCCTGCAGGGCTGTGAAATGCACCGTGAACCCCTGGGCACAAACAGCCCTGCAGGGCTGTGAAATGCACCATGAACCCCCCTGGGCACAAACAGCCCTGCAGGGCTGTGAAATGCACCGTGAACCCCCCGGGGCCCTGCCCCACGTCCTGCAGAATTGCACTCCCCCCAGACACCACAAACCATAGAAAACAGTGATGTACTGGCAAACCAAGCAGCATCACAGTTGCTATCTTAACCACCATGTCCGTCACACTCCTTCCTATCTCCCCTATAATCCTTACCATTGTCTAAGAAACTTAGGATCACCTGAACCCAAGGCCTTCAAGGCCTTAAGCAACAGTTAAACCCTCTTAGTTTCTGCTGAAGCCCACAGGCTGTTCCTCTGCATCCCCTAAATGCAACTCATGTGCTTTAATTAAGCCAGGACCTTCCAATTTACTCACGGATGGGCTTTGATGCCATGATACTGCAGTTTACAGCTATATGCCCTAACCAACAGGCTCTGCCTAAGGCTCAGGTACATAACCCATGCACATCAATGAGCTTGCAACTCACTGTGAACTTCACCAGAGAGCTGATAAGGAGAGGAATTGAACCTCTGTACAAAGGACTGCAGCCTAACGCTTACACACTCAGCCATCTCACCTGTGACGTTCATTTTTTATTTTTATTCATTCATTAACCCATGATTATTCTCAACTAATCACAAAGGTGGTTGCGATTAATTGAGAACAATCGTCATCCCTGGGAAGAGCATCCCCGGGAGAGCAGGGCCATGAGCAGGCAGAGCTCTCCCCATCCCACAGCAGCTCTGGACACACCCAGGCCCAGCCTGGCTTTGGGAATGTGCTGTTTGCAGCTCCTGGGAATGGGGCACCCCGCGAGGGGGCCTGGGCTGGGCTCTCCCATGAGCTCATCTCTTTTGAAACCCTAAACCTGCCGCTGTTCCCTTCCCAGGGATGCTCCCTTCCCACGGTGCTGATTCACCAGCCTGTGACAGGAACCTGCTTTTCCAGAGGCGTGTCAGGGCACGGGGCTGCTGCACTTGCCCTGCCCGCAGCCCTGCAGCTGCACAGGCACCGCAGGAGCTGCCCCTGCCAGGGCTGTGGGGCAGGGAAGGGGCTGGCATGGGGCTCACCCCAGTGCTCTGATGGGAAAAGGCCCTGGGAGAGGTGGGAACCAGCGAGGGGAGCTGCTGGAGTCATCTGTGGGGTGTTGGTGAGCTTCCCGAGGTGGCAACTTATCCAGAGGGTGGCTCAGCACCAGGAGGCAGCAGGAATCCCCCTGGGATGAGCAGGAGGCAGCAGGAATCCCCCTGGGATGAGCAGGAGGCAGCAGGAATCTCACTGGGATGTGCAGGAGGTGAGGAAATCTGCTGGGATGTGCAGGAGGCAGCAGGAAACCTGCTGGGATGTGCAGGAATCCCACTGGAATGAGCAGGAGGCAGGACTCTCACTGGGATGTGCAGGAAGCAGCAGGAATTCTGCTGGGATGTGCAGGAATCTCACTGGGATGTGCAGAAATCCTGCTGGGATGTTCAGGAAGCAGCAGAAATCTCACTGGGATGTGCAGGAGGTGAGGAAATCCCGCTGGGATGTTCAGGAAGCAGCAGGATTCCCGCTGGGATGTGCAGGAATCTCACTGGGATGTGCAGGATTCCCACTGGGATGTTCAGGATGCAGCAGGATTCCGGCTAGGATGTGCAGGAGGTGAGGAAATCCCGCTGGGATGTGCAGGATGCAGCAGGATTCCCGCTGGGATGTGCAGGATTCCCGCTGGGATGTGCAGGGTTCCCACTGGGATGTGCAGGATTCCCGCTGGGATGTGCAGGAATCCCGCTGGGATGTGCAGGAATCTCACTGGGATGTGCAGGATGCAGCAGGATTCCCGCTGGGATGTGCAGGATTCCTGCTGGGATGTGCAGGATTCCCGCTGGGATGTGCAGGAATCCCGCTGGGATGTGCAGGAATCTCACTGGGATGTGCAGGATGCAGCAGGATTCCCGCTGGGATGTGCAGGATTCCTGCTGGGATGTGCAGGATTCCCGCTGGGATGTGCAGGAATCCCGCTGGGATGTGCAGGAATCTCAGTGGGATGTGCAGGATGCAGCAGGATTCCCGCTGGGATGTGCAGGATTCCCACTGGGACGTTCAGGATTCCCGCTGGCATGGGCAGGATGCAGCAGGATTCCCGCTGGAATTGCCCCTGTGGGAGCAGAGTTTGGCTGCCCAGGTGCCCCCAGCTGTGCCCCCTGGCACCACAGGAGCTCTGCCGGCCCCGCGATCCCAGCCCTGCCCCTCTCTCCGCAGGGAGAGCTCCCCCTCAACGCCATCCAGGTGCTCTTTGAGGAGAACGACAAAAGCTCCTTCCTGATCGAAGGTGGGTGTCCGGCACGGGGCGGGGAGGGAGGACAGCAGGAATCCCACTGGGATGTGCAGGAATCCCACTGGGATGTGCAGGGGGTGAGGGAATCTCACTGGGATGTGCATGAATCCCACTGGGATGTGCAGGGGGTGAGGGAATCTCACTGGGATGTGCAGGAATCTCACTGGGATGTGCAGGAGGTGAAGGAATCTCACTGGGATGTGCAGGGGGTGAGGAAATCCCACTGGGGTGTGCAGGGATCCCACCGGGATGTGCAGGAATCCCACTGGGATGTGCAGGAATCTCACTGGGGTGTGCAGGGGATGAGGAAATCCCACTGGGATGTGCAGGGGGTGAGGGAATCTCACTGGGATGTGCAGGAGGTGAGGGAATCTCACTGGGGTGTGCAGGGATCCCACCGGGATGTGCAGGAATCCCACTGGGATGTGCAGGAATCCCACTGGGGTGTGCAGGAATCCCACTGGGGTGTGCATGAATCCCACTGGGATGTGCAGGAATCCCACTGGGATGTGCAGGGGGGCACAGCCACGGGGGGCTCGGGGCTGTGCCCCCCCTCCTGCTGGGCAGCCAGGCGAATTTGGGATGCTCTGTGTCCTGCCAGGAGGGCAGCACCGAGGGCAGAGCATTCCCAGCCCCTGCAGAGCCTGCGGAGCGCAGGGCGGGCTGGAGCAGGGGTTTTGAGGGGGGAATCAGCAGCGGGGGATCTTTTCCCAGGCCGGTTGATAAACTCCATCCGGGTGACCTGTGCCAGCTACCAGGACTACCAGGAGTGGCTCTACTGCCTCAAAACCGCGCAGTTCCGAAACGCCGACTCCTCCCTGTCGGGCTCCGAGAGCTTCTCGGTGGGACCAAAGCCGCCACACCCCAGCCAGGTACGGGAGGCTGCAGGTTTGGGTGGGAGCCCATCCGTGTGACACTCGGGTGACACAGCACGCTGTGCTCCAAGCTGCCAGCAAGCTGCTGATCCTTGGGGAGTACTTAAATAATTAATTTTTATGATTATTTTCAGTTATTTTGTTATTATTGTCATTTTATTTTAAATTATTTTATTATTATTATTTTCATTTATTTTATTATTATTTTCATTTTATTTTTAATTATTTTAATGATTATTTTCATTTATTTTATTGTTATTTTCATTTTATTTTAAATTATTTTTATTATTATTTTCATTTGTTTTATTGTTATTTTAATTTTATTTTTAATTATTTGTAATATTATTTTCATTTATTTTATTATTATTATTTTCATTTTCATGTTTTTATATTATTTTTATTATTTACTTTATATTTATTTGAGATCATTATAAAATATTTGTTTTATGTTATTTTAAATTATTTAAATTGTTAATACAGGGCATTATACAGGCAAAAAATGACCTTGAATTCTTTCAAAAGCAGAGGCTGGATGTGATGGTGTTCACAGGGGTCTGAGGGTGTGGGAAGAGACGAGGATCTGACTCCATGGTTCAGAAGGCTGATTTATTATTTTATTATATATATTACATTAAAACTATGCTAAAATAATAGAAGAAAAGGATTTCATCTAGCTAAGAATAGAATAGGAAAGAATGATAACAAAGTTTTATGGCTCAGCTCTCTGTCCGAGCCAGCTGGGCTGTGATTGGCCATGAATTAGAAACATCCACATGAGCCCAATCCCAGATGCACCTGTTGCATCCCACAGCAGCAGATAACCATTGTTTGCATTTTGTTCCTGAGGCCTCTCAGCTTCTCAGGAGGAACAATCCTAAGGAAAGGATTTTCCATAAAAGATGTCTGTGACAGCTGCACACGGCCTGTGACTGGCCCAAGGACAGGGATGGGGTTTGGACTCCTTGGTCCCTGTGGGTCCCTTCCAAGTTGGGATATTCTGTTTTTCCTGCCAGGAATGGGAGCCAAGCCGGGGTGGGGCTGCCTGGCACCCCTTTCCTGCTGGGCACCCCCATTGCCCTCACTCACCCCAAAACCAGCACATCCCACACCCCGCTGCTGGCCATGGGGACACAGCCCCATGGGACACGACAAGGGCTGTGTCCCCAGGGCTGTCCTTGTCCCCTGCAGTTCCCCAGCAGTGCCAGGGGATCCCTCAGCTCTGACGGCCGGACCAACTCCTGGGCGTCCGGGGGCAGAGTGACCACGCTGACCCAGCTGTCCCAGACCAGCGGCTCCCTGCCCGACGCCCCCTCCTTCCTGCTGAGCCCCGAGGGCTGCCTGCTCCAGGAGCCCCTGTCCCCCGGCTACTCCCAGCCTCTCCATGTGAGTGAGCCCCAGAACCAGCCTGGGGTGCCCCTGGGATCCCCTGAGCCCCAGAGCCAGCCTGGGGTGCCCCTGGGGATCCCCTGAGCCCCAGAACCAGCCTGGGGTGACCCTGGGGATCCCCTGAGCCCCAGAACCAGCCTGGGGTGCCCCTGGGATCCCCTGAGCCCCAGAACCAGCCTGGGGTGACCCTGGGGATCCCCTGAGCCCCAGAACCAGCCTGGGGTGCCCCTGGGATCCCCTGAGCCCCAGAACCAGCCTGGGGTGCCCCTGGGATCCCCTGAGCCCCAGAACCAGCCTGGGGTGCCCCTGGGGATCCCCTGAGCCCCAGAACCAGCCTGGGGTGACCCTGGGGATCCCCTGAGCCCCAGAACCAGCCTGGGGTGCCCCTGGGATCCCCTGAGCCCCAGAGCCAGCCTGGTGTGCCCCTGGGATCCCCTGGGCTGGGGCTGGGTGCTGCCTGTGGTGCTGGCAGTGTTTGTTGTGGGGTTGGAGCAAATCCCTGCCTGCAGCCTGGGCTTGTCCTGGCTCAGCTGGGTCAGGGGAAAGGCTGCTGAGGGATCCCACATCCAGCCCCAGTCATAGTCACAGCCCAGTCCTAGTTCCAATCCCATCCCATTTGTAGTTCCAGTCCCATCCCAGTCCTAGTTCCAGTCCCATTTCCAGTCCTGTCCTAGTTCCAGTCCCAGTCCCATCCCAGTCCCATCCCAGTCCCATTTCCAGTCCCATTTCCAGTCCCATTTCCAGTCCCATCCCAGTTCCAGTCCCATTCCAGTCCCATTTCCAGTCCCATTTCCAGTTCCAGTCCCATTTCCAGTCCCATTTCCAGTCCCATTCCAGTTTCATTTCCAGTCCCAGTCCCATCCCAGTCCCAGTCCCATCCCAGTCCCATTTCCAGTCCCATTTCCAGTCCCATCCCAGTTCCAGTCCCATTTCCAGTCCCATTTCCAGTCCCAGTCCCATCCCAGTCCTCTGCCCTGTACTGGAGCTTTTGGGGATTACAAAAGGGCAAGGAGGAGGTTCCAAGGCTGTGAAACCCCAAAATAAAAGCTGCAGGGGGGTGGAGGTGATGGCCAGGCAGGGTTTTTGCTGTGCCCCAGGGCAGGAACCCCAGTCCCAGCCCAGGGATGGCAGAGGGTGTGGGGCAGGGCCCAGGGCAGGACCTGGGCAATTCCCAAGCCTGGAACGATGTCCCTGGGCAGCCCCAGCCCAGCAGAGGCAGCTCCAGCCCTGCCCTGTCCTTGCAGAGCCTGGCCCAGCCCGGCTGGCCCAGCCCAGGGCTGCCCAGGCAGGAGCTGCGCAGGGGGAGCAGCGCCAGGAAACCCAAGGGCAGGAGCGGCGGGCAGGAGCAGGAGAGGAGCGTCTGTGGCCTCATCCCCGAGCACCCCACGGCAGAGATGCAGTCCCCGGTGTACCAGGAACCCTACTCGGCACAGGGAGCCCAGCAGCACCCCCTGGCACCGCTGGAGATGGGCAGGGTAAGGGATGGGCATGGGATCGGGATGGATGCGGGGTCAGGATGGGTGTGGGATGGGGATGGATGCAGGATCAGGATGGAGGTGGGATCAGGATGGATGTGGGATGGGGCTGGGTGTGGGATGGGGCTGGATGCAGGATGGGGATGGAGGTAGGATCAGGATGGATGTGGGATCAGGATGGATGCAGGATGGGGCTGGATCCTCCTGCCTGGGAAAAGCGAGGCTGACCTTTCCCTGCTGGTGCTGCTGGCAGGGACAGGGGCCTGGCAGGTGCTTCAGAGCAGGTGTGAAAGCATCACCATAGGAAAAGGGGCCGTGGGAGGGAGCTTGCAATGGCAGATGGAGCAATGCCTCCCCGAGCCCTGGGATGGATGTGGGCACCAGCTCCTGAGGCAACCCATGAGTGGGAGGTTATTGCCTCATGGGACACAGCCTCCTCTCCCAAGGGTTTTTAGTGTGCTGCCACTTTCCCAAGCCCTCGGTGACTGTTCCTTTAGGAATTCCCCTCCTTGGCCCAGCCAGGAGTCATCCCTGTCCTCCCACGCGGATGAGCAGCATTTGGGACTTTATTTGCAGGCCCATTCCCCACTCCAACCCCTCCTGGGGATGAGCTGTGAGTGCCCTGTCCCCGTTTCCATCCTGCCTTGGGGCTGAACAGACAGAGCCGGGCAGGAGCTCAGCCCTCAGCAGCTCCCAGCTGCTCCCCTTTGCCCTGATCCCTGCACTCCCAGTGCTCCCAGTGCTCCCAGTGGGGCCTCCTGCAGCAGCCCCAGCTGGCCCTGACTCAGCAGCCAGGCTCCTGCCCCAGGAGCTGTGCCCGGGGCTGTTCCTCTCCCTGCCATCTGAGCAGGGATGGAAACTCCAGAGCTGCGTTTTTCGGGGTGGGGCAGGGCCCAGCAGAGCTCCCCGTTCCCTCCAGGCAGGGCAGGGCAGAGGGGAGCAGGTTTGCCCTGCCTGATCCCCCACCAGACAAAGGCAGGGACAGAGATGTGAGCCAGGCTCCCGAAACTGGAGATGAGTCAGAGCCAGAGCCCTCTCAAAAATCCCAGCTGAGATAAGGCAGTGCCTGGCGAAGGCCACTTTTGTGCTCCTGAGCATCTGATAGAGGAAGGCTTCCTGAGCCATCCCCACGCTGGGGTGACCCCCCTTCCCTCCAGGGTCCTTCCTGGCTCCCCCCTGCCCTTCGGCACCCCCTGAGCCGCTCCCAGCACGGCTGTGGCTCACGGGGATGAGCCCTGAGCTCTGTGCCCACCTGGGCAGAGCCGGTGGGGAGGGCAGAACCAGCAACCCTTGCTTGGCCTGAGTGTGCTGCCAGCAGGGCTGGATCTGGGGTGGGCAGCACCAGGTGGGCATTGGAGGCAGCCCCAGGTGGGCATTTCCCAACTCAGCACAGCCGGGATCCATCCTGGGGCTGGATTTGGGGCAGGTAGCCCCAGGTGGGCACCAGGTGGGCTCTGCACAGCCGGGGCCCAGCCTGTTTCTGGGTTTGTTGCAGTTCCTGCAGTGCCACGGGCAGCCAGGAGCAGCCCAGGGGACAGTGCCAGGGGCCCAGCAGCTGTCCCTGGAGCAGTGGCACTGCCAGCCCCTGCCTGGGCACTGCAGGGAGGCGCCCACGGTCCCCACCTACAGCACCCCGGGCACCTCGCGCCGGCCGCAGCTGCGGGCACCTGCCCAGGGCTCCCACCTGGGGGAGGTGAGCTGGGAACGGCCCTGGGGGGCAATGGGGACACTCGGGGGGGGCAGGGGAACACTTGAGGTGCTGGGGGACATTCAGAGAATGCAGGGGACACTCAGAGGATTCAGGGGGCACTCAGGGAGTGCAGGGGACACTCAGAGGGTTCAGGGGACACTGGAGGTGCAGGGGGGCACTCAGAGGATTCGGGGACAGTCAGGGGGTGCTGGGGAACACTCAGAGGGTTCAGGGGACACTCAGGGGGTGCAGGGGACACTTGAGGGGTGCAGGGGACACTCAGAGGATTCAGGGGACACTCGGGGGGTGCAGGGGGGACACTGGAGGTGCAGGGGGGCACTCAGAGGGTTTGGGGACATTCAGGGGGTGCTGGGGACACTCAGAGGGTTCGGGGACACTCAGAGGGTTCGGGGACATTCAGGGGGTGCTGGGGACACTCAGATGGTGCTGGGGACACTCAGAGGGTTCAGGGGACACTTGAGGGGTGCAGGGGACACTTGAGGGGTGCAGGGGACACTCAGAGGATTCAGGGGACACTCGGGGGGTGCAGGGGGGACACTGGAGGTGCAGGGGGACACTCAGAGGGTTCAGGGGACACTCAGAGGATTCGGGGACATTCAGGGGGTGCTGGGGACACTCAGGGGGTGCAGGGGATCCCGGGGGGTGCAGGGGAACAAAGCTGGGGTCCCATCCTGCCCGGGGGGGCCCTGCAGGGCTCTGGGCCCTCCGCTCAGCAGGGATGAGGCCGATGCCCGGCGGGCAGGGTCCCGGGCTGGCGCAGCCGTGCCACCCTCACCAGGCTGTCCCTCTGTCCCCAGGTCTGCTCCCTGCCGCAGGAACACCTGGGCCCTGAGCTGCGTCCCCCAGGTGAGGCCCCCATCCTGCTCTGCCCTGCCTTTGGCACCTGGCACCTGCCCTGCCTCCCCTGGCACCCCCAGAGCTGGCACCTGCATGAGAATTTTGGAATTTCTCTGTAAAAGACACTTACTTTTAACAGAGAACACCACCTTTGACACGAGGCCGTAGAGAAAACGTTTAAAATTAAATAACAAAACTAAGATATTAAATATTATTATAAACCTATATAATTATCTAGATTTATTATATATAAATTACATAATTTATATATTATATCTTTAGATATAATTATATATTCATATACATAAAATATGTAAATATTATCTATCTCAAATATATAAATATTATTTTAACATATATAAAAGAATTAGAAATATAAATATTCCTCCCCATTTCCCTGCAGATGACACCTGCCCCTGCCAGGACTCTGCATCCCACCACAATAATTATAATTATATTTTTATTTGAATGTTTGTTTGTATATATATAATTATATATTATATGTTATAGGTTATATATTGCATATATATATTTATAATAGTAGAAGTCATATATTTATATATAATATATTATTTTTATATATATATAAAATTATATATGTAATTATATATAAACACACAATTATAAATATACAATCCTTTTCCCCTGCAGATGGCACCTGCCCCTGCCAAGACTCCACATCCTTCCGCAATAATTATAATTATATTATATATTTTTTGAATGTATATATATATAAATTATATGTTGTATATTACATATAAATATATATATTTATAATAGTAGGAATCATATATTTATTTATATATATATAAATACATAAATAAATATATGATTCCTACAATTATAAATATATATATTTATATGTAATATACAACAAAAAATTACATATAGACACACAATTGTAAACATGCAATCCCATTTCCCTGCAGATGGCACCTATGACCCGGCAGATGCCACCTGTCCCTGCTAGGACTCCACGTCCTACCACAATAGTTATAATTATATTATATATTTATATATATATATAAATTATATGTTGTCTATTACACATAAATATATATTTATACTAGTAGGAATTATATATTTATATTTTATATATCTATTTACTATTATAATATATATTTTTATAAAATATAAATATATAAATGAACTATTACCTATAAACACACAATTGTAGCTATTCCTCCCCATCTCCCTGCAGATGGCACCTATGACCTGGCTGATGCCAGCTGCCCCTGCCAGGACTCCACGTCCTACCACAATAGTTATTTCTATATTTCTATATTTCTATATTTCTATATTTCTATATTTCTATATTTCTATATTTCTATATTTCTATATTTCTATATTTCTATATTTATGTATCAGATGGCACCTATGACCTGGCCGATGGCAGCTGCCCCTGTCGGGACTCCACGTCCTACCACAATGGTTATAATTATATTCTCTATTTATTTATTTATATATTTATTTCTATATTTCTATATTTCTGTATCAGATGGCACCTATGACCTGGCCGATGGCAGCTGCCCCTGTCGGGACTCCACGTCCTACCACAATAGTTATAATTATTTTCTATATTTCTATATTTCTATATTTCTATATTTCTATATTTCTATATTTCTATATCAGATGGCACCTATGACCTTGCTGATGCCAGCTGCCCCTGCCAGGACTCCACGTCCTACCACAATAGTTATAATTATATTCTATATTTATTTATTTATATATTTATTTCTATATTTCTATATTTCTATATTTCTATATTTCTATATTTCTATATTTCTATATTTCTATATTTATGTATCAGATGGCACCTATGACCTGGCCGATGGCAGCTGCCCCTGCCGGGACTCCACGTCCTACCACAATGGTTATAATTATATTCTCTATTTATTTATTTATATATTTATTTCTATATTTCTATATTTCTGTATCAGATGGCACCTATGACCTGGCCGATGGCAGCTGCCCCTGCCGGGACTCCACGTCCTACCACGACTACGCGGAGCTGCAGAGCTTCCAGAGCGACCGCAGCTACGACAACCTGTGGGAGGCGGAGGAGCGGGAGCCGGGCAGCCCGCGCGTGTTCCAGGTCTGAGGCTGCTCCCCGAGGCGGGAAAAGCCCCGAGCTCTGCCCCGCTGCTGGCAGTGCAGGGCTCATTCCCTGCCCCAAACCCCAGCGTGGGGCTCAGCAGAGCAGCCCCGGGCACCGTGGGGCTGCAGGAGCAGCTGTGCCCAGGAGGCTGCTCTGAAAATCCAGCTGTGCCCAGGAGGCTGCTCAAAAAATCCAGCTGTGCCCAGGAGGCTGCTCCAAAAAAATCCAGCTGTGCCCAGCAGGCTGCTCAAAACATCCAGCTGTGCCCAGGAGGCTGCTCCAAAAATCCAGCTGTGCCCAGGAGGCTGCTCCAAAGATCCAGCTGTGCCCAGCAGGCTGCTCCAAAAAACCAGCTGTGCCCAGCAGGCTGCTCCAGAAAAGCAGCTGTGCCCAGGAGGCTGCTCAAAAAATCCAGCTGTGCCCAGGAGGCTGCTCTAAAGATCCAGCTGTGCCCCCTGAAAATCCCAGAGCAAAAAGGGATTATGCTCAAGGCTGCCTTGGGTGAAGGGGAGAACCCAAAAGGTGCCTGGGTTAGTTGGATTCCTTCACATCAGAGCCCTCAGCGCGTCCCTGTGGGCAGGAGGCTGCTCAAAAAACCAGCTCTGCCCTGAAAATCCCAGAGCTCTGCCCCCTGAAAATCCCAGAGCTCTGCCCTGAAAATCCCAGAGCTCTGCCCCCTGAAAATCCCAGAGCTCTGCCCCCTGAAAATCCCAGAGCTCTGCCCTGAAAATCCCAGAGCTCTGCCCCCTGAAAATCCCAGAGCTCTGCCCTGAAAATCCCAGAGCTCTGCCCCCTGAAAATCCCAGAGCTCTGCCCTGAAAATCCCAGAGCACAAGGGTCAGGCTGCACCGGGTGAAGGGGACTCGGTGTTCAGAGGCAGAACCCAAAGGTGCCTGGGGTAGTTGGATTCCTTCCCGCCAGAGCCCTCAGCTGGTCCCTGTGGGGATGCCCTGGAACAGCCACAGCTTCCCCCAGCCCTGGAGGCTGCCAGGATGCCCAGGGCATTGCCCATCCTTGTCCTCCTGCCAGAGCAGAGGCAGCAGACAGGAGATGGAGGGGAAAAAACCCCAAACCCCCAAAAGCCAGCCAGGTCTGAGCCCGGCGGGGTTTGCTTTCCACCTCCTTCCTGCCACTGCTGCCTCCCAGCCTGGTGCCAATGAAGGTGCCCGGTGATCTGCGCTCCCTGAGGTCTCCCCTGCAGAGGAAACCCCAAATTCCCCCAAATGTGGGAATCCCTCCTTTCCTCCCTGCCCTGGGCTCACCCCAAGTGCTGCCTGTGGCTGTCCAGGCAAGGAGGGGAGAAAATCCCCCCCAGCAGAAGCTCCAGGGCAGTGCCAGCAGGGCTGGGGTGTCCCTGACGTCCCCCCAGAGCCAGGACAGGACACCAACAAGGGACAGAGGCTCAGGGCTGTTATTTTCCAGCCTCTTAGGCCAGATCCTTTTGGAGGGTCAGCAGCAAACCCAAATGTCTCCACCTGAGGCTCTGAATTCTTGGCCTTCGTTCCCTGCAGAGGCTGCAGCTCAAACACAGCAGCAAAACCTCTGCTTTGGTTCTTCCCACAACCATGTGTACTTGAATATCTCTGGTTGTTTCTTGGGGTTTTTCGGGAGGTTCCCAACAAAGTTTACATGTAAAGGCTGAGTGGGTTCTTGTATTTAAATGTAAATGTTGGTGGTTGAAGAGTTGTTGAATTTTCTGGCTGGTGCTCAGTTCTGTAAAACACCTTCAGGAGTGGGTGGGTTCAGGTCTTGGAGCTGTTGTGGTTTTCTCTCAGGTTTGCTCTGTTTTGGGGAGGATTTGTGTCTGATGAGCCCCAAAAGGTCGATTTATTCTGAACCACATGTGCGAGGGGACATCCCAAATGTACTGGGAGTGAACACTCTGAGGGTCACCGTCATATTTTAACTGATTCACAACAGCAAAACCTGCAATGATCAAAGGGGGACATCCCCTCCTGCTGATATTAAAGTTCCCTGTGGATTTCTGAGATTGGACAGTCCCAGTGTGCATCCCTTGGGATCATCTCCCTCTCTTTGCCATCCTCTGGGAGGGAGAATCCAGCAAAATGTGCAAGGGCCGGAGCAATGGGAGCTTCTGCCCCTTGTGCCTCTGCTCTGCCAGGGCTGGAAAAGAGGGAGGGAAAGAAAAAAGAGGGAAGGAAAAATCGGAGCGAAAAAAAATCAGAAAAAATCAGAGTGAAAAAAAAAAATCTGAATGAGAAAACATCCGAGGGAAGGAAAAATCAGAGGGAAGGAAAAATCAGAGTTAAAGAAAAATCCGAGAGAAGGAAAAATCAGAGGGAAGGAAAAATCTGAGTGAAAAAAAATCTGAATGGAAAAAAAATCCGAGGGAAGGAAGATTCAGAGTGAAGGAAAATTCAGAGTTAAAAATCTGAGGGAAGGAAAAATCAGAGGGAAGGAAAAATCAGAGGGAAGGTAAATTCAGAGGGAAGGAAAAATCAGAGTTAAAAATCCAAGGGAAGGAAAAATCCAAGGGAAGGAAAATTCAGAGTGAAGAAAAAATCATAATGAAAAGTCAGAGGGAAGAAAGAATCTGAGGGAAGGAAAAATCCGAGGGAAGGAAAAATCAGAATTAAAGAAAAGTCCGAGGGAAGGAAAAATCAGAGTGAAGGGAAAATCAGAGTGAAGGGAAATTCAGAGTGAAGGGAAATTCAGAGTGAAGGGAAAATCAGAGTGAAGGGAAAATCAGAGTGAAGGGAAATTCCGAGTGAAGGAAAAATCAGAGGGAAGGGAAATTCCGAGTGAAGGAAAAATCAGAGGGAAGGGAAATTCCGAGTGAAGGAGGTGCTGCAGCCAAGGCCCTTCCCAGGAGAAGGGGGAGAGGCACCCTGGGTGTCCGGCAGGATGAAATACGGGGCAGCTCTCGGGCAGGATGAAATACGGGGCAGCTCTCGGGCAGCACCTGCCTGACTTTTTCATGTGGCTGGCACTGCCGAGCGTCAGCTGAGGGGGCTACGTGCAGGCAGGGGCGCAGCAGGGCCCGGGATGCTCACCAAGGTCGCTCCGCTTGCGCCGGGCGAGTGCGAGGTCCTGCCTGCGCCTCCGTCCCTCCCTCCTGCCGGCCTCGGTCTGGGAGGAACCCTTGGGCACATTGAACCTGCGAGGTTTAATCTCCATTTTGGCCGTGGATAGAAACCCCAGGCACGCCTGGCCTTGCTGCGAGGCAGAGGGGAGAGAGCTGGAAAGGTCAGAGAATAAACCAAGCATTAAAATTTCAGCTGCTCTGCTCCCTGGCGGAGCTGTGGCAGAGGCTCCCAAATCCCCTGGGACCAGCAGGACCTTTCAGTAATTCCTTCCAGGCTGCAGCCAGCTGAGGCCTCCAGCTCCTGAAATATTCATCACACCCTTCCAGGAGAGGCTTCAGGACAGCACCTTCATTTCCTGCTTCTGTTTGCACCAAGAGGACGCCAAGAAAAATACTTTTCACTCTGAATTTTCCTTCCTTCGGATTTTTCCTTCCCTCTGATTTTTCCTTCCCTCACATTTTTCCTTCCCTCTGAATTTTCCTTCACTCTGAATTTTCCTTCCCTCGGATTTTTTTTTTAACTCTGATTTTTCCTTCACTCTGAATCTTCCTTCCCTTTTTTTCTTTTTTTTTTTTTTCTTTTTTAATTCTGATTTTTTTTCCCCCTCAGATTTTTTTCACTCTGATTTTTTTTTTTCTTCACTGGGGATTTTCTGGGAATTTTCTGGCCCCAGAGGAGTGTGGAGGGCACCTGTGACCTGAGAGCTCTGCTCTGAAGGGTCACACAGCAAATGTCACCGACAGCAAAGGGTGAGAGGCACCTCCTGCCACCCCCAGAGCACTCCTGGGATCAGCTCTGGGGTAAATCACTTGGGCCAGGGCTAAACCCAGTGGGGTGTTGGTGTTCACAGGGCTCCCAGGATGAGGGAAGAGATGAGAATCTTGACTCCATGTTTCAGAAGGCTGATTTATTATTTTATTATATATATAATATTAAAAATATAATATAATATAATATAATATAATATAATATAATATAATATAATATAATATAATATAATATAATATAATATAATATAATATAATATAATATAATATAATATAATATAATATAATATATCTTCTTTTAGTATAGTTTTATATTATTTATATGTATAATACTATATATATAAATATATAACTATACCAAAAGAATAGAAAAAAGGATTTCATCAGAAGGCTTGAAAGGAATAGAAAGGAATGAGAATAAAATCTTGTTATTAACCAGAGTCCGAGCCAGCTGGACTGTGATTGGCCATTAATTAGAAACAACCCCATGAGCCCAATCCCAGATGCACCTGTTGATTCCTCAGCAGCAGATAACCATTGCTTGCATTTCCTTTCTGAGGCCTCTCAGCTTCTCAGGAGGAAAAGATCCTGGCCAAGGGGTTTTTCCTAACACATGCCTGTGCCCCGGACAGGGGATGCAGCTCCGGGAGTGCCTGGGCACAGAGGGATGGGCAGCAGGGAGGGGATGCAGAGGGATGGGCAGCAGGGAGGGGATGCAGAGGGATGGGGAGCGGGGAGGGGATGCAGAGGGATGGGGAGCGGGGAGGGGATGCAGAGGGATGGGGAGCGGGGAGGGGATGCAGAGGGATGGGCAGCAGGGAGGGGATGCAGAGGGATGGGGAGCGGGGAGGGGATGCAGAGGGATGGGGAGCGGGGAGGGGATGCAGAGGGATGGGGAGCAGGGAGGGGATGCAGAGGGATGGGCAGCAGGGAGGGGATGCAGAGGGATGGGGAGCGGGGAGGGGATGCAGAGGGATGGGGAGCGGGGAGGGGATGCAGGCGGTGCCCCCTGCTCTGTTCAGGGCTGCCCAGAGCCCCTGAGCCAGGAGGGGCCCGTGGAAGGGGCTGCTGGTGCCAGGCTGTGCCTCAGAGGGACAGGACAGGGACCCAGGGGATGCTGGCCCATGGCCCTGCCTGCTCTGTGCCCAAACCCCTCAGCTCCTGCAGCTCTGCTGCCCTCACACACACACACACACAGACACACACAAATACACACACAGACAGAGACAGACACACACACAAACACACACACAAACACACAAACACACACACAAACACACAAACACACACACAAACACACAAACACACACACACTCACACATTGATTCATCCTCCTGCAGGGCCCGGCGCTCCCTCGACGGCTCCGCACAGACACAGGGACGGACACAGGCGTAGTAAATGAGACAGAACTTTATTGGAAGCTTCCAGCACGTTCCATCAGCTCTCCCCCTGCACAGAAGCCCTCTCGGTGGGTGTGCAGCTGCTCCAGGCCACGCAGAGCCTGTCCAGCCCTAAATCCCAGGCCCAGATCTCTCTGTACCAGCCCACAGCCTCCAGCCCACCCCTGCAGCCCCCAGAGCCTCTCAGCACAAGGAAAGGAACCTCCCCTCTCTGCTGTCCCCCCACAAACACCGTGGATCTCAACCCCAACCCCTCCCTGGTGCTGCCACCAGGCAGGTGAGGGGAGGAAATTCCTCCTGATAATGCCCTGGGTGCTGAGGGAGGCACTGGGGACAGGGGGAACTGAACCATTTCATTTTCCACTTTCCGTTCCATGCTCCCCTCACCCCAGGTCTCCCTTTGCCTCTCTAGGACGGGAGGCACGAAAGGAAATAAATCAAACACCCAGAGCCTTTCCCTGCTGCTTGGCACAGCCAAACCTGCCCACCTCCTCCTCCTCCTCCTCCCTCCGGCCCAACATCCTCCTGTCCCCTTTCCTGAGCCTCCCCGAGCCCAGCCCCTGTCCCCGCTGCCCTTCCCGGGCTGTTCAGTCCCTCGGTCCCTTCCCCCGAGTGACCCCTGCCCGTCCTTGCTGCGGGATGGGGACGTGTCCCTGTCCCAGCTGTCCCCAGGGACAGAGCCGCGGCGGCAGAAACCCCATCCCCGAGCTGGGGCTTCTTGGGAGTGAAACCCAAGAGGGATTTGATCCTCCCGGAGCGATCATGGGAGCGCTTGGCAGCGACCCCTGCATCCCTCCGGGAGCTGCTGCCCAGCCCAGGCTCTGCCAAGCTCTTCCCAAAGCTCCTTCAGAGACATCCCGGATCCTTTGTCGGCATGAAGCACTTGCCTGCTTCCTCTGTGCATCCCTGTGCCACCTCCGAGCATCCCTGTGCCACCTCCAGGTGACTCCAGCGGGGAGGAGGGACCAGCAGGGCACTGCCAGCCCCTGTCCTGTCCTGTCCTACCGTCAGTTCCCGTCCCCGGGAGGCTCCCGCTCCTGTCCGGTCGGGGATGGGGCCGGGGAAGCTCTCGGGGCTGGCTCCAGGCTTCTCCCAGTGTCCAGAACAAAGCCCCGGCCCCGGGCGGCGGCTCCGGCGCGGCAGGGGTTAAGTCCGGGGGTGCCCTTCCCTGACCGTCCTTCGGAAGTAGCGGATGGCCGAGAGGGTGCCAAAGCTTGCCAGGAACACTGGAAAAGAGCCCAGGGCATTCCCACCGTCACTCCGGTCCCGAAGTGCTCGGGGGACACGCGGGGGTCGCTCCTGTCCCTTCCCCGGTCCCCTCTCCTGCCCGGGCTTTGCATTCCCAGCACACGGAATTTGCTCCTCTCCCTTCCCCTGCCCGGGGTTTGCATTCCCAGCACACGGAATTTGCTCCCAGAGCGTTCCCAGATGCTCACAGCCTGACCGGGCACATCCAGGGTGGGAGTTTGGGGTGCATGGGGACACCCCCATGCCATGAAAAGGACGGGTTTAGGGGAAATGCTCAGTAGGGACCCTCGGTGGTGGGCACTGGTTGGATGCTGAGATCCAGAGGGAGGTTTATGGATGGGGGGGACACCCAGGTCCAGGTGGGGATTTCATGGATTGGCTGGAGTCACAGGTTCAGGTGGAGATTTGATCTTGGATGAGAGAAAGACACACAAGGAAAACCCCACCAGGGCTTCAGGACAGCCCCTTCATTTCCTGCTTCTGTTTGCACCAGGAGGACGCCAAGAAAAATCCCATTTTGGGGATTTTCTGGGGATTTTCTGGCCCCAGCCAAAAGCAGAAAATATCCAAAGCTCCAAATCAAAGATGTAGGGACACAAGAAATAACTAAGGGGGGTGAAACCCAAACCAAGCTCTGCTCTGTCCCTGCACCCAAAGTTCTTCATTTGGTTTATAAGGGACATTAAGTTCCCTTGAGCAAAACCAGGAATCCAAACCACGTTTTTAGACCCCACACTTTAAATTCAGAGTGGATTTTGATTGATGAGCTAGAGGAACACAAACTCAGCTTGCTGGAAGCCCAAATGCCCAGAGAGAGAGAGGCTGCTCCGGGCTCTGGAGCCGCTCCTGCCTCCCTCCTCTCCAGGTTATTCCACCTGGGGCACCAGGAGCTTATCCCCCTTTCCACCCCTTTCCTGGGGACATTTCCTCCATCCCAAACCCTCAGCAGGAGGGGGAGCAGGCCAAGAGCTGCTGGGGATGATGGCAGGGAGCAGCCTTAGCTCAGGAGCTATTCCCAGCCCGCAGTGTCAGCTGCCTGCTGACCTTAGCAGGGAACATTCCTCGCCTGCAAGAGCAGCAGGAAGCCTCAATCCTGGCATTGCTTCCCATGGAAGGGGCTCTGTGGGGCAGGAACCAGGAATGCTGCTCTGGAAGGGCTCTCCAGGCTCATCCAGGGCAGGAACCAGGAATGCTGCTCTGGAAGGGCTCTCCAGGCTGCATCCAGGGCAGGAACCAGGAATGCTGCTCTGGAAGGGCTCTCCAGGCTGCATCCAGGGCAGGGATTGGGAATGCTGCTCTGGAAGGGCTCTCCAGGCTCATCCAGGGCAGGAATCAGGAATGCTGCTCTGGAAGGGCTCTCCAAGGATACCAGGGCAGGAACCAGGAATGCTGCTCTGGAAGGGCTCTCCAAGGATACCAGGGCAGGAACCAGGAATGCTGCTCTGGAAGGGCTCTCCAGGCTCATCCAGGGCAGGAACCAGGAATGCTGCTCTGGAAGGGCTCTCCAGGCTCATCCAGGGCAGGGATTGGGAATGCTGCTCTGGAAGGGCTCTCCAAGGATTCCAGGGCAGGAATTGGGAATGCTGCTCTGGAAGGGCTCTCCAAGGGCTCCAGGACAGGGATTGGGAATGCTGCTTTCCCTGAGCCCTGCTCACCCAGCCATTCCCACTCCTGTAGGGAATTTCTGTCTCCTCAGCTTCCTCTTTCCTCACCAGCTTCCAAGAGCTGGGCTTGGAGAGGAGAGGATCCCACAGATCTCCAGGGAATTGCAGGACTCAGTGCAGGAGGATGATGGGGAGAAGATAAAACTTCCTCTTCCTCTTTGGGGGGAAGATTAAACCTTCCAAGCACCTCAGAAAAACACAGGAATTTTGGTGCTGGATGAAGGTTTAAAACCTCAACTTTGGCCATGGACCAAACACCCCAGGCAGGCTCGGCCTTGCTGCGAGGCCAGTTGTGTTGGGAATTTTGTTCCTGCTGGGATGAGGGAACCTAAGGAGGTCTTAAGGAAGTCCTGCCCAACTGAGCCCTGTCAGGGATCCTGGATGGAGCAGAACCAAGGCTGTGGAGCCAGCAGCTGCTTTGGGGGGAAGCACAAGAGACACGAGCAGCAATCAGGATCAGAGGGGAGAGAAAAGGCATGGAAACGACTCTGGGTCAACAGGAAAAGGCTGCGCTTCCCCAGAGGCAGCTGCAGGTATAAATATCCTGATTTTCCTCCCTGCCAACGTGCCCCAGAGCCCTTCCCACCCCTCTCCAAGCGGGCACTGTACGTACTGGTCTTCCAGGCATCCGGAGCCTGCAGGTCAGATGTCTTCACAGCCCAGGAGGCAAAGGCACAGAACACCAGGCACATGTCCTTGTGGCTCAGCACGCGGGGCTCCTCCGCTGCTGCTCCTGCCACGAGAGGAGCACGAGGTCCTGGGGGCTCTGAGCCGCCCCCTCTGCCCCCCCTGCCCTCCCTCTGCCCCAGCAAATCCCTGGGAAACCATCCCTGGAGGGCTTTGGGCAGCAGGAGTGGAATCAGAGAGCTCTGTGCGTTCCCAAAGGACAGCGGCGCATTTGTCACCCCTCCCCTCAGTCCTTCACTTTGCTAAAAACCCCGAGGAAATGGGGTTTATAACCCCTCCCCTCAGTCCTTCACTTTGCTAAAAACCCCGAGGAAATGGGGTTTATAACCCCTCTCCTCAGTCCTTCACTTTGCTAAAAACCCCGAGGAAACGTTTGCTGAAGCCACCCCCGGCTGCCTCAGCGCCTCCCTGCAGCTCTGCCCCGCTCCCTGTGGTGGCTGCAGCTGGGTCTGGGGAGCAGCCTGGGGACACAGCAACTCCTGGGGACAGAGCAACTCCTGGGGACACAGCAACTCCTGGGGACACAGCAATTCCGGGGGACACAGCAATTCCGGGGGACACAGCAACTCCTGGGGACACAGCAATTCCGGGGGACACAGCAACTCCTGGGGACACAGCAACTCCTGGGGACACAGGCAAGGTCCCCTTCCTGTCCCCAGTGTCCCCAGGCACACCCAGCTCCAGGACAACATCTGGGAGTGCTCAGAGCCCCTCTGGGCATCCCACCCCACTCCTGCCTCCTCCAGGGATGGAGACATCCCTGAGTGCTCCACACGCCCTGATCCGGCCTGCAACAGCTTCAGATCAGGTTCTTTCTGCTCCTATTCATTTGATCAGGCTCTTAATTAAAGCTGGCTTATTAATTAGCTGTGACCACCTCAAAGGGGATTTTTTCAGACTGGAAGCTCCACGTTGAGGCTCCCTTTGGGATGGCTCCCTCAGTGTTTGGGTTTAGGATTAACTCTGAGCATCATTTAAGCTCAAAGACAAACCCCTGCCTGTCCTGGTGGATCAGATTTCTCCCTTTATTCCCATCTCTCTCACCTGCTCCCAGGAACAGGCAATGTTCAGGTGACCTCTGAGGTCTCCAGAGGGTGTTTCTCTGCTCAGGGTGGGTTTTACGGTCCCACATTCCCCATCCATGCTGCAGGACCTGGCCAGGAGCACTGGCTTGGCACAGGGGACAGAGAGAGAGGAACATCCCGAGGGAGAGCCAGGGTGACCCAGCCTGGGAAGGGTCCCTGCAGGGGACAACAGGATTTACCTCTCAGTGCCAGGGCCCTGTCCTCATCTTCCGGCCACTGCAGCGGGACCAGGGCGAGCTCCTCTCCGGATCTTCTGGGCACCAGGGCCTGGGAGCCTGGGGCTTGGCCTCCTCCCAGCTGCCCCTGCCTCTGCAGCAGGGACCCCAAAGCCCTCACAGCTTTCTTCACCTCCGAGGCCGGGGCCATGGAGAAAATCCCTCTCCAGCCCATCCTTTTGGGGGCTGGCTCTGGGAACAAGTGTTCATGCACATCAGGGACTGAGATAACCACGGTGTCCTTGTCTGGAGCAGAGCTGGGAGCCTCCTTGTGCAAGCCTCTGAACTTCTTTCTTTTCCTGTCTTTAGCTTTGCCTTTTTTCCTGCTTCCTTCTGGCTCGGTGAAAAAATACTCGTACAGTTCAGGCCAGGAGATTTCCCTCTGCAAGGGCGATTTCCGCCCCTCCAGGGAGCTGCCCAGCTCCTCCTCCTCCTGGGAATCGCAGAACAGGTACTCGTACATCTCGGGCCAGGTCACATCCAGAGAGTTGGGCTTGCCAGAGGCTCCCTCAGCAAAGCACAGGGGGCTCACGGCCCTGGGGAGCTCAGCTGCAGCTTCCCAGGGGAGCCCAGCTGCAGGATCACACGGGATCTCAATAGCAGGGATCCTGGGGAGCTCGATGGCAGGGATCCTGGGGAGCTCAGCTGCAGGATCACACGGGATCTCGATGGCAGGGATCCTGGGGATCTCGATGGCAGGGATCCTGGGGAGCTCAGCTGCAGGGATCCTGGGGAGCCCAGCTGCAGGATCACATGGGATCTCAATAGCAGGGATCCTGGGGAGCTCAGCTGCAGGGATCCTGGGGATCTCAATGGCAGGACTCCTGGGGATCCCAGCTGCAGGCTCCCAAGGGGTTTCAGGTGCAGGTTTCCTGGGAATCGCAGCTGCAGGCTCCCAGGGGATCCCAGCTGCAGGAACTGCAGGGATCTCTGAGGTCTTCCTGGGAATCTCAGCTGCAGGAATTCCAGGGATCTCAGCCGCAGGAACTCCAGGGATATCTGAGGTCTTCCTGGGAATCTCAGCTGCAGGAATTCCAGGGATTTCTGAGGGCTTTCTGGGAAGTTCAGCAGCAGGAATTCCAGGGATCTGAGCAGCAGCAGGAATTCCAGGGGTCTCAGGAACAGGAATTCCAGGGGTCTCAGGAACAGGAACTCCAGGTGTCTCAGCAGCAGGAACTCCAGGTGTCTCGGCAGCAGAATTCCCTCCAGGTGTCTCAGCAGCAGGAATTCCAGGGATCTGAGCAGCAGCAGGAATTCCAGGGGTCTCAGGAACAGGAATTCCAGGGATCTCAGCAGCATTCCCTCCAGGTGTCTCGGCAGCAGAATTCCCTCCAGCCCCCTCAGCAGCATTCCCTCCCAACGCTGCCGCGCTCCCCAGAGGCTTCCCTGGCATCTCCTGGCTCTCCTCCCCTGGCAGAGCCGCGGCTCCGTCTCCAGGGACCGCGGGGACACTGTCACGTCCGCCCGAAGCCCCGGCCTGCCCTGCCTTTGGGGGCTTGGTGCCCTTTGTCCTGCCCGGGGGCTGCGGCTCCTTGCCCCGGGGCTTTGGGGCGGCATCGCCGCCGTCCGCCCGCTTGCTGTCCGCAGCCTCCTCGCTGCCCAGCCTCACCAGCGCTCCCTTGGCCGCCTTGTCCTTGGCTCTGCCCTTCCGAGGGGACACCGGGGAGCCCGGCGGAGCCTTCCCGGCGGGTGCCGCGCTCAGGGGGTCCCTGTCGCCCTCGGTGCCGCCGGCTCCGCGCTGCTTGCGGCCCTTCCTGGGCTGTGCCGGCACCTTGGGCCGCACCACGCTGGGGGACGCCGCTCCCGGCGAGCTCGGCTCCGTGCCCGCCGCCTGCTCCGCCTGCGCTGCCGCCCTGGGCACCATCCCCGGGCTCGGGGGGTCCCCCGCGGGCTCCGAGGGCACAGGGGCTGCTGGAGCTTCTGGCGCTGCCAGCGGGGCTCGTCCCCCTCCTGCATCCCCGCCCTGCTCCGTGGCCTGGCCGCCTGCGGGCGCCGCCACCGCCGTGTCCTGCGCGGCGCCGCCGGGTGCCCGCGGTGGCTGCCGCCTCTGGGCGCTGGGCATGGCCGCGAGTGCGGGGCAGCTGGGCCGGCGGTGGCTGTCAGCCGGGAGCGCGCCCGCAGCGCCCAGCTCCGCCTCGTCCTCGCTGCCCGACGGCAGCCCCGGCACGCAGCGCTCCGGGCGGGTGGCACCGGCGCCGTCAGCACGTGGGGCAGGGCTGGCAGTGCCCGGCGGTGCTGGCTCGCTGCCCGGCCTGGCTGGGCTCGCCCTGCCGCGTCCCGCCGTGTCCCCTTGCTCAATGTCACTGAGGCTCTGCTCCTCGGCCGTGGCCAGCGAGGCCGGCGCCAGGCTGCACTCCTCGGCGGCCCGCAGGAACTCGGCCCACTCGCGGTCGTTCAGCTGGATGCTGTACTCGAAGTTATCCATGCCTGCGGCAGGGGAGCGGCGACACGTCAGGCAGGACCGGGTGGCACCGCTGTGTGCCCCCAAATCCAGCTGTGTGCCCCAAAATCCAGCTGTGTGCCCCTAAAGTGCAGCTGTGTGCCCCCAAATCCAGCTGTGTGCCCCTAAAGTGCAGCTGTGTGCCCCAAAGCCCGGCTGTGTGCCCCAAAGCCTGTCTGTGTGCCCCCAAATCCAGCTGTGTGCCCCCAAAGCCAGCTGTGTGCCCCAAAGCCAGCTGTGTGCCCCCAAATCCAGCTGTGTGCCCCCAAAGCCCAGCTGTGTGCCCCCAAATCCAGCTGTGTGCCCCCAAAGCCCAGCTGTGTGCCCCCAGCCCTTCCTCCCAGCTCCTCCCTGGCCATCTGCTCATCCTCACCCTCTTCCAGCCCAAACCTGGCTGGAAATTCCAGCCCCTGGCAACCTCAGCAGGACGGGGATGGCTGTGCTGGCCACAGGAGAGCCAGCAATGGGAGAGGTCACTGCCACCCCCTCTGCTCCCCGCTGCCTCTGAACCCCAGCATGGCTGCACTGGGGCTTTGGGATGCTCCCCAGAGCTGCACTGGGGCTTTGGGATGCTCCCCAGAGCTGCACTGGGGCTTTGGGATGCTCCCCACTGCTGCAAAGGTTTGGGGTTCTCCCCACAGCAGCATCACACCCCACACCCCCCTTTCCCACCCATTTTGCCTCCAATCCACCTTAAACCTGGCACTGATGTTCCTGAGCATTCCCAAAGCCCAGAGCAGCCAGGACATCCCCCACAGCCAGGGCAGCAGCCCCGGCCTTGCAGGGGCCTTGGGCAGGGAGGAGCAGCACAGCTGGACAGGACAGCAGAACAGGCACAGCTGGACAGCACAGCTGGACAGCAGGACAGCACAGCTGGACAGCACAGCTGGACAGCAGAACAGGCACAGCTGGACAGGACAGCACAGCTGGACAGCAGGACAGCACAGCAGGACAGCACAGCAGGACAGCAGGACAGGCACAGCAGGACAGGCACAGCCGGACACGCAGGGAGGGGACAAGGGCCGCCCTACCTGTCCCCCAGCCCCGGGCGGGGACGGAGCCATGCGACAGCCACAGCAGAGCCCCCCCAGCAGCACATGGTGCCCTGGCCGGGGGCACAGGGCCCGGCTGCAGCTCAGATCCATTCAGGGACTAAAAATAAACCCTCAGTCCCTCCCCGGTGTCACTTGAGAGCTCAGTGCCACCGGCCCATATATAGAACTGCTGGGGGACATGCCAGGGTGGCTGTGACCGCGCTCACAGGGGGCTCAGGCTGAGGGGACAGACGAGGATCTGACTCCATGGCTCACAAGGCTGATTTATTATTTTATGATATATATTACATTAAAACTATACTAAGTAATAGAAGAAAGGATTTCATCAGAAGTCTGGCTAAGAATAGAATAAGAAATGATAACAAAGGTTTGTGGCTCTGCTCTCTGTCCGAGCCAGCTGGGCTGTGATTGGCCATTGATTAGAAACATCCACATGAGCCCAATCCCAGATGCACCTGTTGCATTCCACAGCAGCAGATAACCATTGTTTGCATTTTGTTCCTGAGGCCTCTCAGCTCCTCAGGAGGAAAAATCCCAAGGAAAGGATTTTCCATAGAAGATGTTGGCGACAGGTGGCAGCCAATGTGTGACAGTGCCACAGCCACATCTGGGGACACTCCCGGTGCCCCCTGCTCCCTCCTGGGGTCACTCCATGGGGAAGGGGGACAGCCCAAGGAGCTGCCAGCCTTTGGCACACCTGGGTGGCAGTGACTGCCCTTTTGCCCACAGAGCCACTCTGCCTTAGTCACGCTCTCCAGGGTGACACAAAACCACCTCAGGGGCAGGGTTCACCTATTTAGGGCACTCCCAGGGCAGGGTGACACCAGGAGGTCACAGCCAGCTCCAGAGTCTTGTGACAAACCCCGCAGGGCGGGTGGCAGCAGCCAGGGCCACCTGGGCCACGTGCTGCGGGCAGGGCTCAGGGCAGCCTGGCACCGCGCCCAAGGATGGCCTGGCAGGCCACGGAGCCGAGCCAGAAATAACCCTCAGCTCCCAGCAGCCTTCCTCCCACCTTCCTTCCTGTCCTGCCTGCAGGACAGGGGGTGAGGGAGTGACCCCAGCCCTGCCCCAAGGCTCCAGGCACCCCCTCAGCCCGCAGGAGCCCGCGGTGGGAGAGGCCTGAGCTGGGGGTGCTGTGGGAGCTGAGAGGGGCTCTGCACCCCTCGGGGGTTCTGGCAAACCCTTGGGGATCCCACAGGCTCTGCACCCTTGGGGTCCCACAGGCTCTGCAAACCCTTGGGGATCCCACAGGCTCTGCACCCCTCGGGGGGTCCCACAGGCTCTGCACCCTTGGGGTCCCACAGACTCTGCAAACCCTTGGGGATCCCACAGGCTCTGCAAACCCTCGGGGGTCCCACAATCTCTGCAAACCCTTGGGGATCCCACAGGCTCTGCACCCTCGGGGTCCCACAGGCTCTGCACCCTCGGGGTCCCACAGACTCTGCAAACCCTTGGGGATCCCACAATCTCTGCACCCTTGGGGATCCCACAATCTCTGCAAACCCTCGGGGGTCCCACAGGCTCTGCAAACCCTCGGGGGTCCTCCCCAGGGCCAGGCACTGCCCACGCCCTCCTGCCCACCTTGGGGAGACAGGGCACAGCTCCGGGCTCTGTCCCCACAGGGAGGTGACAGCAATGTCCCCTGTCGTGCCCTGCCATCCCTCGGGACAGTTCTGTCCCCACAGGGAGGGGACAGCGGTGTCCCTGCCCTGCCATCCCTCGGGACAGTTCTGTCCCCACAGGGAGGGGACAGCGGTGTCCCTGCCCTGCCATCCCTCGGGACAGTTCTGTCCCCACAGGGAGGGGACAGCGGTGTCCCTGCCCTGCCATCCCTCGGGACACAGGCTCCCCGCGGTGGCGGCTGTCCCGCACTGCACGGCCGGGACGGAGCCAGCAGAGCCCAGCCCAGCGCAGCCCAGCGCAGCCCAGCGGTGCCAGGAGCAAACCCTGCCCGGGACGCGCTGCCCCCAGGAGCATCAGCAGGGACGGGAGAGCCGCTCCCTCCTTCCCGGCCGCTCCCTCCCGGCCTGACCCGCCCGCGCCCCGCTCCCCTCGCCCTCCAGAGGGGAAACCGAGCGGTTTCCTCCGCTTGGCTCAGCCGCTTCCTTCCCCTGGAGCCGGGCCCGAGGCACGGAGAGCTTTCAACGAGTGCCTGAGAGCAGCAGGGACACGGCTGGGACGGCAGCCAGAGGCACAGGGAGGCTGGGATGGGCTGGGATGGGCTGGGATGATTTTGGGATGATTCTGGGATGGTGCTGGGAGGTTGCTGGGATGATTCTGAGATCATCTGGGACGCTGGGATGGTGTTGGGATGATACTGGGGTGATTCTGGAATGATTCTGGGATGCTGGGATGGCGCTGGAATGATCCTGGGATGATTCTGGGATGATCCTGGGGTGCTGCAGGGCTGCTCCAGCCCCATCCTGTGGACGGCACCCAACACCTCCAGGACGGACACTGTGGGATCCAGGACATGATATAAATAACCAATGTCAACCTGTCACGAGAGAAGGGCCCAAAATAAAGCAGCTGATGTGGCCCCCCTGTGCCTGGTGGGACAGCCAGGAACGGGCATGGGAAGGGCAGGAAAAATGGGAATGCTGTGGAGGGCACTTCCTTTGGGATAGAGACACCTCCAGGCTCAGCATCCACCAATCCCAGTGTAAAGGAACTTCAGTGTCTGGGAAAAGAGCTCCCAGGGAATGGAATCATTGCAATATTCCCAATATGGAATAACTGGAATATTCTCAATATGGAATAACTGGCATATTCCCAATATGGAATAATTTGAATATTCTCAACATGGAATAACTGGAATATTTCCAATATGGAATAATCGGAATATTCCCAATATGGAATAACTCGAATATTCCCAATATGGAATAATTGCAATATTCTCACTATGGAATAATTGGAATATTCTCAACATGGAATAACTGAAATATTCTCAATATGGGCTAATTCCCCTCCTACCCAAGAAACTCCGTTTGGGAAAACTCTACCTTTGTGCAGCTTTCCAAACCAGCACTGGAACATCACGAGTGTGGGGGCTTGGCTGAGCTCCCCGTGAGAGAGCCCAGACAATGCAGAGAAACGTGGGTTTGATTAGGAGGATCCTCCCTGCCCTGATCTACACCCATCACATGCTGTGCAGCAGGGCAGGAAGGGAGAGACTGCAGGAAAAGCAGTGGGAAAAAAAAAAACCAAAATAAAATAAAGCAGAATGGAAAAAGAAATCTGTCCACAGCTTCAGGGGTAAGACAGCCTTGGCCCTTGCTGCTTGCCCTGGGACAGAGAGGTTTATTTGTGATTATTTTCTCATTCCCCCTGCAGTTTTAGCTGGATGATCCTGAGCCTCAGGCAGTGACTGCAGTGGCCTTGGGTGTCCATGTGTGGCTGCTCCCCTGCCCCTCCATCTCCTGAGCTGCCCCTGATCTGATCCATTCCTTCCTCTCCATAAATTCCTGCAGGGTCCCACCTGTCCGAGGGACAGCTCATGGGATTGGGGAACGCTGAGCTGCTATGGGGGATTGGGGAACGCTGAGCTGCTATGGGGGATTGGGGAACGCTGAGCTGCTATGGGGGATTGGGGAACGCTGAGCTGCTATGGGGGATTGGGGAATGCTGGGCTGCTCACGCACAGCCCCGACCCTGCACAGGGCCAGGAGACCTCCCTGGGATGATCCCAATCACAGCAACTGGGATCCAGCCCAGGGAAAGCCCGGGAGGAGCAGCTGCGTGCTCAGGAAAGGGTTAACCCTGCACTGAAACTCCGAGCCAGCCAAGCCGCAACCACCGGGCTGGTTTTGCTGGTTTGGGGGCAGGCGAGCAGCAATTATCACCCCCAAACCACCCCAGATCCGCATTGTTTTCCCCCAAACCCTTTAACTTTTTTTTTAATTTTGGGGCTTTTTGGTTTTGGGTTGTTTTTTTTTTTTTTTTTTTTTGCCTGAAACTCACTCCCCGTTCTCTGTTAAAATTCCAGCCCATGCTCCCCCAGCCGGCTCATGCAAAGGTCACACTCGGCTCGCTTGAAACCCAGCCCGAGCTGGCCTGAAACGCTGCCAGGCTCTTCCCAAAGCTCGGCTCCTGGCCGCAGTTTCGGGTTGCTAATCCAAGGCTGGCCGGGTTTCACATTTCTGAGCAAGAACCTTCGGCTCTGCCCTCCCAGGAGCAGCCCCGGGCAGGGACAGACACAGGGACAGGGACAGACACAGGGACAGGGGTGGCAGCGCCCGCCGCCCCCGAGCAGAGGGAAACAGAGCAAGGAGATGCCCAGAGGCAGCAGGAAGGGCTCAGGATGCAGGAGCAGGAGGCGCTGGCCCTGGGGCCAGCCCTGGAGCGCCCAGCTGTGCCGGGACAGACGCTGTCCCCTGGCCCCGAGCTGTCCCCGGGCACGGATCCCAGCAGGAGGAGAGGATCCTGGCAGTGGCTGTCTCTGACAGTGTCCCGGGCTGCACGGGGCTGGGAGCAGCCTGGGACAGTGCAAGGGGTCCCTGCTGTGGCAGGGGTGGCACTGGATGGGCTTTGGAGCCCTTCCAACCCAAACCACTCCGTGACTCTGGGTGGCACAGTGACACCGTGGCCCGGGTGGCTGCGCTGCTCCTGCCTTGGGGACAGCAGCTGCAGGGCCAGGTGACCTCTGCCATGGCCCAGCCACCTCCCTTTCCATGCTGTCCACTTTATCCTCTTCATTCTCTTTATCCTCTTCATTCTCTTCACTCTAATTTTTCTCTTTATTCTATTTTTTTAATTAATGCATATTATTATTCCACTATTATTCTATATATTCTATTTATTTATTTTTTTAAATCCTGAAGAGAGCCCTCTGGAAGCTCCAGCTCGCAGGAATCCTTTTCCCCCGGAGCCGGCAGGATCAGGGTTTACCTGCGCGCTCCCTTCCTGCCGTTTCCACTAGATGTCACTTACAGCCACCAAGTCCGCGCTTCCCCGGCATTTTTCACCCCCTCTCCGGAGGTTCAGATTCTGTGGGAAACTGAAACCGGAGCGTGGGGTGTGCAGAACGGGGGGGCCGTGCTGGAGCAGCCCGGAGAGGGGCGGGCTCGGGGCAGCATCCCCCGAGCATCCATCCATGCTGTGGGAGAGGGGAGAATCCCAGCTCCACAGGGCTGGCAGGGCAGGGCTGTGCTGACACCGCCTGGGAACCCCTGTCCTGGCAGGGAAATGCTCAGCGATGCACAGGGGGGGCACCACTGTCACCCCGGGCATCCCTGGGAGCTCACGGAGCTCTGGCAGCCTTGGGAATGTCGCCATTCTGGGGGAAACCCTGCCCAAAAATCCAACCCGACCCTCCCCTGCACAGCCCCAGCCTGTGCCTGGGGCCTTGCCCTGGTCTCCTGCCCCTCCCGGGCTGCAGGGAGGTGTCCCGGGACCACGAGCCGGGTTCCTGGGCCACCCCTTTGTGTCCTTCCTCACCTGAACCCAGCACCAGAGCAGCTGATCCGGGATGGAGCCCTGGGGGGAAGTGGTGGCACCAGGGTCACCGTGCTGGCCACCAGGAGCAAGGAACGAGACAGAGAAAGGGAGAAGGACCCGAGAGTTCTCCCGGAGTGCCCAAGCCCTGCCCCGGCTGGGAAGGGAACGGTAGCAGGAGCGGCCGAGCTCGCTGTCCCAGCTCTGATTAAGGATGCTTTGGGTTGAAAGGGCCTCTCCTCCCAGCCCCGCCCCGAACCCGAGCTGTTCCCCATCCGCAGGGTCCCCAGTTCCTGCCCCCGGCACTGCCCACCCCATCCCAGCAGCTCCAATCCCCAATTCCCAGTTCCCGGGGCTCTGTTGTTGGAACTCCCGCACATCCCTCGCTCCCTGTGCTGATCCTGGGCTGCTCCCGGGCTGATCCCAGCCCTGATCCCGGCCCGATCCCGGCCCTGATCCCGGCCCGATCCCGGCCCTGATCCTGGCCCTGATCCTGGCCCGATCCCAGCCCTGATCCCGGCCCTGATCCCGGCCCGATCCCGGCCCTGATCCCAGCCTGATCCCGGCCCTGATCCCGGCCCTGATCCCGGCCCGATCCTGGCCCTGATCCCGGCCCTGATCCCGAGCTGATCCCGGCCCTGATCCCGGCCCTGATCCCGGCCCTGATCCCGGCCCTGATCCCGGCCTGATCCTGGCCCTGATCCCGGCCCTGATCCCGGCCCTGATCCCGGCCCTGATCCCGGCCCAATCCTGGCCCTGATCCCGGCCCTGATCCCGAGCTGATCCCGGCCCTGATCCCGGCCCTGATCCCGGCCCGATCCTGGCCCTGATCCCGGCCCTGATCCCGGCCCGATCCTGGCCCTGATCCCGGCCCTGATCCCGAGCTGATCCCGGCCCTGATCCCGGCCCTGATCCCGGCCCACCCACTGCCAGCAGCCGCAAAGAGCCGGGGCCAGCTCGGGTCGCAAACACAGCAGAGCCCAGAGCTCCACGCGTGCTGCTCACCCCGGCCCAGCCCCAGCCCCGGCTCTGGGGCTGCCCCAGCCCGGCCTGGGTCAAAGCTCAGCCCAGCGCTGCTGCCTTCATCAGCTGTTGTAGAGATGGGCGAACTCAGAGGCGTTTTAAAGGATTTTACTCTGTTGTAGTCTCGATGGAGAGAGAGGCAGAAGAGATGTAAAACTCGACGCTGTTCTGATTAGAAGCCATGCCCACCCAAAATTTCTCCCTACATTCTTGAGGGAAATATTTCAATACTAAATTTCAATCTTTTAATTTCAATACTTTATAAATGCTTTTTAGCCCATTAGTTTTTGCCACACAATACTATTATTTCTAATCACCTGTATTTCTACCCCAAGTGGCCCTGCTACCTTTCACAGTTCTAATGTGGGGCCATACAAACTTCCCATCTTTAAGAATCCTTTACAACTTCAAGGGTTCTTTATAAATCCATTTCTCCCAGAGGACATTCACGAACCCACTCAATCCCCAGGCTCCAAAGTGGGAATTTCCCAAATGCCTGGGCAGGGTTTCCAAGCCCCCCGTGGACGTGCCAGCAGCGGGTGACAGTGACACCGAGCCAGCAGCGGGTGACACCGTGCCAGCTGTGAGTGACACCGTGCCAGCTGTGAGTGACACCGTGCCAGCTGTGCAGGAGGGAGCCGTGCCAGGAGCAGCACCAGGCTCAGCCCTGAGCCCCGAGGAGCCCCAATGTCAGAGCAGCTCAAGCTCTGCCAGCTCCCAAGGACCTGGGGACGCTTTCCCCTGGTCCCGAAATCCTCTGCCCTCACTCACCTGGCAGTGAAAAGCCCCACCTGAGCAGAGCCTCCTTTATTTGTTGCCAGGGTTTTGAATCCAAACCCCACAGGGCATCGCAGGCAGCCCTGGAGGTTTTTGCAGGGGTTTTGAGGCAGGGTTAGATCAGAGCTGGTGGAACGACTCTGGCTTGGCCGTTCCAGAGCCTCAGGGCGCTCCCAGCAGCCGGGGCAGAGCAGCAAAGGCAAAAACCCAGAGCTGGGACAAACCCTGGAACGGTTTGGGCTGGCAAAAAGCTCAGTGCCACCCCATGGGCACCTTCCACCGTGCCAGGCCCCTCCAGCCTGGCCTCGGGCACTGCCAGGGATGGGGCAGCGCCGTGCCAGGAACAAAATTTCTCCCTAAACTCTTCCTTTTCCAAGCCCAAGTCGGTTCCCCATGGCCACTTTTCCTTGCTCCAGCAGCCCTGGCCGGGCTGATCACCGCTGGCTAATTGGCCAGGCAGTGCCTGCAGCCAGGCGGGGCTGCTGCCGGAGCTGAGGCTGCTCCTGCACCTCTTTTATTCCTCCCCCGGGGCACAGAGGCTCAGAAACGCCCGGCGTGGCACCGGGGCTGCCCTGCTCTGGCATCTTAACAAGGAGCAGCTGCTGGAGGCAGAGCGAGGAGCAGCACGGGGAAAAGGCCCCTCTGCATTAATTAAAGGTCACCGGGCCATTCCAGAGGCTTCCCAATTACCTCTGCCAGAGTGTGGCTAATGTGAGATAATGATGTCATCCAGCCACTAATGAGGCAGGTTATCCAAACCCCCCAGCCCCTCCTGCCAGGATCTCTGGGAGCAGCACAGGGAAAAGGGGAACTCTTCCCTCTGCTCCTTTTCCCTCAGGACACGGATAAAGGATCCAGGGAGGCAGGAGGAGAGGCCACAGCCCTCTCTGGGGTTTTTGTGCCGAGGAGCAGCTCAGCAAGGCCCCTTCCCCTCTGGAGCTGCCCCTCAGCAGTGATGTCAACAGGATATTGTGGGGCACTGACCCCGCTGCGGCCGAGCCCAGCCCCATTAGCGCTCCTTAATTGAGCCTAATTGGGAGGTGGGAATCTGCTCCTGCTCTGGAAGGATCCACCCGAGCAGGGGTGCAGGATTCCCTGTGCTCCCCCAGCAGGGATCTCCGGGGCACAGCGCTGGGTGGGGAGCAGGAACCACTGGATCTTCTCTCAGCATCCCCCAGGGCAGGAGGAGGAGTGTCCTGGGGCTGGGGGACACAAAATCCCACTGGGATGGCCCTGGATGGTCCCCCTGAGGAGCAGCCACAGCCTCTCCTCCTCCTCCTCCTCACCTCCAAGGGGTCTTGGGCCAATGTTGGTTTGGGGGGCAGATAGAAAAGGTGTTGGAATGCTCAATTCCTGCACCATGCAGGAGGAGCAGGGCCAGGGGTTAAAGTCAGGCCACAGACGGGGAAAAAGGCACAGGGTGAAGTTCTTGGAATGGGGGGAGGAAAGGGGACAGGGAAGCACCCAGAATGGAGCAGTGAGAACATCTGGGGTGGAGCTGGGAGGAAAGGCTGAGTAAGCTGGGAGAAGCAGCTGGGGAGGTGGGATGTGCCAAAGGCAGCAGCCCCAGAGCCCAGCCCCGAGCCAGACCCTGCACAGGGCCCAGCCTGGCTGAGGGGCTGCTCCTTTTCCAGCTCTGGGATTCCCAAGCAAAGGGGACCCTGCCCCAGCATCCCCCAGCCTGCAGGGAGCCCAGAGGCTCCTTTGTGTGCTTGGAACATTCACCTGGGGGACAGCAGAGCCCTGCAGCACAGCTCAGAGCAGCCCTGGGAGTGATGGAGAGCTGCACAGCTGGGTGGGCTGCACAGCTGGGTGGGCTGCAGCTGGATCAGCACCACAGCCTCAGCTGCAGCTGCCAGTGGCACCCAGACCATGGGACAGCCCTGGGCATGATGGAGAGCTGCACAGCTGGGTGGGCTGGGAGCACAGGCAGGGGAGGCAGAGCTGCAGCAGCAGCAGCAATCTCAAGCTCAGGGCTGAGCAGAACCGGGGCTGCTCTTTATCTGCAGCTCCCACCCTCCCACACCCCGCACGGCAGAGGAGGAGTTGTCAGGGCAAAGCCAAGGCAGGGAGGAGATGAAAAGCCTGGAAAGGCAGGAGCAGAGGGGGAAGCAGCACCCAGCTTTGCAGGGCACGGCCTGGGCTGGGAAGGAGCTTTGTGCCCACCAGGAGCCCCCAGTTCCCAGCCAAGGGTGGGCGCTGCTGTCCCTGTGCCAGCCCCGTAACAGCAGCTGCAGGAGCTCTGCTCCCCCAGCCTGGCTGGGATTGGGATTGTGCTGGGATTGGGATTGTGCTGGGATTGGGACTCTGCTGGGATTGGGACTCTGCTGGGATTGGCATTGTGCTGGGATTGGGACTCTGCTGGGATTGGGATTGTGCTGGGATTGGCATTGTGCTGGGATTGGGACTCTGCTGAGATTTTGATTCTGCTGAGATTTTGATTCTGCTGGGATTTTGATTCTGCTCCCCCAGGCTGGCTGGGATTTTTTTCCACGCGCTCTCGGATGAGGCTAAATCAACACAAATCTCCCAACCTGCAGCAAAGGAAGAGGCTGGGAAGGGCTGGAGCACTAAAGGCTGACCTTTGCTAATCCCCAGGCAATCAGGCAGGCGAGGAGCTCGCTGCAGGCACCGGGCAGGCTTTGCTCTCCCCACGGGCAGCGTTTTTAACCTTCAGAGCAGCAGCTGCGGGGCAGGGCAGGGCTGGGGGCGCTCTGGGAGCTGCTCCAGGATGATCCCAGCCCTGCCTGGGCTTCCAGGGAGGCTGGGATGTGCCTCAGGAGACCCTCTGAGAGCAGCAGCACCTCCCTTTGCTCGCTTCTCCATTTCTAAAAATGGGGATAACGAGGCTGAGGCCTTGGAGATGTTGCTATAAAAAACAATCCCTGTGTAGCAACTGGAGTGCTTTCAGCAGGCTGGGAAGGTGCTGCTGCTGCTTCCAAGCAAAATCTGGATGTTCTGAGCAAATTCCTTGGCTCGTGTGGCAGCCTCAGGACCCTCAGTCACGAGCCAGGCCCAGTTCTGGTCCCAGATTTCTGGTGCCTGCACGTCCAGGCTGTCCCCAAGCTCGGGTTTTGTGCAGCCTGCTGCACTCAGACATCTCCAGCTTGGAGAGAGAAATAAACAGAGGGTGGCAAAGCTGAGCAGCACCTGCTGCAAAGCAGCCCCAGCCCTCCTCCTCCTCCTCCTCCTCCTCCTCCTCCTCACCCAGACCCACCACAGCCAGGCAGAGCTTCCTGCTGGGAATATTCCAGTGGGAAGATGGAATGTTCCAGCTGTGCAGAGCCTGGGGCAGCTGTGCAGAACTGTGCATGCGCAGCAGGGGCAGGGGCAGTGAGCCGGGACAGGCAGCAGCGTCCCCACCTCCCATCTCTGCCAAAATCCCAAACCCCGAGCGGGGATGCAGGGGCTGGCACTGGCAGGGATGGCAGGGATGGCAGGGATGGCAGGGATGCAGGGATGGCAGGGATGGCACTGCCAGGGATGGCAGGGATGGCAGGGATGGCAGGGATGCAGGGATGGCAGGGATGCAGGGATGGCAGGGATGGCAGGGATGCAGGGATGGCAGGGATGGCAGGGATGGCACTGCCAGGGATGGCAGGGATGGCAGGGATGGCACTGGCAGGGATGCAGGGATGGCAGGGATGGCACTGGCAGGGATGGCAGGGATGCAGGGATGGCAGGGATGGCAGGGATGGCAGGGATGCAGGGATGCAGGGATGGCAGGGATGCAGGGATGGCACTGGCAGGGATGCAGGGATGGCAGGGATGCAGGGATGGCAGGGATGGCAGGGATGCAGGGATGGCACTGGCAGGGATGGCAGGGATGGCAGGGATGGCAGGGATGGCAGGGATGCAGGGATGGCACTGGCAGGGATGGCACTGGCAGGGATGGCAGGGATGGCAGGGATGCAGGGATGCAGATTCCCACTGGACATGGTCAGATCCCTGCCCCAAACGCTTCCAAATGAAATAAAATCACAGCCAGGCGAGCACCGGGGGCTCCTCAGGGCTCCAGGGCACAGCCAGAGCCAGCCTGGCTTCCCCCGTGCCCTGAGCCTGGCACAGTTTGGTGCCACCATCGCTGCCACCATCGGCGCCACCGGCTCCTGCTGCTCTGCGGGCACGGTGACTCAGGGAGCAGTGACTCACCCCAGCCTGGCTCTGTGCTGATGGAATCGCCTCCCATGGCCGCTTTCTGCAGGCCGGGACCCGTGCCCACCCTCGCCCTGCTCTGCCCCGCTGTAAATCCGGGGAGTTCCTGCTCTCGTTTTCCTCTGGAAGCCGCTCCCCGCTCCTCCTCAGGCGGACAATCAACACCGAGTCTGTCGCCTGTGAGTTATGGGCGAGTTTAGGGGCTGCAAGTGTGAAGAGTTAATTGTGTGACAGTGCTGTTAATCACGCCCGGGCTGTGCCAGGGCCACCCCCGAGGGCCGGGTTGTGTCACAGCTGTCACCAGCCCCAGGTGGCCCTGCAGGAGGGTGTCCCCGGCTGCCTCTGCCCGCCGGACTCTTGCCCAACCTCGCGGGTGTTGCAATCCCCAGCTCGGAGGGTTTTGCGCTCGTGTGGATTTGCACGAATAGAGGGGGTGGAGAGGGAGGGGAGAACGCGCTTGGTGGCTCGCTTTGAACGCCCTGGGATGTTTGCAAAGCCATCAGCGAGCGGTGCCTGCGCGGGACCCCCGGGGGCTCGCACGGGGATGGGGATGGACGGACGGAGCTTCTGTCCATAAAGTGGGAAACAAGGATCAGGGAGTTGTTCCCGTCCGCAGGGTAAATAACCAGGACGTGTGGAGCACAGGGAGTTCCCATCCGGAACGCGAAACCCGTGGAATTACAGAGCACAGGGAGTTCCCATCCCTCAATTAAATCACTGCCGCTCGACACCAGCGAGCTGCCCCGGGCGGGTTCCCCCTTCCCCAAGAAAAGTCTTCCAGGCGGCCCCTGCGTGCCCTGCCGGCTGCGAGGGCCCTGGAGCCAGGCTCAGCAGAGCTCTGGCCTCATTTCATCCCGAGATTTGTGTCTGTGCCGGGGCGGCGCTGCTGCCTGGGGCCGCTTCTGGTTCGCGTTAAGCGCAGCAGCGCTAATGGGATCCATGTGACTGCGGGGAACGGCCCGGAGCTGCCGGGAACGCATCAGCCGGGGAGCCTGCCTGGGGATGGCACTGCCGGGGAGGCCTGGGCACTGCCAGCCCCGGGCGGTGCCATCCCCGGGCGGTGCCATCCCCGGCAGTGCCATCCCCGGGCGGTGCCATCCCCGGCAGTACCATCCCCGGGCAGTGCCATCCCCGGGCAGTGCCAGCCCCGGCGGTGCCATCCCCGGCAGTTCCATCCCCGGCACTGCCAGCCCCGGCAGTGCCATCCCCGGCAGTTCCATCCCCGGGCGGTGCCATCCCCGGGCGGTGCCATCCCCAGAGGCAGAGCAGGAGGTTTGGGGAGCAGGGGAGCAGGGCAGGAAGGACGGGGAGCAGGGGAGCAGGGGAGCAGGGCAGGAGGTTTGAGGAGCAGGGCAGGAGGTTTGAGGAGCAGGGCAGGAAGGACGGGGAGCAGCGGAGCAGGGCAGGAAGGCAGGAAGGGGTAGGGATCCAGGGGAGGAGGGCAGGCAGGGCTGGGGAGGCAGGAGAGGTCTGGGGAGCCAAGGCAGGGACGGGGAGCAGGGCAGGCAGCGCTGCCAGGCTCCTGAAGAGCTCCCCTGCCTTCTCCTCACGCCCACAAAGGCTCTTTGTGCCCTGCTGGTGCCCTGTGGGCACCCAGCTCCTCTCCGCCTGTTGTTCCACGTGGGCACAGCGTGGAAATGAAGGTGTTTTCTGCACAGGGCACCGTCCCAGCGCCGCCCCACCCGATGGGCTTCAGCGCTGGCGAACGGCTGGCGATCAGAGAGGTCCTTTCCTTATCAATGCTGTGATTTCCCAACCCCTGTCCTTCAGTTTAGCCACGCTCCCTCCCCTCCAGATCCCTGCAGGGCACCAAACACCAACTCCCAAAGCAGCGCTCTGGGGGCAGACAGGAAAACGTCCGGGATGGGGCAGCATCCGTCCCACCCCGCCGCGAACTCCCCTGACGGACAAAAAGAACCCAAAAAAAGGGGAATTGGCGGTGGCAGCGCAGGCCCTGCCCCGCGGGGTCCCCTCCTCCTGTCTGGCACCCCCGGCCGGCCCTGGCCGTGTTCATCGCCCATCCCGGCCGGCTGTGAGGCGCTAATTGCCGCTGACACCCTCCGGGCTGGCAGGGCCGGTGCCCCGGAGCGCAGGGTGACAGCCAGCGCTGGCCCCTGGCGGTGACAGCCACACCTGCGCTCCCCGGAGCCCCGCCTGGGCTGTGCTCTGCCTTCCCTGGGGCTGACCCATCCCTGCAACTGCTCCAGGCCGCGCTGGGCAGGGTTTGGACCGGCCTGGATAAAGGCTGGCACACCCTGCCCACGGCCCCCCATTATTGCTCCATTTGTGACCAAGAATCCCTTGACAGAGGAGCCAAAGGCGCAGGTGGTGTCTGGAGGCAGCACCCCCGGTGTGAGGGTGGCTTTGGGACCTGTCCCTGCCCCTGCCCAGCTCGGTCCCACCCGGATCAGCCTCTGCAGCAGCCCCGGGGGAGGGACAGCACGGAGTGACAGCAATCCCCGGTCCCCAGGCTGGGCCCTCCTCCCGTCACCGATGTTTCCAGGATGAAAGGCGTCCTGGGGACAGGAGAAGTGTCATAAACAAATAAATAAAATCTCAGCACAGGGAGGGAGGGGAAGGGGAGGGGAAGGGGCTCCCGGGGAAGCAGCAGCCTCGTAAAAGGATGAGGCAGCCGTGGATGGATGCCAGGGGATCTGGAAAACAGGTTCGGGGGGAAAACACCCTCCTGCCGGCTCCTTCTGACACGGGCAGGGCTGCAGCTCTGCATCGCTGCTCCCCAAGCCCTGGAGCGGCCCCCAAAACCCTGGAGCACCCCCAAAAACCCTGGAGCACCCCCAAAAACCCTGGAGCACCCCTAAAACCCTGGAGCACCCCCAAAACCCTGGAGCTGCCCCAAAAACCCTGGAGCTGCCCCAATAACCCTGGAGCTCCCCCAAAAGCCTTTCCGGGCTGCCCGGAGCCGTCCCTTCCAGCAGAGATCCACGGGCTGGAAAAACTGAGAAATCCTAAATGCCCCGTGCCCCAGGGCTCAGCACCTGTTTATTCTGCTTTTTCACAGCAAGTGCCAACGGGAGCGAGCCAGGCACAGCTCCCGGGCACTGTCAGGAGGAACAGGAGAGCTCTGAACTCCAAATCTCCCTGAGAGGGAGGGGAAATGGGCTCGGTGACAATAACTGCCCTTCGGTGACAATGATTGCCCTTCGGTGACGATGTGTGCCCTTCGGTGACGATGTGTGCTTGGGCTGCCGGGGAGAGCAGAGCCCCTTGGGAGGGCAGCAGAACAAAGCCCAGCCCCAGAGGGGGCACAGAGCCCCTGCCCAGCCCCTGGCCCGGGTGGGGACCCCCGGGAGCCAGGGGAACCTGGGGACAGTGAGGAGGGTGAGGAGGATGAGGAGGATGAGGAGGATGAGGAGGATGGGTCCCACTTCCTTCCCACCATTGTCCCACCCCAGGGCAGGGATGGGGAAATCCTCCCTCAAGTGCCTCCATGGGGGGGTTTTGCTTCACGAGGCCACAGCTTTGTTGTGCTGGAGCATCTGAAGCCTTCCGAGGGCTGGAAGGGGCAGGGGGGATGAGATCCCAGCTGGGATCCTCCCTCGGCCATGGAAAGGAGACCTGGGGGATGAGATTCCAGCTGGGATCCTCCTTAAGCCATGGAAAGGAGATTTGGGGATGCAACCCCAGCTGGGATCCTCCCTTGGCCATGGAAAGGAGATTTGGGGATGCAACCCCAGATGGGATCCTCCCTTGGCCATGGAAAGGAGATTTGGGGATGCAACCCCAGATGGGATCCTCTCTCAGGCATGGAAAAGAGATTTGGGGGATGAGATTCCAGCTGGAATCCTCTCTCCCAGATGGGATCCTCCCTTGGCAATGGAAAGGAGATTTGGGGGATGAGATTCCAGCTGGGATCCTCTCTCAGCCATGGAAAGGAGACCTGGGGGATGCAATCCCAGCTGGGATCCCCTCTCTCAGCTGGGATCCTCTCTCAGCCAAGGAAAGGAGACCTGGATGCAGCCTGCACGCGCAGGGCTCCGCGTGTGCACAAACCTGCTGTGCCCAGCCCCAAAATCAACGGGGAAAATGGGATTAAAATGGGATTTTTCTGGGAGGTAGAAGGGGAAGGGGAGGGGTGGAATTGTCGGGGCACCTTCCGAGCTTTGTCCCGCGGGGTTTGCTGGGTGCCTGCGCTGCGAATGAAGCTTGGGGTGAGCGCCCGGCTGTGCCCGGGGCTGCGGGAGAGGCTGCGGGCTGTGCCAGCACACGGACCGGGCTGCGGCGGTCATTCGTGGCTCTTTAACGAGCACAATTAAACCCCAGCGCTCGGCCGAGGCCGGAGCGCCCGCCCGGAGTCTTTGGGGAGCGATTGTGCCGAGAAAAGCGGCTCGGGGAGGGCCGCGTGATAAATGAACTTTGGCAATGCTCGCCGGCCGTGTCATGCCAATAAGGCAATTGAGAGTGAAAAAAGAGCTGGACTGGAAAGGTGGGCGAGACAGGGGAGTCCTGGAGACAATTGACAGAGACAGGGCAGGGGCAGGGACCGGTGATTCCTCCCTCCGTCAGGATGACACCGCCCGGGGGCTTAAGGAGATCTGACAGCCCAAAAAAATGAATTCTCTTGCAGCACCGGTGGCCCTGGAGTCCCTCCCGGAGCCACAAATGAGCCGTGAAAGGCTGGGAGGGCCAGGCACGGCCCTGCTCTCGTCCCGAATCAGAATCGGGACAGCAGCCCCCGTCCCTGTCCCCTCCCAGGGCAGCAGCCTGTCCTGGCTGTTGATCTTGGCCACCCTGGAACTCGCGCTGTTTTCGCAGCTGCAGTTTGGGGTTTGCTCTGTCCCTCTCCTTTTTTTTTTCTTTTCTTAATTTTTTTTCCTTTTTTCCCCAAGCCAGATTCCTCTCCAGCGGCGTTACCCTGTATGGAACAGGGCAAACACCCTCCTGGGAGCCAAGGCAGCGCCACCCAGGCACGGAGCCACAGCTGGGGCAGGGCAGGGCTTCCCCGTCTCCACCGTGAACTCCCTGACACGGAAACGGCCCCTGCTGCCCTTCAGTTCCGGCTTTTCTCCTTTTCAGGCTCTGGACTGATACTTCAAGTTTTTACTGTTCTGTTTTCAGGTTCTGGACTGATGCCTCCAGTCGCCAGTCTGGATGTATAAAAGTATAAATACACCTGGGATTTACCCACGGGGAAATCTGCTGGGAGTCTCAGTTGAGAGCTCTGATTGCCCCTAAAAATGCTGCAGAAAAAAATATAAATACACCTGAAGGGCTCATAGGGAGCCCGTGCAGCCCCACTGCTGCCTCCACCTTCTTTGTGCCCTCCCACTCATCACCCTGAAATTGTCATTGTGGCCAAAATTAGAGGGTCTGGCTGCAGGGACAGCTGGACTCAGAATTGTGAGATCTCTGGATTTTCATGGAATTGCATGGTCTGTGTTGGAAAGGAGATCTGCTTCTGCAGGCCTTCCCCTTCTCCATCACGAACTCCCTGACATGAAAACGGCCCCTGCTGCCTTTCAGTTCTGGGGTTTCTATTTTTCAGGTTCTGTACTGATGCCTCAGGTTTTAACTTTTATACTTTTCATATTCTGCTTTAGTGGGTGGGTCTGGGCTTTATATCAGGGGATGGTGAGCTCTGTGCACAGAGCAGGGAGACAAAACAATTCCTGCTCCAGCTGGGCACCAAGGACAAATGATCCAAATCTCAGCCCAGGAGCACAAACAGCGTGGGCTGGAGAGAGAAAAACACGGATGGGACTGCAGGGGCTAAAGCTGGAATGGGACAATTCACTCCAAGATGCAAACGGAGCAGAACTGATCAAAGTGAGAGATCCCGTGAGTGGTTGTGCATTTTGGGACCATTTTGGGACCATTTTGGGACCATTTTGGTTCATCCTGGGTGCAGCCCTGGCTCGGGTGCTGCCCGAGGTTGAGGAGATCCTTTTAATAAATCCCTGCTTTATTCTTTAGCCCTGCCCAGCCTGGAGCTGCCGGGGGTGGCGAGCAGGGAACCTGGGACATTTTTGGGCAATCAGAGCTCTCAGCTGAGATTCCCAGCAGATTTCCCCGTGGATAAATCCCAGGTGTATTTATATTTTTTTCTGCAGCATTTTTTGGGCAATCAGAGCTCTCAGCTGAGTTTTCCCAGCACTTTTCCCCTGTGGATAAAGCCCGGGTGCTCCAGAGGCTCCGTGGCTCCTGTCACAGCGTCCCCTGTGTGTCCCTGCCCTGGCAGGCACAAGGGCAGCTTTGTCCCCAGCGGGGCCAGGGCCACCCGCTCAGCTGTGGCACGCGGGGCTGGCCCTGTCCCCAGCCTGCCTGCCTGCCTGGACAAATCCCTGGGGTTAAACCGCCAGGAGGCTGCTGCTGCTGCCAGGGGGAATGTGCATACAGGTACAATAAATAGTAAAATAAATATTAAAATAAATATTAAAATAAATATTAAAATAATATGTAATAGTAACATTATAATATTAATATACAATATTAGCATTATAAAATTATAAATATTATACTTAGAAAATTTATATTTATTATAACTAGATATAAATGTTATAAATACAAAGCTATAAAATATTATATAGATATTATAAATAGCTATATACTAATAACATATAAATATCTATGTTGGTAATATTCTGATATATTTATAATATATTGATATTATTTATAATATATAAATATCTATTATTCATAAATATATAACATGTATGTTTATACATGTTATATACAAATATATAAATATATAAATATATAAATATATAAATATATACTATATATAATATAAAAATATATATGTTATATAACATATATATTTATATATATGTTATTTATTTTATTTATATATTTTTAATTTATTATTATACTTATATATATTTTATTTATATATTATTTATATAACATATATTTTTATATATTTGCATATTATATATAAAACATATATAAATGATATATAACAATATAATTTTAATATATTATATATAAATATATATGAAATTAATTTTTAAAAAATATTAATCTGTATTTTATATCTGCTGAAATTCCCAGCAGGCAGAACCCCACACCCAGCCAGGGCTGCAGGAGCAGCTCCTGCCCCGTCCCAAATGCTGGAGCCAAGTGCCAGGAGGGGAAGCAGCGCTGCCGCACTCGGATCCGCTCCGTTGCCAGCCACAGCCCCAGGAGCAGCAGCAGCTCTTTTGAGGAGCCATCCCAAAGGGGTGTTTATTGTAGAAATGCTGCCCCGGCTGCTGCAGCCCCACACGCCCTCCCTGCCCCCAGGACCAGCAGCTCCTGCTGGGGTTTGAGCTCGGCTTTGGGAAAGCCTGGCAGCTCAGGCTGTGGGGCTGCAGAGCGCTCCCTGCAGAGAAACCGGCCAAGGCACGGCACAGATGGCAATAATTATAATAACAATAATAATTAACTGGGAGAGGCCAGGCCAGGTCCCTTTCCTCCTGCACCAGCCAGAGGTGCCAAGGCTCAGAGCTGCCTCTGGGTCCCTGGCAGGGCCGAGGGAAGGATTTCCCTTGAACTTCCACGTTAAAACAGCCAAAATCCCCACCCCAGGCTGGGAGCCCTCCCTGCCCCCTCAGCTGGGCAGTGCCAGAGCGGGAGGTGAAGCAACTCGGGCAGGTGGCCTGGGGCCAGCGTGGCACAGCCCCAGAGCCAGATGAGACCCCAGGAGAGGTGCCAAAATTGTCCCATGGCACAGCCAGGACACTGTGACCCCACGAGAGGTGCTAAACTCACCCCATGGCACAGCCCCAGAGCCAGCTGAGACCCCAGGAGAGGTGCCAAAATTGTCCCATGGCACAGCCAGGACACTGTGACCCCAGGACAGGTGCCAAACTCTCCCATGGCACAGCCAGGACACTGTGACCCCAGGACAGGTGCCAAAATTGTCCCATGGCACAGCCAGGACACTGTGACCCCAGGACAGGTGCCAAAATTGTCCCATGGCACAGCCAGGACACTGTGACCCCAGGACAGGTGCCAAACTCACCCCATGGCACAGCCAGGACACTGTGACCCCAGGGCAAGGCCAGCAGTGATTCCCAGAGCAGGGAGTGCTGCACACCTGCCAGGAGCTCACCTGGCAGGGTGACAGGGGCTGAAATCGGGCTCTGACCTTGCTGGGAACTGAGGTGGAGCCCCCAGCCCCGTCCTGGCAAAGCACCAGGACCTCTGATCCCTCCTATGCCTTTTGGTGTACTCGAGGTGCAGCCCCCAGCCCACCCCATATCCCACCCCAGAAAGGTGCTGGGATCTCTGATCCCCCTTTGCTCTTTGGGATGGCTAAAATGCAGCCCCAGCCCAGCCCACACCCTGTTCTGTCCCATATCCCACACCAGGAAGGCTCTGGGCTCTCTGATCCCTCCTGACCCATTTGGGATAATCAAGGTGCAGCCCCCAGCCCTATTCTGGGAAGGATCTGGGGTCTCTGATCCCTGCTCACCCATTTGGGATAACGAAGGTGCAGCCCCCCACACCCCATCCTGTCCCACATCCCAGCCCAGCCCTGCTGTGGGATCTCTGATCCCTCCTGACCCATTTGGGGTACCTGAGGAGCAGCCTCCCACACCCCATCCTGTCCCAGCTCCCAGCCCAGCCCTGCTCTGCACTCTCCGCTCCCTCCTCAGCGACTTGGGAGTCCCTCTCCCCCTCCGGAGGGCCCTGCTGGTGTCTGCCTGCTGACTGGAGCTGTCATTATCAGCTCAATAAATCTCTGGCTGGGGTTTTATTGAATCCCTGCCTGAGGGGGAACGAGCCTGGAAAGGTTGAGGAGAGCAGCGCTTTCCCACGCCTCAGCCACGCCGCCGCAGCTCCCGCTCGCATTCCGGGGCTGCCAGCGCTCCGCAAATGTTTGGACAGCCTTGAACAAATAACACACCTTTAAAAGAGGCCAGCATGAAATTTTTCCTCACCACCCAGGCACCCTCCCAGCGGTTCCCCCCTCTCCATCCCCCAGCCCGTGTGTGTGTGTGTGTGTCCGTGCCCCGTGCGTGCCTGCCGCCTCCATCCTCCCCTTCCTTTGTGTGCAGGGCTCGGCTGCGCTCCAGCTGCCTTTGGGGGGAGGAATCCTGGCAGTCCCGGCCCCTGCCTCGCTCCGGGGGCCGCCATGGGAAAAGGGAGGAGGTTTTTATTTTTGGTTTTTCTCCCGGCCAGATTTCCTTCAGCAGGTACGGGGGGTTTCTGCTGAGCCCGTGCCAGGCTGCCAGTGCTCAGCTCTGGATGCCAAGGTTTTCTCCTGCTCCAGGGGCTGGCTGTGACTCCTGGCAGCCACACAGCTCCTCTAATTAATGCCGCGGCTTCCTTCACACAGCCCCGCTGGTGGGGCCTGACCCTGACCCCAAAGGAGCTCCCCAGGGCACCGGGATGGAGCCGCATCCGCACGGCCTCGGGACGGGCTCCAGGACTTTCCTGGAGGCGTGGGATGAGCTCAGCAAGGGGCAGGGAGAGAGCCCCGAGCTGCTGGGGGGGCCTGGAGAGCGGATCCGGCAGCTGGGCCAAGGAGGAAGAAAAACACAGATGTGACAGAGCAGCATCAGCTGAGCACAGCCCCGACCGGGAGGGCTCAGAGCCTCCTGGGGATGAACCGGGGAGGGTTCAGAGCCCCCCTGGGGATGAACCGGGGAGGGCTCAGAGCCTCCTGGGGATGAACCGGGGAGGGTTCCTGAGCCCTTCTGGGGATGAACCGGGGAGGATTCAGAGCCCCCCTGGGGATGAACCGGGAAGGGCTCAGAGCCTCCTGGGGATGAACCGGGGAGGGTTCCTGAGCCCTTCTGGGGATGAACCGGGGAGGGTTCCTGAGCCCTTCTGGGGATGAACCGGGGAGGGTTCAGAGCCTCCTGGGGATGAACCGAGGAGGATTCTGAGCCCTCCTGGGGATGAACCGAGGAGGGCTCAGAGCCTCCTGGGGATGAACCGGGGAGGGTTCCTGAGCCCTTCTGGGGATGAACCGGGGAGGGTTCAGAGCCTCCTGGGGATGAACCGGGGAGGGTTCCTGAGCCCTTCTGGGGATGAACCGGGGAGGGTTCAGAGCCTCCTGGGGATGAACCGGGGAGGATTCAGAGCCCCCCTGGGGATGAACCGGGGAGGGTTCCTGAGCCCTCCTGGGGATGAACCGGGGAGGGTTCCTGAGCCCTTCTGGGGATGAACCGGGGAGGATTCAGAGCCCTCCTGGGGATAAAAACCAGGGTGACTTCCAAGCCTTCCTGGGATAAATCCGGGGAGGGTTCCCGAGTTCCTGCAGGATAAATCCGGGGAGGGTTCCCGAGCCTTCCTGGGGGAAGAACCGCGCAGCTCCTCCCAGATTTCCCCCCAGGCCGCTGCCACGGGAATGCAGCTGCGAGCATCCCAAGGGGGAATTTTGGGATCCTCTGCAGGGGGAATTCAAGGATCCTGTTCAGGAGAATTTCAGGATCTTCTCAAGGGGAGTTTCAGGATCCCGTCCTGAAGGACAGGGGCTGCTCGGGCTGAAGCCGAGCCGGTGGCAGGGGGCACAGCAGGTCCGGGAGGGGCCCCAGCTGCCGCTGATTCCCGGTTTTCCACGAGCCCGGGGTGGGATCGTGCCTGGCCGTGGCTGGGATGCGTTTGTGGGGCAGGAGGGGAGCTGGGGGCATGGATGGGTCGCGCACCGCCTGCCCGCTGCGTTCTGGGAATGTCAAACACCGCAGCCATCTCAACAGCTCCTAAAACTCCCCCTGCCTCATTTCCTGTTGCTGCTTTCCCAAATGCTGAAAGGCTTTGGGCTCCCGTGGATTAAAAAAAAAAAATATAGAAAAAAGCAAAAAGCCTGGAGAGAATCCAGGACTGAGATTTCTGCCCACTCGATCTTGGCTGTCAGCGCATCGTTAAAGGCGAGGCGGAGCCGCTGTGCTCCCCACGCATCCCCAGGCAGGGAGAGAAAACCCTGCTGGAGCAAACAAGTGACAATGACACTGCGATGGGTCCCCGGGAGGTGACAGGGACACGCCTGCCTGGGAGGGGACAGGGCCAGCAGCGCGGGGAGGGAGCTGGGGAGGGAAAGGCAGGGAGGGAAAGGCAGGGAGGGAAAGGCAGGGATTTATGGCAAGCAGCGCCTTGGCGTGTGCCAGGTGCCAGCCCCGCCTGGAATGGCACCCGAAAGGTGACACAAACAACACCACGTGGGGACAGCCAGGGCTGGGGCTGGGGCACAGGGGATGAGGAGGGAGAGGGAGCAGAGGAAGGGCAGGAGCTGGAGCACAGCCAGGTGGGAAGGCTGAGGATGGCATGGCACAAGGGACAGAGTTCCCCACGCTCCTCAGGCACGGGACAGTTTGGGCTCTGTGTGTGCCCAGTTTGGGTTCTGTTTGTGCCCAGTTTGGGTTCTCTGTGTGTGCCCAGTTTGGGCTCTGAGTGTGCCCAGTTTGGGCTCTGTGTGTGCCCAGTTTGGGTTCTGTTTGTGCCCAGTTTGGGTTCTGTGTGTGCCCAGTTTGGGTTCTGTGTGTGCCCAGTTTGGGCTCTGAGTGTGCCCAGTTTGGGCTGGGTGTGCCCAGTTTGGGTTGTGGGTGTGCCCAGTTTGGGCTCTGAGTGTGCCCAGTTTGGGTTCTGTCCACCTGTCTCACTGGGTTCATACCTCCTTCTTCAGCTTTCAGGAGCTGATGATGAGGAGAATTTGGGCTCCTGATGGAGTTTGGGTTCTTTCCTTCTGAACCTGGGCCTTGGAACATCCCAAAAACCATTCTGGACTTTCCAACATCCCTGAACCCACCCTGGGCCTTCCCAACATCCCTGAACCCACCCTGGGCTTTGGAGCATCCCTGAACCCACCCTGGGCTTTGGAACATCCTAAAAACCACCCTGGGTTTCAGAACCTCCCAAAACCCACCCCAGGCTGAACCCTGCAAGGTTCAGGCGAGGTCTCAGGCTGCTCCACTGCTGCAGCCGCCCCCAAAAAAAGCCCCAGGAACCTCTCATTTACCACGGGAGGCGGCCAAAAATCTCCTGTTTACTTTCAAGCCCTAAATGATCTGTTAGCAAAAGCGCAGACCACAGAATGGGTGGCCCCTTTCCTGGAGAAGCTGTGAAAAACCTGCCCGGTTCCTGCACCGGGAAAGCAAACAAATAAACATGACCCCGAGTGGGGTTTCAGTGCCTCCCTCCCACCCCAGCAGTGCCTGGCTCCCCTCTCCCGGAGAGCCCTGCAAAACAAACCCAGCCCGCCTGATAAGAACCAGCCCCGACAGCAACTGATGGGAGGAAGCCGGGGCTGCAATTAACAACCCGAAACGTTTTAAACAAAGGGCAAAAAGCAATCAGTGCTAGGTAATTAAAATGGATTAAAGCAGGCAAAAAAAAAAAAAAAAAAAAAAAAGTCGGAGGAAAATACTGGGAAGGGCTCCAGGCGGGCAGGATGGATAAGGATGGATAAGGATGGATAAAGATGGGAAATGTGCGTGCCGGGCCCGGCCGCTCGTGTTCCTCTGCTGCTCTGCAAATCCTGGAGGAGCTCGGGGCCGCCTGCAAGCAATTAAAGCTCACGGCACCCCGGGGAGGCCGAGGTTGCTGCACACACTCCGAGGTGGCTGCGGGGAGGGGAGCGGTGATTTATCCCGGTTTGGGGTGATTTATCCCAGTTCAGGGTGATTTATCCCGATCTGCGGTGATTTATCCCTTTTTGGGGTGATTTATCCAAGTTTGAGATGATTTATCCCGGTTTGGGGTGCTTTATCCCTGTTTGGGGTGCTTTATCCCAGTTTGGAGTGATTTATCCCAGTTTGAGGTGATATATCCTGTTTTGGGGTGATTTATCCCAGTTCGGGATGATTTATCCCGATTCAGGGTGCTTTATCCCTGTTTGGGATGATTTATCCCGCTTTGGGGTGATTCATCCCTGTTTGGGGTGATTTATCCCGGTTTGGGCTGTTTATTTATCCCAGTTCAGGGTGCCTTATCCCGATTGGGGTGATTTATCCCAGTTCAGGGATGATTTATCCCAGTTTGAGGTGCTTTATCCCAGTATGGGCTGCTTTATCCCGGTTCAGGGTTGATTTCTCCCGGTTCAGGGTTGATTTATCGCGGTTCTGGCCCGGGTGGGGCAGGGCAGCAGCCCCAGGTTTGTTTCTCAGCAGGCAGGGGATGGTGCCACGTGAGCAGAGGATTTTGGCTCCCCCGGCAGCCGCCGTGTGAGTTCTTCCCTCCGTGTTTATTTTTAGCACCTCGGCTGATGTCAGGAATGACAAATTTGGCACCCGAGCTCGGATGTGGCCGGGACAGGAGCAGCTCACAACAATAAAAACCTGAACAGACCCTGGCTGCCTCTTCCTCTTCCTCTCCCCCTCTCTGAGGTCTGTCCCCGGTGCGTTCCTGGCGCGGCCCCAGGGACACAGGAACGGCTCCCTGTCCTGAGGAGGAGTGGGAAATCTTGGAATGGTTTGGGTTGGAATGGTTGAAGGCCTTTGGAGGAGTAGGAAATCTTGGAATGGTTTGGGTTGGAATGGTTGAAGGCCTTTGGAGGAGTAGGAAATCTTGGAATGGTTTGGGTTGGAATGGTTGAAGGCCTTAGGAGGAGTAGGAAATCGTGGGATGCTTTGGGTTTTGGTTGGACCTTTGGAGGAGTGGGAAATCTTGGGATGGTTTGGGTTTTGGTTGAAGACCTTAGGAGGAGTGGGAAATCATGGGATGTTTGGGTTTTGGTTGAAGACCCTGCTTTTCCAACCCCTTCCATGGGCAGGGACACGTTCCACCGTCCCAGCATCCAGCCTGGCCTTGGACACTTCCAGGAATCCTCTGGAAAACCCCAGGAGCTGCTGGCAGGGAAGGCTTTGCCAGCCAACAATAACAACCAGGTACAAGTGAAGGAAAGGATGTTCCACTTGTCCTTGGGAGGGAGGGAGAGAAAAAATAAAAATAAAAGAGATCTGTCTTGTGGCTGTGTTTAAAGAGCAAATTCGTCACTGGAAAATGAATCGGATTTCTGGGATAGCGCATCCGCTCCGAGGGCTTAGCCTGGAAAAGAAAAGAAGGGATAGAAAAGGATAAAAATAAACCCCAAGGCTTCCCTTTTCCCGTGGGACAGCACTGAAGCAAAGCCTGGAGAGCGCGGCTTGCCAAGGCTCCCTGACTCCGGATTCCTTGGGTTTAACTTCCTCCAGCAGCCTCTGCCCCAGGCTGGGCTGAAGGCACTTTGGTTAATTGGCTGTCACTCTGATTGCAGTCAGAAGGGACCCTGGGCAGTGTCCTGGCTGCGGGGGAGATCGGGGGGACCATCAATCACCGGGGGCTGAGGCCACGTTCCGGAGCTGAGCCTTGTGCTGGGCCAGCCCAGCCCTGTGGAATTTCAGTTCCCGGTTCCTGGAGCACCTTGAGGCACACAGGGATCTGCATCTCCCTCCTTTTGGCACAATTTGCAGCCAGCTCTCTGAAGAACCAGCCTTCCCCTGAGATCCGTGCACTTGGCCCCCAGTTCTGCTCTCAGCCTTTGCAGCTGGGCTGGCCTGGGGTGTGGGAGATGTGTAAAATCCCAGAGCTGGTGATGGCATCACTGGCTGAACCATCCCCATCCCCATCCTGCATCCCTGGATCCTCCAGGAGGTGTCAAACCCCAGGCTCTCCGTGGCTGTGTGGTGCCTCCAGCTCCCTAAAATGTCTGGAAACCCAGGGACACCCAGAAACAGGAGGATTTCCCTCAATTTCTGACTGATCTCAGAGATCCCACCCCAAACACTCTGTGAGGGATCCATCAGCACGGGGCAGGCAGGAGCAGCTGGGATCAGAGGAGCTGGGATCAGGGGAGCTGGGATTAGATAGAGCTGGGTTCAGGGGAGCTGGGATTAGATGGAGCTGGGTTCAAATGGAGCTGGGTTCAAATGGAGCTGGGTTCAGAGGAGCTGGCATTAGAGGAGCTGGGTTCAATTGAAGCTGGGATCAGGGGAGCTAGGATCAGAGCAGCTGGGATCAGGTGGAACTGGGATTAGATGGAGCTGGGTTCAAATGGAACTAGGATCAGAGGAGCTGGGATGAGATCTGGCAGGGATCAGATGGAGCAGGGATCAGATGGAGCAGGGATCAGATCTGGCAGGGATCAGGACTCTGCCTGCACAACAAGGGAACGCCCAGCCACAGCCCGGGTCACGCTGCAGCCCCTCCGTGCTCGGGGAATGTACCCAGCGCTGCCTGCGGAGGGCAGGAGGTTATCCCGGTTATCCCGGTTATCCCGAGGAGCTGCTGCTCCCTAAGGGCGTTTCGGGGGCTCTCCATCCTCGGCAGGGTCGGTGCTGCTCCCTGTCAGAGCCCGCAGGAGCAGCCCATCCGTCTTGTGCAGCTGCCGGTGTTTTGGCTGGAGCAGATAGGAATTAGCGGCTGGGCAATGTTTGTTCTCACCAGGCAGGAGGGGAGGCTGACAGCGAGAGAAACGCGGGCCAGGAGAAAAAAATAGCCCTGGAGAGGAGGAAGGAAGGGGAGGGGATGTGTGCAAACACAGAAATAAACACACGCCGCGCTCCGGGGGTGAGCGGGGCAGGATGGAGAAGCGGCTCCGGCTCAGCCAACGCTGCAAACGCAGCACGGACAGTTTTGGGAAGGGGGATGAGCAGCGGCGAGGCGGCTGCACGAGTGACAGCGGCGGGGAGCGAGAGGAGGAGGAGGAGGGGGAGGATGACGAGGAGCTCCTGTGACACACGCCAGCAGCTCCAGTGGCGGCTGCGTGGGTGGCAGCGCAGGCTGCGTGCCTGGCTCGCCTTTCCCAGGCACGAAGCAGCTCCCCCCGCACGGAGAAATAAATGGTCATTAGGATGTGCCTGCTGTGCTCCCGGCCCTGGCCCTGCTGCTGCTGCTGCTCCCAGCCCGGTCCCTGCTGCTGCTCCCACCTCTGTCCCTGCTGCTGCTCCCAGCCCTGTCCCTGTCCCTGCTCCCACCTCTGTCCCTGCTGCTGCTCTCAGCCCTGTCCCTGCTGCTCCCATCCCTGTCCCTGCTCCCAGCCCGGTCCCTGCTGCTGCTCCCAGCCCTGTCCCTGCTGCTCCCACCTCTGTCCCTGCTCCCAGCCCTGTCCCTGCTGCTCCCACCTCTGTTCCTGCTGCTGCTCCCAGCCCGGTCCCTGCTGCTGCTGCTGCTCCCAACCCTGTCCCTGCTGCTGCTCCCACCTCTGTCCCTGCTGCTCCCACCTCTGTCCCTGCTCCCAGCCCTGTCCCTGCTGCTGCTCCCACCTCTGTCCCTGCTCCCAGCCCTGTCCCTGCTGCTCCCACCTCTGCCCCAGCCCCAGTTCCTCCCTGAATCCCTTTCCAAAGCACTGGAAGCTCCTGGTTCACCCCTGGGATGGCTGGGACAGGGTGGCATGGTGCCCAGGCAGCCGGACAAGGGGCACATCGTTAATTCCCAATTAAAAGACTTTCCTAAAACCTGGGAAAGACAAACCTTTAAACCTTTAAAAAGACATCCAGGCCAGGATCACACAGGACACTGAATTTTGGGGAGGTTGGAGCCTCTCTGGCTGTTCCAGAGTGTGGGATTTAAATAAACCTCAGCTGACCTGGCCCTGCCAGCTGTGGGCTCACTTTGGGTGATGTTTTTCTCCCCTTCATCCCCAGGTCCTGCTTTCCCTCATGGAAATCAGGAATGTCCAGGCCTGGGGAGCTCTGGGTGCCTGTGCAGCCTCGAGAGAGCCTGGTGCAATTATTGATCAGCCAATTTAGGTCAGCCTCAGCCGTTCTGCAGAGGATCAATCACCCCAGCCCTGCTCGGTGAAGCTTTAATCAGCGTGACAAAAGCTGAGCTGAGGGGGAGTTGGAGCTTGGCTTTGCCCTAGATATTTTTTTATTTCCCTTTATCTCCTGCTCTGCTCCTGTTGGTGAAACGGGAAGGAGCTGGAGCAGGAAAACACTTGGGGTTTCTTGGTGCCACAGCTCTGGATGGGCAGGGAATGTTTAGAGAGCCCTGATATGAATCCCAGTTACAGCACGAAGAGAGTTGGATTCTTAAAATAAGGTATTTTTAAAAAATTCTCCTCTTTGTGCTGCTGGAGGCTGGAAACGCCACCTGTGTGTGCTCTGCAGGATCAGATCTGGGAATCTGGAGACCAAAACACCGGGAACCCAGATTTAGGATGTGTTACATCACATCCTCCTTGGGCAGACACAAAGGGACTTAAAAAAAATCAACTTTTCTGGGGACAGTTGCAGGATCTGTCCCTTTTCCAGTGTGTCCCCCAGGGGTTCCCAGAGGGGCACAGCTGGAATCCAGCTCAGGGTTCCCAGGGGGGCACAGCTGGAATCCAGCTCGGGGTTCCCAGGAGGGCACAGCTGGAGCAGCTCGGGGTTCCCAGGGGGGCACAGCTGGAATCCAGCTCGGGGTTCCCAGGAGGGCACAGCTGGAGCAGCTCGGGGTTCCCAGGGGGGCACAGCTGGAATCCAGCTGGGCTCTGTCACCCAGTGCCCCCAAGCCCCTGCCCGGCTCGGGGGATGTGGAAATCCTCAATCCTCCCCCAGAACGGCTCCGGGAGGGGCCGATGGAGCTTCCCCCGCTCTGTCTGCGGCGCTCTGGGTGTTGGAATGCGGAGCTGGAGCCGTTCCCTCCCTCTGGGGAGCTCCGGGCTGACTCATGCCCTGTACCTTGGCTCCTTTTGGCGCTGCTGGCACCGATGCTCTCACTCTCTCTCTTCTCTCTTCTCCCTCTGGTTTTCTTTTTTTTTTTATTTGTTGGTTTGGGTTGTTTTTCGTTGGTTTGTTTTGTTTTGTTTTGTGTTTTTTAATTTTTAATGGGTTTTTAGATTTTTTAAATTATTTAAAATATTTTAAATTTAATTTTTTTTCTTTTTTTTTCTTTTTTTTTTTTTTCTTTTTATGGCTGGAATTTGTCCCCGCGGCATTGACCCTGACACGGACAAACACCAGCCGTGCCCTGGGGTTTTATGGGGAGCCAGCCCTTCCCTGCGTGCTCAGAACGTGGGGAAGGAGGGCAGCAGGGCAGGGGGAGGGTCCACCCACCTGAGGCCTGTCAGAGGGAACTGGGAATCTGGGAATCTGGGAATCTGGGAATCTGGGAATCTGGGAATCTGGGAATCTCACCCTCCTGGGCTGGACTTTCACCCCAGAGTGCTGCTGGCCCACGTCTGGCTGCGTGGGCAAACACCTGAGCTCCATCCCCTGAGAGAGAAAAGCCATTTTAGGGCTGGTAACTGAGAGGGACAATCCCAGCAGAGGGGCACTGGGAGCCTGGGATCCCCCTCTCCTCCAGGACTCCTCCTTTCCCAGCTGGAAATCTCCTCCCGTGCCGGCTGTGGCTGCTGCAGCCCCACACGCTCCCCAGCCCTCAGCCAGCCTTCCCACAGGGCTTTTTCTGCTTCTCCTCGCAGCCTTCAGGGCATTTCTGGGATTAAAATATCTCATTTTGGACCTGCAGCCTGGCAAGCAGCCGGGGGCCTGCAGGGAGCTCTGCTCCTGCTGCTGGCTAATGGGATTTGACTGGAGACAGTGGGGCTAAATGTGCCTGGGATGGGTAAATAACCATTTCTGAGGCATGTCCCCCTCAGCAGCAGCCTGCTGATGGCCCTGGCTGTTGTGGGGCTGTTTGTTCGCTCCAGGAACCGAGGCTGGCATTAATTGGGAGAGCAAATGCAGCACTGAAACCGCTGCAGTGGAAATGTGCCTCAGATTTATGGCCCCCCTTACATTTTACCAGTTTAAAAAATAGTGCAAACATTTAAACAGCAGTGGCAGTAAAGATAAAAATGTAACTTTGATTAGATAAAGGCTGCAGATACTCCTATTTACACCTGGACCATAACCTTTGTTTGCCTCACTTGCTGGAGGCCACTCAAGTGCAACAGCAGAGATTTCCTGGAGGCCCAGACACCTCCTGATGCTGAATGGGGTGTGGGGACACAGCCCCAGGGTAAGGGGACACAGCCCCGGGTTTGGGGACACAGCCCCAGAGTGTGGGGACACAGCCCCGGGGTAAGGGGACACAGCTCTGGCTTTGGGGACACAGCCCCAAGGTTTGGGGACACAGCCCCGGCTTTGGGGACACAGCCCCAAGGTTTGGGGACACAGCTCTGGGGTTTGGGGACACAGCCCCAGGGTGTGGGGACACAGCTCTGGGATGTGGGGACACAGCCCCAGGGTGTGGGGACACAGCTCTGGGGTGTGGGGACACAGCCCCAGGGTGTGGGGACACAGCCCCGGGTTTGGGGACACAGCCCCAGGGTGTGGGGACACAGCCCCAGGGTTTGGGGACACAGCCCTGGGGTTTGGGGTCCCTCTGCAGGAGGGGAAGGGGCTGGGAGCTGGTTTTGGGGTGGGATGTCCCCTCCACACGGGGCTGTGGGGACGGTGTCCTGCAGCAGGGACAGCTCAGGTGGGGACACTTGCAGCAGGGGCAGCAAACCCTGGCAGATGATGCTGCCTGTGTGAGGGTTCATGGGGCTGTTTGGGGTCTTTGGGGGTCTTTGGGGTGGGGATGGCTCAGAGAGCAGAGGGGAGTGGGGTGCTCCAGCTGGGACATCTGGGGACATTGGGACAGCAGAGATCTGGGGATAGGAACAACAGAGACCTGGGGACATTGGGATTGCAGAGATTTGGGGATTGGGACAGCAGAGACCTGGGGACATTGGGACAGCAGAGACCTGGGGACATTGGGATTGCAGAGATTTGGGGATTGGGACAGCAGAGACCTGGGGACATTGGGACAGCAGAGACCTGGGGACATTGGGATTGCAGAGATTTGGGGACATTGGGCTTGCAGGGATCTGCTGTCCCTGCTCCTCGGGGGCTCAGGAGAGGGACAGGACACCCAGAGCCTGCTGGGGCAAGGGTGGGATGTCACATGCCTGGAGCTGGGGCAGGCAGAGCCAAGGGCACTTCCCTGGGACCCACATCCCAGCGCAGGGAGGTCACAGCAGCCTCCGCCTCCCCACCAGCTGACATGCAATGAATGAATTAATTAATTAGCAGTGTCCCCACAGCCTGATCACCACAGCCAGACCCACAGCCTGATGTCCCAGGGCTTGGCAGAGGGGACAGACCCTCCATCCCTTCCCCGGGGGACACCAGCACCGCAGAAATTCCCTTTTTTTCCTTTTGGCTGTGCCCTGCTGCCAGCGAGGTTAAAGCAGTGCAGCCCTGGTGGCACTGCCCGCCTGCAAGCCACGTGTCAAGGGCACAGAGAAGCAGCCCTTGGGGACGTGGTGGCACATGCCTGGGTTGGTTTTTTTTTATTTTAATTTTTTTTTTTTTTTTTTTTGCCTGCGTCAAGCGAGCAGATTCCATTTTAATGTCACGCCCGTGCTGTGCGGTGGTGGGACATTCCTCCCAGCGTTGCCATGTGAGGCCAGCACGGTGTTTGGCTGCCCTTAAAGAGCTTTATCAGTTCCTGAAGTCACTCTGCAAACAGCGGCAGCCAAGGAGCCGGGGTGAGGGGCAGGAGGAGGAGGAGGAGGAGGGGGAGAGGAGGGAGGAAAAGGCAAGCAGGAAGAAAAAGGGCTTTGTTAATTTTAATGGGGTGTGTTATGTTCCTCCTTCATCTGGCAGATATGCCACACTGGGTGATGACAGGCCTCGGCCACCCGAGCCCCCCGGGCTCGTTCAACCCCCCTTGGCCAGCAAGGCCCGGCTCTGCAAAGCCCTGCCAGGCCGGGCTGAAGCGCGGCTCTGTTTTCATCACGGAAAAGCCTCCGGGCGCATATTTTTGTAATTAGGCTCTTTCTGCTCAGCAGTTTTTGCAGCTGTGATGACACTTGGGTGTCGCCCCCTGCTTTCTCACGCTCTCCCTGCCAAGGCTGGGCCGCCGCCAGCGCCGAGGTCGCCCCATGGCCCCGCTGGCCCCAGCGCGCTTCAGGCCGGCGCTCGGCGGTGGCAGCGGGCCAGGGTCCTCCCCGCGGCTGGGGAAGGCTGGAACAGGGAGCTCTGGAGCGGGGACGGGGCCCGGGGGTCACGGGAAGGGCCCAGGGCGGCCGCGCTGCTCCCGGCTGCCGGGCCCAGCACGTGGCCGGAAGGTTCTGGAACGGCTCCAGCCCGGGGATGCTCCACGCCCTGCCGGGGCTGCCTGGCCCGGAGATCACAATGAGCTCCTTCCTCAGGGTCAGGTGGAGCTTCCTGCACGTCTGGCTCTGCCTGCTGCTGCTTTTCCAGTGGCAGCACTGAGCCGAGCTGGGATGGCTCCTCTGCTGGTGTCCCTGCAGGGCCTGGATCCATCCATTTCCATCCTTGCAGGGCCTGGATCCATCCATTTCCATCCCTGCAGGGCCTGGATCCATCCATTTCCATCCCTGCAGGGCCTGGATCCATCCATTCCCATCCCTGCAGGGCCTGGATCCATCCAGCCCCATCCCTGCAGGGCCTGGATCCATCCATTTCCATCCCTGCAGGGCCTGGATCCATCCATCCCCATCCCTGCAGGGCCTGGATCCATCCATCCCCTTCCATCCCCATCCCTGCAGATCCCGATCCCATTCCTTCCCTCCCTCCCTCCTCACAGCCATGGATAAGTCAGGATGCTCCCATCCCATCCCTCCCTCCCTCCTATCCCTCCAGCCAAGAGGAGCTTTCCCCTTCCCATTTCCCTTTCCCCTTTCCCCTTCCCATTTCCCTTTCCCCTTTCCCCTTCCCATTTCCCTTTCCCCTTTCCCCTTCCCATTTCCCTTTCCCCTTTCCCCTTCCCATTTCCCTTTCCCCTTTCCCTTCCCCATTTCCCTTTTCCCTTTTTCCCTTCCCCCTTCCCCCTTCCCCTCCCCTCCCCTCCCTATATCCAGTGCCAAGTGGTTTTCCTGCACAGCAGACTGGGAATCCTGGAATCCTGAAATGCCTTGGGCTGGAAGGGACCTCAAAGATCATTTAATTACAGCTAAATCAATGCACTTAAGCGTCAATTAAGTAGGAAAATCCAGGTTTTCCTTCCACAGCGGAATTTCCCTCTGGTGCCACTTGCAGATTGAGCAGCCAGACCTACCAAAATCCCCCTCTGGAATCCCTGAAGATCCTCTCTGGACACCAGGTTATTTTTCATTTACCTGAAGAAAGCTTAAAAGCTTAAAAAGCTTTTTCTTTATAATAAAAATATATAAAAAAAAAATATATAAACTATATATATATATATATATATATATATATATATATATATATATATACATATATATAAACTCTCTCTATATATAAAAATATATATAATTTAAAAAATATATATAATTTTTAAAATAATATATATAAAATATAAATTCCAACCCCAAGCCGATTTTTCTGCTGACTCCAGGAGCTGAGACCTGGATGAAAACCACTCCAGGATGGGAAAAGCTCTGCAGAAATGAGGCTCAGCAGCAGCAGCAGCAGGCTCGCCCTGAAATTCAACTCAATCTTCCCCAGATCAGGGCCAGGGAAGGAGCCAGCAGCTCTGAAGGAGCTCACCAAAGTCATCTCATTTATTCTTATTACCAGGCCTTGCATGCCAGCTTCCCTGGAAAGATCTTCTGGAAAAATATCCAGAAGGAAATTAGATTAAAAAAAAAAAAGAAAAAAAAATCAATCAGAGCCTCCCTCTCTCCCAATTCACAAATCAGCTGGGTCAGAGCCAGATCATTTCTGGCTGGGCTTTTATGAGTGAGGGGCTGGGTTTGCTCCTCATTTCCCAGGTGGAATTCACTCTGGAGAATTCCTGGAGCTCAGGCTTGGTGCTGGCCTGTGGCTCGAGGGATTTCCCCCTCACAGCCGCCTCTCCCTCAGTTTTGGGGTGTTCCACTGGATACTTCCCGAGTTTTGGGGTGTTCCACTGGATATTTCCTGAGTTTTGGGGTGTTCCACTGGATATTTCCTGAGTTTTGGGGTATTCCACTGGATACTTCCCGAGTTTTGGGGTGTTCCACTGGATATTTCCTGAGTTTTGGGGTATTTCACTGGATATTTCCCGAATTTTGGGGTGTTCCACTGGATATTCCCTCCTCCTGAGTTTTGGGGTGTTCCACTGGGTATTTCCTGAGTTTTGGGGTATTCTCCTGGATATTTCCCGAGTTTTGGGGTGTTCCACTGGATATTTCCCCCTTTTCCATCACCCCCGTCCCTGTTCCAGCAGCTCCAGAGGACTCCAAGCACATTTAATTTGGCTTTTCCATGAATATTTTAGCCCAAAGGTCTCAGCTCGAGCAGAGCAGAGCCTCTGGTCAGGCCTTGGATTGGGGGCCATGCTCAGGGAATGCTGCAATTGCCACAAAACTCCTTTTTCTTTAACAAACCTTTCCCTGATTTGACCCCTCCATGCTCAGACATTCCCAGGAATATTCCCAGAAAATCTGGCCCAGCAGAAGCAGGAATGCCACAGCATTCACTGAGGAGCAAGCAGCAGAATGTGATATTTTTATTATTTTTTCCCCTGAGAATATTCTCAGGGCAGGTTCGTTTCCCCTGTGAGTCCTGTCAGGTTGAGCAGGCACGAGTGGCAGTAACAGGGATCAGAGTCCCAGAATTCCAGAGCCATTATCCCAGGGTTTATTATTATTTATTAATATTTATTTATTATTTCCTACTGGAATGGCAGCTGGGGGTGCTCCCCTGTCCCCCAGACCCATCCCCAGCCGTGGGCAGAGCTTTGGGATCAGCTCAGGCTCTTCCTCCTCCCCCCTTTTTGGGGTTGCTAAATATTCCCCAGTGATTTTCCTGCCTGGCTGATGCCATTTTTATAAATAGGCTGCTCATGCATTTATTATCTCTCCTTTGGAGGCACAGTGTGACACAGAGCTGTCTGTTCCCAGCTCGGAATGCTTCTCCAAATTCCCAATAAATCAGGAATTGCTGCAGCACCGTTTGAGCTCCTTGTCAGAAGGGGGTGAAGGATGAGAAACCCGCATTTAGAAAGAACTTCCAGATCTCCCCGTCCCAAACAGCTCCAGAGCAGGGACAGGACTCAGAGAACTGGCAGGGATGGAAAAAGAGCTGGGATGGGCCCTCCTGGTGGGAAAGGAGCTGGGATGATGGGAGAGGAGCTGGGATTATGGAAAAGGAACTGGGATGGGCCCTCCTGGTGGAAAAGGAGCTGGGATGATGGGAGAGGAGCTGGGATGATGGAGAAGGAGCCGGGATGATGGGAGAGGACCTGGGATGGGCCCTCCTGATGGGAAAGGAGCTGAGATAATGGGAGAGGAGCTGGGATGATGGAAAAGGAGCCGGGATGGGCCATCCTGGTGGAAAAGAAGCTGGGATGATGGAAAAGGAGCTGGGATGATGGAGAAGGAGCTGGGATGATGGGAGAGGGGCTGGGATGATGGAGAAGGAGCTGGGATGGGCCCTCCTGATGGGAAAGGAGCTGGGATGATGGGAGAGGAGCTGGGATGATGGGAAAGGAGCCGGGATGGGCCGTCCTGGTGGGAAAGGAGCTGGGATGATGGAAAAGGAGCTGGGATGATGGAGAAGGAGCTGGGATGGGCCCTCCTGATGGGAAAGGAGCTGGGATGATGGGAAAGGAGCTGGGATGATGGAGAAGGAGCTGGGATGGGCCCTCCTCGCTCCACCCTCTCCACCAGGGATGCTCCAGGTCCCTGCCCGGCCCCAGGGAGAAGGGAGGGCCAGCAGCTCCGGGTGCTCGCCCCGCTGCAGCTCCGGCTCCAGGAGAATTTGCCCTTTCACAGTTGCTTCAGCGAAAATGTCAGCGAATGCCAAACGCCCCGAGCCACAAACGCCGGGCGCAGGAGAGGCTCCATAAATCAGGCAGCAGTTAGTGGGAAAAAATCAGGTTCCAAGGAGCGAAGCAGTGGGATACGGGGTTGGGTTTTGTTTTTTGGGGTTTCTTCCCCCCTCCTCCGAGGCCGGGCAGCAGCGTTTGAGTTCATTATGCGGCGCAGCAGTGCAGGAATCCGTGCCATTGTCAGAGCAGGGCTGGTTTCTGTGGGTCGGGCGGTGAGTGTGGCTGCGGGTGGGAACAAAGGCGCCCCGCGATCACCTCTGCCTGCCCACAAAGGCCGGGGGGCTGGTGGCGCAGCCGGGAGCCGGGCGGGCACAGCTGTGACCAATCCAACACAGCTCCCCTCAATATGGAGTGACCCCGGTGCTTTCTGCAGCCTGCTCCGGGCTCATCCCCGAGCGCTCGCACAAAAGCCGGGAACAAACAAAACCTTTGTCAGCACTTCCAAGGCTTTCCCTCCGAGGGGAAAAAAAAATTCTTAAATATTTCATTAGGTTCTTCTCGCGCCTTTCTTTCTCCTTTTTTTAATTTTTTTTTTTTTACCTGCTCTGGGTTTTAAAAAAAATTAAAAAAAAAAGCCAAAGTGGACATGAAAACTCTGGGTGAACAAATGATTAAAGGAGAGGTTTAAAGGAGGGGAAGGGATGGGGGAAGCTCCTCGTGCTGCTGTCCTGGGTGGAATTACAAAGGGTAAAAGAAACTCTGCCAGGTGAAATAGGTTTTAAATGAAACTAAACTGAACTTTAAATAAGTTTTGGAGTAGTTTTTTTGTTTATTTAGGCAGACCAGCACTGAGAGGCCACAGCCAGAGGGGCTGGGGAGGTCTGGAAAAGGCTCTTGGGTACCTGGTGGGTGCATTCCAGCTCTTGGATGGTGGGAGATCCCGAGGGAGGTCCTGGAACCATGGAATGGTTGGGTTGGAAAGAGCTTCAAACTCAGCTCATTCCAGCCCTGCCATGGGCAGGGACACTCCAGCACCCCAGGCTGGCCTTGGGCACTGCCAGGGATGTGGAATCACCTGTGCCAGGGCCCCACCACCCTCCCAGGGGAGGATTTATCCCTAATTCCCCATCCAAACCTCCTCGGAAGCCAAAGATGTGAAGGCTGCAGGAAGAGGAGGTGGAGAAGGAAAAGGCAGAAGTTCCATCCCATCCCACTGATCCCATCCCACTGATCCCATCCCATCCCATCCCATCCCATCCCACTGACCCCATCCCACTGACCCCATCCCATCCCAAACCTCCCAATGACCTTTCCCAGGCTGGGAGGGCTCCCTTTGCTCCCCAGGCTCTCCCTCCACCCCTGAGCTCACAAACATTACAAACATGAAACACTTTCAATAACTCTGCCCTGCCACGGAGTCCATTCTGCTCCACTAAATGACTCTGACAGCACTTTTCCCTTTTTTCCCCCTTTTCCCCCCTTTTTCCCTGCCCCGATTCCAGGAGCTCCAGAGGGGAAGGAGCCAGGCACAATGGCCTCAACTCCTCTTTTGTTTCAGCCTTGATTTACCCCCCCTTTTAAGGACCCTCCTGAATAATTCAGTGTTATCACTCAGGATGATGCTGGATTATTACAAGGCTTCCTCCCTCCTGTCCTCCCCCTCCTCCTCTTCCTCCTCCTCCTCCTCCTTCCCCCCCCTCCCTTCCCATAACCTTTAAATTCTTTTCACACGTGAATGGGTTCAAAGGAAGTCGAGAAAGGCAAACACACAACGAGGAGGTTGCTGCTCTGCCCCTCTGCTGTCAGCTTGATAAATATAATGTGTCACCAATTAAAAACCCATTGCCATTCTGCTGCTGCAGCCCGGCCTCGTTAGGGCCCTCCTCCCGGGGTGGCTCCCAGGAGCTGCTGCTATCATTGTTGATAACAGAGGAGCTGCTTTTTCCCATCCTGGGCCATTTCAGGCCTCCACATTGGCATGTAAATAAGTTATTCACCCGGCATCACTTGCTGATAGAAAAATGACCATGAAACTCTTTGATTTTGGGTTTGCTCTTGTCACCGGCGCACAATGAAATCAAGAGTTGCAGTTTTCTGGCTGGGGCTTGTGGAGGGCTTTTATTATTTTTTTTTCCCTCCTTTTTTTTTTTGCCTTTTCTCTTTCCCAACTCTCCCCTTGCAGCATTTGTATGGAAATGGTGCCATCCCACAATTTAATGCTGGGGTTGACCTGCGAGCTGTCCCCACTCCAACAGAGCAGATCCTTGTTTATTTTTGCCCTCCCCAGGAACATTCAAAAACAATTTGGGTCACACAGGAAAAGCTGTTGGCTTTTCCCCCTCGGTTTTTTGGGTTTTTTTGGGCTCTCAACGCCTTTGGAGAGGAGAAAGGCACCCCTGGACTCTTCCCCATGGGGAATCTGGGACAGCCCCACAGCTCTGCCCTGCCCCAGGGTGCAGCCAGGGACGTTTTCCCTGGAATATTGATGCATTCCTTCAGCCTCCTGCCTCTCTCCAGCTGCTTTTCCCGGAGGGATTTGCATTCCCCTTAGCAGCTCCCAAACCATTCCTGTTTTCCCCTCATTCTGCCTCAATTTTGGGGTGCTGGGCACCTTTCCCAGGGGTCAGAGCTCACCCACAGCCTCTGGGAGCTTCATTCCCTGGCACCAAAAGCCCTGGGAGCTTGGTCCTGTCGCTGCTGGGTCCCAACACAGCAGCACCAGGTGAAGGGGATTTATTCTGGGGCAGAAAGCTGGTGGGAATTCATTGGAAAACTCCAGGGAATCTTGTGGGTGAAATGTGGAGATTTGCTGTGATCAGAGCTCCTCATTTCCAATTTAAGATCTGCAGTGCTTTAAGATCTCCACACCAACCTGAGCTGGGACAAATCCAGACAGAAACCACCAACAACCTCTGAGGCCTTTTTTTTTTTTTTTTTTTTTGGCCTCTGTTTTGTGTTGTTCGGGTTTTTTGTTGTTTTGTTTGTTTGTTTGTTTTTTTTTTAACTTCAGCAGAGCTTTTGGGGAGGGATGGGAGAATCTTTCATTCAGGGGAGCTGGGCCCGTCGGGTTTGAGTGATAAAGATGCTTCTGTGCAGCGTTTGAAGTGGAAATTCATGCAGATTTGGAGCCTGGATGCTCCCAGCAACGTTCTGGGAAGCTTTGCTTGTTAGATCCGTGTAATAAAAGTTCCTCCCTCCCAGCCCAGCTCATCCCCAGCTCATCCCCGGCCTCTCTCCGGGCACAGTCTGGAATCGCTGAAGTTCCCCCTCGCCTGCCAAGCACCACCTGCAAGAGGGGGAGTTCCCTGGAGCTGGGAGACAAAAGGATTTGCAATCAAAGCCTCGGAACAGGGGGGGGAAAAAGGAAGGAAAAAAGCATCAAAAAGTTTTTCCATGTTCTGGGCTGTCTGGGAAAGAACTGTGGGGTTTTCTTGCTTCATTTACAGGCTATGGGAACGGGGATGTCTCCCAAAATCTCTTATCTCCCTTTTTGGTGGGAAGAGGATGATGGAATTTAAACCTGTGAGACACAAATTTGCCTTTCTGGGCAGCGTTGCCCTTGCTTGGCTTCCAAGAGAAACGTTTCAACTTTGGTGTGGAAAAATCAGGATTAAACTCGGTGGGTGAAGCAGAGGGAAGAGAACAAATTGGAACTTTTATCTTGTATTCCCAATCTCATTCCTCTTTTTTAACTGAATGGGTTTTGAGGAAGTTGAGGGGTGAAAAATTCCACAGCAAAAGTCTGTGAGTGAATCAGGGCTTTGGAATGAGATGATCTTTAAGGACCCTTCCAACCCCAAACCTGGGACTCCAACCCCAAACTCTGCGGTTCTATAAAGAGAATTTCATTTTTCAAAAGTCCTGAAAGAGAGGGGGGAGAAAACCGTGGCCTTGTGGGGGAAATGGGAGGGGAGATGTGGAGTGGGAAAATCCATCTGGGGATGGGTGGGAAGAGCAGGACAAGAGTTTTGCTCCCCAAGGAAATCCTTTCCCAGCAGGTTTTGGGCCAGCAGGAACAGGGGAGGAAACAGAACCTGAGGCATTCAGGAAAACGCTGGAAATGCCTTAAAATTACAATTACAATGAAATTACAATTACAATTATTACAATTAAATTACAATTCTTGTGCGACCTGAAAGGCCTTTCTGAGCTTTTCTCCCCACTCAGGACCACGGGATGACTTTTCCCTTCCCCCTCCAGAAATTATTCCCTTCACCTTTAGTTTGCCACCCCCAAAACCAGGCTGGAGCCCCGATTTTCTGCCACTCCCACCCCTCCTGCTGCTGCCTCGTTATTCTTTAACTTCCCAAGGCCCCGTTTCCCTGCGGAGCCCCGGGGCAGGAGCCGGGAATGTTTATCCCGGGAATGTTTATCCGCTGTCCCAGCCCCGGGGTCACCCCGGGGATTGTCACCCGAGCCCCCCTGCCCTCCTTAGGGATGCACCGGGCTGTCAGTAACGAGGCCACGAGGTTTATTCTCCCCATCTCAAAAGATAATCTGGGAATAATTGGGACTTAAGGAACTGGTGGGAATCTGATTTTTTGGCAGCGCTGCCATTCAGGAAACAGATGGACATCTTATTTCGCCCTAATTTGATGGGCTTGCTTGACAAAATGGCAGAGGTTGCACTTTGCTACAATAATCAGCTGCCACTCAGACTTTGTAAGGGGCTTGTGGAGGTTTCTTCTTAATTAGAGCGTGGCTCCCTATCGGGGAGGAGGTGATTCCCAGCAGCTTCTCTGCCTCTGGAGCCTGGAAAAGAGAGGGGAAAACCGAGGGGGTTTTCGGGTTTGTGTCAGATTTGGGGGTTTTTAAAACTCTGGTTTGGAAAGTGGAGCTTGGGAGGGAGCTCATTGTGCGGGAATAATGAATTCATGGATTTGCTCCCTCTGCCCCGGGGCAGCTTTCCCTGGGCTGGGGGGCGCCTTGGGAAGCTTTGGAAAGCCTCGGGATTATTCCCGGGTTTGCAAACCCCACTTTTCACTTGCAAAAAACTTCCAGTGCTGCCGTTTAACCCCTGACCTCCCGTGCTGCCTCCCATCCCTCTCCAAAGGGGATCCTCTGGGATCCCAGCCCCTCTCAGGCTGCTTTCCTTGCTGTCCCCTCTGCAGCTAAAACCCCACATGGAGCTTTGTTAATGAGGCAGATATCATCACCCCCACCCCTGGGAAGTGCTGGAATCACCATCTCTGGGAAAGCTCAAAAATTGAAGATTTTGGTGGCACTGGGAGAAATGGTTTGGTGGCAATGCTGGGGGTGCTGGTTCCAAGGTTGGATTTCAGGATCTTGGAGTTTTTGCCAAACTTTTCCAAAAGATTTGGGACTTTCTCCCAGACTTAACGACTCTGTGATTCTGTGTTCAAGCCCCTCAATCAGGTGCTGATGGATTAAAGAGCCAGCCCAACCAAGCTGCCACCAAACCCAGACATTTGATGTCCCTTTTGCTTTCCTCATTCCTGTCCCCTTGGAGATTCCATTTTTCCCAGCAATTTCTGTGGGCAAAGCTGAAATTATTGAGCAGCCCAGGAACTCCAGACTGGGAGAGGGTCCTGCCCCATTCTGCACAGGAGGAATAAAGGGAATTCCAGAGGGATTTGTGGAATGGGAGGTGAAGGATGCACAGACTTTTCCAGGGGCTCATCTGCCACTCTTGGCTATGCTGTTGGACATCCATCAATCCCTGGATATCCATCAATCCCTGGATATCCATCAATCCTTGGATATCCATCAATCCCTGGACGTCCATCAGTCCTTGGATATCCATCAATCCCTGGCTGTCACTAACTCTGCCTTTCTTGGTGTTTAGGAGCAGTGAAAAAGAACCCACTGAGCCCTTTTGGATTGGAAAGGGACTTGAGGGTCATCCAGTGCCACCCATCCCATGGGTCCCACCGGCCCAGGCTCCTCCATTCAACCTTGGCTTGGACAATTCCAGGGATGGGGAATCCACAACTTCTTTGTGCCTCTGGTTGTGGCAGCCCCTCCGTCCCTGGTTGTGGCATCACCCTGAGCCTCTCCACCACTTCTTCCCCTAAAAACCATCCAGAGGAGCAAACCCTCCTCCTCCATGGAGATCCTCACTAAAAATCAATTTCTCCTTGCTGCCCATCAGCTCGGGGATGTTTTTTCTCTTTGCAAACCTCCAGGGTGACCTTCACACTCCTGCAGGCTGCAGAGGAGCCAAAGTTTACAGCAAGGTCATTCCAGCTGCTCCAGACACAGCCCAGGCCATGGAAGGGATCCCAGGAAACTCCTCAGGGATTCCAGAGCCCTCCACCCACCTCGGAGCATCCCCTCTTGATTTATTCTCCCCGCAGATGAGGTGGTTGCAAGGATTTCAAGAAGCCCATCTAATGGAGTGCTGGAAATGATAAATCAGTGGGGCTTTGTAAAGGTTATTACTTTAAACAAAGAGGGGCTTGAATGGAGCCAATTAAACGGCACCTGAATTGATAAACAAACTGCTTATTGTCGGGGGCTATTCTGCAGCTCTGGGGGTCCCCCCTCGCTGGAGGCCTGGGGATAAATTTACATGTGATTGGAGTTTAATGGGCCGCAACAGGCCTCCCATCCCATCGCCATGGCAACCGGCCCTTTCTCCAGCTTTTAAACAGTCTGCACTGGCCTTTTATGATTGTCTGCTGCTGGCAGCCCGACGGGGTGGGCCTGCCTTGTAGCAATTTGTTTCTGTCCCCGGGCACGGCCCGGCCAGGCCATGAATATATCTGGGGGGACACGGCGACAAAGGGCCGGGCCGAGGGGGCTCCATGGAGACCCTGGCACTGGAATGGTGACATATGGTCCATGCTGACCCCAGGCAGCCCCACAATGAGCAGCCCTCAGCTCCTTTTTGGTCCTTGGCCTGCCTAGGCCGGGCCTATTCATGGCTAGGCCAAGGCGGCTGGGCCTAGGCCGCTCCCCCCGCGTGTTTGGGGGCTTTGCTCCCGCTGAAATCTCAGCACTAAAGGGAGAATGGGAGAGGGGAGGAAGGAGATAAAGGCAGGAAGAAAGGGCTCTCCATGTCCCAGAGATGTTTGCTTTCCTCTTGATTGGAAGCTGAATGGGCGTGGGTCGCAGCAGGGAGAGCTCCTGGTGTTGGAGTGCCAGAGCAGTTTGGGGTCCAAGGGACCTGAAATCCCAACCAGTGCCATGGACAGGGACACCTTCCACCATCCCAGGGTGCTCCAACCCGCCCTTGGACACTTCCAGGGATAGGGCAGCCATGGCTGCTCTGGGAATTCCATGCCAGCCCCTCATCACCCTCACAGGGAAGAATAAAGCCACAGGGATGCTGATTTAATCAGAATATTGGCATTTTCACCCTCTCTTTTCTGTTCCCTCCATTCCTTGTCCCTCTTCCACTCTCCTGGAGCCCCTTTGGGCACTGGAAGGGGCTCTGAGCTCTCCTTTTCTTCTCCAGGTGAACATTCCCAGCTTTTGAAGGGGGATCAGGCTGAGGGTCCCCCTGGCTCTGGATCTTCCTGGATCCTGCCTGGATCCCTGTGGAACCCCCTGGATCCCCCCTGGATCTCCCCTGGATCCCCCCTGGATCCCCCCCGGTACCACAGCCAGCACTGAACACATCCCACAAGGACAAGGGACTGCAAGATACCCAGCCCAGCCCAAATCCCATTTTTTCCAGGTGACTCAGGTGTCAGAGCAGCTGGCTTTGTCCCTCCCTGACCACAGCAGGGACCTCGTGACTGTAAAAGCTGATTTCTGGTAAAGGCCCCACCTGCCAGCTCTGCTCAGTGACCCCACAAGCCAACAGGATTTGCATGTGGACACCTAATCCTGGGCTGTTCTTCCTCCAAGTCTGAGGGAGAGCCCTGGGCTGGGATCTCTGGTGAATTAATCTGGGAGTCAGACTCATAAAAGTCACCAGAAGGAAGCTGCCACACCAGTGTTGTGCGGGGAGAACAAACTGGGCAAGAAAATCAGGAATTTCAAAAAAAAAAACCTTCTTTAAGCAGGGAAAATGAAAAATCCCCTCAATAATTGATGTACCAAACTTTGCAATGCTCGCAAAAATGCGGATTTTGTGCTTGGAGAGGAGAATTTCTCCCAAGGGTGGCTGAGCCAGGATGCTGGGGGTGCTGTCAGCCCCTCCTCGCTGCCCTCCCCAGCCCTGGAGCTGGTGTGAAGGGCCTGGGATCAGCTGCATTCCCCCTTTCATCTCAGGGTGTGACTTGGTGTCCAGCTGCACCACCAGGGCCCGTTATCCCCTTATTTCCTGGCAGTTTGGTGGTCACAGGCACAAATTCCAGGGTTTCCTCCCTGTCCCAAGGTGTTGTGGCACTTGGACAGGGAATTCCTGCAGCCAGGACTGGGAGAGCAAAAATTCCAGGGGCCCTCTTGTCTCAAAATCCAGGGTCCCTCTTGTCTCAAATTTCAGGATTCCTCTTGTCTCAAAATCCAGGATTTCCTCTTGTCTTGTGGCACTTGGAGAGGGAATTCCTGCAGCCAGAACTGGGAAAACGTGAAATCCAGGAGTCCTTCTTGCCTCAGGAGTGTCACAGCACTTGGAGAGGGAATTTTTGTTAATGAGTGCTGGGAGAGTAAAAGTTCCAGGGTCTGTCTTGTGTCCAAGTGTTGTAGGATTCAGAGAGGGAATTCCTGCAGCCAGGAGTGTGACAGAGCCATCCCAGAGGCTGCTCTCCAGGAGGTCTCTTCCAACATCTCCTTGGGACACAGGAATTCCATCTTTTTTCTCTGCCATGATTCCTGCAGGTGCCTGAGGTGCAGGTAAATGCCTTTGCAGCAGGGTCTTAAAAATGATGGCAATTAAACCAGTGAAATCCCCTTTGTCTGGGGAAAAAAAGCTTTATTAATATTTTATCAATATTTCCATTAATATTTTCATTAATATTTTCATTAATACATCCAAGAGTTGTTCTCAGCTGGAGATTTAACACCTGAATTTGAAATCTCCCAGTTTCTCCCAGGAAAAACCAGCTCTTCTCTTTGGAATTCTGAAATTCTTTATTTGGGATATTGCACCCACTGAAATTCTTTATTTGGGGTATTTATCAGCCCGTTTTGATGTGGCTTGGGGTTTTTTAAATCAGTTTTTGAAGGAGTCTTCACCTGGATCCATGCAGGGCAGGCAGGAGACAAAACTCCCCCCAGGACACCAAAATTCCCTCTCCTTCCCTCGCCATTTGCTTGGGAGGGATTTTCCTGCCAAGTTTATGGCCAGGCCTTGCATTTGAAAGGAAAATTGCTCTTCTTGAGCTGGTGAGAGCAGGGGAAGAAAAAACACAAAGCAAAAGGGGAGGTGAAAACCTGGCCAGAGGCCTCCAGCTGCAGGAGGAGCCCGCGGCGTTGTCCCGGATTTTCCCATCCCAGCCCGGAATTCCGGCGGGTTTGCTTTTCTAAACAGGATCTGGGCCTTGCAGGACATGCCCAGCCCTGAGCAGGATGGTTTCATCAGCAGGGAGGAGGAAAGGAAGGCGCTGAGGGTGAGGATGGAGGGGAGGAAGTGACGCCAATCCCGCCCCAATCCCCACATTCCCCCCAAGTTTGGGAAGGAGCCCTGGCCTCCCGTTCTTTGTTGATTGTCCCGACATCCCTCCTGCTCCTCGGCAGCAGGGCAGGCTGGGGCTGTGGAGGGAGGAAACACAGCCCAGCTTTTCCTTGGGATTGCTGTGAGAGGGGAGTTTTCCATTGGAAATCTGGGAATTTGCACCAGGAGGAAAAGGCTACCATAAGGAACTCCTTCCCTAGCGAAGCCTCGTCCACAAAGCCAAAGCAGGAGGCTGAGAATGTTTTTGATTGGGATGAAAGCAATAGAAATAACCCCAAAGAAAGGAGAAAATCCTGGTTTATGGCATCCATTTGGTCCTTAATGGGATCATTCCCGCGTTTCTCGCAGCCTTTAACATTTGGGCCGGCCATAAAGGGCCTTTTCCTCCTCTCTGCCCTCCTTCCCTCCCCAGGTGGCTGCTCCAGCCTCCCACGCCACCTGACCCCTTGGAAAATCCTTTCCCAAAGCTGCTGCCTGCTGCTCTCCCCATATCCCAAAGCTTTCTGCTCCAAATCGTTGGATGAAGCATTTTTTTGGACTTAGAGGTGGGGTAATGAGAGGTGTTTTAAAAACTTGAATTCTATTCTCAGTGTTACGTGAAGGGTGAGACAATACAGATGTAATTCACGCTGTTACAATCAGAAGCCGAATATTTTTTATTCTACAAATTCATTTCCCACACAAAATATTTTTTGTTCACCCTGCAGGATAATCACTGTCTGCCACAAAAACGTTTCCAGGCTCCCAGAGAGTTCCCTGTGTGTGCCACAGGAAAAAACAGCTCCAGCCCTGTAAACACAGCCACTTCCTGCCCTGCTCCCAGCACACAGCAATGCTGACCCAAATTTACCAAATTTCCTCCAGAAATCCTCCTTGCTTTCACCCATCTCCAGCCAGGTGGAAATGCCAGCTGCTCTCTGCAGGGCTGGGCTGTTCCAGGACATTCCCAGCCTGTCCTGCTGGGGAATTTCAGTGGTTTTGGACAATCCTGTCCCACAGCTGGGGCTCCACGTGTCTGACACCAGCAGGAGCTGGCAGCAGAGCTCTGCAATGTCACAGGGGATGCTTTGGTGCCACAGGGAAAAAAATGACAAGAAATTGCTGCTTAAAATGGGGGAAATCTGATTTTTTTTTTTTTTTTTTTAAATCTAAAGAGTGGCTGCAAGGTAATTTCTGGGAGTTCTGTGTTTTTCTATGCCCTGGAATGCATTAAACCCTCAAAGGCGGAGGGAAGGGCTCCTGCTGAATAGCCCTGGGCTCTGGCAGTGTGTGAGGGAATTGTCACCTCTGCCACCTCTGTCCCTGTCACTGCAGGGTCCCTGTGTGCCACCCCCACACCTGGCCAGGTGTGAGCCCAGGCAGGGTCAAGGGCAGGGAACTTTGGGGACAGCTCAGGGGTCAGTGTGGCACAGCTGGAGGAGCAGGGACAGTGCCAGCCCTGGGGACACGTCAGGCACTGCTGTCCCAGCCGCACAAGGAGCTCTTTCAGCCCAGAGCTGCTTCCAGGGGTTTTTCAGGATGCCGGACTCCCCGAGGGCTGGGACGCACGTGCCACAATGTGCCACTGCTGGTGGCTCTGGGGATTTGGGGGCAGCCCTGAGCTCTGGCATGGGGCATTTGTGCAGGACAAACCCAGCAAATGCCTGCCCTGAGACACCCAGCTGTGCTCTGGGGGCTCAGCCTGTGTTTGTGAGGGATACATCGGTTTGAAATATAATTTAAAATATAATTTAAAATGTCATTTGAAGTGTAATTTGAAGTGTAATTTGAAGTGTCATTTTCCCCCTTTTCTAGCAAAGAGATGGAGCCGGTGCTGAGTTCTGGGCTCTCCCCAAGCCCCATCCTTCCCCCTCTGCTTTCCCTCCCCATCCCGGGAATGGGACAGGGCACAAACCTGCGAAGTGTGGGGCGGGAGGTGCCCAGTGAGCCCCTGTGACCCCAGAGGGCAGCGGGGCTGGCTGCAGACGGGAGGCGCACGCCCGGCGGGGCGGCGGCAGCAGCAGCAGCCGGTAATGATGGCTGGATTCCGGTAATCAGCGAGCAAATAACGCGGCCACACCCGGGAGGGACCGGCCCGGCCGGCCCGGCAGGTCCGGGCTGAGGCAGGAGGGGCACGGGGAGGCTGCTGGCCATGGGAACCTCGGGCTGGGAGGGGCTGGGAATGGGAATGGGATGGGAATGGGAATGGGAATGGGAATGGGAATGGGAATGGGAATGGGATGGGATGGGATGGGATGGGAATGGGAATGGATGGGATGGGATGGGAATGGATGGGATGGGATGGGATGGGATGGGATGGGATGGGAATGGGAATGGGAATGGGAATGGATGGGATGGGATGGGATCCATGGGATGGGATGGGATGGGGTGGGAATGGGAATGGATGGGATGGGATGGGAATGGATGGGATGGGATGGGATGGGATGGGATGGGATGGAATGGGAATGGGATGGGAATGGGAATGGGAATGGGAATGGGAATGGGAATGGGAATGGGAATGGGAATGGGAATGGATGGGATGGGATGGGGTGGGAATGGGAATGGGAATGGATGGGATGGGATGGGATGGGATGGGATGGGATGGGATGGGATGGGATGGGATGGGAATGGGAATGGGAATGGATGGGATGGGATGGGATCCATGGGATGGGATGGGATGGGATGGGATGGGAGCGTGCCCAGGGATGGGGTGACTCAGGAGCAGGACAGACCCAGGACATGACTGGGAGAATCCTGGGAGAGCACTGGGACAGACATGGAAGAATCCTGGGAGAGCACTGGGACATCAGTGGGAGAATCCTGGGACAGCCATGGGACAGAACTGGGACAGAACTGGGAGAATCCTGGGACATCATTGGTAGAGCACCGGGAGAATCTTGGAACAGCACTGGGACAGCACTGGGAGAATCCTGGGACAGATCTGGGAGGATCCTGGGACAGCACTGGAATTCCCCTGGAAAATCTCTGGGACACCCCAGGACAGCCCTGGGACCCCTTTATTTGTGCTTATTTGTGAGCAGAGCTCCCTATAAAATCTGCCTCCCCGGTATTTTCAGGAGTTCTCTGCTCCCCCCAGACCATGGAGCCCTCCCCAGTAGCCTGGGCAGCCTCGGGAGGGATCTCCAGGCAGAACAGGGGATGGAGGAGCTGCCCCTCCTGTCCCCTGCAAGCCTTTGGCTCCTCCGGATCCCCAGCCAGCCCTGGCTGTGTCCTCTTGGATAAAAGGAGAAGGATTTCTCTGCAGCAGCATCTCCCCACCAGAAAAACCCCGTCCCTCAAGTCCTGTCAGCCTCAGAACGAGCCCTGGAGCTGCTCTGGCACCGAGCAGGGAGGAAAACAAACAAGCAAGGAAATCAAACCCTGGGAGGGAAAAAAAAAAAATAAAAAAAGCAACGTGTGTGGAAGAGAAGTCAAGGGCAGGCAGTGATGGGCAGGAGCAGCCCTGCCACTTGCAGGCATGTCAGGGCACAGGAAAACTCTGCAGGCACGGATTGAGCATCCCAGGGAGGCTCAGCTCAGTTCGGGGGTTCTGACAGCTCTGGGGGGGCAACCCTGGGGCACAGGGGCCGTGAGCACATCAGGACCCCAGCCTGGGGGACAGGGGCCGTGAACACATCGGGGTTTGGGATCCCAGCCCCAGGAACAGGAGCCATGAGCACGTCGGGGTTTGGGATCCCAGCCCCGGGACAGGGGCCATGAACACATCAGGGTTTGGGATCCCAGGAGGGGCCATGAACACATCAGGGTTTGGGATCCCAGCCCCAGGGACAGGGGCCATGAACCACATCAGGATCCCAGCCCCAGGGACAGGGGGAGGCTCTGTGCCAGGGGACAGAGGGCTTTGCTCACCTGTTCTGGGGGTTCTGGTTCAATATCCAGCCCTGCCAGCACCCTCTGTCCGTGCCCGGTGCTCTCTGAGCCAGGTGGGATTCCCAGGTGAGGGTGAAGAGCCCTGGAAAAATTCCTGAGCCCTCTGGGCTCAGGGAAATCCTTTCCCTGCAACTCAAGGGCCGTTCCTTTTTATTTTAGGAGGGCCAGAAAGAATGGAATCCATTGTAGGGAAAGCTGGGAAAGGCAGGAGCAGGTCCTTAATCCCAGATCCCACAGATCCCAGACCCCACAGATCCCGGGGTGCTGGGATCTGTCCCACAGCACTGGGATAAAGCTGGAAAAACCCCAAAATCCACGGAGTCAGAGCTTTAACCGTGCTCACCATGAAGCCAGGTCCCCACGTGCTGCATTCACACATTTTTTGGACATTCCCAGGGATTCCAGCACTTCCCTGAAGCACAGAAAACCCCGGGAACGGAGGGGAGCAGAGAGAGGGGGAGATTCCGAGTGGGGATGAGGAGCATCCAGGCAGGAATTCCTGATTGTCCCTCCCCACATCTGACTGGGGGCGGGGAGCAGCCTCTGCTGTGCCAGGGCAGCAGTGGAGCAGGGGGAGCAGGGGTTTATTGCCTGCTGAGTGCTTTTCCAAACCTGCATCTCACACTTCCAGCATTCCCTTATCCCTCTGAGGCAGGAGGGGTTTTATCTTTATCCAGCACTGCAGAAAAAAGGCCCTTCCCCCCCAAAAAAATTATAAAAATAATGCATATAATATAAAAATATAATATAAAATAATATAAATATAATATATATAATAAAAATATAATATTAAATAATATAACTATATTATATAAAATATAATAAAATATAATATAAACATTATAAAAATAAAAATTCATAAACCCAGCTGCCTTAAAACATGAACCTCTTTTCCCAGCCCATGCTAATAATTTCCTCTTATTCCAGGCTTTACTGGGACTCCTTTCAAGGGCTGCCCCCCTCGGTAAATGGCACATGACTCAGGCCGGGAGGATTTCCTCCCCGCTGGGACCTTTAATGTGGAAAGCAGAGGTGTCAAACAAGCGGCTCAAAGCCCCGTGGTGGCCCCGGCCAGTTCCACATCTGGCCTGGATCTCGGTGCTTAACACGTTTTAACTCTTTTGCCCCGAGCAGCTCCGGATTTCCCTCGGCAGCTCTCGCTGGAGGAGCCGCTGGAGGAGCCGGGGTTAGGTTGGATTTAAGAGGCTGCGGGGAAAAGCCAAAAAAAAAAAAAATCAAAAAAAGGGGAAAAAAGGAAAAAAAAAAAAAAAAGGAGAAAAAGGAGAGAAAAAGGAGAGAAAAAGGAGAGAAAAAGGAGATATTGAAGGGTTGAAAGGAGGGAGCGGGGACGGAGGTGGGACCAGCCTAGAAGGGAATTTGGGAACCTGATTTGGAATTTGGGAACCTAAAAGGGAATTTGGGAACCTTGGATGCTCTTCCTGTGCTCCCAGCCCCGCAGCTCCTTCCTGCAGATCCCTGGCAGGGCAGCGCTGGAGAATTCCAGCATCCATCCATCCATCCATCCATCCATCCATCCATCCATCCATCCATCCATCCATCCATCCATCCATCCATTATCAGCCCCATCCCAGCCCTCCCTGCACATCCTGGGAGATGGGATCTGGCCGGGCACAGGCTGGGTTTGGCTCTGAGGGATCCCGGAGGAGCAGCACATGGAAACTGGGAATTTCCATCCCCTGGAGTTTGAGGCAGGATGAAGAGAATGGGAGGAAAATCCTGATGGTGCTGCCCTGGGAACTGGGAGGGAAATGCAACACCAGAACCTCCAGGATTTGGGATTTCCACCAGGAAGCCCCAACGGCTCCCACAGCCCAGCCCTGAACATTCCCAGCAGGAATTACCAGTCCAAAAAACCTGCCCTGGCTTTCCCAGGGGTTTCAGAGCCCTCCAAAGGCCGTGTCCAGCTGGAGAGGAGCCCTGCTCCCCCGGCAGAGGCTGCAATCCCTGCAGCTGCCAGTCAGGGCTGTTGTCAGGCAGAGCTGTCACGTCAGGCTGGCCATGACTGACAGCCCGGGTTGTTATCGCTGATGTTATCTCTGAACGTGTCATCCCCGCCCGGCCTGACAGGGCAGCGCTGGAGAATTCCAGCATCCATCCATTCATTACCAGCCCCATCCCGGCCCTCCCTGCCCATCCTGGGAGATGGGATCTGACAGGGCACAGGGCGGGCTTGGCTCTGAGGGATCCCGCAGGGGCAGCGCCTGGAAACTGGGAATTTCCATCCCCTGGAGTCTGAGGCAGGATGAAGAGAATGGGAGGAAAATCCTGATGGTGCTGCTCAGGATATTCCAGGGTTCCGTGGCTCTGAGAGCAGAGCTTCAACAGGGGTTTCAGCAGGGGTGGGAGAGAAGAAAGACAATGAGAAATAAGGAAGAAAAACAATGGGAAAGAAAGAGGGAATGGGAAGCAAAAAGCAATGGGAAGAAAACAATGGTAAAGAAGGAAGAAAATACATGGGGAAAAAAGAAGAAAACAATGGTAAAAAAGGGAGAAAAACAATGGGAAAGAAAGAGGAAAAGCAATGGGAAAGAAAGAGGAAAAGCAATGGGAAAGAAAGAGGAAAAGGAATGGGAAAGAAAAAGGAAAAGCAATGGGAAAGAAAGAGGAAAAGCAATAGTAAAGAAGGAAGAAAAGCAATGGGAAGGAGGGAAGCAATAACTGGGAAAAAAGGGGGGAAAGCAATGGGAAAGAAGGAAGAAAAGCAATGGGAAATAAGGAAGAAAAGCAATGGGAAAGAGAAAAAGCAATGAGAAAGAAAGAAGAAAACAATGGGAAATAAGGAGAAAAAGCAATGGGAAATAAGGAAGAAAAGCAATGGGAAATAAGGAAGAAAAGCAATGGGAAAGAGAAAAAACAATGGGAAATAAAGAAGAAAACAATGGGAAAGAAGGAAGAAAAGCAATGGGAAATAAGGAAGAAAAGCAATGGGAAGGAGGAAGGAAAAACAACGGTAAAGAAGGAAGAAAATCCATGGGGAAGAGGGAAGACAATCAATGGAAAATGAGGAAGAAAATCCGTGGGAAGGAAGGAAGGAAGGAAGAGGCTGCCATGGAAGGCGTCTGTGCCTCGTTCCTGCACTGACCTTGGCCCTGCAGCCTCTGCTCTGCTCCCCCAGGGCCCTTCAAGGCCCGTGCGCAGCCCGGCTCTGCAGGGCTGTCCCCAGGTCACCTTGGCAGTGCCACCAGCCCGGCCAGGCTCTCAGGGGCACATTCCACCCTTGCCCATCCCGTGGAGCAGCGCCAGCTCCCCCTCCTCCCCTCCGGGTCGCTGCCCTTTGGTGCCCACTAAAAATACCCAGCACTGGCGGTGCCGGGGCGAGTTTGGAGTTAAATAAAGCACCCTGGGGCCTCTCCCCGCGCTGGGTGCAGCTCTCCCCAAAAAAGCACAGAGCTTTCCACGCTCAGCGCTGATGGGAAAAGGATTCTCAGCTGCATTGTCGTGGGGAGAGCTGCTAAGAAAGCAATTTATGCTAAAAAATCCGTGCTGATTTCTCTGGGTGCCACCAGGAGCACCCAGCACTGGCTTTGCTCAGCACTTCTTGGGTTCGTTCCCCCTTCTCCCTCCTTTTCCCCCCCAGTCCTGGGATGCTGGAGGATAAAAGGGGGATCCTACAGACCCCAGGAGCTCAGGTTTGCCCACATCCCACACGTGGGAGCACCAGGAGCAGTGAGGGGAGGTGGAACAGGAGCAGGAAGGGTGAAAAATGCCAATAATTCTGATTAAATCAGCGTCCCTGTGCCTTTATTCCATTGCTCTATGAAAAATCCTGGGATCACACTGCACATCCCACTGGGCCAGGGCTTTGCTTTAGGATTCCCAAAGAGGAAATGGGGGTTGATATCAATTTTTGGCCTCCTGCTGTTTTAAACAGAGTTACACCAACCCAAGGCCGCAGGCCGAGCCTCCCTCTGCCAGCTGATCCTGTTTTGTCTTCCCAGAGAAAGCCTGGGAGCTGCCCTGGGTGAGCAGCCTGGATTTATCTTCATTTATCCCGGGCTCCCTGGACATGGAAAGGGCTTTAATGAGCAGCCTGCAAACCAGGGGCTGCCTCCAGAACCAGAGCTCAGTTCAGCTCCTGCTGCTGCTGGTTGATTCTGGGGTCTGGGGGAGGTTTTGCCTTCACCCCCCAAGCTCAGCATCCCCTCCCCTGCCCCTGGTGCTCCTGGAGGATCTGGGAAATGCCAGCAGGGCCCCTGAGCTGGGGATTTGCTGCTGCTTTAGCACCCAAACCCCACTCGGGCTGCTCTGCTGAGCCTCCGTGGGTTCTGGGGCTCTTTCCCATCTGCTCCGCTCTATTTTTGTGCTCGGCCTCGGAACCTGCCCCTCCTCTGGAAACCAGGCTGTTTACAAATATTTGCCCGGGAGGAGCTCTGCTGCTCCCTGTTTCTGCTTTTCCACAGAAAAAAGCAGATGGAAAAGAGCCCTGGAATGGCAGAATCCATGGAGCAGCACATCCACCACCAGAAATCAAATCCAGCACCACCCGCCCGGCTCAGGTGAGGTTTCCACTGCCAGAGCTGGCAGGGAAGGAAATAAAATTAAAAATCTTCCCCTCCTCTGGAAACCAGGCTGTTTACAAATCTTTGCCTGGGAGGAGCTCTGCTGCTCCCTGTTTCTGCTTTTCCACAGGAAAAAGCAGATGGAGAAGAGCCCTGGAATGGCAGAATCCGCACCCCCAGCACCAAGCTGCTGATTCGATGTTTTATTTCCATCCCTGCCGGCTCTGGCAGTGGAAGCCTCACCTGAGCCGGGTGGGATTTGATTTCCTGATGGTGGATGTGCTGCTCCCAGGGAATGGGAGAGGGAGATAGAGCAGGAATTCGGCGCCGAGAGCGCGGCTTTGAAAGGGCCGCATTCCAGCCCCGCCGGGCTAAGAGGGGCTAAATGGGAAGATCTGATTAAGCGTCTCAGTGCGCTGACCCTGACCTCAAAGAACGCGCCGAGGCTCGGGAGGAACTTCATTTCAATTAATCAGCTTAACAGCCCGAGCAAAGCTGCCCGCGTCCATTGAGCCGGGCTCCCGCTCCTCCTCCTCCTCCTCCTCGTGGGATTGCCCGAGTCACCGCCCTGGGGCTCGGGGATGCCCTCATCCCCTCATCGGGAGCCTTTGGAATATCAGGGATAGAGCCCCAGAGCCCCCCATCCCTCTGTGAGCCTTCTCCACCTCCCAAGGGAAATGTGGGAAATTGGGAAATATGGGAAATTGGGAAATATGGGAAATGCGGGAAGGAAATGAGGGAAATGTGGGAAATGCAGGAAATATGGGAAATGTGGGAAATACGAGAAATGCGGGAAGGGAGGGATGGCTGTGCCCCCTTTTCCAGCCCCTCCTTGCTGCCCGCTCCCTCGGGGCAGGGAAGGGATGGAGATGCGGCCGCTGGAGGCAGAGGCTGAGGAAATGCCGAGGTGGGAGGCAGGAGGATAATCCCAGAAAGTGTCACAGGATCACTGTGGAAGGGGTCGGGCTGAAAGGAGCCTTGCAGCTCTCCCAGCCCCCTGCTCGGTGGGAAACTGGGAAGCAGAATCCAAAGGCAGCAGGAGAGGAGCTGGGAAGGGGGAAAGGCTCATCCAGAACCTCGATTTTCCAGGGTTTTTTTCTTTTCCCTGTGACCTGGGCAGGCCTGGGAGCTGGGAAGGAGGAAAGTCTCATGCAGAACTTCCAGGGCTTTTCCAGGTGTTTTCCCTTTTCCCCGTGGCCAGGGCAGGCCCAGGAGCTGGGAAGGGGGAAAGGCTCATCCAGAACCTCGATTTTCCAGGAGTTTTTCCTTTCCTACTGATGACCTGGGCAGGCCCAGGAGCTGGGAAGGGGGAAAGGCTCATCCAGAACCTCGATTTTCCAGGAGTTTTTTTCTTTTCCCCGTGGCCAGGGCAGGCCCAGGAGCTGGGCAGGGCTTTGTTTCCCTGCCCTGAGTTTGGGGGAACATTTCCCTGCTCTGGCCAGGGTTTCTCGGGATGCCCGCGGGGTCCGGGCGCTGCGGAGCCGCAGCTGAGCCCCCGCCGAACATTCCAGAGGCTTTTGCACCTGGAGCTCCATCCCCGGCTCCGTTCGGCTGGACAGGGCTCGTTAACACCTCTCCCCACATCCTTTCCCATGGAACGAGGCGCAGCTGCTCCGGCTCGGGTCGGGTGAGGGGGAATCCCCGATTTTTCCACCTCCCCGCTCTCCTTCCCCCACCACGCCCCGATCGTTCCACGATTCCCGGGAATTCCGGGCTGCCTTTATCGCATCCCTTTGGACTTTCACCTCTGGGCAGCCGCGCACTTTGCTCTTTCCCTGCACCTTTAAAGGGGTAAAAGCAAATTTAGAAGCCTCTGGAAAAGCCCTCGGGAGCCTTTGGAGGGGCTGGGCAGCGCTGCTGCTGGAGGGGAACAATCTGGAAGGGATGAGGTGGTAAAGAAATGGAAGAAGCTGGTGGCAGTGAGGGCACAGGAGTTCAAAACTCAGCACCAGAAGTTTCTGCATCAAAAATACAAAAAAACTTCGCCGTGGAAATATTCAGGGTGGAAGATAACAGAAGAGTTGTCTTGAGGAAAAGCAATGGGAAAGGAAGAAGAAAAGCAATGGGAAAGAAGGAAGAAAAGCAATGGGGAAGAAAGAGGAAAAGCAATGGGGAAGGAGGGAAGGAAAACAACGGTAAAGAAGGAAGAAAAGCAATGGGGAAAAAGGAAGAAAATCAGTGGAAAGGAAGGAAGGAAGGAAGGAAGAAAAGCAATGGGAAAGAGTGAGGCCACAAAAAGCCCAGCCCAGAGGCAGAGGCAGCAGTGAGGGATGGAGCAGAGCCGAGCATCTCCCGGAGCCACCGGGGAACCCACGCCGAGGTGGATTTGGAATCCTTTCCTCAGAAGGGTTTGGAATTTCTGGGGCTGCACAGCCCGGCTGCTGCCGCCCACACGGAGCAGGTGGCAGAGGTGGCTCTCTGGGGGCTGAGGTGACACCGTGGTGACAATTCCAGGCTGTCACTGCAGCGGCAGAGCCGCGTCCCCGGGGAGCGCCGCGCTCCGGGTCGTGTTTGTGCTGCTGCCACCGCTCCGAACCCACTCGGGATGAGCGGGGTTCGCCCTGAACCCACTCGGGAGGAGCGGGGTTCGCCCTGAACCCACTCGGGAGGAGCGGGGTTCGCTCTGAACCCACTCTGGAGGAGCGGGATTTGCTCCAGACCCACTCGGGATGAGCGGGATTCGCCCTGAACCCACTCGGGATGAGCGGGATTTGCCCCGAACCCGCTCGGGATTCGCGGGATTTGCCCCGAACCCGCTCGGGATTCGCGGGATTTGCCCCGAACCCACTCGGGATTCGCGGGATTCGCTCTGAACCCGCTCGGGATTCGCGGGATTCGCTCTGCCCGCGCTCCTCAGCCCTCCCGGCAATGAAGGGAATTTGGCGGATGGCGGCGGGAGCCGGGCCGGGGATGCCCCGGGGAGGGATTTGGTTGCAGGCAGGCGACAGCCGGGCTTTCATCTGCTCCTGCGAGCCTCCCTCAGACGGGAGAGGAGGGGCAGGGCTGTGGGGGATGGAGCAGAATTGCCGTAACACGATTTTATGTCTGTGATTGCATAACGAAACCTCCTGGGAACCTCCTGATTCAGACGGATCCCTGCTTGTGCCCGCTGATGGAGGGCTCTCAGACTGATCGATTGGTGCGCAGGAATTGCCGGCCTGGATCGGTACCAGGCTCCGAGCAGCCCCTGCTCCTTTATCGAGCCGCGCCTGAGCCATCAGGAAGCTGTAAAAAGCCTTCAGGAGCCGATAATCTGCTTTTTTATACCCCCGGCGCACACAGCCACAGGCCCTGTGCTCACAGAAGCCGCAGCCCTGGTTGTTAATGGGAGCAGACCTTGAAGGATGGAATTGCATTTCTGCTCTTTAAAAAAAAAAAAAAAAAGATAAAAAATAAAAAAAATGCCTGGGTTTGTGCCGTTGGATGCTCTGCAAATCTCAGCTCATTCTCTGAGCCGGGAAACGCTGCTGGTGCTGCCCACCCACCAGGACAATCCCCAGGGTCCTGGAAGGGGGGAAATCAGGACCCCACAGAGCCCCGGGAAAGGGGAATCGGGGAAATGAGGATCCCATAGAGCCCCGGGAAAGGGGGATCGGGGAAATCAGGATCCCATAGAGCCCCGGGAAAGGGGAATCGGGGAAATGAGGATCCCATAGAGCCCCGGGAAAGAGGGATGGGGGAAATCAGGACCCCCACAGAGCCCCGGGAAAGGGGAATCGGGGAAATGAGGATCCCACAGGCCCCCAGGAAAGGGGGATTGGCAAAATCAGGACCCCACAGAGCCCCGGGAAAGGGGAATCGGGGAAATGAGGATCCCATAGAGCCCCGGGAAAGGGGGATCAGGGAAATCAGGACCCCACAGAGCCCCGGGAAAGGGGGGTCAGGGAAATGAGGACCCCACAGAGCCCCGGGCAAGGTGGGAGATGCCGCCTCTGGCGCTCCCACCGCAGCTCCCGGCGTTTGTGCCGCGGATTCCAGGACAGCCCCCGCTCCCAAAGTCGGGGCAGAGCGCACAAAGCTCGGCCTGGCACCCCGAGCGTTCCCCTAATGGCCTTTTCTGCGCGGCGCGGCCCTTTTTAATTGGTGACAATTGGAAGTGGCTCATTCTCCGTGTGCGAGAGGCTGCAATTGCTTCCACTTGGCCACGATTCAAGTGCCGGGGGTGAGTCAGAATGGGTGGCAAAACTGTCTTTTCCTCAGTCCCCCTGCTCAGCGGCAAAGAAAAAGCCACAACCCCGAGTTATTCTCTTTTATGAGGTGGGCATTGTGAGGCCAGGCAATTGAATTTACAACAGCATTGAGTATCAGAGTCTATCTGGCCCTGTCAATGAGAGCGCCGGGGAAAAAAAAAGACACACATTAACCCTCAGCTCCGAGTTCCCAGGCGCTTCAATAGGGCTCCCGAGCTGCCAAAGAGCCCGCTGCATACTCGATGAGACCCTTTATACCTCCTAATTACCCTCCTGACAATAGGGACGGGCTCTCTCGCCGCTTTTGTGGGCCCGGAGCAACTTCTGTGCAGCCCATCCCCACCCCAGAGGCGGAAAAGCCGCGGAGATTTGGGGATTTTGGGAGCAGGTTGCGGGCTCGAGGTGGTTGCTCAGCTTCCAGCAGCAGTTTCTTTGGGAATCCTTCTTGTGGCTGCAAAACTCAGGGGATATTTAACATTCCCACCTCAGCCCCATCGCTTTCCCCCCCAATTTCTTACCCAAATCCCTTCCAAATATCCTTAAATAAAGCCATGAAGTCCAGTCCTATTCAAATTTTTTGAGCTTGTCCTTGCCCACTCTCAAACAAAATGAAATGGTGGGGAAAAAAATCTATTTCAAAGAGTTCCTTTATTGAAACACCTGCATTTTTTTTCTCTTTTCGTTTTTGGAAGTCTTCGACACAGGCACGCACACACCCACAGACCAACGGGATACAAACAACTTTGGCATTATAACTTTTTGAATATTCGTTACAAAACTATTTCTCATTTATTTTTTTCTTTTGTTCGTTTCTTTAAAAAAAGTATCTCAAATAAAGGCATTTTAAAGGAGTTTAAAAATACAAGTCGAGATCCCAACCTCTAAAAATAATAAATAGCACGTTCATAGCGAGGTCCTTTTCTTCCTTTCTGCTTTAAATCTGCTTTAAAAAACCCCAAGACATAACAAGGGCTCCATACAACGGAGCCAACGAGAGTTCGTTGTTATTTTTTCGTTGTTTCTGGAGACGGGAATGACTCGGAGGAAGTCACCAGGGTCTCCACACGGATTCACTGCGCTCTCCAACGGGACTCCCGGCCTGCGACGCTGGCCCGATGCTGCCCCCAAATGATGTCAAACCTTGCACCGGCGACGCCGAGGGGGTGGCGGCCGCGTTCCCCGAGCCGCCGCCCGCCGCCACCGGCACGTTGGCGTTGGCATAGAGAGGAATAACCGGTCCGGAGCTGGGCGGGAAGGCCGGGTTGGGGATGAGGAAGGCGAACTGGCCGTCGGTGGCCGGAACGAGCTGGAAACCGCCGTAGACCTTGGGGGACAGCGCCTCGGCGGGGTTCAGCTTGCAGGGCACGGGCACGGCTCCGGCGGCGCCCGGGGGCAGCTGGACGTGCAGCGGCTGCTGCGCCAGATGTGCGGGCTGGGCGGGCGGAGGAGGCGGAGGAGGAGGAGGGGGGTAGTTCATGGCCACGATCTGGCCCAGGCACGCCGAGAGGTGGCTCAGGAGCCGCGTGCGCACGTCCGCGTTGACCCCTTCGCAGGTGGACAGGAACCGGGTCACCTCGTTCATGCACTCGTTGAAGCCGGCCCGGTACTTGCCCAGGACGGTGGGGTCGGCGCTGAGCGCGGCTGGCAGGGAGGGAAGAGGGGGCGGCAGGTGAGTGGCAGGTCCAGAGAACCGGCCCCGGTACCCTGTCCCCAGCGCCCGGTTCTCTGTCCCTAATCCCGGTGTGCAGCCCGGTTCTCGGCGCTCTGTCCTTAACCCCTGGTCTGGAGCCCGGTTCCCTGTCCCCAGCCCCGGTTCTGGAGCCCGGTTCCCGGTAAGGAGCCCCTTCCCGGTCGCTAGCTCCCGTTCTCTCATTCTCAAATCCCCAGGCACTGGTGCAGAACCCCGTTCCCGGTGCCCTGCCTTCGGACCGGATCCCCGTCCCCATTCTGTGTCCCCGGTTCCCGATCCCCATCCCCGATCCCTTGTCCTCAGCTGCCGGTGCAGACCCCGATCCCGATGCCCGGTCCGGATCCCGGTGCCCCCGGTGCCGGCACTCACCGGTCATCTGCGCCCGCTGCAGGTTCCGCAGGTGCTTGACGGTCATCTCCAGGATGTCCGCCTTCTCCAGCTTGGAGTGCCGCGAGCTCTGCGGGACAACAGCGGCTCGCTCAGGGCTGCCCGCGCCCGGACACCGCCCGCTGTCCCCCCCGGTGTCCCCGCAGCCCCACTTACGTCCTTCTTGAGCGCGTCCAGGATGAGCGTCTTGAGCTGCCCCAGGCTCTCATTGATCCGCGCCCGGCGCCGCTTCTCCATGATGGGCTTGGAGGACTGCGGGCAGAGCGGAGCCGGTCAGCGCCCCCCGCACAGCCCCGGGACCCCCGCGCCGCCCCCGACCGACATCCCCGACCATCACCGACCTCAGCACGGCCGCGGGCTTGCCGCCATCCAGCTCCGCCGCCACCGTTGCTGCGCCCCGACCGGCACCCTCCTCCTCCTCCTCCTCCTCCTCCATTTACCTTCCGGTGCTCGCTGGCGCTCCGCGGCTTGTCCGGCGTGTGGCTGGCGCTGGCGGGCGCGCCGGCGATGGGCGAGGCGGTCGGTTTCTCCATGCCCGTGTCGGCGGGCATGGCTGAGGTACGGTGCAGCGAACGGGAAGGAAGTGAACGGCGGGGAGAGCGGCACGAACCGGGGGAGCGGTAGGCGGGCAGAAAAAAAGGAACCGGAGGGGGCGAAGCGAGCGCGTGCGGCGGCGGGCGCGGGGCGCGTGCGGCGGGCGCGGGGCGTGAGGCGGCGGCGCCCCCCGCCCCTCGCCCGCGCCCTTTTATAGCCCGGCGGCGGCGGCGGCGGCGCCCATTCGTGTGAACCCGCCGCCGCCGCCGTTCCCACACTCGCGCGCAGCCAATCAGCGCCCGGCCCGCGCCCGGCGCCCGCGCGTCCCGCGCTCCTATTGGTCCGCTCCTCACCCCCCTCCGTTTTCCAGGCCCCCCTCCCTGCCCCGAGCGGGGCGGGAAGCCCCGCCCCGCCCCGTCACGCGCGCGGGGAACGCCCCCTCCCCTCAGCGCGGCCACGTGGGGTGAGGAAGGCGGGGGGAGCGCTGCGTGTGTGTGAGGGGAGGGGGGGGTGGAGTGTGAGGGCAGAGCGCGGGCGGGGCTGGCCCCGGCACCGCCGCCGCCGCCGCCGCGCTGGCCCCGCTCGCCGCCTGCCCTGCCCGCCCGCCCTGTGACACCCGGCCCGGGGGCGGCGGCGGTGGCGGCGGCTGGCGCGGCACGCGAGGCCGCGGCCGGCGGGCGGCCAATGGGCGGGGGGTGCGGGCGGCCGCGCGGGCGCTCTGCGCTCCCATTGGCTGGCGGGGGCGCCGCTGTCAATCACGGCCGCGGCTCGCGCTCTCCCTCACGGTTCCCCCCCCGGTTCCCCCCGTTCCCAGCGCGCTCCCCCCCGTTCGTTCCCATTCCCATCCCCATTCCCATTGCTCCTCTCCACCACCACCCCCCCGTTCTCCCGTCGGAGCACGTGCCGGAGCGCTCCCGGCTCCATGGGAAAACCCCGCCCCGCCGCCGCCCGCCGGCGGCAGCCGCCCCGCCGCACCGCCCGCGGGGCTGCCGCCTTCCTGCGCTGCCTCCCTGCCCGCTTCCCGCTTCCCCCCCGCTCCCCCCGGCCCCGGCAAGCCGATCCCGGCGGTGGCGGAGCGGGAGGAAGCTGAGTGAGCAACCCCAGCGCCTTCCCGCACGCCCGGTGGTGCCCCGGTGCCCCTGGACCCCCCGGTTTCACCGGTCAGGAAGGGTCAGGACCCCCCTGAACTCTTGAGGGACCCCCATTCTGCCCTCCCCGCCCTTATTTACCCCCTGTTTTCCCCCTCCCGGAGCAAATCCCGGTGCGGGGTTCGGGGGAAGAAGCCCCCAGCGCCTCCTCCCACCCCGGCTGTGCCCCGGGACCCCCCTGGTTTAATGGGGGGCCTGGGAATTTGTCCCCCCCTCCTCTGTGAATTTGGCAGGAGTGACCCCCCAAGAGTCCCTTCTGTGCCCCTACCGGGGCACTTGGCCTCTTGTCCCGATTCTGGTGGTTTTTGTCACCAAGGCTGGTTCAAACAGGGCTCTGTGCCCTCCAGCACAGCGTGCCAAGGGAGGTGCCAACCCCCCTCACCCCCTTTTTCTGTGCCACCCCCCAGAAAAAACCTGGGGCTCTCTTTGGGATGGGAACAGCGTGTCCCAAAAGCTGCGGGAATCTGGGAATCCCCAAAAGGTGAGGGGCTTTAGGAAACCCCCAAATCTGCGGGAATTTGGCAACCCCAAAAGCTGTGGGTTTGTGCCATGGCTGAGGAGGGGTCATGGTGCCCACTGGGCTCAGTCCTGTTCCCACGACCCAAGAAATCCCTTTAAGGTGGGACCCCCACCACAGAACAGCCCCAAGCTCTGGCTCATTTCAAGCCCTGCCTGTTTGAGGCCTTTCTGGGAATGCAGCCCTGGTGTGAAATCTCGCTGCTGCAGGCTTTAATCTTTTAATAATAATAATAATAATAATCCTTAAATTAGAAATTGGGAATTAGCTCCACACAGGCTGATGTCTCAGAGTGGGGTTCCTGGGCTGGAAAAGCTCTGCTCCTTTTCCCCCCTTTCCTCACCTATTCTGAAGGGTAAAAATGAGATTTTTTTGTGTGGAAACTCTCAGGAAAACACATTCGGTTTTTGCAGCTGAAAACCTGAGGGCGACCCGGCTGAGTCTGTGGGAATTCTTCGGGAGGAGAAGGGAACCACACGTGGAATTTAATCCTCACCGTTGGCCCAGCTCCTGGTGTGCTCTGAATTCACTGCAGTGAACGATTCCAAAAGGGAAAAGAAGGGAAAAGGGACAAAAAGGAAAAAGGGGAAAGGGAAGGGAAGGGAAGGGAAGGGAAGGGAAGGGAGGAAGGGAGGAAGGGAGGAAGGAAGGAAGGAAGGAAGGAAGGAAGGAAGGAAGGAAGGAAGGAAGGAAGGAAGGAAGGAAGGAAGGAAGGAAGGAAGGAAGGAAGGAAGGAAGGAAGGAAGGAAGGAAGGAAGGAAGGAAGGAAGGAAGGAAGGAAGGAAGGAAGGAAGGAAGGAAGGAAGGAAGGAAGGAAGGAAAAGATGGAAAAGGAAGAAAACAAAAAGAAGAGAATAGAAGGGAAAACAAGATGGGAAAAGGGAGAGAAGAGCGCTTGGAAGGGTTCCCGTTCTGGCGCTGATCACATCCCGGCCCTTTCATGTCGGAGCAGTTCCAGGTGCTCTGCCGCATGCCAGGAGCACCCACGGCAGCGCTGGGGAAGCGGCTCCGTCCTCCCGCAGACATCAAAGGCTCCAGGAGGATTCATTCCTTTCAGGAGCCTTTTCCTCTCTCTCCCCGAGGCACACGTGACCACAGGAACAGCAATTCCGGGCTGAATTATGATTTTTGCTGCGTGGGAGGTGTTGTTTTTTCTGGAGGAGTCCAAGTGGCAGCAAAGTGGAGCCCATTCCTCTGGAGGAAGGGTGCAGGTTGTGTCCCTGGGGAGGAATAAATGTTATTAAAAGGCTTTTTGAGTGTCACTGCAAAGGTTCAGGGCTCAGTTTCCTTCTGAGAGCAATAAACTGCAGAACAACAGCCCCTTGTGCAATCTCCCTGAAAATAAGGGAGGCTGTAAAAATCCTGGGAGGAAATAAGTCATGATAATAATAACAATAATAATAAAAAAACCCCAAAAATTATGTCCCTCCTTCGGCAGCTCGCTCTGAGCGCATTAATTACATAATTACACTGAAAAAAAAAAAATAAAACAGAGTCACGACTGGAGGATTTCAGCAGAATCCACACCGAGTGATGCAATTGCCAGGCTGGGAGCGGCCCTCGCTGGCTGCGCTGCTCTCCGGAGGGAATTCCAGGGGAAACTCGGGAGCATCCCCAGCATCGCCCCCAGCCCCGCTCCAGCGCCCAGAGCCCGGGGAAGATCCAATCCTCATTTCCCCCAGTCCGGATGAAGCCGCAATTCTGCCCTCCGCCAGGACTGGCGTTTGGGATTGCGTTTGTTGTTTTGGTTTTGGGGTTTTTTGTTGTTGTTTTATCCCCACCTAACCCCGCATTTGGATGTGCCTGGGGCCTTTTCCCATCCCGCAGGGTTTTTCACCTTTTAGCGGCGACTGAAGCCACACAAAGGGGACGGGATGGGGACACGAGCACCCCCTGCCACCCTCCCAGCTCTGCCCGCTGCGCCTGCCCACCCCTGCACCTGGAAAACTCCCAGAGGGGGCCGGGAAATTCCCCGTTTGCACTCGGGGAAAAGATCCCGAATCCAGAATCGGGAGTTTGGGGGTATCAGGGACGGCAGGGTGGGGAGCGCTGCTGAGCGCGGCCTCCCCTCCCCGAGGCTTTTCTCCCTCTGAGCCGCTTTGCTGCAGCCCAGCCCACATCCTGCATCTCTTCTCCATCTATTTTATCCCCCCGCGCAAGGTCCGCGGGAGATGCCAAGGAAACGCACGCCAGGAGTGGCGGATCCTGGGATGGCAGCTCCGATCCCGCAGCGTTTGTGCCCTTGCGGCTGAATTGCGATGATTTCACCCTCCCCTCCTGCAGTTCCTCCCTGGTAGCTGCCCCAGCTCGGGACAATTCGGGTTTTCCAGCTTGTGCGGGGATGCGAAAGCCTTGAAACAACCTCTGGATGGAAACCTCTGGATGGGATTTTCCTCCTTAGGGCTTTGTGTGCAAAGTCCCTCTCCGGGCATGGCCTATATTTTTAATCTTGATCCCTTGGAAAAAAAAAGATAAAACACTGGCGTTCATACATGTTTTTAAATAAAAACAGCTTAAAAGCTTTGAGTTGTGACGGTGTGAGAGGGGTTATTCATGCCCATATTGGGGCCGAGGACACGAGGCAGGGGACAGGCCAGGGGACAAACGCTGGTGGCCGTCCCCGCTCGTCCCTTTGATCCTAAACCCCATTTTATTGCATCCAGCCCGCTCGAAATCTGGAAACGCCGCTGAAAAGCTTTGCAGCCCACGGGGGGAAGAGGCTCATAAAAGGTCCCGGGGGGCTGAGCGGGGTTTGTGTCGCTGTCCCCGAGCCCCTCCCCGGCGCTGTTTGCTCGCCCATTGTTGGGGACAGCTGGGGCTGCTCAGCCTCTCCAGCGCTGTTTGCGCAGGGATTGGGCTCTAATCCCTCCGGGATTTCCCGGCCTTGATCCCATCCATCACCCCGGGATGTGGCACAGGGAATGCTGCGGCAGAAATGAAGACATTAAGGGCTGGCAGCTCCCGAGCAGCTTTTTCTTTTTTTTTTTTCCTTTTTTTTTTTTTGGCCGCCCATAATGGGGAACAAATTACAGCGCAGCCTCCAGCCCCGAGCATCCTCCCGTGGCCTCTTTTGTCCCCGCGGAGTTTCCAGCTCTAATCAGCTGAAATTAATTAGCAGGGGTCATGTGGCCGCCAAAATCCCCCCTCCAAACAAGGCCAGGGCCAGGAAAGGGGTTTGGGGAAATTATGCCGGGAAGTTTTTGTGTCCTGATCTCTGTCCCACTCCTGTCCCATCCCTGCTGAGCTCTGCTCCTCCAGTGCCAGCTGAAATAATTCCCAACAGCAGCAGAGCAGGGAAAATCCCCAGGGATGGCTCCAGCTCGGCCAGCTCCCAAAATCTCATCCAAAGCCTGGGTATTTCCAAAGCTCCGCAGTCGAGGCCGGGTCTCAAGGGCCAGAGGCTCTTCCATCTTTTATTTAGATCTGATATCAGTAAAAAAAGTCGTGGAAAGGGTTGTAAACATGGGGAATGGGCACTGGGGGAGCCCCAAATCCCTGGAATTGTTCGGGAATCCGTGGGTGCAGTTCAAGGACATCACAGGGTGGTGATGGTTGGGCCTCGAGGCCTTTTCCAACCTTTATAATTCCAGGATTCCCTGATTCCAGGGATCCTTACCCGTGCCCCAAGGTGTGCCAAGGGCCTCCCTCATTCCTGAGTTTCTCCCTGGATTCCAGGAGCTCCCAGCCCCAGCTCCAAATCCCAGCAAGCCCAGGAGCTCTGGGGGCTCCTCCAGCTGAGAGGGGAAATATTTCCAAGAAAATTCCTGTCTGCACCAATTAACTCCTCTTCATCCCAGCCGCTCCTGTTGAGGGCGGGGAAGGAATCTCGCCCCATTAGAAATGGAGATTTTGGGTTTTTGGGGTTTTTTTTTCCCTCTTTTTCACGAGGAAGCAAATGGGCTTTAATTTCTTTTCTCCCCTCCTTTCCTCCTTCCCCGCCCTTGGAAATTCTCCTAAAAGGAAATTGCGGCGGCGTAGACAAAACCCCTTTTTGGGAGGTTTTGCCCCGGTTTTGTCTCTCTCGGTGCTGAGAGCTGAGGAGGAGCCGGCACACAGAATAGCCCAGCTGATTGAGACAGATGTTCCCTTCTTCTGCAAGTGCCAGAAACTCTGCCCAAGCACGGATCTGCTGACTTTCCCTTCCCTGGAAAACATCTTGAAAAGGCGGCAGGGATGAAAGGAGGGATTGGAGCCGCGTCCTGCCCGGATTTTCCACAGCCCGGGGTCCCTTTCAGGGGGTCCTGTTCCTCTGGGGACAGAGAAAAGGGGCTGAGCCTCAGCCCTGCGTGTGCAGGAGGCAGAAAATAGAGTCAATTACAGCGCTGGGAGGCGGCCCGGGGCAGAAAATCTCCTGCCACGCCTGGCACTGATATTGTTCTTAATGATCTGAGGGGCTCAGGCCCAGCACAATTCCAGCTGCTCCCAAGGCAAAGCTGAAAATCTCTCCCAGGAGGTGGGGATGGGACGTTCTGGTGGGGTTTCAAGTGAGGATTTTTGGTTGGCACTCAATAAAAATGTCCCCGTGAGATGGGGTGGTGGTGGCACCGTCCCTTTCTGCGCCTGGCACAGCTTCCCAAGGGATTCATTCATGACGGCTCGTTCCTCCTTGGACGGATGCTGCTGCTTCCAGAGCTTGGAAAACCCCAGTGTAGCTGGGAGCAGGGCAGGGATGGCTCCTAAGGGGCACAGCAGCATGGAAAGCTCACAGAAATCCCTTTACCCCTCGGGTTTTCCGGCAGAGCAGGTAACCCCACCCTGCCCTGCCATCCCCACATCCCCCAGCCCCTTCCCTCGGAGTTCCCTCCATCTCTGATCCCATACCTGGGGACAGGAGGGAGGGGGAAAGCCGTCACCTCTGTTTGCTTTTCTTGGAGCAGATTTGTCATTTTGCCATCTGCAGGCGAGCGTGCTCCCCCTCAATGGGGTTTGTTTGACTTCCCTGCTAAAAGGGTCCCTGGGTTGGTTTTTTTGGGTTTTTTTTTTTTTCCAGGCCCTGTCCAGGGCTTTCCCCCGCCTCATTCCTTTCACTGGGGCTGTTGATGAGCTTGGCCTAATCAGATTAACTCAACCCAGACACAGCAGTGGCAGTTTATTCTCTTTTAAAAGGACTCCGCGGCTTCCTACAAACTTTTTGTAAACTCTTCATCTCCGGCTCAGCTCCTTTGTAAACTCGATCCAATGGGGCCTTTGAGAGCCCGGCAATGAGGAGCTGTTAGAATGGGTCACTAATCCAGAAGAGGGGCGAAATTCCTTTAAAGCCGCGCACTGAGGCATCGGGAGCACCCGCGGGAAGAGGGACTGCAGTTCCCGAGGAGCCGGGACGTTCCATTCCAGGCCCGAAATCGAATTTTTGGGGAAAATCTTGGGGAAAGCCCGGCTTGTTTGCACACCTGGGTGCGTCCCTGGGGGCCGGGCCATGCTTTGGGGTCTGTCCTTTGCCCCTTCCCATCGAACAACCCTCGGGAGAAGCAAGGAAAACAAAGCGACAGCTCCTGGATTTGGGAATTTTGGGTCTTCATGACGTTATTCTTCTGGCAGGCACCAGGAAAAAAATCGGTCTGGGACCTTCACAAAGAAGAATTCCTGATCCACATCCAGAATCCCAACTGGGACCTTCACAGAGCAGAATTCCTGATCCACATCCAGAATTCCTGATCCACATCCAGAATTCCTGATCCAATCCAGAATCCCGGAATCACCAAGGCTGGAAAAGCCTCCCAAGGCCACCGAGTCCAAGCTGGGCCCAGTTTGTCCCCACCTTGTCCCCACGCCCAGGCAGGTGTTCCTTGGGTGCCTCCAGGGATGGGGACTCCAGACTTCCTTGGATGGCTCATTCCAAACTCTCAGGGCCTTTCCCGGAGGAATTCCTCTCATCCTGTCACTGGAATGACAGGATCCCACTCCTTGCTGGGAAGTGTTTGGAGCTGGATCCTGGAACAACCTGGGATAGTGGGAAGTGTCCCAGCCCATGGGACATGGAATGGGAAGAGCTTTAAGGTCCCTTCCAACCCAAATCATTCCCTTCCTCGGTTCCCCATTCCTCCACAGCCATTCCTCCTTGTAAAAAAAAAAAAAAAAAATCAAAATTAATAAAGTTCCTTCTTTGCATCATTCCAGGCTTTTCCCCCCAAGATTTCCCCTTCCGCGGCCGCCGTGACTTTGTGATTGGCACCTCGGGGCGGGCTCATTGTGGGGAGGATTTCATGGCATTCAGGGCAGTTTCCACCTCTTTAGAGCCGCACAGAGCAGATTAACGTTGTGACTTCATCGCCCTGCCATTGTCCCCGCGGCTCCCAGCCACCCCGCGCCTTTGATAAAACCTGCCCCAGTCAGAACCCGGCAAAGAAAACCCCACAAAGCGCACAAAGAGCGCAACAACTCCCTGAAAAATCCCCCATTGTCTTGCCGGCAAAAAGATGCTCATTTTTCATGGTATCAGCTTTATATTAAAAATTCAATGGGATGGCAAAAAGAGTTGTCTGGGCTGGGAGGGACGGACAGGACACCCAGCCCGGGCCACCTCCCCGTGCGGTGACAGCGCCGTCCCTCCCTGGCTCGGGGGCTTGGCTGGGGACAGCGGCACTCGGCTCCTCCTGGAGGTTTTTGCTCTCCGGGGTTGGAACCTGAATGCCCCAAATGCCCTTTGAGAGGGGAAAATGTTCATTCTTGTTCCCGTTTCTGTTCCTGAAGAAATGATGAGTGAAAGCTGTTGGAAAATAAAACGGGAATGAGCGAGTGGAGGGTTTGGATTTGGATTTTGGTTTGCTCTTAAGCTGAGCTTAACGTGCCTGGTGGCTCCAAGGGACGGTGTGGAGTGCGGGAGGAAGGAAAATGGGCACATCCTGGGAGAAGCGGCCAAAATCCCGGCTCAGGTTAACCCGTGAGGTCCCAAAAAGCTGCCCATGGAGTGGTGGCATCAACCCAGCACCCCCAAACCGTGTCCTCAGCCGGGATGGTGATTCCCACCCCCTGAAAAGGGAATTACTCCCACTCTGGAGGGGCTTTTCCAGCATGGAAAACTCAACCAGCCCCTCTGGAGAGCTCCAGGACCATTCAGCCAGCTCCAGGGGACACGGAATTCTCAATTTTCTCAATTTTCTCATTTTCTCAATTTTCCAGGCTCTTCCCAGGTGTCCCAGCAGCTGCCTGGTCAATCCTGGGCTGGGATGCGACCCTGGATCCACAGCCTGGTTCTTGCTCCCAGGTTTGAACAACCGGAAACCTTTTGTTAAAAAAAAAAATTAAATTTAAAAAAAACAGGGAAAGAAAGGAAATTGGGGCTTGGGAAAGCCGGGATCTGTCCCTCATTATATGCTAATTGGGATTTTAACGAGGATTGCCCAGTGCCGAGCAGGTGGCCGGTGACAACTGGTGACAACGTGGTCGTGACGGGGAGGGAGCGGTGACATCAGGAGAGGCTGGGGAGGCTCTGGGCTCCTCCCGGCCCAGCTCTGCCTGCCCGTCTGGCGCCCCATGAATAATTAATCAATTAATGAGACACCTCTGTGCTGCACATGGGGGAGCTGGAATGAAACCGGGAGCTGGGCAAAAAATGGGAGCTGGAATGGGACGGGAGTTTTGGGGAACGCTTTGGGATTAAACCCCAGAAGTGGGGTCAGGATGGATACGTGGGATGGGGACATATGGAAACCATGGCCATGGAGAGGGAAGGGAGCTGGGAGGGAAATGCAGCAGGAGATGGAGGAGAAATGAAGCAGGAGATGGACGGGAAATGCAGCAGATGGATGGGAAATGCAGGAGGAAATGGGAGGGAAATGCAGGAGGAAATGGGAGGGAAATGCAGCAGGAGATGGAGGAGAAATGCAGCAGGAGATGGACGGGAAATGCAGCAGGAACTGGACTGGAAATGCAGCAGGAACTGGACTGGAAATGCAGCAGGCAATGGGAAATACGGCAGATGGACGGGAAGTGCAGCAGGAACTGGAAGGGAAATGTGGAACGAGCACGGAACGTCTCCTCCAGGCACTCCCATCCCCTCCGAGCTCCCCGCAGGCACCTCCTGCCCTGGAGCCGCCCAGCACGGAACCAAATCCCGGCTCAGGCAGCCGAGCTCTGGCCGAGCTCCAGCCACAAGGCCCCAGGTGCTCCCCGGGATGCTCCCAGCGCTCCCCGGAGCCGGCAGCGATCCAAGATTCCGCTCCAGCACCGCCTGGAAAGGCCGCTCAGGGATGGGGAAGGCTCCGGGGTTTGGGAATTCCAGGCAGGAATTTGGAGCTGCAGACAGAGCCGGGGGAGGCTGCAGGCTGTGCGAAACCCTCCATCCTCTCCCAGGCCCCCCTCCCCGGGTCCCCGCTGCCTGGCAGGGGGAGAAAGGCTTTAATGAAAAATTTAAAGGCCGGCGTCTTAAAATAAATTCCAATCCCGGCTGAAATTTCACAGCGGCTGCTAAATGTCTCTGTCTCTCGCTCCAGGACTTGGGAGAGGGGAGAGAAACAATTGCTCTCCTTCCAAGGGGGTGAAAATGGGCCGTGCTGGGCTGGGGGGACCCGGAGCCGGCTGGTCCGGACGGGCGGGAGGTGATGGATGTAATTAAAAGCCCCGGGGGAGGCAGAAAGGGAGGAGGGAGAGAGCAGAGAACAATAAATGGACGCCGCTTATCTCGCGGCTGAGAGCTGATCCTCCTGGACGTGGAACATATGGGATTTTCAATAATGGATAAACACTTCCAGGGGGACCTGCAAATGTGGGCTTTTAACGAGCTGTGCCCGAATCCCCCCGAATTCACCTTTTCCCTGCTGCCCCGGCAGTGCCCAGGTCCTGGCGGGGATGCCACGGACCCCGAGGGCTCCAGAGGGAAAATAAAATTCCAAATTCCCCCAGGGTGGATTTGGGCCAGGCCCTGCTGGGGGCTCCCCTCCTGGAATTTAATTCCCGTGGAATCCCCAAAGCCCTCGGGTTCCCCGGGGCAGAGGAGCCCAGAGCTCTGGATCGTGCCTCTTTCCCAGGTGATCCCTCTGGAAAATGCATGGGATTGGAAAATGGGCTTGGTAAATGGGATTATCCCCCCAGCAGGGCTCAGGTTGTGCCGAGCCCCGGAGGTGACAATCAGGAGGAAATGTCCTGGAAATTGTCCTGGCAAATGTCCCGGCACTGCCCTTCCGGCTGCCCCGGGAGCTCCAGTGCAGCTCCCAGCATCCCCGGGCACCATGGATCCCAGGGAATTCTCATGCCAGAACAAAACGCGGCTCAGCCTCCCAAACCTGAGCAGCTGGAGCCTGGAATTCCATCAGGACCATTCCCAGATCCCAAAGCAGGGAATGCCTGGGGAGCAGAGGGACCCCCTGGCCCCACTGGCTCCTTCCCTGGAGAGCCTGGGGGCTTTTCCATGGGTGGCTTTAACCATTTCAACCCCAGGATTTTCTCATTCTGCCCCAGAGGAAGCTGTGCCCACCCCTGGGAGGGGCAGAGGGGAAGGGAATTCGGGAAGGGTTTCCCTCCCTCCCCATGGGGAAAACCCCACCCAAATCCTCCAGCACAGGGGATGACCCAGCTGCCTTTTCCTTGGAGTTGCAAAAAGAAGGAGAATTTGGGGCTTTCAGCTGAGGCCAGAGGAGGAGGGAACTGGGCTGGGGGGTGGGAGGGGGCACAGGGTGGGCACAGGGTGGGTTTGGGCACCCTCCATCCGCAGCTCTGGAGGAAAATCCACATTTTAATCATCTGGAGCAAGCGAAGGGGGAGGGAGCAGTGCCCAGCTCCTCTGCACAGGGTTAAAGCAAATCCACTTTGGAGCTCAGCTCTGAGCTGGCACAAATCCCCCAGAGCCCCCACGCTCCCTTTTCATGCCCTGATCTCTCCTCGTGTGCCCGTGCCTGGCATCGTTGGGCATTTGTGCCTCTCCTCCATCCCCTGGTGCCCTCCAGGGCTCGCCCGGGGCTGAGTGGGGTGGCTGGGTTGGTGTTTGTGGGGTCAGCCTCGTGCCTGGGGAAGGGAAAGTGACCTGGAGCTCATCCAGGTTTTATCTGCTGGGTTTAAAGCTGGAGAGCTCCTGAGCTGAGCCTGGGGAGCCCTGGAGCTCATCCCATGAGGGTTTAAAGCTGGAAAGGTCCTGAGCTGAGCCTGGGGAGCCCTGGAGCTCATCCCATGAGGGTTTAGAGCTGGAAAGGTCCTGAGCTGGGCTTGGGGAACTCTGGAGCTCATCCCATAAGGATTTAAAGCTGGAAAGGTCCTGAGCTGGGCTTGGGGAACTCTGGAGCTCATCCCATGAGGGTTTAGAGCTGGAGAGCTCCCAAACTGATCTTGGGGAACTCTGGAGCTCATCCCATGAGGGTTTAGAGCTGGAGAGCTCCTGAGCTGAGCCTGGGGAGCCCTGGAGCTCATCCCATGAGGGTTTAAAGCTGGAAAGGTCCTGAGCTGAGCCTGGGGAGCCCTGGAGCTCATCCCATGAGGGTTTAGAGCTGGAAAGGTCCTGAGCTGGGCTTGGGGAACTCTGGAGCTCATCCCATGAGGGTTTAGAGCTGGAGAGCTCCCAAACTGATCTTGGGGAGCCCTGGAGCTCATCCCATAAGGATTTAAAGCTGGAGAGTTCCCAGACTGATCTTGGGGAACTCTGGAGCTCATCCCATGAGGGTTTAAAGCTGGAGAGCTCCTGAGCTGAGCCTGGGGAGCCCTGGAGCTCATCCCATGAGGGTTTAAATCTGGAGAGCTCCTGAGCTGAGCCTGGGGAGCCCTGGAGCCGACCAAACCCCCATCCCCAGCTCCTCTGACCCCCCAGGATCCCCCATCCCCACCTTCCCTCCCTGGGAACCCGGGGCCGTTTGGAGCGACCCCAACCCTGCCCGTGGAGTTTGGGGCGCCGCCCCTTTGTGGCGGCTCATTAGGGGCAATCAGCGGCCCCTGCCCATCTGTCAGCCCCGGGCACCGAGCTGGCACCGGGGGCTGGGAAAGAGGCGCTGGAGGAGCCTTAATCCGCTCGGCTCCGGCAATAATTACAGCCCGGTGACAGAGGCACTGAGTGGAAATTGATGAATGTAATTAAAATCCCAGGGGGAGAGAGCCGGGGAGATGGGGAGGAAGGGAGGAGAGCAGAGAGGAACCGAGGGAGGTGTGGGGAGAGGAACCTGGGCTGGTTTAATTAATGGGGAAAAAAAGGAACTTATTGTTGATAAATTCTTTGATAAATAGGAACTTATTGTTGATAAATTCTTATATTTTCCTGTCTTTCTTGGCTTTGCTGGTGCTGAACAGGTTTCTCCTGGAGGAAGGCATATCCAGGGGAAATCATGGAATACTTGGGAATGGTGATGCTCTCCCGATCCTGGTGCTGCTCTCCTGATCTTGGTGCTGCTCTCCCGATCCTGGTGCTGCTCTCCTGATCCTGGTGCTGCTCTCCTGTCCCTGGTGCTGCTCTCCCGATCCTGGTGCTGCTCTCCTGGCCCTGGTGCTGCTCTCCTGGATCCTGGTTCTGCTCTCCTGGCCCTGGTGCTGCTCTCCCAGCCCTGGTTCTGCTCTCCTGGCCCTGGTGCTGCTCTCCCAGCCCTGGTTCTGCTCTCCCAGCCCTGGTGCTGCTCTCCCAGCCCTGGTGCTGCTCTCCCGGCCCTGGTTCTGCTCTCCCGGCCCTGGTGCTGCTCTCCTGTCCCTGGTGCTGCTCTCCCGATCCTGGTGCTGCTCTCCCAATCCTGGTGCTGCTCTCCTGGCCCTGGTGCTGCTCTCCCGATCCTGGTGCTGCTCTCCTGTCCCTGGTGCTGCTCTCCTGGCCCTGGTTCTGCTCTCCTGGCCCTGGTTCTGCTCTCCCGGCCCTGGTTCTGCTCTCCTGGCCCTGGTGCTGCTCTCCTGATCCTGGTGCTGCTCTCCTGGCCCTTGTTCTGCTCTCCTGGCCCTGGTTCTGCTCTCCTGGCCCTGGTGCTGCTCTCCTGTCCCTGGTGCTGCTCTCCTGATCCTGGTTCTGCTCTCCTGATCCTGGTTCTGCTCTCCTGATCCTGGTGCTGCTCTCCTGGCCCTGGTTCTGCTCTCCTGGCCCTGGTGCTGCTCTCCCAGCCCTGGTTCTGCTCTCCCAGCCCTGGTTCTGCTCTCCCAGCCCTGGTTCTGCTCTCCTGGCCCTGGTGCTGCTCTCCTGGCCCTGGTGCTGCTCTCCTGTCCCTGGTGCTGCTCTCCTGGCCCTGGTGCTGCTCTCCTGATCTTGGTGCTGCTCTCCTGGCCCTGGTGCTGCTCTCCTGGCCCTGGTGCTGCTCTCCTGGCCCTGGTGCTGCTCTCCTGATCCTGGTGCTGCTCTTCTGTCTCTGGTGCTGCTCTCCTGTCCCTGGTGCTGCTCTCCCGGCCCTGGTGCTGCTCTCCTGGAGCTGGGGTGGGAATTCCAAGGGGGATAAAGGACCTGGCACGGAGCATTGGTGTGTCCCAGACACCTCCAGCTGCATTTCAGTGCCCGGGGGAGTCTGGATTCCATAGGGAAGGAGGGAAGGGACAGGGAAGGGTTTGTGCCCTCACCTCCAGGAGAACTTGGCCGCCCCATGGATCAGGACAGGGCTCAGCTCCCCCTCCAGAGGGAGATGTTGTCCCCATCCCCCGCGCTGGGGATGGACGGGAAATGTGAGGAATGCTCAGATTTGACTCATTAGCCTGAGCTCCCGCTGGCCCCGGTTTAAAACAACCTGCAGGGGCTTCCCTTGATCGGTGATGGATGCGGGGCAGGGCAGACACCGAGCCTGGGGCCGGGCTGCCTCCCCTCCCCTGCCCTGCCCTGCCCTCCCCGGGCATCGGGGCTGGCACCGAGGGGGTGCACTGGGGTCTTGTTTGGGCACCCCAAAGATCAGGAGGGCCTTTTTTGAGCACCCCAAAAAAAGGAGGGCACTGGGACCTTGTTTGCCACAACCGATCCAGCTCAAGCCATGGAACCCCGGAGTCCCAGCCTGGTTTGGGGTGGAAGGGACCTTAAACAATCCCTCAAATAATCCCTCAAATAATCCCCCAAATCCCTCCCGGTGTCCCGGGAGCGGCTGCGCCAGGCGGGATCCGCTGCCCCTCTGTGCGAGGAGTTTGGGGTTGGGGTTTTGTTGTTGTTGTTGCTGGTTTTGGGGAGCGGGAGCTGGCCCTGGGGTTTTGCTGTTGTTCTTGTCGGGGAGGGGGTGTCTGTCCCTGGGGTTTTGTTTTTGGGATGGGGTGTCTGTCCCTGGGGTTTTGCTGTTGTTGTTTTTGGGGTGGGGTGTCTGTCCCTGGGGTTTTGCTGTCGTTGTTGTTTTTGGGATGGTGGGGGCTGTCCCTGGGGTTTTTTTGGATGCTCATCCCCGCGGTTCCTGACGGGAAGGAGCTGGCGTTCCATGAAAGCCCCGGCGCTCGCTATTTAGCGCTCCAGCCCTTCAATTAGTTTCATTGGATTCCCTTTGATGCTTTTGTTGCAGCGCGCACGGGGGAGCAGCTCCACCTCTCCGGGGCTGCCCCACTTTGATCTCCGAGCGCCTCCTGCCCCTCCCCGGGCGCTGCCATCGAGGCACAGCCTCCCCTGCCCGGGGCTGGCACCGCCGCCCGGCTCCCCCCGGCTCCTGTCCTCACCCCCATCTGTTCCAAAACCAATATTGACCCGGGCCTCCCCGCCAGGCCGCTTTCATCAAAGCGGGCCCCGGCAAATGAAGTTTTTCCGAGGAGGTCTCCAGGTGCTCGGGGGGGACAATGGAGCGGCTGCCCTGGCAAACGGGGGGGCTCCGGGAGCCCGGACAGAGCTCGGAGCCAAGCACGGAGCCAAAACACGGGGAGGGGAGGAGCAGAGGTTCCAGCACCGAGGGAGGGGAGGTGGAGAAGCTTCGGCACCGAAATTCCTTCTCGTGGGAATTCTGCAGCGCTGCGTGGCCGAGCCACCAGCACCAGAGTCCCCCAGTTTGGCCACAAAGCCTTCCCATTCCCATTCCCTTTCCCATTCCCATCCCCATTCCCTTTCCCATTCCCATTCCCTCTCCCTTCCCCATTCCCATTCCCTTCCCCATTCCCTTTCCCTTTCCCATTCCCTTTCCCATTCCCATCCCCATTCCCTTTCCCATTCCCTTTCCCATTCCCATTCCCTTTCCCATTCCCATCACCATTTCCATCCCCATCCCCATTCCCTGGCAGTCCAGGATGTACCCCCAGCAAATATCCAGAATTTCTGTGGCTCCGTGCCCTCAAATATCCAGAATTTCTGTGGCTCTGTGCCCTCAAATACCCAGAGTTTCCGCGTTTCCCTCTCCCTGCCGAAGGTGCCAGCCCTTCCTGGAGCGCAGCCAGCTCTGGACACACGGCCCCGCTTGCAGCAGGGAGGAGCGGGGATGTGCAGGAGCAGCGGGAAGCTCCGGAGGTGTCGCGGCGCTGCCGCGCCTTCCCTCGGCGGCAAATGTCACAAATGTCACAAATGTCACAAATGTCACCCGGGGACACGCGCGGGGGACAGCGGGGAGCGGCCCCTGCGCTGGGCGGTGCGGGCCGGGGTCTGTCAGCGTCCGTTCGGGAACGGCCCCGGGACAAACCCAATTCCAGCGGGGCAGGAGCGGGGCCGGGGCTGCGGGGGAGCCGGGCAGCGATAACGGCGCTTATCAGCTCCGGCGGCAGCTGCTGAGGCAGCGCCAGCATCGCCCCCAGCCCGGCTGGGGCTGCTGAGCGCGATCCGAGCCCCTTCCCGCTGATCCAGACCGCGGGAACCCCCCGGTTCACCGGGAACCCCCAGGAACCCCCCGGTTCACCCGGAACCCCCCGATTCCCTGGGAATCCTCCCATTCCCCATGAACCCCCTGATTCACCCGGAACCCCCTGGAACCCCCCAGTTCCCCGGGAACCCCCCGATTCCCAGGGAATTTCTCTTTTCTGCCGCCCTCCCATTCCCCCGGGAGCAGTGGGAGCCGGTCCGGTTGAACCCCATTATTCCCATTGCTTTCCCTTTGCTGGGAATGACCCGGGAGAGGGAGCTGGAGGAGCTCAGCGAGGCTGGGGATGCTCTGGAAGGGCTCGGGGTGTCTGATTTCCCTGCAGTATTTACTGCAATATTTACTGATTTCCCTGCAATATTTACTGTCTCCACCTGGCACTGCTGGATGGGATCAGGATGCCGCTTTCCCAGGGCCTGCAGTTCCCAAATTTCAGCTCCACTTCTCATTTAAACCCGCGGTGCTTTGGAGCTGCAGCAGCTCTGGAAAAGGCAGAGGGTTTTTTTGGGTTTTTTTTGGTTTTTTTTTTTTTGCAGAGCACAAACTCAGCTCCGTTTCCTGCCTGCTCATCTTTCAAACCTCCACAGGTTCCCCTTCCCCAGCGAGCTTTGCTGCGAGTCTCCCTTTCCAATCCATCACAATTCCCGGGGTTTAACAATGGGATGTGAGACAGATCCAGGCAGGAAAGCCCCTGGAACAGAACATTCCCAGTGTCTCTGCAGCTGGAGCTGTGGGGGAGCAGAGAGGGTGGAAATTTCCCAGCACAAGAAAAAAAAAGAAAAAAGAAAAAAGAAAGAAATTTCAAATTCCCTGCTATAAAAAGCAGTGGGAAAAGCAGCAGCACACAGGATGGTGAGAGGGGCTGGGGACTCGGAGCAGCTCATTCCAGGGGATCCCAGCCAGCACCTGCACGTCGTTCATCTTCTTTTATTGTCCTTTTAGTGCAGGGCCCGATACTCCCTTTGCACAGAGACATTTTCCAGGCCTTCCTGAGGGCTTGGGAACGCTGCTGGCCCTGTCCCCCGGCCAGATGAACAGGCCAGGAGAAGGATTTGGGAGCAGGGATGGGATTGAAGAGTTTTCCCCATCAGAGCTTCCCTCAGGTTGTCCCCGGCAAAGCCTTTGTGATGCAAACCCAGATTTTCTGGAATTGCACCTTGGCACTGCCCAGCCCTGAGGAAGCACTGGAGCCTGGCTCTGGAAATCAGGATTTTCTCCCACTTCCAGGACATTTTTATCCTCACAGCCTTCATCCTGAGCTGGGGGGGTTGTGCTGGGACTCCTGGTCCCCACATCCCCTTCCCGGTGGGGCCACGCTGGGATCCAGCGCCCAGCACAGGGGCAGAAGCTCCATGGAGTGCAGGGCTGGCTCATCCCCGAGGCTGGAAGGGCTGGGACGAGGGGATGACCCTGTCCCCAGCCCTGGGGGGCAGCAGGTGTGGTGTGACACGGCTGGGGATAATCCCTTGTCCTTGTTTTCTTCTCAGCATGGCAAAGCAAATCGCTGCTTTTAACCCCATTTTCCAGCTCCTGCCCCAGAGGGGAGGAGCAGCCCCAGGTGAGGAGGGGGCTCGGGTGTCCCCTGGCTGATCCCACAGGTGGGGTTGGGCCGGGCAGGGGACGGTGACAACGCTGGGGACACGGGGTGACCTCAGGGCAGGGAAGGGGGGAGCAGCCCCAGGGGGCTCCTCTGGGATGGTGGAAGGGGTCCCTGCCCATGGATGGGATGGGATGGGATGGGAATGGGTGGGATGGGAATGGAATGGATGGGATGGGATGGGATGGGATGGAATGGGAATGGAATGGATGGGATGGGATGGGATGGGATGGGATGGGATGGGATGGGAATGGGTGGGATGGGAATGGGTGGGATGGGAATGGGTGGGATGGGAATGGGTGGGATGGGAATGGAATGGATGGGATTTAAGGCCTTTCCACCCCAAACCATTGCATGGCTCCACGATTTGGAATGTGAAGTGGATTTTCTCTCACCTGTGCGTGCTAAACCTGAATTTCAGCACCGACAGAGGCTCCTGCATCCCCCACCCCTCCCCTGACCTCGATCCCTGCAGGGCCAGGATCCCCAAAATTGCCAGAACAGGGAGAAGAGAAAAACGGGGAGAAGAGAAAGACGGGGGGGAGATAAAAGGGGAGAAGAGAAAGACGGGGGGGGAGATAAAAGGGGAGCTGCCCTTTGCCCAGCTCTGCCCTCCCGTGTCCTTGTCCCCGGTGACCCCAGAGTCGCCCCCTCGCTCCCTCCCCAGGCCCGGGACGCCTCTGCTCCCCCCGCAGCCCCTCCCGCAGCCGCGATTTGCAGCAGCAGCTCCAGGCGCGCCCTGCGGCCGCACGCGGAGCCGATAACGGCGGTGAGTGCCACCAGCCGGGCTGGCCCCGGGCACAGCGGCGGCACCGCCGTCACCCACCCCCGGCGGGGCTCGGGGGCCGCGGGGATTGAGGAGCAGAGGGGATTGAGGGGCAGAGGGGATTGAGGAGCGGCGGGGATTGAGGGGCAGAGGGGATTGAAGGGCAGAGGGGACTGAGGAGCGGCGGGGATTGAGGGGCAGAGGGGATTGAGGAGCGGCGGGGATTGAGGGGCAGAGGGGATTGAGGAGCGGCGGGGATTGAGGAGCGGCGGGGATTGAGGGGCAGAGGGGATTGAGGAGCGGCGGGGATTGAGGGGCAGAGGGGATTGAGGGGCAGAGGGGATTGAGGAGCGGCGGGGATTGAGGGGCAGAGGGGATTGAGGAGCGGCGGGGATTGAGGAGCGGCGGGGATTGAGGGGCAGAGGGGATTGAGGAGCGGCGGGGACTGAGGAGCGGCGGGGATTGAGGAGCGGCGGGGACTGAGGAGCGGCGGGGATTGAGGGGCAGAGGGGATTGAGGGGCAGAGGGGATTGAGGAGCTGCGGGGATTGAGGGGCAGAGGGGATTGAGGAGCGGCGGGGATTGAGGAGCTGCGGGGATTGAGGAGCGGCGGGGATTGAGGGGCAGCGGGGACTGAGGAGCGGCGGGGATTGAGGGGCAGAGGGGATTGAGGGGCAGAGGGGATTGAGGGGCAGAGGGGACTGAGGAGCGGCGGGGATTGAGGGGCAGAGGGAATTGAGGAGCTGCGGGGATTGAGGGGCAGAGGGGACTGAGGAGCGGCGGGGATTGAGGAGCAGAAGGGATTGAGGGGCAGAGGGGATTGAGGGGCAGAGGGGATTGAGGGGCAGAGGGGATTGAGGGGCAGAGGGAATTGAGGGGCAGAGGGGATTGAGGGGCAGAGGGGACTGAGGAGCGGCGGGGATTGAGGGGCAGAGGGGATTGAGGGGCAGAGGGAATTGAGGGGCAGAGGGGATTGAGGGGCAGAGGGGACTGAGGAGCTGCGGAGATTGAGGAGCTGCGGGGCTCCTGCAGCCCCACCCGGCTCGGCCGGGGGCTGGGACGTGACTGCGGAGGGCGGGTGGGATGGGACTGGCACGACCCGGAGCCAGCAGAGGCGTGGGCACATCCCGGGGATGATGAATGCGGGGGCAGGCGCAGAGAGCCCCAGCCGGGAGGGAGGGAGGGAGGGAGGGAGGGATGGCAGCGACAGCGACAGCGACAGCGCGGCCCTGCCTGGCAGCCAGGGCCAGAATTCCCCCCCTCGGGAGATGATGATGATAAATCGGGTTTGCCACCTGCTCCCACCTCTGCTGACTCAAACCATGGGGTACCTGCACTCCCACGCCGAGATTTTCCGGGGGATCGTAATTCGCAGGAGAAAATGGAAAATCTCCTGCGCTGCCTCTCCTGTCGCAGCTGCCTCCCAGCCCCCAAAGCACGCCAGGATCCAGTTGATCCTTAAAACCTCACCCTGGATCCAGTTGATCCCTAAAACCTCATCCTGGATCCAGCTGATCCCTAAGGCCTCGCTTCCAGAGGCTCTGGAGAGCTGGATCCTGGAGAATTCCCCTTCCAGCCCCCAGGATGAGGGTGGGGGGCAGGAGAGGGATGGGCAGAGAGCAGCTCTGGGCGCTCTGGGGATGCTCTTGCTGGGCCTGGCAGGACCCGGCAGCCGCATTAAGTTTCTCATTAGCAATTAATGCTTCTGCCCTCCTCAGTGTGGCCAGCCGGGAGCCTCGGGGGGATCAGCCTCGGGGGGATCATCCCTCGCTGGGATCAGCCTCGGGGGGATCAGCCTCGCTGGGATCAGCCCTGGGTGGGATCAGCCTCGCTGGGATCAGCCCTGGGTGGGATCAGCCTCGCTGGGATCAGCCCTCGGGGCTCCATGGGCTCATTCCCGGCGGGATCTGCAGCCGCCCCCTCCCCAGCGCGGCTGCGTTTGGAACACAGCGACATCGGCGGCTTCGGAGGCTCCCAACCGGGCCGGCTCAGGGGAGCGGGGATGGCCCGGAGCGGGCCCGGAGCCGTCCCGGAGCCGTCCCGGCGGCACGGCCGGGCTGCGAGTGCCCCCGCGCGGTGCCGGGGCTGGGATGGAGCCGGGAAAGGGGCGGAGATGGGAGGGATGGAGCTGGGATGGGGAAAAATGGAGCTGGAGAAGGGGATGGAGCTGGCAAAGGGTGGAGGTGGGATTAGGGATGGAGCTGGGATGGATGATGGATGGATGGATGGATGGATGGATGGATGGATGGATGGATGGATGGATGGATGGATGGATGGATGGATGGAGATGGGGATAGGGATGACACTGGGGCTCAGTATGGAGCCGGGAAAAGGGTGGAGATGGGATTAGGGATGGAACTGGGGAAGGACGGAGTCGGGAATTAGGGATGGAGCTGGGAATGCAGCTGGGGAAGGATGGAGTGGGGAGTTAGGGATGGAACTGAGGATGGATGGAACCAGGGATGGAGCTGGGGATCAGGATGGAGCTGGGGATGGGGATGGAGCAGGAATGGGGATGGGGATGGAGATGGGGATGCAATGGGGATGCAGCCAGGTTTGGTACTGCAGTGTTGGGAACAAGACCAAGAGGAGAAACGCTCTGGGAGGTGATGTGGAGCTGGAAGAGCGAGGCCTCAAGGGAAGTTTAGTTTGGATATTTGGGAAAAAAGCTTTTCACTGCAAGGGTGGCCAGGCCTCGGAACTGCTCAGGACAGCAGTGGGATCACCACCCCTGGAAGTGCTAAAAACCTCCTGAACGTGGCACTTGGGGACGTGGCTCGGTGGTGACCACCGCAGCACGAGGAATGCTTGGATTTGATGATTTTGGAGGTGTTTTCCAACCTTCCTTCCTCCAGGCTGTTCCCAGCCCCTGCAGTGACAGCCAACCCTTCCTGGTGGGGATCCCAGAAGCTCCTGCAGGGCAGGGGGAGCTGGAGGTGCCCCATGGCCCCTTCCCTGCCGGGCAAAGCCAGGATTCCACCCAGGACCAGCAGGGACAGAGGGAATCCTGCAGGCTGGGGCCGGCGTGAAGGGGCTGCCGTGCCTCCACCCCCGGGACTGGATTGAACCTGATCCTCATTAGCCCGAAACCCATTTCAATTAAGCCAGGCCGGGCTCCTCCTTTGTCTTTCCTTTAATTGGACATTCCCGCTGCTAAATGGGCAGCTTGAGCACGGCCAAGACCCTGAGAAAAGCCCTGATGGGGTTGGGAAGTGCGGGAATAACAGAATTCCTGACAAATAAGGGGAATAAAAAGGCTCTGCCTCTTTGTGGCCAATTCCCAGCGCTTGCCCCCCACCCCTTCCCCCCTCTGTGGGGTTTCACGGGCCCTGTCCCCGTTCCTGTCCCCATCCCTATTCCCAGTTCCCATTCCCAATCCCCATTCCCTGTCCCCATTCCCTGTCCCCATTCCCAATCCCCATCCCCTGTCCCCATTCCCTGTCCCCATTCCCAATCCCCATTCCCTGTCCCCATTCCCAATCCCCATTCCCCTATTCCCTGTCCCCATTCCTGTTCCCATCCCCAATCCCCATCCCCTGCCCCTTCTCCCTTCTCTCCTCCCTTTGGTCTTTGTGCCCACCCTGAAAATCCCTCCCTTAAAGGAGAATATTGGGAATTCTCTGCTCTTTATTTCATCCTCTGCTCCCTGGGATTTCCCTCCTCCACCCTCTCATGTTAATTTTTAATTTAGGGTTTTTAATTTAGGATTTTTCCACCTCATTTTCCCGCCTCGTGCTCTTCACTTCCATTTTCCCTGTGCCTTTTTCTCCTTTCCTGTCACCTCCTGTGCTCCTTCCAGCGACCCCTTTGGCGGCCACCACGGGCTCAGCAAAACTCCCAAGTCTCAAAAGGGGATGTGTGAAGCAACTGGGGGCCCATACATTAATTAATCAATTAATTGATTGGGCTCTCACGCACAAATTAATTGGCTGACATGAATAAATTAATTTTGCGCCCATGCATAAATTAATTGGGCGCCCATGCACGGAATAGTTGTGATGTAATTGGGCATCCATGCATAAATTAATTGGGCGCGCGTGCATGACGTCATTGGGCGGCCATGCATAAATTAATTGGGCGGCCATGCATAAATTAATTGGGCACCCAGGTGCGATGCCAAGGTGGTCCTAAGGAGCGCTCGAGTGTGGCCTAATTAAGCAATCAAACATGAATTAATTGCTGGGGCTCATCAGGTGCCGTGCCTGTGCTAATTGGGCCCTCGTGCATAAATTATCGGGGGGTGGAGCTTTGGGGTACAGGGGGGTGTGGGGATGGGAAGGGCCCGAATCCCACTGGGAATGGCCCAGTTGGAGCTGCTGGGAGCTGTGGTTCCCTCCCAGGATAGGTTTGGGATCCCCCTGAGGATGCTCCCCACAAATTCCATTTTTGGGGTTTTGGCAGCAGGAATTCCCAAGAATTCCCTTCTCCAGGTGCATTCCTGAGCTGTCTGTGATGGAGAGGTCAGGGCTCAGCTGGAAATGTGGGAATCTTCATTAATCAATCCATAATTCTCATTTCAGGATGCACCCACAGCCTCTGGAGCCTCCCCTGTTTTCAGGGATCTGAGAAAAACCCACCCAGGCCTTCAAACCAACTCAGTGGCACTTGGGAGGGAAAAGCTCAGTAAATTACACTTAATTAACGTTTAATTAATGCATTTGATGGCTTCCTGTGTTTCCATGCAGCGCCCTGGATCTGCCTGCAGGAGAGGCACCCGAAATTGTGGAGGTGGAAATTGGGAACACGTCTGTGTCTTCCAGGGGGTTGGGGCCCTTTTCCAGCTTTGCCACGGGCTGGGAATCCCGGGATGGTGGCGGCTGTCCCGCAAACAATTTATGAATAAAATTATGATATAATTTATAAAATAATTTATTTAAAATCCTTATAAATTTATAAAATAATTTATAAATAAAATTATTAAAATGAAATTTATAATTTATAAATAAACCTCGTATATAATTTATAAATTAATTGATAAACAAAAATTCGTATAAAATTTATAACATAATTTATAAATAAAATTCTTAAAATAAAATTTATAAAAGAATTTATATATAAAAATCTGATAGAATTTATAACATGGTTTATAAATAAAATTTTTATAAAATTTATTTTAAAAATATAAATTAATTTTTAAAAATAGAATTTATAACATAATTTCTAAATAAAATTCTTGTAAAATTTATAAAATAATTTACAAATAAAATTCGTATAAAATTTATCAATCAATCCCTGATAGAATTGATAAAATACTCCTGTGGGAGGCCGGAATTGCACCCCTCCATCCTCTCTCTCCAAACAGCTCACGACCGCCGCTTTTATTTATTATTTTTTTCCCCTTTTCCATACGGTGCCAAGCGCGCCTCGGGCCGATCCCCGGCGGGGAGCAGAGGGGGAGCAGCCCCCGGGGCTGCCACGGGCGCAGCGGGGCGGGACAGGGATGCGGGCCCGGCAGCGTCTCCCTGGAAACGGCGGCGTGGGAGCCGCGGAGAGCGCGGCCCTGCCCCTGTCCCTGTCCCGGCTGCTCTGCAATCCCTGTCCCTGCCCCTGTCCCGGCTGCTCTGCAATCCCTGTCCTGCCCCTGTCCCTGTCCCTGCCCCTGTCCCTGTCCCGGCTGCTCTGCAATCCCTGTCCCTGCCCCTGCCCCTGTCCCTGTCCCGGCTGCTCTGCAATCCCTGTCCCTGTCCCTGCCCCTGTCCCTGTCCCGGCTGCTCTGCAATCCCTGTCCCTGCCCCTGCCCCTGTCCCTGTCCCGGCTGCTCTGCAATCCCTGTCCCTGCCCCTGTCCCTGTCCCGGCTGCTCTGGAATCCCTGTCCCTGCCCCTGCCCCTGTCCCGGCTGCTCTGCAATCCCTGTCCCTGCCCCTGTCCCTGTCCCTGCCCCTGTCCCGGCTGCTCTGGAATCCCTGTCCCTGTCCCTGCCTCTGTCCCTGCCCCTGTCCCGGCTGCTCTGCAATCCCTGTCCTGTCCCTGTCCTGTACCTGTCCCTGCCCCGTCCCTGTCCCTGCCCCGGCTGCTCTGGAATCCCTGTTCCTCTCCCTCATCCCTGTTCCTGTCCCGTCCCTGTCCTGTACCTGTTCCTGTCCCGTCCCTGTCCCTCCCTCTGGCTGCTCTGGAATTCCTCCCTCATCTCTGTCCCATCCTGTCCCTGCCTCCTTCCCTTCGGCTGCTCTGGAATTCCTCCCTCATCCCTGTCCCTGTCTCCGGCTGCTCTGGAATCCCTGTCCCTCATCCCTCTCCCTGTTCCTCTCCCTCTCCCTGTCCTGTTCCTGTCCCTCTCCCTGTTCCTCTCCCTCTCCTGTCCCTGCCTCCTTCCCTTCGGCTGCTCTGGAATTCCTCCCTCATCCCTGTCCCTGTCTCCGGCTGCTCTGGAATCCCTGTCCCTCATCCCTCTCCCTGTTCCTCTCCCTCTCCCTGTCCTGTTCCTGTCCCTCTCCCTGTTCCTCTCCCTCTCCTGTCCCTGCCTCCTTCCCTTCGGCTGCTCTGGAATCCCTGTCTCTCTCCCTGTCCTGTCCCTCTCCCTGTCCTGTCCTGTTCCTGTTCCTGTCCCTGTCCCTCCCTCCAGCTGCTCTGGAATCCCTCTCCCTGTTCCTGTCTCTCTCCCTGTCCTGTCCCTCTCCCTGTCCTGTCCCTGTCCCTCCCTCCGGCTGCTCTGGAATCCCTGCCTCACCTCCCTTTGCTCGGGGCCAGGAGCCTCCGGCCCCGGAGCGCGGCCCTGCGCGGGTTCAGGGCTCAGCAAAGCTCGGGTTTAACTCGGCTGCTGCTGCTGGAGCTGTGGGGGAGCCGAGGGGGAGGGAGGGACGGAGGTCATGGAAAGGGCGATGCGGGTCCCCAAGGGGAACCTCGGCAAAAGCAGAGTGGGGAAAAGGCCTTGCAGCCCGTTTGCTCCTCCTTGCTTCTTCCAAAGAAACCAACCAACCAAAAAGAAAAACAAAAAAAACCCAAAAAACAAAACCACAAAAAAAAAAAACCAAAAAAACCCACCCACCCCCCCCCCAAAAAAACAAACAAAACAAACCCAAAAACAAACAAAAAACCAAATACCCCACCCACCCCTTCCAAGAAGTGGGAATTGCTGTCAAGGAAGCGCCTCCAGGATTTTCCCAGTAATGGAGCCACCCCTGGAGCTCAACCCAGCCCCATCCTTTCCCTGCTCCCTTTTTATCCTTTCCCCCCCTCTTTATTTTTTCCTTTTTTTTTTTTTTTTGTAGTTATTCGAGAAATGAATTTTAAAACCCGGAATCCCTTCTCCCTTCTGGTGGGATTAAACCCCTCACCATTCAGAGCAGGAAACAGAGGGGGTTTTATTTTAATTTTCTTTTTTTTTTAATTCCAGCTCGGAAAGCCCCCGGCTCTGAATGACCCGCGGGCCCTGAATGCGGAGCCTCTCAATTAAAAGTTTCCCATTGATGCCGCCTGAATGAGACCTTGCTGGGGAATTCTCCGCGCCTCAATGGCCCCGGCCCTAGCAAATATTAAGGGGCCGATGGATTTCCCACAATATTTGTACACCTTCCTTTGTGGGGATTTTTCCCTCCGCTGAACCAGAAACCTTTAACACATCCGCTCCCGACGTGCGGCTCATTAGGGGCCGCCTTGGGGACAGCGGTGCCACCCCCGCGGCCACCAGGGCACGGCAGCGGCCACCGCCTCGGGATTATCGCACCCGGCCGGGAATTCCATGGAAAAATCGGATTTTCGGGAGCGAGAGGAGCTCTGCGCCGCCCCAGGGTGAACCCCGGGCTCGGGGAAGGCTCTTGGTGGCATTTTGGTGGCATTTGGGTGGCGCTTTGGTGGCCCCAGGGAAAGCAGAGCCTCCCCTTCCGCCCCCGCCCGCCACAAAGGGGACTCCGTTCGGGGACAAAAAGCCCCCGGGACCCTTCAGCATCCCCGAGCGCCCGGCTGACAGCTCCGATTGTCACGGCCTCATTAACCATGCTAATTAGCGGCCGTGCCGCGCGGGCTGGCGGGGGTGGGCTCTGCATAATTTATTCGGGTTTAATCTCATTGAAGGCGGCTGAAAAGCGGGACGGGGGAGCCGGGGAGGAGCTGCTCCCCTGTCCCGGTGCTCCAGGTGCGGACAGGAGGCGTGGAGGAGGGAGCCGAGGATGCTCAGGGGTTATTCCCATCCTAGGAGGGGAATCCGGGGGTTATTCCCATCCTAGGAGGGAAATCAAGGAGTTATTCCCATCCTAGGGCTGAAATCAAGGAGTTATTCCCATCCTAGGGCTGGAATCCAGGGGTTATTCCCATCCTAGGAGGGGAATCCGGGGGTTATTCCCATCCTGGAGTGAAATCCAGGGGTTATTCCCATCCTAGGAGGGAAATCATGGAGTTATTCCCATCCTAGGGCTGAAATCAAGGAGTTATTCCCATCCTAGGGCTGGAATCCAGGGGTTATTCCCATCCTAGGGCTGGAATCCAGGGGTTATTCCCATCCTGGAGTAAATCCAGGGGTTATTCCCATGCTGGAGGGGAATCCAGGGGTTATTCCCATCCTAGGAGGGAATCATGGAGTTGTTCCCATCCAGCCCAGTCAGAGGTTGCAAACCAGGGTTACAACCCCTGGGTTTGTCTTCCAGGATGAGAATAACCCTGGGTTTCGCCCAGACTGTGCCCAGACGAGCCCCTGCCCCTCACGGGCTGAGGGAGGGGTGCAGGGCGTGTGCCCTGCATGAAATTCGGAGTTTCAGCTGTTCCCAGAGCTCAGGAATCCCAGGAAATTCAGGCATTCCAGCACAAATCAGGGTCGGGGCAAAGCAGAGCGAGGAAAGGGAGTCCCATTTGATTTTTTGCTCTCATTTCTTGCTTGCTCTGAGAACCTTCCCTGTATTCTACAGGGGCACCATTCCACGAGCTCAGCACCGGCCTTGGCAGCTGGAGCGTGAAGTGGAAAGGAAAGAAGGAAAGAGCTTTTCCCAAGGGCTCCGGGGAGAAAATTTCCTGGAGAAATCCCTGGAGAGGGCCAGGGAAGTGAAGGGCAGGAGCAGCAGCTGCTGCCTGACACCCCTGAGGTGTGTCTGGGGTGGCTGGGAGATCTTTAGGATCCATTCCAACCTGAATTTCCCCATGATTTTATGATTTTCTCTATTTATTTAATTTTTTTGTGCATTGCTTTTCAGCTGCTCTCCTCTAGGGCAGGGGGATGTGGGGACCTTTGGGGGATGTGGGGACCTTTGGGGGATGTGGGGACCTTTCCCAGCTGGAATTTGTGCTCCCAGCTGGAATTTGTGCTCTCTCTGGGGGATGAGGAGGGATCTGGCTCTGCTCCTCGGGCTCAGAGCCACCCCGTGCTCCCTGAATTTGCCTGCAGGGCCGTGCTGGGGGCTGGGAAAGCCACATCCACATCCTGTGGAGCAGAAGGAGCAGGAAATTGGGAACACGCTCCTGCACACCAGGCTCACAGGCTGCTTTCTGGGGGGAATCAGCCACATCTCCCCAGCCCCAATCCCAGCTGATCCCACTGCGGGCTCCACGGATGTGGGGAAATCTGGGAATCAGCTGGTTTGGAGCGAGGGAAGGGGGAATCTGTTTGGAGCTGGGGCAGCAGAGCCAGATCAGCGCTGTTCCCACCCCGCACCAGACTGGGACAACTGGGGGGGCTCAGCCTGGAGAGGGGAGGCTCCAGGGGGATTTTTGTCTAAAGGGGGCTTAGAACCAGAGGGAGCCTCCTTTTTCCAGGGGCAGGGGGAGACAGGACACGGGGAAGGAATTTAAACTAAAAGAGGAGAGATTTCGGCGGATTTTTGGAAGGAATTCTTCCCTGGGAGGGAGGGGAGGCCCTGGCACAGGTGATTCCATGGATTCCCCATCCCTGGAGGTGTCCAAGGCCAGGCTTGGAGCAGCCTGGGGTGGTGGCAGTGTCCCTGCCACGGCAGGGAGGGGACACGGGGACGCTCAAGGTCCCTTCCAGCCCTTTGCTTGCGCACAGCTGGGGCGAAGGAGCCAAACAGGAGCCCGGGGATGGAAGCCAAGCGCAATTCCAGGCCGGGAGTCCCTCCCCAGCCGCTCCCCAGGGCCGTGGCCCCGCTCAGGGAGGCCGACAGAAGCCCTGGCAGAGCCCTCCAGGCGCTCCTGGCCTGCCCTGCCCTCCCTGGGGAGCATCCATATGGAATTCCCTGCTCCATGTGCTCTGCAGATGGCTGCAGCACGTGCAGGGGGTGATTCCAAAGGCAGGGGACACAAGTGGAGAAACAAATGAATTGAATTAATGCCCGTGTTGAAAAAGCTTTAATCAGCCCTCCCTCTGCCAGGCTTTGATGCTTCCCTCAGCCTTTGGAGTTTTGAGGGATGGGGTTCGGAGTGTTCCAGGAAGGTTTTGTGGGATTGGAAATCCTGGCTCCTGCTGTGGGGGGAGTTGGGAAGAACGGAGAAACCCTGGAGTGTCCATCCCAGGACGCTGTGGCCCCTCAGGGGTCTGCAGGTGAGACAGGGAGTGGGAGGGAATGCACAGGGACCAATCCAAGCCTTGTCCCTGCACACACATCCCAAAATCCCTCCCACAGCTCCCACAGCCTTGGGAATGCTCCCATTCCCTGGGGAGCCCCCTCAGGGGGGAGAATTCCCTAAAATCCATCCCAGCCTTCCTGGCACAGCTCCAGCCACTCCCTGGATCCCATCCCTGTCACAGAGAGCCGGGATCGGCGGGACACAGCCGGAGCCAGGGGCTGCTGCAGCTCCGGGAAGGCTCCGGGGATCGGGAACAATCCCGCTTTTTATGGGAACACACGGCTGACATCCGGGAGCCAGGGGCTGCTCCAGCTCCCGGGAACAATCCCGCTTTTTGTGGGAACACACGGCTGACATCTGGGGGAACAGGAAACGGGAAACTTCCTGGCAACGGTGTGTCCCCAGGACATGGGAATGGCACAGGAATGGCACTGGGAATGCCATGGGGAATGCCGTGGGGAATGGCACTGGGAATACCACGGGAATGGCACTGGGAATGCTGTGGGGAATGGCACTGGGAATGCCGCTAGGAATGTCATGGGAATGGCATTGGGGGTGCCACTGTGAATGGCACGGGGATGCCACTGGGAATGCCATGGGAATGCCATGGGAATGCCATGGGAATGCCACTGGGAATGCCACTGGGAATGCCATGGGAATGCCATGGGAATGCCACTGGGAATGCGGCGGAGCTCGGGAATTCCAAGCCCACGGGCCCGCTGGATGGGCCGGGCTCCGTGCGGAGGGTGGGGTCCCTCAGCGGAGAGGGGGCCGGGGGTCCCCGTTGGTGCCGCTGCCCCGTTGGTGCCGCCGCCCCGTCCGTCCCCGGTGGTGTCGCCGCCCCGTCCGTCCCCGGTGGTGTCGCCGCCCCGTCCGTCCCCGCGGCTCCCCCGGTCCGCTCGTGCCCTCTGCCGGTGCCTGCCCGGCGGAGCGGGGCTGGGTCCCCGTGGATCCGCGGCGGTGGAGTCCCCGCAGCAGCCTGGGAGAGCTCGGGAGGGCAGGGGTGGGTTGGGAGAGCGGAGTGACCGAGCCCTGGCACGGTTTGGACGGAAGGGACCTTCGGTGCCATCCCATCCCCTGGGCAGGGACCCCCAGCACCCCAGGGTGCCCCGAGCCCCGTCCTCGGACACTTCCAGGGATGCGACATTTCTGGGCACCCCCGTCCTTTCTGGGCACCCCCGTCCTGTGTCTCACCGCCCCCTAGGGCAGGGTTCCCTTTCCCTGCTCTATCCTAAGCCCCAGTCCGTGACCCTGCCATCATCCCATGGAGCCGGAGCAGGGATCCCCCCTCTGAGCCCTCCTGCAGCTCCGGGCTGGGGACGGAGATGCCCACGCCGTGCCCAAATTTCCCTGCTCGCATCCCTGCCGTGTGCCACCGCTCCCAGGGCACGGTGCCAGCCCTGGTGTCCCCGTGCTGTCCCCACCCGCCGTCCTGGGCACCCTCCGCTGCTCCTCAGCTTCTTTCCCCCCAGTTCTCCTGCGCTTTTCCTGGAGCTGCAGCACAGTTTCCATCCACGAGAGGCCACTTTCCTCTCGCGTTTGCTGCTGCGGCGCCAGGAAAGGCCGGCAAGAGGAACCTGGATGTTTCTCCCAGTTCGTGTGGATGTTTCTCCCCGTTCGTGGCTTTTTGGGATTTCCTGCCCAGCTCCTTCCCAACTTTTCCTCACTTCTTCTTGCCAGGAAGAGAGGAATTGGTAAGAAACTTCTCTGGAGTTTTTCCTTGGGGTTGTATTTCCTTAAATAATTCCTTTGGCATTGCAGGGAGCCAGGTGGGAGCAGAGAAGCCTGGAGGTTTCCCACCTCTGTGTCAGCAGATCCAGCATCTCCTGCCATGGGAAAACCTCAGCTGGGAATTCCAGCATGGTTTGGGTTGGAAGGGACCTTCAATCCCATCTCATTCCACCCCCCCTTCCACTCCACACTTCCAGAAGGATCTGGGGGCAGTGTCCTGCAGGATGAGCCTGCAGAGAGCTTGGAGCAGATCCCAGACCCGCTGTGACCCTGCCCAAGCTTTCCCATTCCATCAATCCCACTGTGCCCTGCTGGAATGACCCCGGCAAGGAGGGCAGTGACCCCTCCAAGCGTGCCCAGGGGACAGGAGGGGACCAGAAATCACTGGGGGAAAACTTCGAAGGCTCAGGGGGCAGGAAATTCCCTCTGGGCAGGAGGGAGAACTTCCCTGGGCAGTGCCAGAGCCCAGGGGTGGGGATGCTCCAGAGGGGTGGGGATGCTCCAGAGCCAGCTGGGCACCACCCTGTGCCCGGGGATGGCTCTGCTGAGGTGGGCCCTGGGGTCCCTCCCGGGGTTCTGTGGATCCTGCAGGGCAGCAGAGGGAGGCCGGGCTGGCCTCACCCTCCTGGCTCCTTTTCCCCTCCCCTCCCCGTGCCAGCACCTCCCTCACTCATCCCAAATGCCCAGATTCCCTCTGCACTGCGGGATCCATTGATTTTCCAGTCACTGGGAGCGACCCCCACTCTCGTCCTGGCTGTCCCCCCACTTTTGGAGGTTTATGGGATTTCATTCCGCTCAGCCCTGCTGCTGCCAGGGGCTCCAGCCAGCCCTTGCATTAAATCCCCTGGCTCAGCCTGTGCTGATCTTTAATTGAACGTTCTCTGCCTCCTGCTCATCCAGCCTTGGGTGGCTTCCAGGGCTGCAGGGAAGGGAAAGGATGGAGGTGGCACTGGCAGGGGGACCAGCCCTCAGCGGGGTGAGGAATCAGGTGGGAACTCTTCCCTCTGCTGCTGCCTCTCCAGGGGGTGGATGGAGATGTTTTCTGCTGAACGTGGCACAGGGAAATCCACTTTGATGGGATTAAAATGGATATCCTCCGGGCTGAAGGAGGGGAATGAAAGGAAAGTCCTGAGGAAAACGGGACCAGGTGTTTCCCAAAAATGCTGTGGCTGCCCCTGGATGTCTCCAGGGCAGACTGGAGCATCCTGGGACAGTGGGAGGCGTCCCTGGAAGGCAGGGCTGGAATGGGACGATCCTGAAGGTCCTCCACGCCCCAGCCATTCCCTGATTCCATCAAAACAAGGGAGGGGGTTTCACCTGCAGAGAGCTTTGCCCGCCCTGGTCTGGCGCCTCTTCCCCGGCCCCTCTGGCAGGTCAGGCTTGATCCCCTCTGATCCCAAATCCAGGCCCAGCGCTGGGATTGGGCCCATCCTGAAGCATCTCCTGGGCTCTGGCAGAGCTCTGGGAGAAGGGGAAGGGGCAGAGACGCTGCTCCCACCCCCCTGCCCCGCTCCTGCTCTGGGCTGGAGGCCTGCACCACCCAAACTGGGACAAACCCAGTACAGGAAGGATGAGCCCAGCTTTAAAGTGGTTTTTCACTGGGGTGGAGCAGGGTATCAGAGGAGGTGAGTGTTCCAGCACCAGCCAGCCTGGTTTGGCCGCATTTGCTATAAAAAGCAGAAATTTAATGAATATTTGTGCCCTGCCAGCCTTTCCCAGGCCGAGCACCCTCGCAGGAGCCGCCTGCCCCTTCCCATGGAGATTCCTGGGGCACTCCTGGTTTCCAGCAGGATTTGATTGACTCAGTTTTGAGGCCAGGAGAGAGAGGGAGCTGCTTGCAGCAAATCCTGCCCGACTGGACCGGGAGCAAGCCCTGGGCAAGGCTCTGGTCCCAGGCTGGGCTTTGATTTGAGCTCAGCCTGGGCAGATTTCCTTCCCTTCCATCAAAGCCTCTGGATTCAAACTTCTGCCTTTTCCATTTCGGAATATTCTCCTGAGGGGGGTGGGATCCGACAGCTCTGCAGGACAGGATCCCATCCCTGACCCCAGACCGGTTTGGGGTGGAAGGGGCTTTGAAGTTCACCCCATTCCCACGGGCAGGGGCACCCCCAGCGCCCCAGGGCGCTCCGGCCTGGCCCTGGACACTGCCAGGCATGGGGCAGCCACAGCTCATCCAGGAAACCTCCTCCACCCTCACCTACAGCCCTTCCGGCCCTGGCGTGGGGGAAAACCAGCCCGGATCATTGCTTGGGGTGGGAGCCGAGCTGCAATCGGCTCCTGCAGCCCAGAGCCCCCCGTGCCAGGGCTGCTGCCCCCCCCGTGCCAGGGCTGCTGCCCCCCCGTGCCAGGGCTGCTGCCCCCCCGTGCCAGGGCTGCCAGGGCACGGCCAGCGCTGCCCCCCGTGCCAGGGCTGCTGCCCCCCGTGCCAGCGCTGCCCCCCGTGCCAGGGCTGCTGCCCCCCGTGCCAGCGCTGCCCCCCGTGCCAGGGCTGCTGCCCCCCCCGTGCCAGGGCTGCTGCCCCCCCGTGCCAGGGCTGCTGCCCCCCCCGTGCCAGGGCTGCTGCCCCCCGTGCCAGGGCTGCTGCCCCCCCCGTGCCAGGGCTGCTGCCCCCCCGTGCCAGGGCTGCTGCCCCCCCGTGCCAGGGCTGCCAGGGCACGGCCAGGGCTGCTGCTCCCCCCGTGCCAGGGCTGCCAGGGCACGGCCAGCGCTGCCCCCAGCCCCGCGGGGTCCCCGGTGCCGCTGTCGCTGCCCGGGCAGGGGACACGGGCGGGGCTGCGGCTGCTCCGCTGCCAGCCCGGGCTCTCCAGCCGGGATTATGTGTCTGGACAAGCCCTCGGCAGCTGCTTTCCAGCTCTCGCCGAACAAAGAGCACTTTCATGGCTCCGGGAAAGGAGCAGAGCGGGGTTTGTGGCTGAGCCAAGAGCTGAGGGGCTCAGGAGCCCTCTCGAGGGGGGCGTGGGCACTCAGGGTGGCACACACGGGGCTCCGTCCCCCTGGCACTGCCCTCCCCGCCTGCCCCCAAGCATCCCCAAGCTTTCCTGGGCACTGCACCAGCCCCGCTCGTGCTGCTAAAGCCCAGCCCAGCCAGCCTGGGGCTGGGAAATTCAGGTTTTCCTGGTGGGCTCAGCTCTTCCCCCTCTCCCCCCTGCTCGTCCCCCTTTTCCCGGCTGGAACACCGCGGGGAGCTGCTCTGGAGTGCCTGAGTCAGAGCAGCCCTAATGGATGAGGCTGCAGCTCCCGGAGAGCACTTTGGATAATTGCAAGGCTGCGCCAGGATGCGCTGCCCTGGCAGCTCCTGAGCAGCTGACACAGGCTCTGGAGCCTCCTTGGCTCCTCTCCCGCTGCCTGCAGCAAACTCGGCGGCCTTGGGGGGACTGGGCTGCCTCGCCAGGTGCTTTCAGCTTAGCTGAGGGCTTAGGGCAGCTGGCAGAGCTGAGGGAGCTTCCCTTGGCTTCCCTTTCTCTTCCACAGCCCAGCAAAGGAGGTTTGGAGGGGAAGGATCAGGGAATCGTGGAATGGGTTGGGTTGGAAGGGCCCCTTAGAGCTCAGCCAGCCCCACATCCCTGCTCTGAGATTTTCCTTGGATTTTCCCCTTCTTCTCTTGCCACTTTTTGTCGGGGTTCTAAAGTTTGGATTCAGCACTTTGCAGGGGATCCAAGAGGCAGATCCAGGGAAAGGAGCAGGCTGCTCTCCATCCCTCCATGGATCCTTCCACCCACCCATCCATCCATCCGTCCATCCATGGATTCCTCCATCCATCTGTGGATCCATCCATGGACCCATTCCACCCTCCATCCATCCATGGATCCATCCATCCATCCATCCATCCATGGATCCATCCCTCCTTCCCTCTCTCCATGCTCCTCAGCCTCCATCTGCCAATTCCTTGGCTCTCCCTGAGGCTGTTCCATCTTTTCCCCCCAAACCCCGCTCGCTCCCAGGCCCAGCAGGTGCAGAGCACCCTCAGCTCCCCTTTTCCTGCTCCCCCTCTCCCTGCAGGGCCTGAGCTGAGCCAGGACTGAGGCAGGGAATGATTCCCGGGGGTTTTTGGTGTTTCAGCCTCTCTGGGACAGCATCCCCGGCGTTATTAAACCAGGGAAAAGCAGGAGGAGAGCGCTCAGTGGCACAGGCAGGGCAGAACCCCGGGAGGAGCGGGCAGGAAGAGGTTAAACCCCTCTGCCCGCTCCGTGTGTGTGCTCGGAATGACGAATGCGGAGCCGAGCTCGGGGCAGGTTCAGATCCCGGCGCTGCCTCCTCTCAGCGTGGCCCCGGCAGGATGAAATATTCCCTGGTCATCCCCTCTGTGTGACTCACAAACTGATCCCAGAGAGGAGAAAGCTTTTCAAACCTCGCACTTTCAATGTCTTTTTTATTCTTCCCCCCCCCCCCCTCTCTCTCTCTTTCTCTCTTTTTTTTTTTTTTTATTTTTCTTTTGCCCACGCAGCAGCTGCAGGAAGGGTTTGGGACAAAATTCCACACAAAAGCCTTCATCTCCTGGAGAGCCTGGGCCAATAAATCCTGCTTGGAGGATGAAATGGGGTCGGGGGAGTGTGAAACCACGATTTGGGAGGGCTGGGTCCCTCTGTGCCCAGCCCTGGGCATTCCAGCCCTGCTGGGAGAGGCTCCAGCAGCTTCCCAAGGGTTGCCAAGGGCCCTCGGAGGGACGGGGAAAACCTTGGCTCCTTCAATCCTCCAAAAAAAAAAAAGAGGGAGAAAGGGAAAAGCTGGATCCCTGCATGCTCTGAATCTCAATCTTTCCTCTTTCAGGTCGTTCTGCTTCCCAGCACAATCTGTGTTTTCCATCGGGGAAAGCCCTGGAAGCTTTGGGAGCCTCTGTGGGATGGGGCAGTGCCAGCCCTGGGCAGCCAGGGACCCCCTGGGATCCCCCAGAGCACGGGGAATGTCACCGGAGGGAGCTGGGACTGCCCTGGCTGTGGGATTCCCCAGATTCTTGTGGGTTAACATTCGTGGCAGAAGGAAATAAGTGGGATTTGCCAGGAGGAACTGTGGATTCGCCCCTAGAATTGTCCAAGGAGCAACCTGGGATGGTGGAAGGTGTCCCTGGAATGCAGGGGGAGGGATGGGATCAACTCTGAGGTCCCTTCCCACCCAAACCATTCCAGGATTCCCCATTTCCCTCCGACATGGCCAGGGTCTCAGCTCCTTGTGATAAATTTGAGCTGAATTTGACGTTCCAGAGATGGTGACATCCCCCAAATGTCCTTGGCATGGCGTGGCCAGCTGGGAAATCCAAACCCAAACAGCTGGGAACAAACTGGGACAAGGCAGGGGATTCTGGAATTTAAAGCAGGAAAGGTTTTTGGTGTTTGACTCCAAGTATTTTTCATCTCTGCATCCACGGCTCCCACATCAGATCCTGGGAATTCTGGGGTGGGATGACAGGAGAGACTGGGGATGTCCAGTTCCAGCTGCACAAAATTCCCAATGCCCCTTCCACAGAAAATGGACTCAGAAATTCTCTGGAATTTAAAGCAGGAAAGGTTTTTGGTGTTTGATTCCAAATATTCTTCATCTCTGCGTCCACAGCTCCCACACTGAATCCAGTGGGTGGGATAAGAGGAGTGATGTCCAAATTCCTGGACAAAATTCCCTTACACTGAACGCAGGAATCCCTCTGGAATTCAAACCAGGAAAGGATTTGTTGTGTTCCATTCCAACATTCCTCAGCCCCACCGATGCATCCACCCCAAATCCTGCTCCACATCCCGAGGCTCTCCCCCATCCCCTGGACCTGCCAGAGCTGAATTTCCCCTCTCTGTCAGTGCAGAAATGCTGTGGCTGCACTTTCCCTGCCCAGCTAATCCCATTTGTCTCCTGGCTGCTCCCAAAACGCCTTTTAAGGATTCCCAGCAATGCAGCAGAGAAATCCATTTGCAGGGACGAGGCAGCCAGGAGGGGAATTTTGATTTCCCACTTATGAGAGGATGACAAGGTGAGGGAAGCGGGGGAAGATGGATGGCCCAGAGAAGCATTTTCACTCTCCCCAATTAATCCTGGCGTGGCTGTAATCAATCAGGGGAGGGAGGAATCAGGTGGGAACGCTTCCCTCTGCTGCTGCCTGGCCTGGGGGATGGATGGAGACGTTTTCTCCTGGATGCGGCGCGGGGAAACCCACTCAGGCTGGGATTTCTGGGAGGGGAGAAAATGGATATCAGGGGCCAGGGCTCTCTTTTCCCTGCAGGGAGAGCAGATTGAGGCCATCAATCCACATTAGGGAGGCTCCGTGGCCGCACAGAATTCCAGCAGGAGGAATTCCAGCAGCCCCCCGGCGTTTCTGAGGATGGGATTTGATCCTGGGGCATCGTTCGCCCTCAAGCTCACGCTGGGTTTTCCTTCTGCTCCTCTCCCTTTTTCCCTTTTGATTTTGGTTCCTTGTGGTTCACTGGGTGCTTTGGCACCTGAGCTGGGGTTAAGTTAAACCCTGCTGGAGGCTCAGGGCTGCTAAACCCAGCCCTAAAACACCTGGTAGGGGTGTGGGGGGCTCTGATCCCAAGGATTTGGGGCTGAAAATCCCAGAAATCCTGGCCCTTGATCCCATTCCAGGCTGAATTCCTGCCACCCTGTCATTAGAGCTCAGAACCCGCCCTGGTTTGGGGTTTTCCCCCGGAGTCCAGGGAATTTGGGCACATTCAGCACAATTCCCTGCTTTTCCTGCCCGTGGGACAAAGCCTGGATCCCAGTGGCTCCAGGAGATCAGCTGGGAATTTTTAACCCTGTTCTCACCCAGTTTTTAACCCAATTCAAGGCCGCCGGCCCAATTTGGGGAGGAAAGCACTGAATTCTCTTTTTTTCTTTTTTCTCCAGGATGTGAATTTAAACCAGAAAAGGTTTTTGGTGTTCCACTCCAGATATTCTTCATCTCTGCATCCATCCCACATCCAATCCTGGGACAACCCAGAGAACTCTGGGATGAGAGCAGTGACTGGGGATGCCCAATTCCATCTGGACAAAACTCCCAGTGCCCTTTACACTGAACACAGGAATTCCTCCGGAATTTGGTGAGGAAAAAGCCAAATTCTCCTTTTTTTTTTTTTTTTTTTCCTCCAGGATGTGACAGCTCCCTGTGAGTTCCTTGATTTTTTGGGGGGAAAAGCCCAAATTTTCCTGTGAGTTCCTTGATTTTTTGGGGGAAAGGCTCAAATTTTCCTGTGAGTTCCTCGATTTTTTTTGGGGAAAGGCCCAAATTTTCCTGTCCCCCCAGCAGAGCAGAGGGACAGAGGGACCCCCCCTTGGGGACGAAGCTGCTGTGGGGTGAAAGCCCCGAGTGTGGGGCTGCTCCCAGCCCTCAGCCCCGCTCTAATTAACAGATTTACTAATTTGGGACTCGTTATCCCGGAGCATCCCAGGGGCTGCTTGTTCCAGCTGCTCCTGAGTGACATCCAGAGGGTTTCTAACAGCACACAAAAGGAACTTGACAGCGGCAGGAAAGCACCGGGAGGGATTAAACTTGAAAGAGAAATAAGGGGAAAAATCACATTAAATCATTTTAGAGCTTACAGCAGTGGGAGCAGGGAGGGAAGCAAGGATGGGGACGCTGGAAATCAGGGATGGGGACGCTGCTGTCACCTCTGGGGCTGCGTTTTCCTCACCAGGGCCTTCATTTGCTTTCCGGGCAAATATTTGGCCCCGAACCCTGAGGGGTTCCTGCCCTGGCATGTGGGCAGTGCCAGGCCCTCCCTTCCCTTCTTTTCCCTCCTCCCCTTCCCTCCTCCATTTAGCCCCCACTCCCTCCAAAAAAAACCCTTGGAATTCCCACCCAAAATCACGCAGCGGTGTGAGGAAGCAAACCCTGCCCCATTCCTCGCAGTTTTTCCGAGATATTTTGATTTTCCGGGGCCGACTGAGCCACCTCCAAAGGCATTTCCAGAAGTTTTCCCGAGCCCCAGGTTCACAAGGAAGAGCTGGGACAAACCCCGGTGTTTTGAGTGCTTTTGGGAGCTGCTGTTTATTTGTTTTGGGCGCTGATTTGCCGAGGAATTCGCCTCGGTTTTCCCACAGAAACATCCCAGGTTTTTTTCTCCTGTTTCTCCTTTTATCAGCTTGAGGCTCAGCAATTCCCTGCGGGATCGTGCTGCTCCCTGCACACTGGCCCTAAAAAAGGTGATTTGATTCTTTTCCTGCCTTTGGGAAAATCCTTGTCCTTCTGAATCCCACGAAACCCCCACAAGCAGCTCGAGCTCCTCACATCTCACCTCCACCAAAAAACCCCTCAAGGCCAACTAATTCCATTCAAACCACACCAGATTGGGGCAAAAAACATCAAAAAAAAAACCTGTGAAATCCATTTTTCTCCTCACATCCCAGCTCTGGAAGCAGATGGAGGGGTGGGGCTAAAAGGAGACATCTCAAACCCAGAAAATTGTCAAAATTCAGCAGAAATAATTCCTCCCCTCTCCTCCCCTGCCAGGTTCTGGAGCAGGGAGTCCCAGCTGGTTCCTTCCACCTCAGGCTGAGCTTCTTTCTGGGATTTCCACTCCAGCAGTGCTCGAGGAATACAATAAAAATTAATTATTAAAACAGCAGGATAAAAAAAAAATATCGGCTGCCAGGGCACTGAAATATTTTTAGCTGATTGCTGGAGTTCAGAACAACCACAGAAGTGGAGCAATGGAGCTCCTCTGTCAGGAGCTGTGGGGCCGGGCCTCGGCTTTGAGGGATGGGGGTTTCCCAGTGCCCCTCAGCCAAAAACATCCAGGGTTTTTAGGGGAAGTTTTGGGGTGAGAAAATTGAGTTATGAGGACTTTCTTCAGGTCACTTCATCCTGGAACTTTCTGGGGGAAGTTTTGAGTGGAAAGAGCTCTGGGATGTGAAGTCTGTGGGGCCTGGCCTTGGCTTTGAGGGACAGAGGTCTCCCCGTACCCCTCAGCCAAAATCCAGGAGTTCTGGGGAAGTTTTGGTGAGAAAATAAGAGTTTTCTTCAGGTTGCTTCATCCTACACCTTTTTTGGGGGTTTTACAGCATAGGGAAGTCTGGTGGATTTGGAAATTATTTACTAAGAGGTTTCCTGCAGGCCTGAGCAGGCTCTGGGCCACTTTTTTGGTGAAAATGATCTCCCTGAAGCCCTTTTTGATAAGGATTTTATCCCTGAGGTGATAAAACCCTGCCTGCTTTGGATCAGGCAGCCTTCCCTTAGTGCTGACCTGGGAAATTCAGATTTTCAGAGGAGAAATGGAAGTTTTGAGTCGAAAGAGAACTGGGAGAAGCTGCGGGGTTACACTGTGGGAATGGGTTAGGACATAAAACGTCCAAGGTGCTTTCCCTGCAAATCCCACAGGATTTGGGACATTTCCAGGCAGATTTATGGGATCTCTGCTGCTCCATCCTCTTCAGGGACAAACTTTGGAACACTCAGCAAGATTAATTTATTTCTACATCTTAAACAAATGAGAGAAGGGGAGGAAAAGGAGTGTGGCACCCCCAGGGGCAAACAGCACAGAGCGCTCGGGATTCGGGGAATAAATTATTTGAGAATTTCGGGAAGGAGAGGAGCACACAGGGGAGGATGCTCTGTGGCTTGGAATTTGTTTGTCACAGGAGGACAGGGGACGCCTCAAGTGCCACATCCTCAGCTGGCAGGTGGTTAAACTTCACCCTGGGATCAGGAGCTGGGCTGGGTCGCACCAGGAGATTTTTTTAGGGCCATCAAGTGAAACAAGGAGAATTTTTAGGGCCATCAAGTGAAATGGTCTCGTAAAACGCCTCTGGGGGCCGGCTGATTTATGGAGGGCACAAACAACATCCCTCCCCCGGTGCCACTTAACTTTTTAACTTTTCATTTTCTATCTGCCCTAATTGCTGGGACATGTGGGGAAATCACCCTGCAGCCCCTGGGGAGCGGGGCCACGGGGCTTGGGATGGCCTGGGGTGGAGAAAGAGGTGGGATGAGTTGATTTTAAAGTTATTTTCAGCCACTCCATGGTCCCACGGGTGGCTCTGTCACAGCTCATGTCCCCAGTGCGGGTCACCCCTGTGCCCAGGGATGGATCTGTGGGGTCCCAGCAAAGCAGGACCAGCCCTGCCTCAGTTTCCCTGTGGGGAAAACACGGGAGCGTCTTTGGGGTGGAACTGGGGGTGACAGGGAGGGAAATGCCGGGGTGTCACCGCTCTTTGAGCATCTCGGGGGTGCGGGATGGAGCGAGGGACACCCCGGAACAGGGCTGGGGGTGACAGGGAGGGAAATGCCAGGGTGCCACCCCTTTTGAGCACCGCAGGGTGCAGAATGGAGAGAGGACAGCCAAGAAAAGGGCTGGGGACAGCTGCCACTCACAGTGGGGGCGACAAGGAGGGACAAACCCCCACCTGGGGCATCTCGGGGGTGCGGGATGGAGCCAGGGACACCCCGGGCCAGGGCTGGGGACAGCTGCCCCTCACGGCGAGGGGGTGGCGGGGCCGGCTGCGGTCCCTACACCTTTAAAAGTCTCCTCACGTTGCGGCGCTGATTATCCATTAACCGCGGCTCCCTTTCCTGGGGGCGGCGTTCGCACCGAGCGCTGCCAGCAGGGCGGGCGGGCGGCCGCGCTGCCTTCCTCCCTTCCTTTCTCCCTTCCTCCCTCCCTCCCTCCTCTCTCCCCCCTAACCCCCGCTCCCTCCTTATCAGCAATTCAGATTGCATGCAAATCTGCGCGCTTTCTTCCCGGGCCACGGCAGCGAGCGCCGAGCGCCTTCCAGATCTCCTCCTCCTCCTCCTCCTCCTCCTGGGATTTTCCTCCTTCTCCCCTCCCCTCGCTGCCTCCCTTTCCCTCCCTCCCCTCTCTTTCTTTCCTCCTTTTCACCTCCCTGGAACAAAAGTGGCCCTTTCGGCTGCGGCGCCAGCGCTGCCTGCGAGCGGGGCCGCTTTGTCTGCCGGGCCCGGCGGCACCGCCACCGCCATGGGGCCGCGGCTGGCACCGACGCTGCTGGCGCTGCTGGCGCTGCTGGCACCGCTGGCACGGCCGGCCCGGGCCGGCTGCCCCGAGCGGGAGCTGGAGCGCCGCGAGGAGGAGGCCAACGTGGTGCTGACGGGCACGGTGGAGGAGATCATGAACGTGGACCCGGTGCACCACACCTACTCGTGCAAGGTAGAACTTTCGCCCCGCGTGCGGTTTGGGCTGGAATCGGGGCTTTCTTTTTTAAGCTGTGAGAGGTTCCAGCTACCGTGTGGCCGGGGGGGTGGGGGGGATCTCCAGAGGTTGCTTTTTATGGGCATTTCCCTCTTTGGCTCTGGCGCGATGCGGAGCTGCCTCCCAACTTTCCGGGAGGTGCTGGAGCCTCTCCTGTTGACTTTAGCAGCATCTCGAGTTTTCCTGCAGCCCGAGCTATTGTTTAACCACCAACCTGGCCTCGGGCTCTGGGGGCTTTTTATCTCCCCCCGAAGCGGAGAGACGCTGGAGTCCCGAGCAACCTGAAATCCCATCCGCCCGCTTGACAGAAAACGTGCCGGATGCCTTAACCCTTGCCAGGGCAGGAATCTCGCTTGCAAGGACACTCTCCTCCCTTGCCTTTCCCTCTTCTCCTCACTCCCCTTTTCCTCCTGAAAACCCCGATTTTGCGGGGCCGGGGGCGATGCTTTGGTGGAGGAGAAGAATTTGAACTTTCCCTTCGCAGAACTCTCCCTGCGGAGCTCTGGAGCATCCCCCGAGCATCCCCCAGCCCCTGCCCGCTGCCAGCGCCCCCCGACCCATCTGCAGCTCGCAGCCCCCCCGGCACCGTCTGTTTGCAGCGTGTCTGGCACATCCTGGGTGCTGCGCCGAGCATTAATGAGCTGTGCCCGTGCTGGGGCTCAGATGGATGTGGCCACCTGAGGCCGGAGCGAGGTGGCCACGGGAGGTGGCCCAGGGGCGCTGGTGGCGAGGCAGAAGTGCCAGGGTGAGAAATGAACCCATTTTTCTCCCCGCTGCGGACTCGCAGTGAGGTGTCTGCCTGGCAGAAAAATCATCCTGCAGCAGCAGGGCAGGAGGCTGGGATGGGGAAAGCTGAGATGGGGAAAAGGTGAGATGGGGAAAGCTGGGATAAGGAAAAAGTGAGATGGGGAAAGCTGGGATGGGAAAAGCTGGGATAAGGAAAAGCTGGGATGGGAAAAGCTGGGATAAGGAAAAGCTGGGATGGGGAGAAGCTGGGATAAGGAAAAGCTGAGATGGGGAAAGCTGGGATGGGGAAAAGGTGAGATGGGGAAAGCTGGGATGGGAAAAGCTGGGATAAGGAAAAGCTGGGATGGGAAAAGCTGGGATAAGGAAAAGCTGAGATGGGGAGAAGCTGGGATAAGGAAAAGCTGGGATGGGAGAAGCAGCTCTGCCTTTGCAAGGTGCAATCCAGCCCCAGCTGGAGCAGCCAGCAGTGGGATGGGGCTGCCCGTGGTGCCGTTCTGGGAAGCACAGTCTGAATTCCTCACACTGGGAAGGGAATCTCTTCCCTGCCTTTCCCTGAGCAGGGTGAGGTTTGTGCTGCTTGCTCTGGAGTTTGGGATTTTGCTCCTGCCCGTTCCTGCTCTCCAAAGAGCACAGAAGGGCCAGGACAGGTTCCTGAGAGATCATTCCAGCCTTGGAGTTGTGTGAAAGCAGGAAAGCTTTCACCCCATCCCATCCCATCCCGTCGTGGCAGTGCTGTGACATTCGGGAATTTTCACAGGACAGCAATTCCCTGTCCCTTTCCCTGCCCATCAGCCCTTCCTGTGCCATTTTTAGTGGCATTCCATGGTGTCTTTGCAGGGAAAACCAGCTTTGGAATGGGATTTGGGGTGTCCCGAGGAGCTGGGAGCAGATGCATCTCCTGCCACTGCAGTGACTCGGGATGTGCAGCTTTGCAGCAGCTCTTGGCTCATTGCCCTCCTCGCATCTTCCCAAGTCTTGGAATGGGAACTGTGTGCATTTGCCATGCCTGCAGTTTGTTTTGGTTTGGTTTTGGTTTGTTTTTAACCTAAATTCCAGCAGCAGCAGCTCGGGATTAAACCTGACCCCTGGCTCCTGCTGTCCTTGCACTGCCCTCGGGGGAGCTGGGAGAAATCCAGGATCTTGTGCTGAGGAAATTCCTGCCCCAATTCCTCCCGGCCTGCCCTCGGAGCCCCCCACCGTTATCTGCTGTCAGCCTCTTCCTTATCTGCAGAGGAAAGGCACGGTGTGGGGAGCTCCCACACCCAAAAATCCGAGTTTGGCTGGAGCTGGGTGGTCCGGGAGGCAGCGGGCGCGTGGGGATCCGTGAATTCCGTGCTTGGGGCATTGTTCTTCCCAAACCCTCCCAGCTGAGCGCTTCGATAGAGGCAGATAAGCACCGGGAGGAGAAATGTGAAGTTAATGTTAGACAAACACCCCGAAATAGCTGCCAGCCGTGCCTGGGCTGCCAGGGGAGCTGGGGGGCAGGAGGAACAGGCTGACAGAATTCCCAAAAAGTGGCTGCCGTGCCCTTTTCCCGAGGGATTTGGCACTCCTGAGTGCAGTTTCTGAGTTCTGCCCAAAGCTGCTGCTGCTGCTGGCATTGTCCCTTCCTGCCCCCTGAAGCGCCTTTTTCTGGGCTGTCCCCATGGTTAGCGAGGCAGCTGCTATTTATAGGGTAAATCCAGGTTCTGTGAGGGCCCTAGGAAGTGTGGAAGAGGATGTGGATCCTGTTCGGGACAATGGAGCACAGATTTTGGGGGGGTTTTGTGGGAATCGCTGGGTCCTGGGGAAGGGGCAGGGAAAAGGCACAGGAAGGGACAAAAAAGGGGAGGGGGAAGGATTGGAAATCAGAGCTGAAAGTGACTTTTCTCTCCCAAACTCCCCAAAATTTCGTAGAAGCAGAGCTGATTCTGGCTTTTATCTCCCAAAATTCCCACAGTTTCCTGCTGACCCGTTTTGGTGCTTCCCCTCCCGGGTGACAGCTCCTCCAGAGGGATCTTTGCTCCAACTTCCCGCCTGGCTTTACACAACCAGTCCCGGCATTTCCCGGCCTTTTCCGGGCAGGAATGTTCTGTACAGGTGGTCCCCTTCCTTGCTATGGCCTCACCCCCCTGGCATGCTGGAAACCCCTTTTATTTTTGGGGTTTTAACTTTTCCCCCTGCCTTTAAAACACACCCGTGCCTGGATAAAGTTGTGCCTCCGCGGAGCTTTAAAACCCCCTTGAAACTCGGCGTTTTCTGCTCTCTCCGGAAGAACAGAGCTCTCCAGGGCAGTGTCCTCCTCCCAACAGGTCCCGGCCCCATTTTTTCTCCCTCCCTCCCTTCCTTTTCTCGGCGGTGCTCGCTGCCGCCGGTGAGTCAGCGGTGACAAAGTCTCGATTGCGGCGCGCTGATGAAGGGGATGCCCCGCAGGTGATGGCCGGGCCGCGGAGCCGCGCTCGCCCATTCATTAGGGTGGGGAGGAGGCCGCCGGGCTCTGATGTGTCTGTGGCCTGCCTCGGAGCGCCCCAGCCACGCCAATTAACGCCAATCCCCATCTGCTGCAGAGCTGGAGGAGAGTTCAGCTTTTTCCCCACCCAAAAAAAAAACCAACAAAACCCCAAACCCCGAGCTGTGAAAATGCCCCGCACGCCGGAGCCAGCCCCGGGCTGTGTTTTCTGCTGCTGGAGGAGGGGTGGTTTTGTTGTTTTTTTTTTTTTTTTCCCTATTTTCCCTGCTTTGTCTGGCTGTGTCTTTGCCCTGGTTTGCTGCTCACCTGCCCCGGGGCTGCAGGAGGTGCGGCTGGGGAAGGTGTCTGGGCTTGACTGCGGGCAGGGAGGCAGGAGGAGCGGCTGGGGAGGCAGCGGGGCTGGCTGGGAGCGGGGCTGTGCCCTGCACACCTTCCCAGAGCGGGGCTGTGCCCTGCACACCTTCCCAGGGCTGGCTGGGAGCGGGGCTGTGCCCTGAACACCTTCCCCAGAGCGGGGCTGTGCCCTGCACACCTTCCCAGAGCGGGGCTGTGCCCTGAACACCTTCCCAGAGCGGGGCTGTGCCCTGAACACCTTCCCAGAGCGGGGCTGTGCCCTGTGCACCCTCCCCAGGGCTGGCTGGGAGCGGGGCTGTGCCCTGAACACCTTCCCAGAGCGGGGCTGTGCCCTGCGCACCCTCCCCAGGCTCACCTGGGCTGGCCCCTGGGGCTGGGAGTGCTGGGGGTGCCGCGGTTTCTGTGGGGTCAGGGCAGGGAGGCTCCTCGGGCTCTTATCGGGCTCGTATCACTGCGAAAATCCCGCCTGGGCATCCCTGGGGGCAACTGGGGAAATTCCAGTGTCCCAGCAGCCTCTGGGGGAAGGAAATGTCCTGGTCTCCATCCTGAACCCAAACCTCTCCATCCTGAACCCAAACCTCTCCATCCTGAACCCAAACCTCTCCATCCTAAATCTAAACCTCTCCATCCTGAACATAAACCTCTCCATCCTGAACATAAACCTCTCCATCCTGAACCTCTTCATCCTGAACCCAAACCTCTCCAACCTAGACATCTTCATCCTGAACCTCTCCATCCCAAACCCCTCCATCCCAAACCTCTCCTGGCCTGTTCCTCCAGGTATTCCCTCAGGTGCTGTCCCTGCTCCCAGCCAGCAGAAACCAGAGCTGTCCCTTTCAGGCCCCTCTCATTCCCAAATGTCCATGGAAATGCAGGTCCTGCTCCTTCCTCGCTCCGAGGGAGGATGAGGAGGAGGATGAGTGCGAGTGGGGTTTGCTTGAGTTAAACCTCAGCAAATTTCAGGGAGATTTCTGCCCTCTCTGGTGGGATTTGGGGTTTAAGCTCACCCTGCTGGGAGCTGGGCTTGTGCTGGAGGACCACAGAGGAGAGAAAATCCCATGGAAACCTCGGGGCAGCAAAACTTTGCCCCTGTCCCTGTTCCTCCCCATCAGCTTGGATCTGGGATGTGCAGGGAGGGACACATCCCACCTAGGAATTTTTCCATTATCATTTATTTTTTATGAAAAGACATTTTCATAAAAAATATATTTTTATAATAATTCTAGTTTTTATAATAATTCTAGTTTTATAATTCTGTTTTTATAATTCTATATTTATAGAATTATAAATATAGAATTTGGGCACTTTCCATTCTATTTTTAAATTATATTTTTGTAATTCTATTTTTAAATTCTATATTTAAAATTCTAAAATATATTTAAATATATTTAATTAAAATATATTTAAAATATATTTTGAAATAGATCTCAAACTCTATATTTATAATTCTATTTTTAAATCCTATTTTTAAATTCTACTTTTATGATTCTATTTTTAAATTCTACTTTTATAATCCTATTTTTACCATTCTGTATTTTTCTCTGTTTGTAAGTGCTGCTGCTTTGGGGTGGCTCAGCCCCGGGTGCCCCAGCTCTGCTGCTGGAGCATGGGGCAGAGTGGAGCCGTGGCTGAGCGCTCCACGCCCGGGAGCAGCCGGGGCATGTGCGGCCCCAGAGGAGCTGTCCCAGCCCTGCTTGCACCTGGGCTGCTCCCGCGGCTCAGGTATGCAGCAGGGCAGGGAGGGTGCAGTTGTTGGGATGATAATTGGGGTAATTTATTGCTTTTTTTGGGCGGCTGCGCTGCCTCAGAGCTCAGACCCCCCAAGCCTGAGGTCCTGCTCCCAATGTTTCACCAGCAGGAGAAAGTGTGAGGAGAGCAGGGGGAGATGAACTCCTCAGCTCGGTTCTTCGCCTTGGTTTGTGCCTGCAGGGCACAGGCAGCGCTGAATTTGTGCTGAATTTATTCCCTTTTCCTGCTTGGCAGGTGGGGCTGAGCAGGCGGCTCCGTGGCCACAGGGAATGTGGGAATGACCCCGTTCCCGTCCTTCCAGCCTGCCAGGGACACGCTGCGGGAGCTTGGCTCAGGCTCAGTGTGAGCTTTGAAGCCTTTTCCATCAGGGCTGAAATTCTGGAGCTCAGGCTAAAAAAACCAACCAACCAAACAAAAAAAACCCCACCCAAACAAACAAACCAAAAAACAAACCAAAACTCCCCCCCCCAAAAAAAAAGAACCCCAAAAAAAACCCAACCATAAACCCCCCCCAAAAAAAAAAAAAAAACCAAACCAAAACAAAAAAAAATTAAATTTGCGAGGTTGATCAGGGATCACAGGATTTGTGTTTCAGCCCCTGGTTTGAACTCTGCGAGCTCAGGGAGGAATTTGGCACTGGGGAGAAATCTCTGGGTCTGAACAGCCCCTCGGGTCTGGGGGGGACACCTGGAGCACAGGCAGAAACCTGGGAATGGTTCCTTGCCACCAGGAGCCCAGGAGGGGAAAGGGGAGCCCAGGGGAGGAAAAGAACGGCTCAGGAAGGGAAAAGGGGAGACCAGGGAGGGAAAAGAGGAGTCCAGGGAGAGGAAATGGGAGCCCAGAAGAGGAAAGAGGAGTCCAGGGAGGAAAACAGGAACCCAAGAAGGGGAAAGAGGAACCCTGAGAGGGGAAATTGGATCCCAGGGAGGGGAAATAATGGCTCAGGAAGGGAAAATGAGAGTCCAGAGAGGGAAAAGAGGAGCCCAGAGAGCACAACAGGCTGCCCCAACCCGCAGCAAGGCGGTGACCTCTCCCCTCTCCCCTCCCCGTGGCAGGTGCGGGTCTGGCGCTACCTGAAGGGCAAGGACATCGTCACCCACGAGATCCTGCTGGACGGGGGCAACAAGGTGGTGATCGGGGGCTTCGGGGACCCCCTGATCTGCGACAACCAGGTGGCCACGGGGGACACGCGCATCTTCTTCGTCAACCCCGCGCCGCAGGCGCTGTGGCCGGCGCACCGCAACGAGCTCATGCTCAACTCCAGCCTGATGCGCATCACCCTGCGCAACCTGGAGGAGGTGGAGCACTGCGTGGAAGGTGAGGGCTTCGTGGGGGTTTTGTGAGGTTTTTTTTGGGGTTTTTTTTGTGGGGTGTTTGTGGGATTCCCAGCCCCTGAATGGGCAGGGGTGCATGGTTCAACTCCAGCCTGATGCGCATCACCCTGCACAGCCTGGAGGAGGTGGAGCACTGCGTGGAAGGTGAGGCTGTTCTGGGGTTTTTTGGGGTTTTTTTGGGGGTTTTTGTGGGGTTCCCAGCCCCTGGATGGCAGGGGTGGTGGTTGAGGGGCATTGTCCTGGTTTTTGTGGTTTTGGGTGGTGGCACTGATTTTGGGGTCAGTGGATGATGGGCAGGTGACGATTTAGGATCCCTGCCCTGCCCCATCCCTGTCCCCCCCAAGCCCCAGGGTCCCTTCCCTCCCTCCCTGTGGCAGAAATGTGAAACGTCCCCGGGCTGGTGGCAGGAGCTGAGAGGCTCCATTTGTTGAGCAAATTCCTGTGGAATTTTAATCTGGAGTGGGAGGCTGGGACATCCTGCAGCACTTCCTGCAGGCTCAGCTCCCGAGGCTGCCAGGCCATTCCCCCTGCCCAGGAGCCCTGCACTGACCAGTTTTTCTCTGCCCAGTAGCCCTGGACTGGTCAGTTGTTTGCCCAGTAGCCCTGACCAGTTTTTGCTCAGTAGCCCTGGACTGCCCAGTTTCTCTCTGTCCAGTATCCCTGCACTGGCCAATCTTTTCCCAGTAGCCCTGACCAGTTTTCCCCTGCCCAGTAACCAGGGCCTGACCAGTTTCTCCCTGCCCAGTAGATCTGGACTGGTCAGTTCTTTTCCCAGTAGCCCTGACCAGTCTCTGCCCAGTTTCTTTCTGTCCAGTAGCCCTGGACTGGTCACTCTCTGCCCAGTAGCCCTGACCAGTTTCTCCCTGCCCAGGAGTTCTGGACTGGTCACTCTCTGCCCAGTAGCCCTGGCCTGACCAGTTTGTCTCTGCCCAGTAGCTCTGGACTGGTCACTCTCTGCCCAGTAGCCCTGACCAGTTTTTGCCCAGTAGCTCTGGCCTGACCAGTTTCTCTCTGCCCAGTAGCCCTGGACTGCCCAGTCCGTGCCCAGTCCGTGCCCAGTAGCCCTGGACTGCCCAGTCCGTGCCCAGTCCCTGCCCAGTTCCCCCTGCCCGAGCTGTGTTCCCATGCCCTGTCCTGGCACGGATGCTGCCCTGCCAGCCTGGAATTCCAGCAATGCATCCCTGGGATCCAGGGCAGCCTCCCCTTGGGGCCCTGCCAGCAGCTCCGGGCACTTCCCAGGAATCTGGGCAGTGCCAGGGCTTGGGAGAAACTCCAGGGAATTTGGGCAATTTCCAGGGGTGTAAGTGGAATTTGGGCTTTCCAGGGGAGCCCCACTGGTGCCTCAGTTCCAGGGAATTCGGGGAATTTCAAGGGATGCAGGAGGAATTTTGGGGAGGTGCCACTGCTGCCTGCTCCAGGGAATTTGGGCACTTTCCAGGGGTGTGAGAGGATCATTATCATTGGTGCCTCAGTTCTGGGGAATTTGGGGGGTTTCCAGGGGAATATTGGGGGGCCCCACTGGTGCCTTTTGCAGGGAATTTGGGCACTTTCCAGGGGTGTGAGGGGATTATCAGGATTGTCATTGGTGCCCTCGATTCCAGGGAATTTGGGCAATTTCCAGAGTTGTCAGGGGGATACTGGGGAGCCCCATTGGTGCCTCTTCCATGGAATTTAGGGAACTTCCAGGGATGTGAGTGGGATACTGGGGAGGCACCACTGGTGCCTCAATTCCAGGGAATTTGGGCATTTTCAGGGGATGCAAGAGGAATTTTGGGGAGGTGCCACTGCTGCCTGCTCCGGGGAATTTGGGCAATTTCCAGGGGTGTGAGAGGATTAATAGGATTATCACTGGTTCCTCGATTCCAGGGAATTTGGGCAATGCCAGAGCTCGCCGAGGGGTGTGAAGGGAAATCAGGGAGGCACTGCTGGTGCCTCTTCCAGGAAATTTGGGCAATTTCCAGAATTGTGAGGGGGATATTGAGGAGCCCCATTGGTGCTTCTTCCATGGAATTTGGGGAACTTCCAGGGGTGTAAGTGGGATATTGGGGGGGCACCACTGCTGCCTCAATTCCAGGGAATTTGGGCAATGCCAGAGCTCACCAAGGGGTGCACAGGGAACACTGGGGAGGCACCTGCCTTGCCCAGAGCAGCTTTTTCAGGATGGTTTTTCCCACCGTCCTGCGTTTGGGGCTCTCCTGCTTTGCTGGGAGAGGAAAGCAGCTGTGCTGTGGTTTTTCCACGGCGCTGGGGCAGCCGTGCCCTCCATGGCCAGGGAATTCTTTCCCACCCCATCTCCCGGATGTGTCCCGTGGCGAGGTTTGTTTGGTGTTTTTATCTCCCGTGGCCCAGCTTTGTTTTGGAGCCGCTCAGTGGAACATCAAAGGCTGGATTTTCCCACCCACTCACTCAGGAAAACACTGGGGGCTGGGCTGGGTTTGGGGCCAGGGCTGGATTTTGTGGGTCCAGGGCTGGTTTTTGGGGTCCAGGGCTGTTTTTGTGGGTCTAGGGCTGTTTTTTGGGGTCCAGGGCTGGATTTTGGGGTCCAGGGCTGGATTTTGGGTCCAGGGCTGGATTTTGGGTCCAGGGCTGGTTTTTGTGGGTCCAGATATACTTTTTTGGTGCAGGGCTATTTTTTAGTCCAGAGCTGCTTTTATCCCAATCCTGCTGCCTTCTTTTTCCTGCCTTGGGAAGACAGGCCCAGGTTCCTGCTCTGCTTGCCCAGGATTTGCTCAGGGGAGGGAGAAGGAGCTGGAATTTCCCTGCTGCTGCAGTGGCATGGATCTTTTTTTGGGATGCAGCACCAGGAACCTGTCAGGATTCCATGTCCAAATCCCTTCGGACACAAGAGGATTCTTCCACTTGGGAGTGATGGATAAAAACTGCTGGGAGGTTTGGGAGGGGTTTGCTCCACTCCACATTGAGCATCCCTGCCAAATTCCCTTTAAACCCTGCATCCCAAAGCCTCTCCTGCCTGCAGCTGGCCCTTCCATGCTGCTGTGGCTCGTGGAAGCCCCAGTTCCCAGGCACTGAAATCCCAGCTGGAATTGGTTTTCCCTTTCTCCCAGCCCTGCTCAGACCCTGCACTTGGGAGCCTTTTCCAGTCCTTTTCCAGCCTTTTCTGGGAGTGCTTGGCTCCCTGGGGCTGCCAGGCTGCCCCAGCCACGTCCCTGCTCTGGGTTTGGGGTTTCAAGCTCTGGCATGGGGAGGCTGTGGATGGTGGGGACATTCCCAGCCCAGATCCTCCTTTTCCATGGATGTTTGGTCCTTCAGGCTGGGATTTTCCACCCTGGGGAAAAGAGGAGTGGAGGAAACCTTTAGGAGGGTGAGGGACATTCCTGCTGCTGCATTATCCCTCCTCATCCTCCTCCTCCTCCTCCTCCTCAGGAGCATCCCATGGGGAGCGCTGGGCCCTGGTGTTTCCACGGCCTGTGCTGTGTGCTGACAGCCTTGCTCCATCCCCAGGGGGAGGATTTTGGCCATTCCAGCCCCTGCAGGCGTGGGAACCCTTGGAGGAGCTCTGGAATCCATCCCAGAGCAGGCCGAGGGTGGAAGGAAGGAGCAGAGGGGGCTGGAGCTGCTGCTCTGGGGACCCTGGGGACCCTCTGGCCACCACATCTGTCCTGTTGATAAGAGAAGGGCCCAGCTCCAAATCCAGAATCCTGCGTTCCCCACGCACACAGCCCGGGCCTTGTGCTCCTTTTTCCAGAAGGGATTTTTTTTCCATGAGAGCTCAGAAGCCTGACCCCATGGTCTGCAGGACGGACACGTCCCAGCTGGCTGTCTGTCTGTCTGTCTGTCCAGAGGGCTCCCAGCGGGTGGCCCTGTCAGGAAAAGGCTGGAATGTGGCCCCGGGAGCTGTGACCCGGGAATGGCCTGGGGGAGCTCAGGGTGCTGCAATCCAGGCTGAGGGTGGTGTGGCCAGAGACGGGGGAAAACCACATCTCAGCTCTGGAATGGGTGGAGAATGGATGAAAAATGGATGAAAAATGGATGAAAAATGGATAATTGGCTCTGCTGGGTGGCTCCAGCTGCGCCATAACAAGGTCAGGCCTCAGTTCCTCAGGGAACTCCTCATTCCCCTCCAGTGGGGAAATTCAGGCTGGATGTTGAGGAAAAGTGTTTTACAGAAGGGTGATGAAGTGTTTTACAGAAAGGGGATGAAGTGTTTTACAGAAAGGGGATGAAGTGTTTTACAGAAAGGGGATAAAGTTCCGGAATGGCTGCCCAGGGCGGTGCTGGAGTCCCCATCCCTGGGGGTGTTTAACAAAGCCTGGATGTGGCTCTGGGTGCCAGGGTTGAGTTGAGAGTTGGACTCGATGGCCTTGAAGGGCTCTTCCAACCTGGAAGTCTGTGGATTCTGTGAATTCATTCTGAGAATTCTGTGGATGAGTTCTGTGAGTTCTGTGAATTCTGGGATTCTGTGAATTCTGTGATTCTGTGGATTCTGTGAATTCTGTGAATTTGTGGATTCTGTGAGTTCTGTGAATTTGTGGATTCTGTGAATTCTGTGGATTCTGTGAGTTCTGTGGATTCTGTGGATTTGTGAATACTCTGATTCTCTGATTCTGTGATTCTGTGGACTCAGAGTTCTATGAATTCTGTGGGTTCTGTGATTCTGTGGATTCTGTGAGTTCTATGGATTCTGTGGATTCTGTGACTCTGTGAATTCTCTGATTCTGTGACTCTGTGAATTCTGTGACTCTGTGATTCTCTGATTCTGTGGATTCTGTGGATTCTGTGACTCTGTGATTCTCTGATTCTGTGGATTCTGTGGATTCTGTGACTCTGTGAATTCTCTGATTCTGTGAATTCTGTGGATTCTGTGACTCTGTGAATTCTCTGATTCTGTGGATTCTGTGGATTCCGTGGCTCCGTGAGTCCCCGCTGGCCCTGCTGTGTGTCCCCACGCAGGGACTGTGCCCCGGGATGCTCCTGGGGAGCAGCCAGGTGGCTCTGCTGGCGCTGGGGTCCCCGTCCCTCCCTCCCTGGCACGGGGACATTCCTGGGCCCTGACTTCAAAGGCTGTTGGTGGATAACAGAGCCCGGCAGCCCCGGCAACCCTGGCACCGGCCCTGGCAGCAGCTGCTCCGCTGGGCCTGGCCCTGCTGCCCCCTGGCCTGGGACAGGAGCCCTTCCCTGCCCCTCTGGGCTGCAGCTTCTGGGGGCTGAACCTTGGGGGAAATGTGGGAATTTTGGGGTGAATCTCTGGGGGAAATGCAGGGTTTTTGGGGCGAATCTCTGGGGGGAAATGTGGGAATTTTGAGGTGAATCTCTGGGGGAAAATGCAGGTTTTTTTGGGCGAATCTCTGGGGGAAAATTCAGGTTTTTTTGGGGAGAAACTCTGGGGAGAAATGCAGGTTTTTTTTGGGGCGAAACTCTGGGGGGAAATGCAGGTTTTTTTGGGGCGAATCTCTGGGGGGAAATGCAGGTTTTTTGGAGCAAATCTCTCAGGAAAATTGCAGAATTTTGGCATGAATCTCTGGGGGTAAAATGCAGGATTTTTGGGGTGAATTTTTAGGGGAAAATGCAGGGGTTTTTTGGGTGAATCTTTACCCTGGGGGGCTGCAGATGTATCGGGTGAGCCCTTGATCTACGACACTGCAGATTTTTGGGGTGAATCTCTGGGGGTGCAGCTTTTTTGGGGGGGAATTTCTGCAGGGTGGGCTGGAGCTTTTTTGGGGGGAAATCTCTTCCCTGAGGTTCTGCACCTTTTTAGGGGGGGATCTCTGCTCTAGAGGGAGGAGGGGCTGCAGCATTTTTGGGGTGAGGGTCCAGCTCCTGTCCATGCCCGGGCAGGAGCAGGGCTGGGCCCTTTTCCTGAGCAGGATTTTCCCCTGGATCTGATCCAACTGTTTTTCCCTGTGTTTTTTTTTTTTTTTTCCATGTGCTGCCCCGTCCCTGGTGGATTGTGGATTATTCATTAGGTAAGAACATCATTCCTCTTCTCTTTGGGATGGAAAGTGGGGCAGGAAAAGCCACACAAGGGTGGTTTGTGTGGTTGCTGAGGTTCTGTGGTGGGAGGATTCCTTGGATTTGCCTTTTCCCTGGAGCTCCCTTGGGCAGGAGGCACGGAGGGGACAGGATAAAACCCCTCTCTCCTCATTACAGGAGTGTGGGTATGAAAAGTTCCCTGGCAAAAGGGAATCCCGGGATGCCCAGGGTGGAGTCCCCGGGTGCTGGAAAGGGAGGTGTGAACTCCCTGTAATTCCCTCCAGGAAAACAAACCCCACGTGGCCCTGGGATTTATGGAGCCTGCTCCAAATCCTCGGGGTCACTTGGTCAAGTGGGGTAAATTGGGAGGGCTCTGCCCGAGGGTGTGACAGTTAATTAACTCCAGCTTCCCTGCGAAACCCGAGCCCGTCCAGCAGCCCCTGGAGGGCTGGAAGGGGCTGGGAAGCAGCTGGGAAGCAGAGGGTGCTCCCAGAAAAGGGATTGATGGCCTTGGTGGCATTTTAAGAGCACTGAAAGCAGCTCTGGCCTTTATTTTTTACTGGTTTTTTAATGCTGTATGATGGTTTCCTCAGTCATTCCTCAGGTCATTCCTCAGTTATTCCTCAGATTATTCTTTAGGTTATTCCTCAGTTTATTCCTTAGATTATTTCTCAGTTGTTCCTGAGATTATCCCTCAGTTGTTCCTCAGGTCATTCCTCAGATGATTCCTCAGTTTTTCCTTAGATTATTCCTTAAATTGTTTTTCAGTTGTTCCTGAGTTTATTCCTGAGGTTATTCCTTTGATTATTCCTTTGATTATTCCTGAGGTTATTCCTCAGTTATTCCTCAGGGTCAGGGAAGATGGGATGCAAAACAAGAATAGCTGGGAATGAGGGATTTTGGGAATCCCAGCCCACAATTCCTGTGAGGAAGAGAATGAGGGGCTGCAGTCCTGGATCACAGCAGGATCCCGTCATCCTGGGAATGCAGGGAAATGCAGGAATTCATTATCCTGGGATGCTGGGAGATGCAGGATCCCACCATGCTGGGAATGCAGGGGAATGCAGGATCCCATCATCCTGGGAATGCAGGGAAATGCAGGATCCCATCATCCTGGGAATGCAGGGAAATGCAGGATCCCATTGTCCTGGGAGTGCAGGGAAATGCAGGATCCCATTGTCTTGGGAATGCAGGGAAATGCAAGATCCCATCATCCTGGGAATGCAGGGAAATGCAGGATCCCATTGTCCTGGGAATGCAGGGGAATGCAGGATCCCATCATCCTGGGAATGCAGGGAAATGCAGGATCCCATTGTCCTGGGAATGCAGGGGAATGCAGGATCCCATCATCCTGGGAATGCAGGGAAATGCAGGATCCACCATGCTGGGAATGCAGGGGAATGCAGGATCCCGTTGTCCTGGGAATGCAGGGAAATGCAGGATCCCATTGTCCTGGGAATGCAGGGAAATGCAGGATCCCATCGTCCTGGGAATGCAGGGAAATGCAGGGAAATGCAGGATCCCATCGTCCTGGGAATGCAGGGAAATGCAGGATCCCATTGTCCTGGGAATGCAGGGAAATGCAGGATCCCATTGTCCTGGGAATGCAGGCTCCTCAGTGGGCAGGGGGAGGCCGAGCTGCAGGATTGCTGCTGGCATCAGGAGGGGCTGGGGTGAGCAGGCTGATGGGGGGGGGATGCAGGATGCTGTTTTGGGGTCTCCATGAACCAATTCCAAGGGAATTTGCTCTGGAGGTGAATCCTGGGAAGGGAGGCAGCTGCCCTACACGGGACTCTGGCAGTGGCGATTCTCCAAAGGGGAAGGGAATGAATTTTAATGGAATCTTGAAAGAGTTTAAATTTTCATGTTCCCGTCAATTATTCAGCGCGGCGGAAAAGCGACTTTAAAGCAGCAAAGGAACAGGAGAGGCCAGTGGGACTCCTGGGGGGAACTGGCATTTGGGGACACTGCAGGGAAATGGGGACACTGCAAAGGCTCTGCTGCTGGGGAGGAGGGAGGTTGGGAGGTTGGGATGCATTGCCTGGGGCAGGGCTAAGGGGCTGGGGCTGTGCTGGGAATGTGGGCGCAGAATTCCCGCTGGGAGCTGCTCCTGTCCAGTTTTGGCATCACCAGATCTGTGCCAGCAGCAGGAGGGATTTGGGGTCTCCGTGCTGGAATGGTGGGGACAGGGATGAATCCTGGCCTGGGACATCGTTCCCAGTTCCTGACCTGGGAAGGGTTTTTAGGGATCCTGGAGCCCAAGGGCTGGGAATGTGGGCTGGGAACGTGGGCCCACAGAATTCCCTGGGAATTCTGAATTCCCTGACCCAGAATTCCCTGACCCAGGAGGGATCTGGGGGTGTCCGTGCTGGAATGGTGGAGCAGGGATCCATCCTGGATCCATTCCCAGTTCCTGACCTGCGAAGGGAAGGGGTTTTAGGGATCCTGGAGCCCTCCCGTGCCCGTGGCACAGCCTTTCCTCAGCCCAGGCTGGCTCGTGTCCCCATCCTGTCCCCATCTGTGTGCAGGGCTGTGCCTGTGTCCCCATGTCCCCATCCTGTCCCCATGTCCCCATCTGTGTGCAGGGCTGTGCCTGTCCCCGTGTCCCCATCGTGTCCCCATCTGTGTGCAGGGCTGTCCCTGTGTCCCCATGTCCCTATCCTGTCCCCGTGTCCCCATCTGTGTGTGGGGCTGTGCCTGTCCCCATGTCCCCATCCTGTCCCTGTGTCCCCATCCTGTCCCCGTGTCCCCATCTGTGTGCAGGGCTGTGCCTGTCCCCATGTCCCCATCCTGTCCCCGTGTCCCCATCTGTGTGCAGGGCTGTGCCTGTCCCCGTGTCCCCATCCTGTCCCCATCTGTGTGCAGGGCTGTGCCTGTCCCCGTGTCCCCATCCTGTCCCCATGTCCCCATCCTGTCCCCGTGTCCCCATCTGTGTGCAGGGCTGTGCCTGTCCCCGTGTCCCCATCCTGTCCCCGTGTCCCCATCTGTGTGCAGGGCTGTGCCTGTCCCCATGTCCCCATCCTGTCCCCGTGTCCCCATCTGTGTGCAGGGCTGTGCCTGTCCCCGTGTCCCCATCCTGTCCCCATGTCCCCATCTGTGTGCAGGGCTGTCCCCAGCAGGCTGCTGTGGCCTTGCCTCCCTGCGTGGGTGCCCCAGCCCTGCTCGGGGGGCTCGGCAGCACAAGCAGGGCTTTGATTGCTCTGCTGGGAGCTGCCAGCCCTGGCTGCCTGCCCAGAAACCAGCGCCAGGCTCCAACACAGGCGCCCTTTGTGCTGCCAGCGCCGGGGGCTGTGCTGGGGACAGGGACAGGGACACCCCAGGAGGAGCCCCACAGCCCTGCTGGCCCCCCTTGTGCTGCTTCCACCAAAACCAAGGGGCTGCAGCTCCTCCTTTGAGCCACCATTGCTGTCCCCACCCGGGGCTGGTGGCAGGCATGGTGTCCCCAGCAAAGGGGACAACACATGGGGACATGGGGACACAGGGACAGGCACAGCCCCACACACAGGTGGGGACAGGATGGGGACATAGGGACAGGCACAGCCCCGCACACAGATGGGGACACGGGGACAGGATGGGGACACAGGGACAGGCACAGCCCCGCACACAGGTGGGGACAGGATGGGGACACAGGGACAGGCACAGCCCCGCACACAGATGGGGACACGGGGACAGGATGGGGACACAGGGACAGGCACAGCCCCGCACACAGATGGGGACACAGGGACAGGCACAGCCCCACACACAGGTGGGGACACTTCTGGTGGGGTTTGGCATGCAGGGAGCTGCTTCCTGGGATTTTCTGTCTGTGCTCAGACCCCTCAGCAGGGTTTGGAGCTGCTCCCGGGATTTTCTGTCTGTTCTCACCCCCCAGGCCCCTCAGCAGGGCTGGGGACAGCAGGGTGGCTCTGCTCTGCTCCCTGAGGGAGGAGGGATCAAATCCAGCGCTGGTGGGGTGAGGTGTGGAGAGATCCGTGCCGTAAATTGGGAATTCTGCGGTGGTTTCGTGGGGGGCAGTGGGAATTCAGCCCGAGAACAAGGAGGTGATTTAGGGAGCAGGTGGAAAATCACACCTGGCCTGGGAACCTTGTGCAGCACAGGGCAGGATTGGCCTGGGTGCCACGGGGCCTTGGGAAGGGCTTGGATCCCATCCAGGCCCCAGGAAACTCCGAGTCCTGTCTTGCTTTGGGTCCCCCTGCTCTGAGCCCGGTCCCTGCCAGGACCTGCCTGCTCTGAGTGCTTGGATGCAGCCCTGTGACCCCAGGAGAAACCCTGGAACCCAGGGATGGGTCAGGGATGCCTGGAGCTGCTGCCACGTCCCTGGAGGAGCCCTGGGCTCTGGGGAAGGAGCTCCTGAGGAAAGAGCTCATGGGAAGGAGCTCCTGGAGTGTCCCAGACTTTGGCATGGAGCTCCTGGCGTGTCCCGTGCCTGTTTTCCCCCTCTGGAAGCCAGGAGGGTGCCAGGGCCTGAGCTCTGAGCCCATTTCACGGCTCATTTGGCCCTGCTGAGGCAGGAAAGTGGGATTTAGGTGGAGTTTTTCCAGCCTAATCTGCCGGGGTGGTTTCAGATCCCTCAGCCTGCTGCTAGCCCCGGCTGAATAAACTTCCCCTGCCTTCCACCCCAAACGTTTGTGCAGCACAAGCTCTGCCTTGAGGGGTTGTTTTTTCCCCTTGTCCCGCTCCTTCCGAGTGTTTTTGGTGGTGGTGGCAGAGAGGGGAAACCTCAAATCCTCCCGAAGCAATTACTGCTAATGAGACACTTCCTACACATCTGGTTTCAATCCTGGCAGCCTTTCGGGGACTTGCAGAGCTGGGGAAGGGAGGAAGGTGGGGCAGTGCCGGCCTCTTCCTCTCCCTCTGTCCTGATGTGGCTCTGGGGATGTTCCTGAGCTCCCATCCCGGCTCTGGGGATGTTCCTGAGCTCCCATCCCATCTCCCAGTCCCAAAATCTCCTCTCCCAGTCCCAAAACCTTGTCTCCCAATCTCAAAACCTCGTCTCCCAATCCCAAAATCCCAGCTCTGCAGGGAGGCAGGGTCGGTGTTTGGTGCTGATGTGCTGTAACGTGCCTAATTAACAAAAGCGTGCCCCCAGACTTCAGAAAATTCCTCAATCCCTTGCCAGGCTCGAGGGAAAGGGAGGAACCCTCAGAGGGATTGCGAGATGAAACTGCTGGAGCTGTTTGTGCCTGTCCTGATCTTTTGGCAGCCCCTTGTGCTGGCTCCGGGCACTGCCAGGTGCCCAAAGCCATTCCCTGGAGGCAGCAGCTGCTTCCCCTCCTGGGCATCATTTGGAGTAGGGAGATTTCCAAGTCCAGTAGGAGGATGAGGATGGCTACCAGGAAGAAGCAGATTGAGAGGAGGAGTCGAGCAGATCCCAGGGGTTGGATCTGCACTCGTACGGGGATGGTTTTTCTGAGTCAGGGGTTATTTGGGCGAGTCAAGAGTTTCGTGAAGTCAGGAGGATGCTTAGGGTTAGCCATAGGATTAGTATGAATAAGATTGCATTTATTACTCTTCTCTGGATTTAAAGCAGATTCTAAGGATTGGAAGTCGATTGTAATTAATATATTAGAAGAGTTAGAGCCTCATCAGTAGATGGAAATGTAGAGGAATAATCATCAGTGTGGTGAAGTGTCAGTATCAGGCGGCTGCTCCAAATCCAGAGCGGTGGCTGGAGGTGTCCTGACCTTCCCAGCCCCTTGTGCTGGCTCTGGGCGCTGCCAGCTGCCCAATCCCATTCCCTGGAGGCAGCAGCTTCCCCTCCTGGGACAGTGACCGTGAGAGTCAGCATGAGAGTCAGCATGAGAGTCACCGTGAGAGTCACCGTGAGAGTCACCGTGAGAGTCACTGTGAGAGTCACCGTGCCCTGCCCGTGGCTGGGCTGAAGCCGCTTCCAGAGCCTCCTCTCCAGGCTGGCATCTCGGTGCAGGCTTTTCCCAGGAGCAGCTTTGCCCAGCTGAGCTTTGCCCCCGGCAGTGACTCAGGAGCAGCCCCAGGCTGCCTCGGCCCGGCCACACGTGGCTTCCCAGCAGTGCCACTGAGTCAAAGGCACGTCCTGGGTGCCTCGGGAGGGAAGGGACGGGCGGGGAAGGGCTTTGTGCCCCGGGGGATGGCCCAGCACCCTCCTGCCCCGCTCCCCAGGGCTGCTCCCTGTGCCCAGGGAGGCTGTGATGGTGCTCACAGGGGTTCTTGGGGTGGGGAACAGACGTGGATCTGACTCCATGGTTCACAAGGCTGATTTATTATTTTATGATATATATTACATTAAAACTATACCAAAAGAATAGAAGAAAGGGTTTCATCAGAAGGCTGGCTAAGAATAGAATAGGAAATAATGATAACAAAGGTTTGTGGCTCGGCTGTCTGTCCGAGCCAGCTGGGCTGTGATTGGCCATTGATTAGAAACATCCACATGAGCCCAATCCCAGATGCACCTGTTGCATCCCACAGCAGCAGATAACCATTGTTTGCATTTTGTTCCTGAGGCCTCTCAGCTTCTCAGGAGGGAAAATCCTAAGGAAAGAATTTTCCATAAAAGATGTCTGTGACAGGAAACTTCCCCCTGGCCTTGGCACAGGGCCTCCCGCCCTCCTTTCAGGTTTGGATTTATTTAACCTGGGCCAAAACAAACTTCTCTGCCTCTCTCCTTGGTGTTCACAGCTGCCCCACGGAGCTGCAGCTCCAGCAAGGGGAAAATCGAAACTCCAGGGGAATTTTGCAGGGGTTGAAAGGAGAGGCAGGCTGGGCTCAATGGCACTCTTGTTCTGGAAATCAGAGGGGGATGTGGGAGCCCTGCTGGGCTGGGGGGGCTCTGGATGGGAATTGTGTGGGAAGGGGCTGGGATGTCTGTCTGGAGCTCTGGGTGGATGTGGCCGAGCACAGGAATTGTCTGGAGTCATCCATGGGGTCAAGTGTCCAGTCTGGCTGGTGGTCAAGTGTCCAGTGTGGCTGTGGGGTCTCCCAGGGGACAGGGGCCGTGGGGAGGGCAGGAATTGTGTGGGAAGGGGCTGGAGTGTCCATTCAGGGCTGTGGGTGCTGTGGCTGAGCACAGGAATGGTCTGGTGGCCCCAGGAGTGACCCTTGGCTCGTGGTCAAGCGTCCAGCATGGCCGAGGGGCACCCAAGGCCCTTTTAACCCTTGTGGGGCCGCGTTCCCCACCCTGAGGCAGCCCCAGCAGCTCTCCCAGAGCACCCTGACCCTTTTCCCCGTTTCCCCCTCTCTCTGGGTGCTCTCCCACCCTGAGGGCAGGTTTGGGGTTTGTCCCTCCCGTCCCCTCCCGGTGCTCAGAGCTGCAGTTCCCATTCCCTGGGGAAACTCTGGGGGCTCCTGGCCAGGCAGCTCCGTCTCCTCCCTGCCCTGACTCCCCTGGATCCCGGGGAGGACATTCCCAGCTGCTCACGCCGGGAGGTGGCACTGACACTTTGTCACCAGCACCGAGTCCTGGGGCCACCGCAGCCCAGCGGGACGAGGCTGGGGAGGTTTGGGAATGCCCAGGAATGGGGCTGTGTGCCCCTGGCACTGCTCCTCCCTGCTGGCCTTGGGCCCGTGTCCCGTGTCACCTGTCCCGTGTCACCTGTCCCGTGTCACCTGTCCCGGGCACATCCGGGCTGCCCTCAGGGGTGTGGTGGCGTGCCAGGGGACACCAGGGAGTGCCAGGGGTGGTGGCAGCAGCTCCTGTGCCAGGCACAGCTCCTGGCGCATGGCCCTGATGTGGCACCGGGCACTGTGCCACTGTCCCCGAGGTGACAGAGCTGACCCCCCCCAGCAAACAGGAATGTCCCCAAAGCCCACAGCAGCCAGCCCTGCTGTCCCCTCCCTGTGTCCCTGGTGTCCCCTGAGATGCCACCACGGCTCCCATGAGCTGTGGGACGTTTCCCTGGCTGTCCCCTCCTTGTCCCCCTGGTGTCCCCTGGGGACAGTTCCTCCCTAGCAGGTGGCAGAGGGGGCTTGGGGACGAGGAAAGCTTGGGGGCTGCTCCTGTTTTTCCTGCTTCTAACCTGATTTCTTCTCTCCTTTTTCTCCTCCTCTGCTTTCTAAAGAACATAGGAAGCTTCTGGCCGGTAAGTGGTGGGGCTGTCACACCAAAAAAACCCAAAAAAACCCAAAATTGCCATTTTCTCCATCCACCATCAGCCTGGCTGGCTTAGTCCCTGTCATCCTCATCCCTTGGGATGTGCTGGAGCAATGGGAGCTCCTCACCTCGTGCTCGCCTCATCTTCCTCTCCATCCTCGTGCTCGCCTCATCTTCCTCTCCATCCTCAGCCTCTCACCTCCACCAGCGGCCTGGGAGGGCGGGCAGGGCTCTCTGGGCTGGCACTGGGGCAAACCGGGAGCACTGGGCTGCTCAGGGTGGGGGGCTTGGGGCATTGCTCAGATCCAGGGAATTCCTGTCCTGCTCCTGGCTGAGCTGGGGAGCTCCAGGTGTGCAGGAATTCCTTGGGAAATTTTAGGGAAAAGGAAAGAGAAGCAGGGATGGGTTTAAGCTGGAGGAGGGAGGGTTTAGATTCGATAGAATAAATAGAATAAATTTTAACAGTGAGGGTGGTAAACGCTGGCACTGGTGCCCAGAGGAGCTGGCACAACCCTGGAAGTGCCCAGGGCCAGGCTGGACAAGGTTTGGCTGCCAAAGGAGCTGAGAAGGTTTTGAAACAGGGGTGCCCCAGGTTTGGGGCTGGAACTGCTCCTCTTCCTACTTCTGTGCTCACCCCAGAACTTTGGGATCGTTTGTTGGAGTGGGGTGGGACAAAGCTGTGCCAGCTCTGCCCTCGGGTGCCAAAGGAGCTGAGGAGAAGGGATTGAACCAGGACTGCCCCAAATTTGAGGCTGGAGCTGCTCCTCTTCCCTTCTCTGCTCACCCCAGGACTTTTGGGACCACTGCCAGCCCAAAGCAGCTTTTTGGGGTGGTGTGGGGTGGGACGAGGCTGTGCCAGCTCTGCTGCCCCTCGTTGCCAGGGGAGCTGGGGGGATGGAAGCAGCCCCAGCTGCGGGGGGAGCTGGATAAAGCCGCGGTTCCTCCCTGATCCCGGCGGGAGCGATCCCGAGGGCTGGGCTGGGAACGAGCCCCGCTGCCCGGGGGGGACACGGGGACACCGAGCCCGGGGCGGCTGCGGGAGGAGCCCGGGGACGTTTCCCGAGCCCACAGCATCCTCTGCTGGCTGCTGCTCCCCGCGGATCCCGGGTGCTTCCCGAGGCGTTCCTGTGCCAGGGCTGCGGCCGGGGCTGGCTGCTCCTGCCTCTCCCGGAGCCGCTGGAAAAGGGGCTGGGGTGCTGGCAGTGCCCTGGCTGTGCTCCGTGCAGCCCTCGAACCCCTCTGGGTGCGATGGGCAACTGATGGAAGGGTCCCGTGTGTCCCCTGTGTGTCCCCTCCTCTGTGCGGGTCTCTGGAGCTGCTCCGGGCAATGCCCCGCTCCTTCTGGAGCTCCTGGCGGCGGGACGGGCTCGGGCAGGGCAGGACAGGCTCGGTCAGGGCAGGAGAGGCTGGGTAGGGGCAGGAGAGGCTCGGGCAGGAAAGGCTCGGTCAGGGCAGGACAGGCTCGGTAAACTCAGGACAGGCTCAGTAAGGGCAGCAGGAGAGGCTCGCTAAAGTCAGGACAGGCTCGCTAAGGGCAGGAGAAGCTCGCTAAGGGCAGCAGGACAGGCTCGCTAAAGTCAGGACAGGCTCGCTAAGGGCAGGAGAAGCTCGCTAAAGTCAGGACAGGCTCGCTAAGGGCAGGAGAAGCTCGCTAAGGGCAGGAGAAGCTCGCTAAAGTCAGGACAGGCTCGCTAAGGGCAGCAGGAGAAGCTCGGTCAGGTCAGGACAGGCTCGCTAAGGGCAGCAGGAGAGGCTCGCTAAGGGCAGCAGGAGAGGCTCGCTAAGGGCAGCAGGAGAGGCTCGCTAAAGTCAGGACAGGCTCGCTACGGGCAGCAGGAGAGGCTCGCTAAGGGCAGCAGGACAGGCTGGGTAAGGGCAGGAGAGGCTCGCTAAGGGCAGCAGGACAGGCTCGCTAAAGTCAGGACAGGCTCGCTAAGGGCAGGAGAAGCTCGGTCAGGGCAGGACAGGCTCGGTCAGGGCAGCAGGAGAGGCTCGGTCAGGGCAGCAGGACAGGCTCGCTAAGGGCAGGAGAAGCTCGCTAAAGTCAGGACAGGCTCGCTAAGGGCAGCAGGTGGCGGTGCGGGCCCGCGCAGGAGCGCAGTTTCCCCTCCGGGCGGTGCCGGGCTCCGCTCTCCGAGCATCGCGGCGGGACGGGGGACAGGGGACAGGGGACGGCAGCATCGGGAGGTGTCCCCGGCACCGCCCTGCTCTGTCCTGGCTGCTGTTGGGCGCAGGGGACACCCTCGGGGCAGTGTCCCCATCCCTGCCCTGCCCCTCCCCTGGCCGCTGTCCCCAGCGCCTCTCCCGCTGTCCCTGCCGAGGCTGTGACATCCCAAATTTGCTGCTTTGCTCAGGAAAAGCCTCTGGAGCTGCGGTTCCAGCCGGGAACGGGGTCCCGGCTCCGTGTGAGCTCGGCTTGGGGAGGGCTGGGGTGAGGGGATGCTCCGAGCCCCTGGAACAGCAGGAATTGTGGCAATTGTGTGGCTTTGGCTCGAGGCGCTTCCCCAGGTTCCCTCTGGGATGGCGTTTTGTCCTTCCAGACCCTCCGAGCTCTGTGTGTGAACTCCGTTGCGATTTCTCTGGGTTTAGGGGCGAGGCAGCCCCGTGAGAGCGCCCCCGATGCTGGGGGGGTTTGTGGGGTCCCACTGGGGACAGGGCTGTGGCAGCAGAGGGAGAGCAGGGAGGGCTCTGCTGGGCTGGGAGAGGAGCACCTGGATCCATTCTGGAGCTTCTTCCTCCCTTTTCCAGGGATTTTCCATCCCTGAGCCCACCCGTGAGGCGCAGTCTTGGATTTGCTTGGACAAAGTTCTTCAGTGGGGAAAAAAATTCCTTTTTTCAGAAGGGGCAGCGTTTATCGGGAATGTGTTTTGGGAATGTTTCATGGGGAAAATTCCCTTTTTTCAGAAGGGGCAGCGTTTATCCAGCACTCCAGGAGGGGCAGCGTTTATTGGGGAATGTTCCATGGGGAAAATCCCATTTTTCAGACGAGGCAGCGTTTACTGGGAATGTGTTTTGGGAATGTTTCGTGGGGAAAATTCCCTTTTTCTGGAGAGGCAGCGCTTACCCAGCGCTCTGGGAGTGGTAGCGTTTATTGGGAGCGCGGTTTGGGAATGTTTCCTGGGAATGGTGTGAATTACCGGCCCCACCCCTCCCCGCACACGCCAACCCCGTCTCCCGCCCCCGCTCGCTCCTCTCCCGCCGAGACCCTCTAAAAGCTCTTTATTCCTCTAAAAGCTCTTTATTCCTCTAAAAGCTCTTTATTCCTTTAAAAGCTCTTTATTTCCAGGCGCTGCTCAGCGGGGAGTCAAGCTGGGTCCTGCCAAGTGTTAAATGAAATAATTAAAATCCCCGCTTTCCCCCCTCCTTGCCCAGCTCCTCTCTCCGGTAATTAGCCGGGGGAAAATGCGGGAGGGGATGGGGAAAGGGAGAAGGAGCGAGCGCCTTTCGCAGGCTCCCTCCTCCTCCTCCTCCTCCTCCTCCTCCTCCTCCTGGCCTCGGGGAGGAAGCGCTGAGCGCTCGGCAGGCTCTGGGTGCTGTCAGATAAATCCCAATTAGCTCCCTGCCAAACAGGATTAGCGGGAAGGCAGCCAGGTGGGGGATCAGCCTGGCAACAGCAGGAGCTGCGCCTCGGAGGGCGTGACTGACAGCTGTCAATCATCTCCCCGAGCAGCAGATCGGGTTTTTTGGGACCCGGGAGAAACGGGAAGGAATTTAAGCTCAAGCTCAGGCTGCTGCTCCCATATAGCAGCATATATATTCTATATATATAATATATATATTCTATATATATTCTCTATATAATAGAATATATATATTCTATTTTATATAGAACATATATATAATATATAATAGTATATTATATATTATATAGATATATACTATATATTAGAGATAATATATGTTGTAGATATATAATAATATTATAGATCTATGCTATTCTATATATTATATGATATAGAATATATCATATTCTATATATTTTATTCTATATATTCTATATATAATAGAATATATAGAATATATACTCCTGGCAGCTCAGGAGCCAAAGGTGACTTTTAGATCCTTTTTTTTTTGCTTCTATGCCTATTTTGGCTTTTATGGCCATTTTGGCCTTTTTTTGTTGTTGTTTGTTTGGGGGTTTTTTGTTGTTTTTTTTTTGTTTTGTTTTTGCTTCGCCTTTTTGCTCTTTTTATTTTTTGCTTTTCCGGCCTTTTTTGCTTGGCCATCTCTTGCTGGGTTCTCCTTCCTGGCCCCTCATTCCCAAAGTGTCCCTGGCTGGCCAAGGGAGCAGGTGGCACGTGGGGTGTCCCTGCTGTCACTGTCACCAGAGAGGTGGCAGCTCTGGGCACAGGGACACCGATGGACCCCACTGGGGTCACAGCAGGGCAGAGGGACCCTGGGAGTGTCAGATCCCATCCCAGATTCCTGGTGTTGGGGTTTCCCGGCAGGATGAGGAGCCAGCGTGGCCGTGCTGGGGCTGGGGACACAAAAGCTGCCCCTGACAGTGGCCCCGCGGTGGCTGCAGGGGACAGGGAGGGCCGGGGCTGATTTGCATGTGAAAACAGCACGGGGAGGAGGCAGAGCTCGATTCCCTCCGGGAATTGTTCACAGCCAAGCCTGGGCCCTACCCTGGATTGCTGGGCTGGCTCTGGAACCTGCCCTGGGGCTGGGGAGGGGACAGGGATGGGCACAGAGTGGGCAGGAATTGGGCACCTGTGGCACAGGAAGGGTGGAGGGGCTGGGATGGGAAGCGTGGAAGGGGAAAACATGGGAAGGATGCAGGAACAGGAGAAGGATGCAGGAGCTGGGATGGGAAGGGCTGGGGAGCGGGGACGGGAATGATGGAGGAACTGGGATGGGAAGGATGCAGGAACAGGAGAAGGAGGGAGGAGAAGGCACTGAAGGATGCAGGAACAGGAGAAGGCTGCAGGGAGCACGGCAGGTTTCAAGAGGAGCAATCTCCTGGACGTGTCTTGGGTTTTTTCCCCCTTTTTTCTCTGATTTTTTTTCTTTTTTCTTGGATTTGCACCTCGGGACGCTCCCAGCCCTCGGAGAGGAGCAGGGGGGTTTGTGGGGTGGCTGGGAGGCAATTTGTGCCCATCCCACAGGGAGCTGCTGTGGGATGGGCACAGCCCTGCCCTGCTCGGGGACCACCCAGTGTCCCCCACGTGTCCCCGTGGGAGGATTCTCTCATCTCTGTGTCCCTGGGGCTGCAGGTGCATTGCCAAGGTGAGGGAAGGATTCTTGGAAGGGCTGGGAGCAGAACCTGCCCCTGGCAAAGGTTTTTGTCCCGAGCTGTTGCTTTTGGAGGAGTGGGGAGCAGGAATCCGGTGGGAACAGAGCTTGTGAGCAGCTCCCAGAGCTGCCTCGATGGATCCACAGCCCCCAGGCCCCCAGAGGGAGAGGGGGCAGCTCCCGGAGGCTGCAGGGGAAGCTGAGCTCCCCTCCCTGCTGCCGGAGGGGCTCGGAGCAGCTGCTCTGCGCGGAGCTCCCTCCCCACACCCCACGGTGTCCGTCTGTCCTGGGAGGGCTTGCAGGGTCCCTGCTGGTGCCGCTGGCTGCTGCCAGCCCCTCTGCAGCACCTGCTGCCCTGTTTTTGGGGGATAACCCAGCCCCTGGTGTGGCACAGCCCAGGTTCTCTCTGGCTTTCCTCTTTTCCTCTTGAGGGGTTCTCCTGCAGCCCCCAGAGCTGCCCAGCTCCTCCCTGGTGGCTGGGCAATGACCCAGCGTGTCCTGGTGCCCTCAAAGTGCCATTCCAGCCCAGGGAATTTGTGTTTTGCCGGGAATGCCACCCTGGCAGGGCAGGGCGAGCTCCCGGGTTTGTGTTTGGGGCGGCAGCGATCCCTGCCCGGGGCTGTGGCAGCGCTCCCAGCCCATTGTTGGACCTTCACCTTCCTCTGGCGTCCACCCAGCCCTGCCGGTGGCACCTTCCCATCCCTGCGGGAAGCAGGAGCAGCCAGGAACAGCAGTTCCATCCCTGCTCCTTTTTCCCGGCTGGTTTGGGGGAGTCGGTGCCGATAACGTCCCAAAAATCAATAACTGGGTTTTCCCTGCTGCTCTTTCGGGCTGGTGTGGGGGAGTCGGTGCCGATAACCCCCTAAAGCCAATGGGCGGGTTTTCCCTGCCGTCCCCGGGGCTCTCTCGGGGGCGATGCCGGCAGAGGTGCGAGCAGCCGGAGGGGCCGAGCCCCCTCCCACCCCTCCGTGCTCATCCGGGGGGTCCTGGGGAGGGTCCCCCGCCCTTCCCTGCGCTGCCCACGCCGTGCCCGGGTGGGGAGCGGCTCCTGCGCGACCCCCGCCGCCCCCGCTCTTTGTCTGCGCCGCGCCCCTGCGCCCCCGCTCCCCTTTGTTGGCTCGCCGGGCCCCCCCTCGCCGGGGTCGGGCCGAGGGGAGGGCGGAGGGAGGGAGGGAGGGAAGGGAAGGGAAGGGAAGGGAAGGGAAGGGAAGGGAAGGGAAGGGAAGGGAAGGGAAGGGAAGGGAAGGGAAGGGAGGGATGCGGGGCGGGGGGAGCTCCGGGCTCGCTCCGCGCTGCCGCTCCCTTGTCTGATCCTGCGCGGCCCCATCCCCGCGCGGGGGGCGCACGGAGACCACCGGGATTAGGGATCCACCTCCCATCCATCCTCCCTCCCATCCATCCTCCCTCCCATCCATCCTCCCTCCCTCCCTCCCTCGCAGCCGCTCCATGCCGCCGAGCCGCGCTCCGGCCGGGAGGCACCGGCATGTCCGAGCGGCGTCAGGCGGGCACTGAGCCGGGCAGCCGGGCCGAGCCGAGCCGAGCCGGGCCCCCGCCCGCCGGGCCGAGCCGCGGGCGGCTCCCGGAGAGCCGGGCTGGCCTGGGCAGGGAGCGGGGATGGAGCCGAGAGGAGCGCCTGCCTTGGGCTGAGCGCGGCGCGGCTGAGCCGCAGCCCTGAATGCTCGGGCTGCTCCCGGAATCCTCGGGCTGATCCCGAATCTTGGCTGCTCCCGGAATTTTGGGTTGCTCCCAGAACCCTTGGGCTGCTCCCGGAATTTTGAGATTCTCCTGGAATCCTTGGGCTGCTCCCGGAATCCTTGGGCTGCTCTCAGAATCTTGGCCGATCCTGGAAATTTGGCTGCTCCCAGAATTTTGGGTTTCTCCCGGAATCTTGGCCGCTCCTGGCTGTGAGGACCTGCAGAGGGTCAGAGGCTGCCGGACGTGTCCTGGAGGAGCCGCTGGACAGCGGAGGGAGCCCCGTGTGCCTGGGGTGAGACTGGCGTGGATCTGAGAGGATCCCAGAGATTGTCCTGGAGGATCTGAGAGGACATCCCGGAGAATCTGAGAGGTGATCCTGGAGGACCGGAGAGGTTATCGTGGAGGATCTCAGCAGTTATCCTTGAGGATCCCAGAAGATATCCCAGAGTATCCCATCAGTTATCCCAGACGATATCCCAGAGGATCTCAGGGGTTATCCTGGAGGATCTGAAAGATTATCCCAGAGGATCTCAGGAGTTATCCCAGAAGATATCCCAGAGGATCTCAGGGGTTATCCTGGAGGATCTCAGCCATTATCCCAGACAACAGCAACATTGCCAAGCCTGGGAGCGCTCCTGTGCTGGCACTGTCCCTGTCCCAGCTCTGCTCCTGCTGTGACATTCCCACCATTCCCACCCCGGCGTGTCATTGTCCTGGTGGGCTCAGCCACGGATTTGGAGCCCTCTGCATCAGGATTTTGGTTTGCTTTCTGGGCATTTTGTTTTGCTTTCCGGTCATTTTGGTTTGCTCTCTGCGAGCACCCATGGATTGACACCTGGGGGGCTGGCTGAGTGTCCCTGTGCCTCCGGAGCTGTCCCCAAGCTGTCCCCAGGGCCGCGCCTCTGCCATGGCACCGCCGGGCACGGAGTCCTGAGGGTGCCCCCGTCCTGCTGCCAGCCGAGATGGGAACCTCTGGGAAAACCTAAACTGCCAAAACCACCCGGGGACAGAGGACAGGGATCCCTGAGAGCCTGGTGGTGCCTCCTGGGGTGTGAGAGCCCAGCATGACAGCGTGCCAGCACCCCATGGCGCCGGGAGCCCTGGAGCGGGACCGGCTGTACCAGCACAAGGTGTCCCTGGTGGTGAGATATTTCATGATCCCCTGCAACATCTGCCTCATCCTGCTGGCCACCTCCACGCTGGGATTCGCCGTGCTGCTCTTCCTCAACAACTGTAGGTGTCCCTGAGGGGGCAGGATGGATCCCAGGGCCACCAGATGGGCTCCTCCTGGATGCCTTGGGGACAGTCCCGGGGTTGGGGCTGCCCCGGGGACAATCCCAGGATTTGCAGCTCCCTGTCCCACTTTTGCCTGGCAGGGAAGAGGGAGCAGAGCTGTGAGGGCGGCTCTGCGTGGGCCAGGACAGCTCCCACCTGCTGCTGCTGCTGCTGCTCCTGGCAGGCTCCATCCCAAATCCGGGTGGGGATCTGGGCATGGGGGATCTGGGAAGGGCTGGTGATGATCCGGGGGATGTGGGAATTTGGGAAGGGCTGGTGCAGGTGAGCATCAGGGGGATCTGAGGATTGAGAAAGGTTGATGCAGGAGACTGGGGGGATGTGAGGCTTTGGAAAGGGCTGCTGGGGGTGATGGTCAGGGGGATGTGAGGATCTGGAAGGGCTGGTGCGTGTGATGACTGGGGCGATATGAGGATTTGGGATGGGCAAATGATGATTGGGAAATGTGAGGATTTGGGAAGGGCAGGAGATGACTGGGGAGATGTGAGGATTTGGGAAGGGCAGCTGCAGGTGAGGATCAGGGGGACCTGAGGATTTGGGAAGGGCTGGAGATAATTGGGAGATGTGAGGATCTGGAAGGGCTGGTGCAAATGATGATATGGGGGATGTGAGGATTTGGGAGAGGCAGGTGATGACTGGGTGGATGTGAGGATCTGGAAGGGCTGGTGATGATCTGAGGGATGTGGGAATTTGGGAAGGGCAGGAGATGATCTGGGGGATGTCAGGAATTTGTAAAGGCTGCTGATGATTGGGGGATGTGAGATTTCCCCTGAGCTCTGGCTGTGAATGTGATCCCTGGTGCAGCTGAGTGCATCCCACCCTGGGTGTGGATCCAGGTGTCTGTGCCAGGCTCCTGCTCCCCCTCCTGAGGCCTGGCAGAGCCCCCAGCCCCATTTTGGGGTGTGCAGCTCCTCCAGTGCTCAGGGATGAACCCAGGGGTGTCCCCCAGGAGCCTGGAGCGTGCTGTGCTGCACTGGGGTCATCTCTGCCACAGCCCAGCCCAAGCCCTGGGTTCTGGGTGTTCCAGAGGGGCTCTGGAGCTGAGGGAGCTCAGCTCAGCTCCCCCACTGCTCCATCAGGGTCCCCAAACAGGGGCTGGCAGGGCACCCTTGCTTGGGGACCTTGCAGTTCTGCTGCCCCTTCCTCCCACTTTTTGGGGGCTGACTGGGGGAATCTGAGGATTCGGGAAGGGCAGGTGCAGGTGATGATTTGGGGGATGTGAGGATTTGGGAAGGGCTGGAGATGACTGGGAGATGTGAGGATCTGGAAGGGCTGGTGCAAATGATGACTGTGGGATGTGAGGATTTGGAAGGAGCAAGAGATGGTGCAGGGGGCTGCAGCATTCCTGCTCTGGGCTGGGTGTGAGGCCAGCTGTGTGTGGGGTGATCCACAGCAGGATTGGCCCCGGGAGATGGGGCAGGACAGGCTGGGGCAGGTCCAGCCCTGCCAGGCACCGGGGGCTGCTCCCAGAGACGCTTGCCCAGTACCTGGGGCTGGCCCAAAGCGGCTTTGGGTGATCCTGGGACCTCCTGGGAGAGCCACACCTGCTCGAGGAGGGGTAAACACCATCCCAAGGAACCCGTGACAGCTCCGTCGGTACCTGGGGCTGTCCCAAACTGGGTTTGGGTGATCCTGGCTCCTCCTGGGATCTCCTGGGAGCCAAACCTGCTCGAGGAGGGGTAAACACCATCCCAAAAAGGGCTGGGGCAGGGTTGTGCCCGAGGAACCCGTGACAGCTCCTGGTTTTTGTTTCCTTGCAGACAAACCCAACAGTTACTTCACGCAGACGCCGCCGCCGCCACGGGATGGTGAGTGCAGAGTGTCCCTAAATCCCTGGGGCTGGGTGCAGAGTGTGCCCAAATCCCTGGGGCTGGGTGCAGAGTGTGCCCAAATCCCTGGGGCTGGGTGCAGAGTGTGCCCGAATCCCTGGGGCTGGGTGCAGAGTGTGCCCAAATCCCTGGGGCTGGGTGCAGAGTGTGCCTAAATCCCTGGGGCTGGGTGCAGAGTGTGCCCAAATCCCTGGGGCTGAGTGCAGAGTGTCCCTAAATCCCTGGGGCTGGGTGCAGAGTGTCCCTAAATCCCTGGGGCTGGGTGCAGAGTGTGCCCAAATCCCTGGGGCTGGGTGCAGAGTGTCCCTAAATCCCTGGGGCTGGGTGCAGAGTGTCCCTAAATCCCTGGGGCTGAGTGCAGAGTGTCCCTAAATCACTGGGGCTGGGTGCAGAGTGTGCCCAAATCCCTGGGGCTGGGTGCAGAGTGTGCCCAAATCCCTGGGGCTGAGTGCAGAGTGTCCCTAAATCCCTGGGGCTGGGTGCAGAGTGTGCCCAAATCCCTGGGGCTGGGTGCAGAGTGTGCCCAAATCCCTGGGGCTGAGTGCAGAGTGTGCCCAAATCCCTGGGGCTGAGTGCAGAGTGTGCCCAAATCCCTGGGGCTGAGTGCAGAGTGTGCCCAAATCCCTGGGGCTGGGTGCAGAGTGTGCCCAAATCCCTGGGGCTGGGTGCAGAGTGTGCCCAAATCCCTGGGGCTGAGTGCAGAGTGTCCCTAAATCCCTGGGGCTGGGTGCAGAGTGTGCCTAAATCCCTGGGGCTGAGTGCAGAGTGTGCCCAAATCCCTGGGGCTGAGTGCAGAGTGTCCCTAAATCCCTGGGGCTGGGTGCAGAGTGTGCCCAAATCCCTGGGGGCAGCAGGACCCACTCCTGGGCTGGCCCTTCCCTCAGGGAAACGTCTCCTGACCCCACTGATCTGTGGGGATTCCGGGTCCCTTCCAGCCTGGCTGCTCCCTGAGCCCTGGCAGTGCTGGGGGTGCAGGATTTGGGTGAGGAGGGAGGGCAGGAGCCCCTCAGTGCTCCCATTTTCATGGGATTGTGCTCCCCTTTTCCTGGGGATGCAGGATTTGGGTGTGGAAGGAAGGCAGTTCCCCCTCAGGTTTCCCATTTTCTTGGGATTTTTTTGGGATGTGGGATTTGGGTGAGGAAGGAAGGAAGGAGCCCCTCAGTGCTCCCTTTTCCAGGGATTTTCATGGAATTGTGCTCCCATTTTCCTGGGGATCCATGATTTGGGTGAGGAAGGAGGGCAGTGCCCCTCAGGGCTCCCTTTTCCCAGATATTTTCCTGGCTGGAAGCAGGGAAGGGCTGCAAAAGGTGAATTTCTGCAGCCTTGCATTTTCTCCCACCTTTCCTCTGGTTTCACAGAGAACTTTGGGTTTGGTTTTTTGGTTTTTTTTTCCTTTGTGAGGTTCTTATCAGCTTCAGGAGCTGCTGGATGCAGGGCAGGCAAGCCCAGGCTGAGATAAAACCATCACAGGAGCTTTGTTCCCTTTTTAAAGCCAGGCTTAAACCCTCTGCCTTTGCTGGCAGCTCTTCCCCCACCTCCACGTGCACAGATAAGAGCCCAGCAAACAGAAAACAGCAGCCAATTAATAACCTGCTTGTTGCCTTTTTTTTTTATTATTATTTTTTTTTCCCTCATTTTTGCCTCCCCTGCTGGGGGTGGGGGAGACAAGGATGTGAGATAAAATGTGATTAATCTATAATTGGCCCGGGGAAAGGCATCTCGAGCGAAAAATAAACCCCCACGTGGGTGGAACTCCTTGCTCAGGGCTCCAAAACATGAACAGCCCAGCCCAGGCAGATGCCCAAAGACTTCCCAAAGATCCCACAGGAGATGGGCAAGGGCCTGTTCTGGGGGGCTGCCAGGGTGCAGGAGGGGTTTGGGGGCCAGGGGACGCGGGGAGGGGGTCCCTGCTGGGGAGGGGATGGGTTTGTGCTGCTTGTGTTCCTGGGCTGGCTCTGGGACAGGGTTTGGGCTGGGAAAATGCTGGGATTTGGATGAGGTTCACTCAGGAGCTGGGGGAGGAAGGGTTGGATCAACCTGGAGGGCTGGGGAGGTCCCTTCCCCTCCCAAAGCTGGGCAGGGTCACTGTCCGGCCTAACAAAGCCAGGGCTCAGGTCTGGGGTGCAGAAAGGGCTGGGCAGGGTCACTGTCCGGCCTAACAAAGCCAGGGCTCAGGTCTGGGGTGAAGAAAGGGCTGGGCAGGGTCACTGTCCGGCCTAACAAAGCCAGGGCTCAGGTCTGGATGAAGAAAGGGCTGGGCAGGGTCACTGTCCGGCCTAACAAAGCCAGGGCTCAGGTCTGGGGTGCAGGAAAGGGGCTCCTCCTCGCTCCCCACCCCGGGTGATGCAATAAATATTTGAATATTGATGAGTGGGGCTGAATATTTGAATATTGGCAGGGCGGGGCTGAATATTTGAATGTTGATGAGCGGGGCTGGGCTGGGGGACAGGAGCACCAGCCCAGCCACTCTCCATGGCAACGGGCACCTCGCTCAGCCCGAATTAATTAATGCCCACCCCAAATTAATTAATGCCCAGCCCTGCCGTTCCCACTGCCCCTTTTGGGCACAATTTTTTTTAATCCAATATAAGCTTTTTTTGAGCACAGTAATTGTAACAGATGAAACAGGTTAAAACAACATATTTCACCTATGTGAGCAAACTGCAAACTAAATAATTTAAACCATTCATTCAAATCATTGGGAATAATCCCATTCTCCATTTAAATACGAAATGGATTTTTGCTTTAAGTTCAGAATTAACTGTGTGTCTCAGGCCATGGCCATGGCCAAGCCAGCCCCAGCTCCATTCCCTCTCCCCATCCCCTTCCCTCAGGATGAATCCCACAATTCCCATCCCCTGGAATTTTTACACCTCATCTGCATTTTTTAAAAAAACCCCAAAGAGAGGGAAGGAGCAGCTCTGGGAAGTGCAGGAGAGACTCAGACTCTTCAGAAAAATGATGAATCCCTTTAGATACCGCTGGGAGAGGAGGAGAATTCTTTTCCTTTTGATTTCCCGGGATTTATGGGATTTATCTTGTGCTGGGGCAGGAGAGGGGGAGAATCCTTTTCCTTTTGATTTCCTGGGATTTATCTCTGGGTTTGCAGCTCCAGAATCTCCAGGCAGTCAAAGGCAGACGCCTGGGAATTGAAGTGTAAATGAGGAGTTTGATTTTCCTTTTAGGATTCCTCTTTTCCCTTTTATGTAGGTCAGGCTCTGGTTCTGACGTGTGGGGGGCACTGGGGGGCACTGGGGTACCCTGGGAGGGGGCACTGGGGCAGGGAACACCTCAGGGAATGGATGGGGCTGTCCCAGGGAAGGGGAGAATCGGATTTTAGGGAAAGGTTTGGGGGCTCCCTGTGTGTGTGTCCCTGTGCCCCCTGGCATGTCCCTGTGCCCCTCATGTGTCCCCATGCCCATTGGGATGTCCCCGTGCCCATTGGGATGTCCCCATGCCCATTGGGGTGTCTCCGTGCCCATTGGGGTGTCCCCATGCCCATTGGGATGTCCCCATGCCCATTGGGGTGTCTCCGTGCCCATTGGGGTGTCCCCATGCCCTTTGGGGTGTCTCCGTGCCCATTGGGGTGTCCCCATGCCCATTGGGGTGTCCCCGTGCCCATTGGGATGTCCCCATGCCCATTGGGGTGTCTCCGTGCCCATTGGGGTGTCCCCATGCCCATTGGGATGTCCCCATGCCCATTGGGGTGTCTCCGTGCCCATTGGGGTGTCCCCATGCCCTTTGGGGTGTCTCCGTGCCCATTGGGGTGTCCCCATGCCCATTGGGGTGTCCCCGTGCCCATTGGGATGTCCCCATGCCCATTGGGGTGTCCCCGTGCCCATTGGGGTGTCCCCATGCCCATTGGGGTGTCCCCATGCCCATTGGGGTGTCTCTGTGCCCATTGGGGTATCTCCGTGCCCATTGGGACGTCCCCATGCCCATTGGGGTGTCCCCGTGCCCATTGGGGTGTCCCCATGCCCATTGGGGTGTCCCCGTGCCCATTGGGGTGTCCCCGTGCCCATTGGGGTGTCCCTGTGCCCGCAGGGTGCCGGGGGATGCTGTGTGGCTTCGGGGCCGTGTGCGAGCGCAGCCCCTCGGAGCCGGGCCAGGCCTCGTGCGTGTGCAAGAAGGGTCCCTGTGCCCCCGTGGTGGCCCCGGTGTGCGGCTCCGACCACTCCACCTACAGCAACGAGTGCGAGCTGGACAGGGCCCAGTGCAACCAGCAGAGGAGGATCAAGGTGGTCAGCAAGGGACCCTGCGGTGAGTGAGGGACCCTGGCTGGCCCCGGGGCGGGCAGGGACACCTTGGGCTGTGGCTGGAGGGATGGGGACAGGGCTGGCGACACTGGGGGATCATCAGAGCTGCCTTGGGGCTCAGGAGAGTGTGGTAAGGAGGAGAAATGGTGGAGAAGTGATGGAGAAATGGTGGAGAAGTGATGGAGAAATGGTGGAGAAATGATGGAGAAATGATGGCCACGGGCTGGGCCAGGGACACCAAAGGCTGTGAACGGAAGCTGAGGAATCACCAGCTCTGCTTTGGAGGTCAGCAAACTGTGAGGAGGAAAATTATGGAAAATTGTCCATTGCTGCTGAATTGGGGCATTTGGAGGGACGGATTTGGGGAATATTGGGATATATTGGGGTTATTCCACAAGAGGAATGGGGGCACATCCTGTGCCAGGCTCTCACCTGTGCTGTGTCCCCTCCTCCGTCCCTCAGGCTCTAAGGATCCTCTGAAGCTGTGGAAAACTATCCAGTGCTGCTGGATTGGAGCATTTAGAGGGATGGATTTGGGGGATCTTGGGATACATTTGGGATATTCCACGAGAGAAGCGGGACATCCCGTGCCGCGCTCTCACCTGCTCCGTGCCCTCACCCCCGTCCCCTGCCGTGTCCCCAGGCTCCAAGGACCCCTGTGCCGAGGTCACCTGCAGCTTTGGCAGCACGTGTGTCCCCTCCCCTGACGGCCAGGGCGCCCGGTGCGTGTGTCCCTCGTCGTGCAGCGGCGTCGCCGAGAGCCCCGTGTGCGGCAGCGACGGCCGTGACTACCGCAGCCAGTGCCACCTCAACAAGCACGCCTGTGACAAGCAGGAGAACGTCTTCAAGAAGTTCGATGGCCCCTGTGGTGAGGAGGGCGTCAAACGTCTCGGGGAGGAGGGGGTTAAAAAATGTGCCCAGCTGGGGTGGGGGTGCGGGGGGAAGGAGAGGCGGGAGAGTGGAGGAGGAAAGGGCTGGGGGGTCAGGGGGTGGGAAAGGGGTGTTTGGGGAGGAAAAGGGCAGAAAAGGGGTGGGTTGGGGAGGAAAAGGGTAGGGAAAAGGGTGGTTTGGGCAGAAAAAGGGGTAGTTTGGGTTGAAAAAGGGCACAAAAGGGGTGGTTTGGGTAAGAAATGGGTGGTTTGGGTAGGAAAAAGGTCACTGTGGGCAGTGAAAGGTCACCGTGGGCAGTGAAAGGTCACTCTGGACAGTAGAAGGTCACTCTGGACAGTAGAAGGTCACTGTGGGCAGTGAAAGGTCACTCTGGACAGTGAAAGGTCACTTTGGTGACGGCTGCTGAGCCAAGAACCAGGCAGTGCCTCCTTCCCCTGGGTGTTTGTGCTCCAACCCCGCTGACCCAGAGAGCGACTCCAGCACCGGGGTCAGCTCCTCCTGCTGCTGCCCTGGCCCTGCTTGGGGCAGGGAAATGCTGCTGCTGCTGCTGCCTGGCTTCCCAAAGAGATCCTGGAGCCAAAACACCCCAAACAGCTCCTGGAATCAAAACATCCTGGAATTAGAGCATCCCAAACAGCTCCTGGAGCCAAAACATCCCAAACAGCTCTTGGAATCTGAGCATCCCAAACAGCTCCTGGAATTAAAGCATCCCAAAAGCAGCTCAGGATGGGGAAAAAGGCAGAGTTTATCCCAGTGCTGTTCCCTTTGGAAATGGGCTCAGTAAGGACTGAGTCCTTAGGAGCACAAAGGAAGATCTGGGGGCTCTTGGGGAAGGAGCAGAGCCTGGGACGCCCCGGTTTGGGCAGGGAGTGACAGTGCCAGAGGGCTGGGAGTGACTCCATGGAGCACAAAGGAAGATCTGGGGGCTCTTGGGGCGGCGCAGGGATGGAGCAGAGACTGGGAAGCCCCGATCTGGGCAGGGTTTGGGCAGGGAGTGACTCCTTGGGGCAGAAAGGAAGATTGGGGGCCCCAAAGGGATGGAGCAGAGCCTGGGAAGCCCCGGTTCGGGCAGGGAGTGACGATGCCAGAGGGCAGGGAGTGAGCCGTGCCTCCCGCCCGTGCCAGACCCGTGCCAGGCCGTGCCGAGCGAGCCGGGCCGCGTGTGCCGGGTGAATCCGCGGACGCGGCGGGCGGAGCTGCTGCCCCGGCCCGAGGGCTGTCCCCCGGGCAGGGACCCCGTGTGCGGCGACGACGGCGTCACCTACGAGAGCGAGTGCGCCATGGCCCGCTCGGGGGCCATCCGCGGCATGGACATCCAGAAGGTGCGCTCGGGGCAGTGCCAGCCGCAGGGTGAGTGCCCGCCCTCCTCATCCTCATCCTCATCCTCCTCCTCCTCTCTCGGAGCATCCCCTGAGTGCCCAAAGAGGCTGCCTCAAACAGAGCCTAGAGGCTGTATTCTGTTTAAAATAGTAGTAGTTCTTTGTTAAATGTATTAATATGTTCTTTTAATAAATTATCTAATATATAAATATATAAAAATAATTAATATAGCATCATACATTATATATTTTATTAATATATTAATGTTCTATATAATACATTATAGAAAATATTAATATACTTATTTATTTAATGTATTATTTTTACAATATATTTTATATAATGTAATATATTTTATATAATATATAGTACATAATATAAATCAAATATATAAAATAATAATACTATATATAAATATAGAAATAGATAAAATAATTATATTATAGAAAATAACTATATTATAATATATAAAATATAGAAATATAAAAATATATATTAAATACAATATAATATATTAATCATATTATATAATACATTATATAGGTACACATAATAAATATATATACAATACATTATATATAAATATATAATAAGTATACTTTATTATAATACTCTATATATTAACATAAAAGCCTAAACTTGAGGCATCAGTCCAGTACGTGAAAAACATAAAACTTAAAACCTGAGGCATCAGTACAGAACCTGAAAAATATTACCAAAAATACTAAAGCATCAGTACAAAACCTGAAAAATATTTTAAAAAAGTACAGAACCTGAAAAAAATATTTTTAAAAAGTATAGAACCTGAAAAATAATAAAAAAGAATGCTAAAGCATCAATACAGAACCTGAAAAATATTAAGAAAAATACTAAAGCATCAGTAGACAACCTGAAAAATATATGTAAAAAAAATCAGTAGAGAACCTGGAAAATATTAAGAAACCCGCACTAACCCTCGCCTGGCGTGTCCCACAGACCAGTGCCCGGAGCCGTGCCGGCTGGGCGCCGTGTGCCTGAACCGGCGCGGGGCCGCGCGCTGCTCCTGCGAGCGCATCGCCTGCGACGGCGCCTTCCGGCCCCTGTGCGCCCGCGACGGCCGCACCTACGGCAGCGACTGCCAGCGCCGGCGCGCCGAGTGCCTGCAGCAGCAGCACATCCCCACCCGCCACGACGGGCCCTGCGGTGAGCGCCGCCTCGGGCCCGGGCGACCTGGCCTGCACCACGGGGCCACGGGAGGCTGGGGGGCCCAGGCTGTTCTGTAGGGATGGTGATCCCCAAGGTGCCCGACTGGGATGGTGGGCCCCAAGCTGTCCCACGGGGGTGGTGTCCTGTAGGGATGGTGGGCCCCAAATTGTCCTGTAGGGGTGGTGGGCCCTAAATTGTCCTGTAGGGGTTGTGTCATGTAGGGATGGTGGGCCCTAAATTGGCCTGTAGGGATGGTGGGCCCCAAGTTGGCCTGTAGGGGTTGTGTCATGTAGGGATGGTGGGCCCCAAATTGTCCTGTAGGGATGGTGGGCCCCAAGTTGGCCTTAGGGGTTGTGTCATGTAGGGATGGTGGGCCCCAAGTTGTCCCATGGGGATGGTGTCATGTGGGGGTGGTGGGCCCCGAGTTGTCCTGTAGGGATGCTGTCCTGTAGGGATGGTGGGCCCCAGATTGTCCTGTAGGGATGGTGGTACCCAACTTGTCCTGTAGGGTTGGTGTCCTGTAGGGGTGATGGTCCCCAAGTTGTCCTGTAAGGGTGGTGGTCCTCAAGTTGTCCCACAGGGAAGGGATGGTGGTCACCAAATGGTCCTGGATGGGGATGCTGTCCTATGGAGATGCTGGTCCCTGCCATCCCACAGGGATGCTGGTCCTACCCTGTCCCACAGGAATTCTGGTCCCCAATTGTCCCATGGGGATGCTGTTCCCTCCTGTCTCATAGGGATGTTGGTCCCCAGATTGCTGTCCCATGGGGATGCTGTCCCACGGGGATGCTGCTCCCCTCTCCTGTGGGAATGCTGATCCCCCACCTCCCCGGGCCCTCTCCAGGCAGGATGGCTGAGGGCTGCATGGGTGCCCCCTGAGCAAGCCCTGGGCTCAGCCTGGCGCGTCCCTGTCCCGTGTTTCTGTCCTTGCAGCAGCCCCGCTGTGTGCACGTCTCCTGTCTCTGTCTGCTGTGTGACACAGGGGACACCCGTCTGTGTTTGAGCCACGTGTCTGTGACCTCCTGCTGGTTTCTGTCCCTCCCCACCATGTCCCCCTCGACCCATGCCATCCATCGCTCCTCCCAGGGTAGTGCCAGTCTCCAAATCCATCCATGCTCTCCCTTCCATGCCTGCCTGCTTCTCTCCACCGGGAACTCTTCCCTCTGTGCCCTCTCTGCAGCTCTCACCGTGTCTTTGTCTCGTCTCTAGGAGAAGCTCCCCCATGGACCTTTCTCAGGAGGATGGGATGGGATGGGGCTTTGGATCCTTAGGAGTGTCCAGGTGTGAGGTTCTCCCCCTGGGAAGTGCAGGAGGTTAAAGCAGCCCCTGCACTCATTTGGATGAGTTACAAGTTGTTCATTTCGGCTCAGTTTGGGTTTTTCCCACCTCTGGAACTGCGTCCTGTACTTTTAAGCTGATGTTTGATCAGGTATCAGCTGGGTTGAGCCTCCTGAAGTGCCTGGCAATCAGGATCCCACGCTGGGGATGTGTTTTGTTGGCTTTGTGCTCCTGCTGGAGGATTTCGAGGCTGCCAGACCCAGCTGCTGGAAAGGAATTTGTCAGGTTCCCAAAATCCCACTCAGAATAATCACAGCTGTTATTTTTAAGCCTCCATTTCCCTGTGTTCCTGGTGGGGGAATGAATGGCTGGGAGTCAATCCCCCAGGTTTTCCCTGTGGGAAGGGCTGTGATCCCATCAGGGGGGAGTTTTTGCAGCCCTGGCTCTCCTCAAACCCTCCCCTGTGCCTCCTTGAGAGGCTGAAAATTCCCAAATTTCTGGGATGAGCAGGGAATTCACGCTGCTCTGAGCATCAGCCACACATCATTTCCACCGTGTTCTGTGGAAAAAGGCCAGGAGCAGCAGGGTGAGGTCCTGGTGCACCTGCCATCCCTCCCTCCACCTCCCTCTCCTTGATTTCAGCTCGGCTCCCTCCTGCCCAGCACACATCTGCTTCCAGGAGCTGCATCCTGGTGGGACACGAGCAGAAAATGGGGGAGTGAATCAAAACCAGGGCTCTGTCTGCCAAAAGTGGGGTTGCAGAGTGCCTGTGACAGCTCCAGGCAGCCCTGGAGCCCATCCCCAGGAGGTGTGAGCAGATTTTTTTTAGCCCTGTCAGCTCTGGAAAGGAAAAGGAAAAGCTCTGAGCTCAGAGCTGGGGAGCTCATCCGTGCCTGGGAGCTGTGGGAATGCAGAGCTGGGCAAGGGCTTGGCAGCGTTTTAACCCCTCACAAGCACCTGCCTGACAAGCCCTGAGCTCTCCCGCCTTTTCCAGCAGCCAGGCCAGGGAGGCAAAGCCAAACAAAACCATCCAAGCCGTTAAAAGGGAAGTAAGCGATCGGAAGAACAATTGGAAAATACATCACACAGGAATTTCTATTTTGTAGCTAGCTGTTACAAGCTTGCTTGTTTGCTTGTTTTCAGCTCAGGTCTTCATTCACAAACAAGTTTTGCAATTTTAATTGGTAAAATAATAATTCTTGATAAGCATTCATCGTCAAATTTCTTGGTTTGAGTCATTCTGGGTGCTGCAGCTCAGAAAGAAGGGATGGGATGAGGCTGACATGGCCAGGAGTGCAGGAAAGAAGGAAGGAAGGTGTCTGTAGTTGCATCTGTCTTTTCCTCTCTCTGCTGTCCTCTCTTTCTCTTTCTCTCTCTCTCTTTCCTCTTTTGTCTGTGTCTTGTGTTTTACAGTGTTGCCTGTGTGGAGGAAGGAATTCTGTCCTGGCACAGCCTCCTGCTCCCTGCCCGGACACCTCTGCTGGGAGCTCGCCTCTGCCCCTGCTCCGTGGCCCCCTCTCACTGCTCCCACCTGGCTCTAGCTGGGCCTGAGAGCCCCCAGGATGGAGAGCTTGCCCTGAGAGCCCCCAGGATGGAGAGCTTGCCCTGAGAGCCCCCAGGATGGAGAGCTTGCCCTGGCCTTTGTCCCATCCCTGGCCCCAAACCCTGCTGGAGTGGAAATTGCTCTTGCCCGGTGCCCGCTGTGCCCTCCAGGCAAAGGAGAGTGGGAGCAGAGGTGGGTGCTGGGAGCCCCCCACTCCTCAGCCAGCCCCTCCCCAGGGCTGCTGCATCACCCTGGACTGCTCCTGGTTGATTTTCCCTCTCCTTCTGCTCCCAAATGACCCCCATGGCTTCCCCAGATCCTCCTGCCTGGAGTTCTGCCTGCCCTGGGCTGCCCCAGCTGTGCTGCCCCAGCTGTGCTGCCCCAGCTGTGCTGTGTGTCCTGCTTGTCCCCTGTCCCAGGGCTCCCAGCTCCCTCTGCCAGGCTCGCAGGAGCTGATTCTGCTCGGAGTTGGCTTCTCCTGGGAATGTTCCCCTGTGGATCGGTGTCTCTGTGTGCAGGGGACATGGTATGGGGACAAAAAAGAAAGAAACGTGGGGACAGCAGCCCAGGGAGCAATTCCTGGTGCTTGGGGAGAGCTCAGAGCTGCAGGGAAGCTGGGGACGGAGGTGGAGTCGTGTCCGTGTGCCTGAAGTTGGGGACAGAGCTGGAGCTGTGTCCTTGTGCCTGAATTTGGGGACAGAGCTGTGTCCTTGTTCCTTGTGCCTGAATTTGGGGACAGAGCTATGTCCTTGTGCCTGAATTTGGGGACAGAGCTGTGTCCTTGTTCCTTGTGCCTGAATTTGGGGACAGAGCTGTGTCCTTGTGCCTGAGCTGTCCCCTGTCCCTGTTCCTTTGCAGACCCTGGCCCTAGGTAGGCAGATCCTGCTCCAGGCCCTTCCTGGCTGCCTGGCACAGGTGCCACAGCGGTGCCACCACGGTGCTGCTGGCAGGGGAGATGCCCAGGGCCCCTGAAGAGGGACCTTGCCCAGCTCTGTCTTGCTGCCAGGGCTGTGCTGTGTCTGCTGTCGCTCCATCTCCTCCAGGCTGCATTGTCCGTCCCCACCTGTGTCCTTGTCCTGTGTCCTTGTCACTGTCCAGCCCAGGTGAAACCCGTGGTGTCCTTTCCTTGTCCCAGAGGGTCACTGGGCAGTGCTGGCTCTGTCCCCAGCAGCACAGCCACTCCTTCCTCGGCTCCTGGGTGCTGGGGGGATTCCTGGGGTGTCCCTGCCAGCAGGGAGTGGGACACGGCCTCTGCTCTCACTTTGTCACCCCTGGGCATCCCCAGGGGAGGCGGCACTGCTGGGCTGGGGCTGTGCATCCAGGGGGAATCTGGGCTGAGGGCAGGACACGGGATGTGCCCATCCTGCCCCACAGCAGCTCCCTGGGAAGAGGAGGGAAGAGGATGGGGTGGGCGATGAGCAGGAACCAGGTGTGTCCTCCCCAGGCAGCTCCTCCTGGGGGGCCCCGGGAGCTTTGCAGGGAGCAGTGGATCCCAGGGAAGGGAGAAGTGTGGATCCCAGGGAAGGGAGCTGATTTTCAGGGAGCAGTGTGATCCCAGAGAGGGGAGCTTTTCAGGGAAGCAATGTGGATCCCAGGGAAGGGAGGTTTTCAGGGAAGCAATGTGGATCCCAGGGAAGGGAGCTGATTTTCAGGCAGCAGTGGATCCCAGCAGTGAGCCCTCCCCGTGGGAGCTCTCTGGAAGGTTCTGCCAGGCCCGGGCACTGTGCTGGGCCGGGCATGGCAGGGTGGCAGGAGGGCGCAGAGCCCAGCAGCTCTGACACCCACCATGGCTCGGGGCGGGCGGGTGCCCCCCATGGGACACTGTCACATCCTGCCCCGTGCCAGCCGTGCCATCCCTGTCCCCTGCAGACCTGGGTGCTCCCAGCCCCTGCCTGAGCGTGGAGTGCTCCTTCGGGGCCACGTGCGTGGTGAAGAACCAGGAGGCCGTGTGCGAGTGCCAGCAGCAGTGCCAGGGCCGCTACGACCCCGTGTGCGGCACCGACCAGCGCAGCTACGGCAGCCCCTGCGAGCTGCAGGCCATGGCCTGCCTGCTGCAGAGGGACATCGGCGTCAAGCACAAGGGGCCCTGCGGTGAGACACGGCTGGGGCTGGGCATCAGGGCTGGGTGTGTCACCAGAGGGACACCAGGGACGTGGGGCCTGTCATGAGATATGGCTGGGGCTGGGCATCAGGGCTGGGTGTGTCACCAAAGGGACACCAGGGACATGGGCCCTGCCGTGGGACATGGGCCCTGCCATGAGACACGGCTGGGGCTGGGCATCAGGGCTGGGTGTGTCACCAGAGGGACACCAGGGACGTGGGCCCTGCGGTGAGACACGGCTGGGATTGGGCTCGGGCTGGGTGTGTCACCAAAGGGACACCAGGGACATGGGCCCTGCCATGGGACATGGGCCCTGCCATGAGACACGGCTGGGGCTGGGCATCAGGGCTGGGTGTGTCACCAAAGGGACACCAGGGACATGGGCCCTGCCATGAGACACGGCTGGGGCTGGGCATCAGGGCTGGGTGTGTCACCAGAGGGACACCAGGGACATGGGCCCTGCGGTGAGACACGGCTGGGGCTGGCCTTGGGGGTGGCTGTGTCCCCAAAAGGAACATCAGCATCTGTCACAGGGGACCCTGTGGTGAGATTTGGGCTGGGATTGTTGTTTTGTTGTTCTTGTTGTTGGCCTGTGTCATCAAAAGGAACACCAGGGTGAAGGACAAAGGATGTGATGAGACTTGGGCAGGGGGATTATTTTGTGGTTGTTACAAGAAAAACCGCCAGGGCGGGATAAAAACCTCCAGGCCAGGATGAAAATGTCCAGGCTGGGATGAAAATGTCCAGGCTGAGACAAAAACCTTCTGGTGGGGATAAAAACCTCCAGGCCAGAATAAAAGCCTGCAGGCTGGGATAAAAACCAGAATAAAAACCTCCAGGCTGGGATGAAAACCTCCAGGCCAGGATAAAAAACACCAGTCCAGGATAAAAACCAGAATAAAAGCCACCAGGCCAGAATAAAACCCACCAAGCCAGGAAAAAAACCAGAATAAAAACCTCCAGAGCAGAATAAAAGCCTCCAGGCCAACAGCAGGAACTGAGCAGGGGGTTGGTGCCTCCTCCTCCCCCATGCCAAGGCAGCAGCTGCTGTGTGCAGGAGAAAAGCAGGAAAAGCACCTTGGAGCCAAATTCCTGGTGAAATGACTGGCAGGGAGGGAGGGAGGTGTTGGGAGGGGAGGATGAATCAGTGAATACCCAGGAGTCAGGGGATGTGCTTGCTGCTGTCTCCTGCAAGCAGGGAGAGCTGCTTGGAGAGGGGTTTTTTTTTAATATATACAAAATCAAGGTTTTTCTGTGCCCCCAGAAAAAACCTAATGTGAACCTTAATATGAAGCTCAGAAATACACACATGAAAGCAGCACGGAATCTGAAAATTAGAAAAGCTGAAACCTGAGGCATCAGTGCAGAATCTGAAAAATAGAAAAGCCAAAACCTGAGGCTTTCATTTCCCTGCTTTAGAAGCTCGACAAGGCCTTTACCTTGTCGAGTCTCTATTCTAAATATTTCCTAATAATAGGAAAAAAATAGTTACATTATATAAATATTAATATAAAATATAAATATATAAAATATCATATTTCCTAATAGTACCTAATAATAGGTATTTAGTAAAAGATTTTGGGGAGGTTGCCAGAGAATCTGTGCCTGCCTCATCCCTGGGAGCATCCGGGTTGGAGAGCAGAAGGTGTCCCTCAAAAATGAGCTTTAACTCCAACCCAGACAAGTTATATATAGATATATAAAAATATAAGTATTTCCTAATAATACCTAATAATAGGTATTTAGTAAAAGATTTTGGGGAGGTTGCCAGAGAATCCGTGCCTGCCTCATCCCTGGGAGCATCCAGGTTGGAGAGCAGAAGCCGTCCCTCAAAAATGAGCTTTAACTCCAACCCAGACAATTTATACACAAATATCTAAAAATATAAGTATTTCCTAATAATACCTAATAATAGGTATTTAGTAAAAGATTTTGGGGAGCTTGCCAGAGAATCCGTGCCTGCCTCATCCCTGGGAGCATCCAGGTTGCATCGCGCTCAAAATGAGCTTTACCTGCAGCCCAGAGCACCCCACAGCGGTCCAGCCCAGCCTCCAGAGCTGCTCTAACCCTGTTTTTTGCCCTGCCGTGCCCAGAGCCCTGCGGGAAGTGCCAGTTTGGTGCCATCTGCGAGGCGGAGACGGGGCGCTGCGTGTGCCCCACCGAGTGCGTGCCCTCGGCGCAGCCCGTCTGCGGCACCGACGGCAACACCTACGGCAGCGAGTGCGAGCTGCACGTCAGGGCCTGCACCCAGCAGAAGGACATCCTGGTGGCTGCCCAGGGCCACTGCAGTGAGTGTCACGGTGTCCCCCTCTTTGTCCCCCTCTTTGTCCCCTGTGTCGCCAACGCTCAGCCCCGCTGCTCCATCGCGCGGATTTGGTCGCTCTCACGCCCTGCCTGGGTGATTTTCCCTTTTACCTGGGGGATAATTTGATATTTCCAGGCTCCCCAGCAGCTTTGGTTTGGTTTCCCCCCATCTCGCTGGAAGTGCCCCCTGTGTTATTTGTCTGAGCCAAGCAGAGAAATTGGATTAATGTCCGTGGGGCCAGGGTAGGAATTAGGATAAAAATGTGTTAACAGCCAGCAGCAGAAGTGAGAGCAGGGCTGTGTTTGATCCCCTCCCTCCCCTCCATCCCCTGGGGTCAATTCCTCTTTGTTCCTCCTTTCCTCCCCACTCCCCAGCCCGGGGAGCTGTCTGGGCTAATTTCTTAATGAATTAAAAGCCCTGCTCAGCTCCTTCATTATTACAAAAGCTGTGGTGATGATTTCAGCCTCATACAAACCTGTCCAGCTGGGCTGAGATTCCCCAACAGTTTGGGGGAGGATGGCTGAGGGTGGCAGCTGCCTCCCAGAATAGATGATGAAATGGGATCTATTTCCCTCCAGAAAGAGCTGCTGGGTATCCAGAATACTCAGGGTGGGCATCCAGTTTGCACGGATTAAATAAGGAGTAACAAATTAAATTAATAACGAATTAATAGCGATAACGGTCCCAGCTCAGTGACAACACCCTGGCGGCCGCGGGGGCCGCTCGGGGGGCTGAGCGTGTCCCTCCCTGTGTCCCAGAGTCGTGTGGCAGCTCCGTGTGCTCCTTTGGCAGCCGCTGCGTGGCCGGGCAGTGCCTGTGCCCGCGCTGCCAGCGCCAGCCCCCGGCCCCCGTCTGCGGCACCGACGGCGTCACCTACGGCAGCCCCTGCCAGCTGCAGGAGGCCTCGTGCCAGCTGCAGAAGAGCATCGAGGTGGCCAGGATGGGACCTTGTGAGGACGGTAGGCTGGCCCTGGTTCTGCAGGGGCTGGGGGAAAGGGAAGGAACAGGGGAGGGAGCTTCAATTGCTGTGCGCTGTGAGACCCTAAACCCCCTCAGAGCAGCAGGTCCTGTGCCAGCCGCGCTTCCTTTGTGCCCCGTGAGACCCCAGACACCCCAAAATGGCAGATCCTGTGCCAGTCATTCTTCCCTCTGTGCCCCACAGGACCCCACTGTGCTCTGTGAGACCCCAGGCACCCAAATCAGCAGATCCCGTGCCAGCCATGCTTCCCTCACTGTCCCTCTGTGCCCCGTGAGACCCCAAAACCCCCCCAAAACAGCAGGTTCTATACCAGCCATGCTTCTTCTGTGCCCTGTGAGACCCCAAAAACCACCCAAACAGCAGGTTCTGCACCATCCATGCTTTTCTGCTGTCCCTCTGTGCCCTGTGAGAACCCCAAAACCCCCCCAAAACAGCAGGTTCTGTACCAGCCATGTTTCCCTCACTGCCCAAAGGACCCCCAGGACCCCCAGTCCTGCGCCAGCCCCCTTCCAGTTCCAGCCCCCATTCTGCTATCCCAGTTTTTTCCAATTCTAGCCAAAGTACAGGGAGGATTTTTTTCCCCATATCCCACCTAAATTTCCAGTTTTCAGTTGGAACCTATTCCCCCTTGTCCTGTCTCTGCATCCAATGTAAATTTTCCCTCTCCAGTGCCATCCCTGGCCCCTGCAGGGGTTTGGTCCTGGATGATTTTTGAGCTCCCTTCCAACCCCTCCCATCCCATGGCTCTGTTGCCTCAGCAGAGCTCCAGGGAAGGTTTTGGGGTCGGCTTGGTGAGCCTAAAAATAAAGAACCTGCAGAGTTTTCCCACTCAGGGGAAGCTGTGGGCTCCTGCTGGCACAGGGAGAGAGCTGAGGTTGCCTGGCACACGTGGGGGAGGACGTCAGAGCAGGGCAGAGCTGAGGCAGAAGGCAGAGCAGGGTGTTTGATCACAGCCCTGCTCGGGGGATTTCAGGTTGCTGTCCCTCCTCAGGCAGAGCCTGAATAATTCTGTGTGTAATGCCAAAGCCCAGCCTTTGATCACGCCAGAGAAAGGGCCAGGTTCCCCTTCCCCCATCCCTTCTCCCCTTCCAGCAGCCTTTGAAATCAGCCACAGCTCTGCTGCTGCTGCTGCAGCTCATCCTGCAGAGCCCCAGGGGCTTCAGTCCTCTCCCAGCCCTAAATCCCAGCCCCAAATCCCAGCCCTTCCCCAGCTCCACGTCACCCACAATCTCCCTATGCACACTTGGGGGTGTTTGTTTGGGATTTTGGGTCCTGCATAACTGGGATTTAGGTTCCTGTTTATTTGGGATTTTGGGTCCTGCACAGTTGGGATTTAGGTTCCCGGATCAAGGCATGGAGTAGAACAAAAGAAATAATTATTTTTGTAGAGTGTTTTAGCAAGAGGAAGAACCTCTTCCCCCTAACTTAAGTTTTCCTCTGTAAAATTTTTGTTATTTTACCTTTTGTTAAACCTTTTCCTATATCCAACACAACCTCCAATAATTCTACACCATCCCAAGCAGCAGAACTGTCTCCAGTGTAACAAATTCACCTTCAATCTCATAAAACCAAGCTCAGGGATTGAACCCATTGCATCCCTGTGCCCAGAGTGTGGCTCGGGGGGCTCAGGGAATGGCAGTGAGTGTGAGCAGGAGCCAAGCTCAGGGATTGAACCCTTTCCTTTCCTCTCTCTGTGTGCCCAGAGTGCGGCTCAGGGGATGGCAGTGAGTGTGAGCAGGAGCCAAGCTCAGGGACTGAACCCTTTCCTTTCCTCTCTCTGTGTGCCCAGAGTGTGGCTCGGGGGGCTCGGGCTCGGGGGATGGCAGCGAGTGTGAGCAGGAGCGCTGCCGCCACTTCGGGGGCTGGTGGGACGAGGACGCCGAGGACGAGCCCTGCGTCTGTGACTTCACCTGCGTGGCCGTGCCCCGCAGCCCGGTGAGCCCTGCCCTCCTTCTGTCCTCTGCTGGCTGGCACAGCCCTGCCAGGGGCTGCCCTGAGCTGTGCCCTGGCCCTGCTGCTGGCAGGTGTGCGGCTCTGACGGTGTCACCTACGGCAACGAGTGCGAGCTGAAGAAGACGCGGTGTGAGAAGCGCCAGGAGCTCTTGGTCACCAGCCAGGGAGCCTGCCGGGGTGAGTCCCCTGGGGAGGCCATCCCCGCTCTGGGGGTGTCCCTGGGGGTGTCCCCTCAGGGAAGCCATGCTCTCCTGGCTGGGTGTGTCCCTGGATGTGTCCCTTTGGGAGGCCACTCCCCCTCTGGGTGTGTCCCTGGGTGTGTCACTGGGTGTGTCACTGGGTGTGTCCCCTGAAGAAAGCCACGCCCTCGCTGCTGGGTGTGTCGTCATTGTGTCACTGGGTGTGTCCCCAGCTATGTCCCCTAAAGGAAGCCACGCCCTCCCTGCTAGGTGTGTCCCTGGGTGTGTCCCTGGGTGTGTCCCTGGGTGTGTCACTGGGTGTGTCCCCAGAGGGCAGCCACCCCTCCCTGCTGGCTCTGTCCCCAGCTGTGTCCCTGCTGTCCTTTCCCTGGCCATAAGCAGGAATTGCTCTCAGGGGCCACCCCTGTCCCTGTGCTCTGCTGTCCCCTGTCCCGGGCCTCCCCTCCAGTTCCCAGCATCTCCAGGAGGATTTATGGGAATGCTGCGGGATCCCGGGTGCCGAGGTGACCCCTGTGTCCCTGTGCCCCCCCGCAGCCCTGGCCACCACCCCGCCACCCCTGCTGGTCGTGCACTGCAGCCAGAGCGTCTACGGCTGCTGCCCCGACAACGTCACCCTGGCGCTGGGCGTGGGAGCTGCTGGATGTCCCAGTGAGTGCCACCCCCGGGGACCCTCACAGGGGCTGGGGAGGATCTGGGGTGCTGTCCCCGGGACGTGAAGCTGGACACCCCCCAGATGTAGGATCGTGGGATATTCAAGGCGGAAAAGCCAAAGCCCTCCTGAGCTGCAGCACCACCGTGGTCACAAAATCCCATCCCCAAGTGTCACACGCCACCCCTGAGCCTCATGCGCAGGGTTTTGAGCATTTCCAGGGTTGGTGATTCCATTGCTTCCCTGGGCAGCCCATTCCAAACCCTGACCACTCTTCCAGTGAACAAATCTTCCCAAATATCCACTCTGAACCTCCCCTTTTCCTCTGGTCCTGTCCCTTGTCCCTGGGAGAAGGGACTTGACCCCTCCTGCCCCACAGCCTTCCACTGATGATCCTCCAGAATCCCTGAGCCACCTCCCAGGCCTCAATCCCTTGGGAATGCTGGAGGGGACACTTTGGGTGTCCCCAGAGGTGCCTCCAGGGCCTTGGTGCCTTCAACCCATTACTGGGCTCAGGCATTTCCACCTGCCAGAGTGACAGGAATATTCCACAGAGGGAAACGTGTCACCTGAGACCTTGCAGAGGCCCAGTGACAGCTGGGTGACCCCTTGTGCAGGAAGCTGAGCTGGCCAGGGGCTCATTAATATTTATTCACTAATTATCCAAGCCAGCAGGAGCGTTTTGAAAGGCTCTCAACAGCTGAGGCTGTGGCTGCCTGATGGGGGGAAACATCCGCCATGGAGACACAACTCCAGGGTGGGGTAATGCTGAGCAGGGAGAGCTGGAAAATGGAGGGAAAAACAGCTGGATAATGGGGGAAAAAGCAGCTGGAAAATGGAGGGAAAAACAGCTGGATAATGGGGGAAAAAGCAGCTGGATAATGGAGGGAAAAACAGCTGAAAAATGGGGAAAAAGCAGCTGGATAATGGGGGGAAAAAACAGCTGGATTATGGGAAAAAATCAGCTGGATAATGGAGGGAAAAGCAGCTGGATAATGGGGGGAAAAACAGCTGAAAAATGGGGAAAAAGCAGCTGGATAATGGGGGGAAAAACAGCTGGATAATGGGGAAAAAGCAGCTTGGATAATGGGGGGAAAAACAGCTGGATAATGGGGGGAAAAGCAGCTGGATAATGGGGGGAAAAGCAGCTGAAAAATGGGGAAAAAGCAGCTGGATAATGGGGAAAAAGCAGCTTGGATAATGGGGGGAAAAACACCTGGATAATGGGGGGAAAGCAGCTGGATAGTGGGAAAGGCTGCAGGAGCTGTGGGGGTGTTGTCCAGGGGGATGCTCCAGGGGACAGGAGCATTTCCATCGCTCTGGCAGTGATGATCTTTGGGTTTTCTGGTGGAAATCCTGTTCCCCCATCCATGAAATCCATGGACTGATGATTCCAGTGGAAATCCAATGTCACCAGTCTGTGTCCCACCCGTGTCCCTCACCACTGAAGGAGCAGTTTGAGCCCCCCGGGCCAGGTTTATCCATGGACTTTCCCTCTCCCTGCTCCTGGGGTGTCCTCGCCCCCTCCCCAGGTGTCCCTTTGTGCCCCTCTCTGTCCCTTTCTGTCCCTTTCTGTCACCTCCCCGCTGGGACAAGGACAGCGCCTGCCTGTCTATCTTTGGCTGCCTCCCCTCCATCAAGCTGCTCGTTAATGAATTAATAATCACCCTCTAATAGCTTCCTTCCCCTTTGATGTTAATGAGAGACGAGCTCTTGATGGCATCGAGCTCTTGATGGCATCGAGCTCCTGGTGACAGCCTGGGGGCCGATGGAGGAGAGCAGGGGTGGCACAGGGTGGCACGGGGTGGTGACACGGGTGTCCCCTGTGTCCCTGCCCTCAGGCACGTGCCAGTGCAACCCCTACGGCTCCTACGGTGGCTCCTGTGACCCGGGCACGGGGCAGTGCTCCTGCAAGCCCGGCGTGGGCGGCCTCAAGTGCGACCGCTGCGAGCCCGGCTTCTGGAACTTCCGCGGCATCGTCACCGATGGCCGCAGCGGCTGCACCCGTGAGTGACGGGGACAGGGACAGTGAGGGGACACTGCCCAAGGGTGGGACAGGGGTGGGACACTTCCCTGAGGGACAGGGATGGCACATCACCACCCCCCTTCCCACATGGCTGTCAGGCCCCCCTTCCCCTTTCCCACCCTATAACTGCATTTTCCCCTTTCCCACCCCATAACTGTGTTCTTTCCCCCTTCCCCACCCCATAACTGTGTTCTTCCCCCGTTCCCACCCCATAACTGTTTTCCCACCCCATGACTGTATTTTCCCCCCTTCCCCACCCCATAACTGTTGTGCCCCATCCCCACGCCGTGCCCTGTCCCTGTTGCAGCGTGCCACTGTGACCCCGTGGGCTCGGTGCGGGATGACTGCGAGCAGATGTCGGGGCTGTGCTCCTGCAGGACGGGCATCACGGGCATGAAGTGCACCCAGTGCCCCGACGGCAGCAGCCTGGGCACCACGGGCTGCCACAAGGGTGAGGGGTCCTGCTTGTTTGGGGTTTGGGTCCTGGTTATTTGGGGTTTGGGTCCTGCAGTACTGGAGGTTTTGGGTCCTGCTTATTTGGGGTTTGGAGTCCTGTTTATTTGGGGTCCTGTTTATTTGGGGGTTTGGGTCCTGTGTATTTGGCATTTGGGGTCCTGGTTATTTGGGGTCCTGTTTATGTGGGGGTTTGGGTCCTGTCAATTTGGGGTTTTGGGTCCTGTTTATGTGGGGGTTTGGGTCCTGTCAATTTGGGGTTTTGGCACCTGTCAGTTTGGGGTTTTGGCTCCTGCCTAACTGGGATGTTTTCCTGGATCCCTCTCTCCCTGCCCAGACCCCTCAGCCCCCAGGTCGTGCAAGGAGCTGAGCTGTGACTTCGGGGCCTCGTGCGTGGAGCTGAACGGCTTCGCCCACTGCGAGTGCCCGTCCCCGCTGTGCCCCGAGGCCAACACCACCAAGGTTTGGGGACACCCCTCTGGGGGGCTTTGGGGTGGGACAGAAAATCCTGCAGGAGCTGTTCCCTGCTGGGCAAGGGGGACACACGGGTCACAGATGTCCCCTGGCACTCCTGAGCCGCCCTGGGTCACTCTGTGCCCCAAAGGAGCCCCCCAAAAACGCTGCCATCATTCCCAGTGACCCAGTAGTGTCACTGGGAGGGGCCCAGAGGTGCAGCTCCGGTGTCCCCTGTGTCCCCAGGTGTGTGGCTCTGATGGTGTCACCTACGGGGACCAATGCCAGCTGCGGACCATCGCCTGCAGGCAGGGCCAGCACATCACGGTCAAGCATGTGGGGCAGTGCCATGGTGAGTGTCCCCAGGGTAGTGCCACTGAGTGTCCCCTGGGGCAGTGCCACACTCAATGTCCCCTGCACAGTGCCACACTCAGTGTCCCCAGGGCAGTGTCAGCCCCATGTCCTCAGGCTGGCCCTGCCACCCCATAGGACATCCCCTGGCACAGGATCTGCCCTTCCCAAGCTTTGTCCCCCCCTCCCAGTGCCACCCCCTCACCTCCGTGTCTGTGTCCCTGCAGAGTCCATCACCCACACGAGCCCCCCGGTGCCCCCCACGCCGCTGCCCACGGTGCCCCCGGAGCTGCCCGCGCCCCCTGGGGCCACCCCGCGGTCCCCCCTGCCCACCGGGGCGGCCACCAGCCCGTCCCTGCCACCAGCCAGGCCCACAGAGCGGGGCCACCCCACCACCAGGCGTGTGACAACGGCCAGGCCGGCCACCACCACGGCCTGGGTCACCCACGGCGCGCACAAGGCCACCATCCGCCCGCTGGCCACTGTCCCCGTGGTGGCGGCCACCAGCCAGCCCGGCTACAGCGAGTCCGGCAGCGCCGAGGGCAGCGGGGACCAGGACATGGGCACCAGCGGGGACCAGGAGGCCAGCGGGGCGGGATCTGCTGGTGAGTGCCACCCCCGGGGCTCTGGGGGGGCTCTGAGTGTCCCCAGGGCAGTGCCATGCTCAGTGTCCCCAGGGCAGTGCCATGCTCAGTGTCCCCTGGGCAATGCCACACTGAGTGTCCCCAGGGCAGTGCCATGCTCAGTGTCCCCAGGGCAGTGCCCCTGAGTGTCCCCAGGGCAGCGCCATGCTCAGTGTCCCCAGGGCAGTGCCATGCTCAGTGTCCCCAGGGCAGTGCCATGCTCAGTGTCCTCAGGGCAGCGCCATGCTCAGTGTCCCCTGGGCAATGCCATGCTCAGTGTCCCCAGGGCAGTGCCATGCTCAGTGTCCTCAGGGCAGCGCCATGCTCAGTGTCCCCTGGGCAATGCCATGCTCAGTGTCCCCAGGGCAGTGCCATGCTCAGTGTCCCCTGGGCAATGCCATGCTCAGTGTCCCCTGGGCAATGCCACACTGAGTGTCCCCAGGGCAGTGCCATGCTCAGTGTCCCCTGGGCAGTGCCACACTGAGTGTCCCCTGGGCAATGCCACACTGAGTGTCCCCAGGGCAGTGCCATGCTCAGTGTCCCCTGGGCAGTGCCCCTGAGTGTCCCCTGGGCAATGCCACACTGAGTGTCCCCAGGGCAGTGCCATGCTCAGTGTCCCTTGGGCAGTGCCATGCTCAGTGTCCCCAGGGCAGCGCCATGCTCAGTGTCCCCAGGGCAGTGCCATGCTCAGCGTCCCCTGGGCAGTGCCCCTGAGTGTCCTTAGGGCAATGCCATGCTCAGTGTCCCCTGGGCAGTGCCACACTGAGTGTCCCCAGGGCAGCGCCATGCTCAGCGTCCCCTGGGCAGTGCCCCTGAGTGTCCTTAGGGCAATGCCATGCTCAGTGTCCCCTGGGCAGTGCCACACTGAGTGTCCCCAGGGCAGCGCCATGCTCAGTGTCCCCAGGGCAGCGCCATGCTCAGTGTCCCCTGGGCAATGCCACACTGAGTGTCCCCAGGGCAGCGCCATGCTCAGTGTCCCCAGGGCAGCGCCATGCTCAGTGTCCCCTGGGCAGTGCCCCTGAGTGTCCTTAGGGCAATGCCATGCTCAGTGTCCCCTGGGCAATGCCACTGAGTGTCCCCAGGGCAGCGCCATGCTCAGTGTCCCCTGGGCAATGCCATGCTCAGTGTCCTCAGGGCAGTGCCTCTGAGTGTCCTTAGGGCAGTGCCATGCTCAGTGTCCCCTGGGCAGTGCCACACTGAGTGTCCCCAGGCCACTGGGGGCTGTCCCCTGGTGTCCTCAGCCCCGCCCTGGGTGTCACCACGAGCAGGGCGGGTGCCATGCAGAGGTGTCACTGCTGGGTGTCCCCCGTCTGTCCCCCAGGCGAGGAGGAGCCTGACGAGGGCCAGGTGCCACCCACGCCTGCCATCGAGAGGGCCACGTGCTACAACAGCGCCCTGGGCTGCTGCTCCGACGGCAAAACCGCAGCTGCCGACAGCGAGGGCACCAACTGCCCCGGTGAGACTGGAATGGGGGACTGGGGTCCCTTGGGGTCCCTGTGGGGTCAGGAGTTCGGGATCTCTCAGGGTGGGAGGACACAGAACTGCCCAGCTGGATTTGGGACTTGGAGGAAGGGTTGGAATCACTTTGGGGTCAGGAGTTTGGGATCTCTCAAGGGGGATGACACACAGAGCTCTCTAGGTGGATTTGGGGCTGGTTTGGGATCCCTTTGGGGTCAGGAATTGGGATCTCTCAAGGGGAGTGACACACGGAACTGCCCAGGTGGATTTGGGGCTGGAGGAAGAATTGGGATCACTTCCTGGGGGTGTTTGCTGTCCCCTGATCCAGCTGGGATTTCTCCTCCTTCCCGCAATCTGAGGAAGCACAGCCCCACCTCTGCTCTGTCAGAATATCTTCGTTATCCTGAAAATTGTTCCTCAGGGGCCATGTCCCAGATTTTTCCTCACTCAAGTCCTTCCTTGTTCCTTGGGGTTTCTAGTAGGACATCCCCTTTGCCTCTAGGAAAAAAAACTTTCCCTTTTAACCCATAAAGGACAGCCCTGTGTGAAGGGAAAGGGAAGGGAAAAGGAGAGGGGAAAGGGAAAAGCAGAAGGGAAAAGAGAAAGGGAGAGGGAAAGGGGAAGAAAAAAGGAAAAGGAAGAGGGAGAGGGAAAATGGAAAGGGAGAGAGAAGGGGAAAAGGGAAAGGGAAAGAAAAAGGGAAAATGGAAAGGAAGAGGAACCTCGTGTGTGGTTCCCACAGCGGGATCTCTCCATCCTCTGCAGCCCCAGGGCAGGATCCAGCCCTGGCACTCCTGCTGCAGCTCCAGGCTGGTTTGGCAGGGCTGTGGTTGCCCTGTGTCCCCCTGGCCCCCGGCCCCGGGCAGTGCCCCATGGGTGCCCGTGGGTGCCCCGGGGCCCTGGCGTGTCCCCTGTCCTCTAACGTGTCTCTCTTGTCACCCAGCGGTGCAGGGGGGCTGCTCTCCGCGCCGGAGCTCGCAGGAACCCGTCTGGTAAAAGCTGCCATCTCCAGCCTGGTCCTTGCCATCTGCTCCAGCACTAATCCTCCATGGCTGTGCCCGTCCCATCCCGACTAACCCGGCACTGGCACTACCCCCACACTGCCATCCCCCCTGCCAGGGACCGCGGCGCTCCCTCGCCGCCCCTGCCCAGCTCAAGGGCTTTGTCTTGTGTTCCCTCCTCCCGCAGCCACCAAAGTGTTCCAAGGAGTGCTGATCCTGGAGGAGGTGGAGGGCCAGGAGCTGTTCTACACCCCGGAGATGGCCGACCCCAAATCCGAGCTCTTCGGGGAGACGGCGCGGAGCATCGAGAGCGCGGTGAGCTCCGTGCCCCTCGTGGGGGCACAGCTGGCACCAAGGGGACCCTGCAGGTGCCCTGAGGGGCTGCCCCAGAACAGAGTTACACAGTGAAGCAGGGGTTTGTTAAAAGGATCTCCTCAATGGATACACCTTGGGCCTACACTCAAGATGAACCCAAAATGGTCGATGGTTCCCTGTCCCAATTGATTTATGGATCCCATTCTTCCCTTGGCCCTAAAGGGCAGCTGGAATTGTCACAGAACATCCCTGTCCCACTTTATTTATGGATCCTGTTCTTGCCTTGGCCCTAGAGAACAGCTGGAATTGTTTATGGATCCCATTTTTTCTTGGCCCTAAAGAGCAGCTGGAACTGTCACAGAACATCCCTGTCCCACTTTGTGGATCCTGTTCTTCCCTGGCCCTCAAGAGCAGCTGGAATTGTCCCCTGTCCCCTCCCTGTCACCGGGCTGCCTTGCAAAGGCTGGGAAGCAAATCCTATCCTGGATCTTTCCCTGGCAGGATCCCCGTGCCAGGATCTTCCCGTTAACCCTTTCCTTCCCCAGCTGGACGAGCTGTTCCGGGGTTCTGATGTCAGGAAGGATTTCAGGAGCATCCGAGTGCGGGACCTGGGCCAGAGCAGCACCGTCAGGGTCATCGTGGAGGCTCACTTTGACCCAGGTGGGGCCATTCCCAGAGGGAATTCTGGCTGGGAAATCTGGCTGGGGAGGAGAAGGGAAGAACCATCCTAAAATTCACTGGGGTTGGGTCTTTTATCCTGCAAAATTTCTGTGTGAGCGGAGATGGGAGGAGCTGCACACTAAGGAAGCTGGAAGGGTTTTCCTTGGGAAGGAAGAATTGTTTTCCTTGGGAATTGAGGGATTATTTTCCTTGGAAAAGGAAGATTATTTCCATGGGAAAGGAGGGTTATTTTCCTTGGGAATGGAGGGATTATTTTCCTTGGAAAGGAGAGTTATTTTCCTTGGGAAGGAGGATTATTTTCCTTGGGGAAGGAAGATTATTTTTCTTGGAAAGGAAGATTATTTTCTTTGGAAAGGAAGATTATTTTCGTTAAGAAAGGAGAGTCATTTTCCTTGGGAAAGGTGGTTTATTTTTCTTGAGAATAGAGGCTTATTTTCCTTGGAAAGGAGGATTATTTTCCTTGGGAATGGAGGTTTCTTTTCCTTGGGAAAGGAGGGTTAGTTTCTTTGGGACAGAGTATTATTTTCCTTGGGAAAGGAGAGTTAGTTTCATTGGGAAAGGATTATTTTCCTTGGGAAGGAGAATTATTTTCCTTGGGAAGAAGGATTATTTCCTTGGAAAGGAGGATTATTTCCTTGGGAAAGGAGGGGTTTGGGGAGGTCGTGGGAAGGAAATTCCTGTTGGAATGCTCACTGTTGCTCCCCTCCTTTGCCCTCCTGGCTGGGCTCAGCCACGTCCTACACGGCCACTGATGTCCAGGGGGCCCTGCTGAAGCAGCTCCGAGCTGCCAAGAGAAAAACCATCCTGGTGAAGAGGCCCCAGCAGGAGCACATCAAATTCATGGACTTTGGTGAGTCCCCCTCGCTGGCTTTGGGGTTTCAGAATGCCAGGGGGGCTCTGCTGGTCTTGCCAACCCCTCAAAAGCTTCCCCGGGTGGGTCCCAGAATGTTTGGGGTTGGGAGGGACCTTAGAGGGGTCTGGACATGGGCAGGGATCTTCCAGAGGGTGCTTGGACACTTCCAAACCCACACCTGACTCTAAACCTAACCCATACCTGACCCTAAAACTAACCCACACCTGAACCCACACCTGACTCTAAACCTAACCCATACCTGACCCTAAAACTAACCCACACCTGAACCCACTCCTGACTCTAAACCTAACCCATACCTGACCCTAAAACTGACCCACACCTGACCCTAACCCTAACCCATACCTGACCCCAACCTTATCCCACATCTGACCCTAAAACCAACCCCCTCAGCTGACCCCAACCCCCCCATCTACCCCCAACCCCAGCTGCCCCCAATGCCCCCAGCTGACCCCATCCCTGCTGTGTTCCAGACTGGATCCCCCGGCTCTTCACCACCACCGTCACCACCACCACGGCCACCACCATGGCCCCTGGCACCACGCGCAGGGCGCCCGCGGCCACCGCGGCCCTGGGGCAGCACGGCGAGCCCGGGGGCAGCACCCGCAGCCCCGGGGGCAGCACCCGCAGCCCCGGGGGCAGCACCCACAGCCCCGTGGGCAGCACCCGCAGCCCTGGCAGCAGCAGGAGGATGAAGCCCACCCAGCTGCCCCCTGGCACCCCCCTGGCACGGCCCTGCGAGTCCCAGCCCTGCCTGCACGGTGGCACCTGCCAGGACGACGGGCACCACTTCACCTGCAGCTGCCCCGCGGGCACAGGAGGGGCTCTCTGTGAGAAATGTAGGTGGTGATGTGAGAAATCACAAATTTGGGGCTTAAAAGTCGCTTCCCGTCCTTTGATGTGGGTAGGATGCCACCCACCCTGTGCCAGGTTGTGCCAGGCTGGATTTGGGCATTCCCAGAGATGGGAAAACAGCTAAAAACCCTCTCACCTGGAGCTCTGCAAGCTGTGGGTGTCCAGCTCTGCTGGTTTAATGGGATTTGACCTCCCAAATCCCATGGAAGACATCAGTGGCTGTCCAGCCCTGTTGGTTTTATGGGATTTGATCTCACAAATCCCTTGGAAAATGACAGTGGGTGTCCAGCCCTGCTGGTTTAATGGGATTTGGAGTCCCAGATCTCCTCAAGGGAGGCACAAACAAGTTGCCCTTTTCATAAACCCAAGCTCAATAAAAGTTGCCTTTTCGCCCCCTTTTTCCCCTGCTTTCCCCCCTCTTTTTCCCCCCCCCTTTCTTTCTTCTTCCTTTCTTTCTTCTTCCTTTCTTTCCCCACTCTTTTCCCCCCTCTTCCCCCCCTCTGCCTCGTTTCTCCCCCTTTCTTCCCCCTTTCCCCTCGTGTTCTCCCCCCATTCTTTCTCCCTATTCTTTACCCCCTTTTTTTCCCCCATTCTCCCCCCCATTTTTCCCCCCTTTTCCTCCATTCCCCCCCATTCCCCCTCCTTTTTCCCCCTCCTTTTTCCCCCCGCTTTTTCCCCCTCTCTTCCCCCTGTTCTCTCCCCGTTCTCTCCCCCTTTCTTCCCCTGTTCTCCTCCCGTTTCCCCCTCGTTTCTGCCCCCATTCCCCGCTGTTTCCCCCAGCCCCGGGCGGGTCCGTGCCCAGTTTCGGGGGCGCCTCGGTGCTGGCGTTCCGGACCATGCGCGCCTACCACACGGTCAGGATCTCCCTGGAGTTCCGCGCGCTGGAGCCCCGGGGGCTGCTCCTCTACAACGCCCAGCGCCACGGCAAGGACTTCATCTCCCTGGCGCTGCTCGGGGGCTTCGTGGAGCTCAGGTCAGGCTGCGAGGGGATTGTGTCCCAAAGGGGCAATTGGTGTCCCGGCAGGGAGAGCTGGCATCCCAGCGGGGGGAAATTTCTATCCTAAAAGGCTGCAAAAGTGGACAAAAATCGGGATTATTTTGTGGGGGAGGGATGTGGCTGGAATCAAGTGTGGCTGAGCTCAGGTGAGCTCTAGGACAGGGAATTTGAATCCTAAAAGTGGACAAAAATTGGGATTTCTTTATTTTTTGGGGGGATGTGGTTGGAATACTGAGGGAGCACGAGCTCAGGCGAGTCTCTGGACCCAGGACAGGGAATTTGCACTCCAGGAGGGGCAATTTGTATCCCAGGAAGGGGAATTTGCATCCTAAAAGGCCTCAAAGTGGACAAAAATCAGGATTTTTTGGGGTGTGTCTGGCTGGAATACTGAGGGAGCTCATTCCTTCTTTTCAGTGAAGTGAACTAACTTTGAGTGAGTTCAAAAAGCTCTGAAGTGTGGGAGGTTGGGTTTTTTGGCAGGTTGGTTTTTTGGCAGGTTTGGGGTTTTTTTGGCAGGTTTGGGGGTTTTTTGAGACATCTTTTTTTGGTAGGGTTTTTTTTAACTGGGATGAGAAATGTGGAGAGGGGGGAAAAAAGGGAAGGGAGGAAAGAGCCAGAGTGGCTTTTTTTGTATTCCAGAATCCAACGGATACGGGTTTGGAGTGAGGGAGGGGGAGGGCAGGGCAGGCAGGGAGGGAGGGAGGGGAAGAGGGATGGAAAGATGGGGAGAGAAGGGGGCAAAGATGAAGGAAGGGGAGAGAGAGGGAGAGAAGGGAGGGAGGGAGGGAGGGGAAGGAGACGAGAAGGAGAGAGGGAAGGAGAGAAAGAGGGAGAGGAGGGAGGGATGGAGGAGAGAAGGGAAGGAAAGAGGGAGGGAGAGAAGGAGGGAGGGAAGAAGGGGGTCCCCAAGTGCTCCCAGTGCCAGTCACGCCTGGCACAGCCCAGCTGGCACCTTGGAGAACACCAAGGCCGTGTTTTGTCAGGTTTGACACGGGCTCTGGCACGGGCACGGTCACCAGCCGCGTGCCAGTGGAGCCGGGGCGCTGGCACCGGCTGCTGGTGACGCGGAACCGGCGCACGGGCACGCTGGCCGTGGACGGGGAGCCCCCGGTGAGCGGGCACAGCCCCCCGGGCACCGACGGGCTCAACCTGGACACCGAGCTCTTCATCGGGGGAGTGCCCCACGAGCACATGGCGCTGTGAGTGGGGCACGGGGACAGGGAGGTGACACTGGGCTGATGGGTGGCGCTGGGAATGGGGCACAGGGCCTGGGAGCTGGCACAGGGCCTGCAAGGGTGGCACTGCTGCTGTGAGTGTGGCACTGGGACTGGGAGGATGGCACTGCCCCATGAGGGGGGCACTGGGTCTGTGAGGGTGGCACTGTGAGTGTGGCACAGGGACCAGGAGGTGGCACTGGGCCTGCAAGGGTGGCACTGCTACCATGAGGGTGACACTGGGCCTAGGAGTGTGGCACTGCCCCATGAGGGGGCATTGGCCCTGTGAGGGTGGCACTCTTGTGTGGCACTGCTGCTGGGAGGGTGGCACTGGGCCTTGAGTGTGGCACTGCCCCTTGGAGGGTGGCACTGCCCCTTGAGTGTGGTACTGTGAGGGTGGCGCTGCCACCATGAGTGGGGCCCTGCCACCCCCTGGGGACAAACCCTGGCACTGTGTCCCCTCAGGGTGGCGGAGCACACGGGGGCCCTGCCACTCCCTTGGTGACAAACCCTGGCACTGTGTCCCCTCAGGGTGGCAGAGCGCACAGGGGCCCTGCCACTCCCTTGGTGACAAACCCTGGCACTGTGTCCCCTCAGGGTGGCGGAGCGCACGGGTGCCACGAGCGGCCTGCGGGGCTGCGTGCGGGCCCTGGCCATCAACAACCGTGGGCACGAGCTGCACCAGGGCTCCAGTGACGTCCTGTACGCCACGGCCGTGGGCCAGTGTGGCACCGACCCCTGCCAGCCCAGCCCCTGCCACCACGGCGGCACCTGCCACGCCAGGGAGGCCGACATGTTCCACTGCCAGTGCCCCGAGGCCTACACGGGTACGGCGCGGGCACCCACGGGGTTTTTGGGGTATGGGGTGGGAACTGTGGGGTCTGAGGGGCTTTTTGGGGTATGGGATGGGCACCGAGGGGGTTTGAGAGGGTTTTTGGGGGGTGGGGTGGGCACCAAGGGGGTTTGAGAGGGTTTTTGGGGTGTGGGGTGGGCATTGAGGTGTCTGAGGGGGTTTTGTGGTATGGGGTGGGCACCAAGGGGGTCTGAGGGGGTTTTTGGGGTATGGGGTGGGTATTGTGGGGTGCTGAGGGGGGTTTTGGGGTATAGGGATGGGCACTGTGAGGTTTTCATCCCTCTGGGGGGTTCTGAGGGGGTTTTTGGGGTATGAGATGGGCATTGCAGGGTTCTGAGGGGGTTTTGAGGTACGGAGATGGGGATTATGGGATTTTCACCATTTCTGGGGGGTTCTGTGGGAGTTTTTGGGGTCATTGTGCCAGTGCCTCGATGCCTACATGCCCATGGGGGACGTTGAGTACATGGGGGACCCTGGGGCCATGTGTCAGGGGGTTGGTGACAATCTCCCGTCCCGCAGGCCCCACGTGTGCCTTCGAGAGGAACCCGTGCGAGCCCTCTCCGTGCCACGCCTCTGCCACCTGCCTGGTGCTGCCCGCCGGGGGGGCCCTGTGCGCCTGTCCCGTGGGCCGTGAGGGGGACCTGTGCGAGCGAGGTGGGGCAGCAGGGGTGTCCCCAGCCCGCTGTGACCTTGGGACGCCTGCCACGCCCCGTGTCCCTCACGCTCCCCGCTTTGTGCCCAGTGACAGAGCAGGACCAGTCCGTGCCCTTCCTGCCCGAGTTCAACGGCTTCTCCTACCTGGAGCTCAACGGGCTGCAGAGCTTTGTGCCCGACCTGCAGTGAGTGCAGGGACAGGGAGGGACAAACCCCACCCACAGCACCCTGGGCACCCCGCAGCTGGCAGGGCTGGCATGGCTGCCACACCCACGGCCTCGGGGTTATCCTGAGCAGCTGGATGGGAGGGAATCCATAATCCACAATCTGTATCCCACAGTCCATAACCCACAATCCATAACCCATAATCAATAATCCATAAAAATCCACAACCCACAATCCATAACCCACAATCCAAAATTATCCATAATCCATAACCCATAGTCCACAACCCATAATCCATAACCAATAACCCGTAATCCCTAACCCACAATCAATAATCAATAACCCCACCCCTGCTCTCCCAGGGACAAGATGTCCATGGAGGTGGTGTTCCTGGCCAAGAAGCCCAGCGGGATGATCTTCTACAACGGCCAGAAGACCGATGGCAAAGGGGACTTTGTGTCCCTGGCACTGCATGAGGGCCACCTGGAGTACAGATACGACCTGGGCAAAGGGCCAGCCCTGCTCAGGTGAGGGCACTGGGGGCACTGCCCAGGTGAGGGAGCTGGGGGCACCGGGGGCACTCTGCCCTGCTCAGGTGAGGGCACCGGGGGCACTCTGCCCTGCTCAACCTGAGACATCAGCACAGAATCTTAAAAATAGAAAGCATCACCTGCTCAGGGCACCTTTCCAGGCTGGTTTTGTAGGTTTTGAGGGCAGAGTTTATAACATTACCAGCAAATAATGACAATTTTCAAAGTTGCAGCAGCAAAAGCCTCACTTTGATGTTACAACCTGTTTTTATCCAGTTTTCCAAGTTATTGTGTTTAATTTCTAATTTCAGTTATTGTGCTTTTTCTAATTTCAACTTGCTTGCTGCTCAGTTCATTGCTTAGGAGGTGCTTGTGTGTGTACATGCTGAGACTCTTTACACAGAGAGATATATTTTTGATATTATCTTTACATTTTTTATTTTTATACTTTTAATATGATTTTTATATGTTTTTAATATTTTCTTCACAGATTCTCACAGACTTTTTATTTGCCACAGCTGCAAGCCTGCTTTTCTTACCAGAACAGATTGTTCTGCAAACTGATTTTCATTCCTGTGATTCTTTCTCATGGGAACTTCACATGTTCATTCAGCTGAGCAAGGCCTGATTTTAGAAGGTTTTTTAAGCTTTTTTTTCCCTTTATTTCCCCCTCAGGAGCAAGGAGCCAGTGCCCCTGAACACGTGGGTCAGTGTCCTGCTGGAGAGGAGCGGCCGCAAGGGCGTCCTGAGGGTCAACAACGGCCACAGGGTGACAGGGGAGTCCCCGGTGAGTGGGGGGACCCAGCCCTGCCCTGCTCTCCTGGGGAGGAGCTCCTGAGGCTCCTGGCCTTTAAATTGTGGGTTTGAGTGGAATTTCTCAGGTTCCTGGGCTTTAAATTGTGGATTTGAGTGGAGCTTCTCAGGTTCCTGGGCTTTAGATCGTTGATTTGAGTGGAGCTTCTCAGGTTCCTGGGCTTTAGATTGTGGATTTGAGTGGAGTTTCTCAGGTTTCTGGGGTTTAAATTGTGGCTTTGAGGGTGGAGAAGCAGGCAGGGAAGGATCCCTGCATCCCTTGCAGCCCCTGTCCCCCCTGTCCCTGCCCAGGATCTCAGCCAGGTTTCAGGGATACCTTGGATGAGCCCCCCACCTCTCCTGGACCCCTCTCCCTTATTCCAGGTCCTCACCTGTCCCCTGTTGGAACAGCCACATGAGGCACCCCTGGGTCAGTAATTAATGGTTAATTAAGAGCCCCCAGCAGTGAGAGGAGCTCAGGGAGCAGGAAAAACCCAGGCCCTGCTGCTGCATCCCTTGGTGCTTGCTCTGCTCTCCTCTCAGCTGGGAATTCTGCAGTTCCAGCCTCTCCCTGTCCCTCCCTGTGCTGTCCCTGCATTCCTGGGGGTCTCTCCCTTCCCTGCATTCCTGGGGGTCCCTTCCCTGCATTCCTGGGGGTCCCTTCCCTGCATTCCTGGGGTCCCTTCCCTGCATTCCTGGGCTCCCTTCCCTGCATTCCTGGGCTCCCTTCCCTCCCTCTCCAGGAGGAGGCAGGAAAAGCCCTGCTGGCTGCTGAGCTCACCCCCAAACCCACAGAACCCGACCTGGCATTTTCCTGCCCTCACTCTCCTCTGTCCAAGCTCCTCTCTGAGCAGAGCAGAGCCCTGGGTGGCAGTGACCCTCCTGCCACCCCCAGAGCCACCCAGCCCTGGTGGCAGCGGGGCTGTGGCAGCCCTGCCCGTTGCAATGGCACCCACTGATGGCCCTTTTCTCTCTTTTTTTGTTTTTTTTTTTTTCTTTTCTTCTCTCTCCCTTTGATTTTCCTTTGTATTTTCCCCTCCCCTGCTGTCTGGATCCCAGAAATCCCGTAAGGTACAGATAAGTATGACCCCCCGACGCCTCCATCTCATCTGCCATTGGCACCTCCCTCCTTCCTTTCCTTCCTATTTTTGTGTTTTTCATCTTCCCCATCTGGTTTAGGATCCCTGTAGTTTAGTCCTTCATTCCCAGCCAGTTGTCACCTTCTGGTTTTGGGACCATTTCAATTAATTAATCTGGTCATTTATTTTGTGTTAATCCCACAAAGCATTAGTTAGTGCTCCATGTCACCCCGTCCTTGCTGTGGCCCTGCCTCCATCCCAGAGATTTCCCAGGAATCCTGAGGCTGGTGACAGCAAGGAGGGAATTTCCTCCTCCAGAACCACCACGTGGGGTGCAGGAGAACCTCCTCAAGCCATGGGGTGCAGGAGAAAACCTGGACCTGCTCCTCAAACCTTGGGGCAGCCAGGCTGGATCCCTCTGGAACGGGCTGGGATTGAGCCGCAGCCCTGCAGGGGCTCTCAGCAAGGCCTGGGGACCCCAATTTTGGGGGGCACATGAGAGCAGAGCCCCCCTCCAGGCCTGAGGGTGCGGGAGGAGCCTCTCCCCAAAAATTCAATCCAGGGGAAACCTTTCCCAGGTGCCTGCTGGGGGTGGGACCTGGCAGTCCTTGGCATGAGGAGGTTTCCTGGAGGCTCCATCCGTGGAATCATAAATAAAATATCATCAAATAAATTATCATCAATCTCCCAAATGGAGAGAGCCACGAGGACCATCGAGGCCAGCTCCTGGCCCTGCATGGGGCAGCAGGGACGAGCTGACACCCTGTCCTTGCTGCCCCTGTTCCCCCAGGTGCCTCACATGGTGCTGAACCTGAAGGAGCCCTTCTACGTGGGGGGAGCCCCCGACTTCTCCAGGCTGGCCCGAGCAGCTGCCATCTCCAGCGGCTTCGAGGGAGCTGTGCAGAGGGTGAGGTCCTGCTGGTCATTCCAGTGTCCCACCTGTCCTGGGATGGACCTGGGAGCTGTCCTGCTGGTGGGAGAGTGGCACCAGTGGGGAACAGAAGGGGAGGTTGGGAACACTTGGATGGATTCCCACCCTAGGGATGGATTCCCATTTCAGGGATGGATTTCCATCATCTTAGGGATGGACTCCCACTTTATGGATAGATTCCCATCATCTTAGGGATGGTTTCTCACCTCAGGGATGGGTTCCCACCTCAGGGATGGGTTCACATCTCCTCTTGTCCCCACTGCCTGGTGTCCCCTGGTGTCCCTGGCTCACCAGAGGTGAGTGGCCATGGACCTTCAGAAGATCCCAGCCTGGTTTAGGTTGGAGGAACCTTCAGGCTCCCCATGTGCCATGGGCAGGGACACCTTCCACCATCCCAGCCCATCCAGCCCTGCCTGGGACGCTGCCAGGGATGGGAATTCCCTGGTTTTGGATTTTTTGGCCCTGAGCAGCTCCTGGCTGACCCTTCCTGCCCCTCAGATCTCCGTGGGTGGCGTGCCCGTGCTGAAGGAGCAGAACATCCGCAGTGCCAGGGAGGTGTCCCCGTTCCGGGGGCACCCCTGCACCCAGAAACCCAACCCGTGCCAGCACGGCGGCACCTGCAGCCCCAGCCTGGGCAGCTACCAGTGCTCCTGCCACAGGGGCTTCTCGGGGGCACACTGCGAGAAGGGTGAGTGCCACCAGGGCTGGGGTGCCACGGGGACAGGAGGGTGCCACAGGGAAGGTGGAGGTGGCCATGGGAAAGCGGAGGTGGCACAGGAGGCTGGAGGTTGCCATGGGAGGCTGGAGGGGGCCACGGGGGGCTGGGGGTGGCCCACAAGGTTGGAGGTGGCCATGGGGAGCTGGAGGTGTCACAGGAAATGTGGAGGTGGCCATGGGGGTTGGAGGTGGCCATGGGGAGCCTTTCCTGGCCCTTCCTTTCCCATCTCCCAGGAATTCCCTGGGTTTCCTGGCCCTTCCTTTCCCATCTCCCAGGAATTCCCTGGGTTTCCTGGCCGTTCTTGTCCCATCTCCCTGTCTCTCCCCAGTGATCATCGAGAAGGCAGCCGGGGACACCGAGGCCGTGGCCTTCGATGGCCGCACGTACCTGGAGTACCACAACAGCATCACCAAGAGGTACCTGCCCCACCAGGGCTGATCTGGGGAGGACAAGCTGGGATCCAGGAGCTCCAAACGGGGCTGGATGTTCCTGGCTCTCCCCTCTTGATTTCCCCCAGATTCCCAGCTCCAGGCCTGGCTGGGGATGGGCTGGGGGTGGATCCTGAGTGTCCCTCAGGGATGGAACACGTGGGACTGTCCCAACCCCGGGCTGGGGAGGACCTGGGCTGGCCGTGGATGTGCTGCTCCTTGGGAACTCCCTCTGGGAATGAGCAGAGCTGCTCCAGGCTGGGAATTCCTCCTTGTTCTTGGGAATTCCCTCTGGGAATGAGCAGAGCTCCCCCTGAGCTCCTCCAGGCTGGAATTTCCTCCTTCAGGAGACTCCTGGGTCCTTCTGCCTGTCCCATTCCCGGTGTCCCAGCCCTGCTGGGGGGGGTGTCCGTGTGGAGCTGCTGTCTGTCCCTCCCTGGGTGTCTGTCTCTGTCTGTCTGTCCCTTCTCAATGTCACTGTTTCTCTGTTTCCAAGCCACCTGAGCAATGAGATCCCAGCGTAAGTATGGCCCTGCCACCCTCACCCCACGTCCCCATTGTCACCCCAAACCCCGGGGCAGCTCAGGGCAGGGCTGGGGGCAGGAATTTTTAAGCATGGTTTTAATAAGGATGAGCACAGGGAAGGAAGATCCCTGTGGTTTCCTGCTCCAGCAGCAGCCTGAGGTGTTGGAGATGGAAAACTGGGGGTGCTGATCCTTGATTTTTTCAGTGTGGATGTGGAACCCCTCAAAACATCTCCAGTGTGGATGGGGGGTCAGAAAAAGGGTCAGGGCAGGAGGATGGGGAGAAATCCCAATCCCTGCACAGCTGAGATTTGCTGTGGGTCTGTCCTGCATGGAAGAGAAGCCCTAAAAGAAATCCTAAAATTCCCTGCTCCATGCAGAGCATTCCCTGCTGTGGGAAGGGGGGGATTTGGGGGATTTGGGGGGATCCCTGCCTGTCCCATCCCATCCCATCCCACCTCATTGTGTGCCCTCAGGGCTCTGGGGGCTGAGCTGTGCCTGTGCATGGGGGGCTGCAGAGCCACCACCTGCATGTCCAAACCATAGGGAAGGGCTGCAAAGGGATTTTTAGGAATTTCAGGATTATCCTGAGCATCCTCCTAAGCTGGGCAGTGCCCTCCAGCAATGTGAGCTCAGAATTGTCCCTGTGTCCCCTCCCGGAGCCACATCCCTGCTGCCTTGTGTCCCTGCAGAGGGAATGTCACCATTCCCAGCCTTTTCCCAGGCTTTTCCCGGCCAGTTTGGGCTGTGCTTCTCCCACACCCCTGTGCTGGATTTGGTGCCCATAAAAGTGGATTTTTCCTCCTCCAGGGAAGCTCTAGGGAAAGGAAAGGAAAGGAAAGGAAAGGAAAGGAAAGGAAAGGAAAGGAAAGGAAAGGAAAGGAAAGGAAAGGAAAGGAAAGGAAAGGAAAGGGAAAAGGGAAAAGGGAAAAGGGAAAAGGGAAAAGGGAAAAGAAAGGCAGGAAGGGCCTCCTTGCTGCCCCTCGCTTATGGCTCGCTCCCCTTTTCTCCCATCCGAGTCCCGAGGCGCTGGATTTCCCCTCGGAGCCCAGGTGAGTGCCCAGGTGTGCCTGTCCCCTGCTCTGCCTGTGCCTCAGCATGTCCCTGTGTCCCTGTGTGTGTCCTGTGTCCCTGTCCTGGCCTTTTATCCGTGAGGGATGAGCTCTGCACAGGGGGGATGGCAAAGAGCCACCAGCCCCAGCCTAAGGGACCCTGCAGGGACAGCAAAGAGCCACCAAGGCTGAGGGACTCTGCAGGGACAGCAGGGCTGTGTCCCACCCCCTGGATGCAGCATCCCTCAGGAATAAAAAGCTCTCTGTGGTGTCTCTGTGTGTCCCGCTCCAGCTGTGGCCAGGAGCCTCGTGCCTGTTCCAGAGGCAAGAATCAGGATTCCAACCTGGGGAAAATCCCATCGTTCCTTCCCTCCTCCCTTGGGAAAAGGTTTTGTTGCCTCCATGCCCTTCCTGTGACCATCCCCAGGGTGCCATGGCTGCTGTGCCACAGCTGGCAGGGATTGATCCTTGTGCTCCATGAGGATAAAAGCAAGGAATCTCCAAAGAATCTCCTTCCTGTGTATCCCAGCCCCAGGAGTAGGATGGAGATGATCCCAAAATCTGGCTCCTCTAGGGCAGCAGATGGGGACAGACCCTTCTTGTGTATCCCAGGATCGGGATGGAGGTTATCCCAGAATCTGCCACTTTTAGGGCAGCAGATGGGCACAGACCCCATGGGTGAATCTCAGGAATGGGATGGAGATTATCCCAAGATCTGGCACCTTTAGGGCAGCAGGTGGGGACAGGCGGGGGGTTCATCTCCCGGGGGGGAGGAGGAGGAGGAGGAGGAGGAGGAGCTGCCCATGGCCTTTCCCCGCAGTGAGAAGGCCCTGCAGTCCAACCACTTTGAGCTGAGCATCAAGACGGAGGCGACGCAGGGGCTGCTGCTGTGGAGCGGGAAGGGGCTGGAGCGCTCGGATTACATCGCCCTGGCCATCGTGGACGGCCGCGTGCAGCTCAGCTACGACCTGGGCTCCAAGGCCGTCACCCTGCGCTCCAGCGTGCCCGTCAACACCAACCAGTGGGTGCACATCAGGGCCTCCAGGTCAGCACAGCGCGAGCGGGGCCGGGACTGCGGGCAGGGTCTGCTTTGGGATTGGGATCGGGATCTGGATTGGGATTGGGATCTTGATTGGGATTGGGACCAGGATCTGGACTGGGGTCAGGATCTGGATTGGGATTGGGATTGGGGTCAGGATCTGGATTGGGACTGGGATCAGGATCAGGATTGGGATCAGGATCTGGACTGGGGTCAGGATCTGGATTGGGATTGGGATTGGGGTCAGGATCTGGATTGGGACTGGGATCAGGATCAGGATTGGGATCAGGCTTTGGATCTGGACTGGGATTGGGATCTGGATTGGGATCAGGCTCTGGATCAGGATTGGGATCAGGGTGGAAAAGCTGGGAATGAGGCAGGTGAGCCCCATGATCCCCAAGGAGCTCTCTTTGGATCAGAACTCTCAGAACTTTGGGTCTGGAAGTCAAAGCTTAGAATTAAACTCAGGATTTGATCTGAGACCTTGGAAAAGGCTTCCAGACTTAGGTGCCAGAAGCGAGAATGTGGATTTAGAGTTTAAAGCAGAGCCACGTTAAGTAAAGGAAAGTTTAGAGTTTTAGAGTTTAAGATACAGAAAAAATAAAGTAACTACAGCCCTACTGGTGGGGATATACTGGTGGGGAATGGGGTGGAGATTATCCCAAAATCTGCCCCCTGGTGGTTCCCAGGGTCAGGGCTTGCAGGCAGCAGCTCTGGGTTGGCTCTGGGGGCCATTGCTGAATCCCTGCTGTTGCTGAATCCCTGCTGTTGCCCCTCGGGAGCAGGGTGCAGAGGGAAGGCTCCCTGCAGGTTGGGAACGAGGCCCCCATCGCCGGCTCCTCGCCCCTCGGGGCCACCCAGCTGGACACGGACGGGGCGCTGTGGCTGGGTGAGTCTCAGGTGGCTGAAAAATGCCCTGTCCCCTATCCCCTGCCATTTCAGGGGCGCTGTCCCCTGTCCCTTGCACTGTCCCTGTGCTGTCCCCTGCTCTGTCCTCAGTCCCAGCTGACCCTGTGCCATTCCCAGTGGTGCTGTCCCTGTCCCCTGTCCCCAGCTCTGTCCCCTGCTCTGTCCCCGGCTCTGTCCCCAGCTCTGTCCCTGGCTCTGTCCCCTGCTCTGTCCCTGTCCCCAGCTCTGTCCCCAGCTCTGTCCCCAGCTCTGTCCCCTGCTCTGTCCCTGTCCCCAGCTCTGTCCCCAGCTCTGTCCCCGGCTCTGTCCCCGGCTCTGTCGCTGCCCCAGCTGAGCCCTGCTCTGTTCCCAGGGGGCCTGGACAAGCTGAGCGTGCCCCAGCGCCTGCCCAAGGCGTTCAGCACGGGTTTCGTGGGCTGCATGCGGGACGTGCTCGTGGACCGGCGGGAGCTGCACCTGCTGGAGGATGCCCTGAACCAGCCCCGGATATTGCACTGCTCGGCCAAATAGAGCACAGGGACCTCCCTCCCGCCTCCCTCCTCCCTCCCTCCTGCCTATTGCTGTAATTATTTTCTATTTTTGTAAACTTATTGCTTTTTATATTTTTGGGGGGGACAGGGAGGGCAGGAAACCCTTTTTGCTTTCGGGCTCTCGGCCCGAGCAGCGGAACAAAGCTCGAGAAGTGACACCAGAACTCTCCCACTGCAGCGTCAATCTTCTTCATACTTGAAGCTTCCTTTGTTTTGGGGTTGTTTTCCCCCTTTTTTCCTGGTGTTTTTGGGGGGTTTGTTCCCAAAAACAACCCTGTTTTCCTGTGGGGGAAACGCTGCTGGTGCTGGCGAGGCCTTCACGGATTCGCGGGGTGGGAATTCCCACCCTGCTCCGGGCTCTGGCTCTTCCAAACCTTCTCCTGGCCCCGTGTTCACCCGATTCCTGCTGCCCCCCGTTCCTCTCACTGTAATTTATGTGTGTAAGGATCTCAAGTGCTTTTCTCCTCCGAGCTCTGCTCAAATCAGGGATGCCACGCACTGGAAGGGAGAGAGCCAGGCCCAAGCTTCGCTCTGCGCTCGCCTCGGGACTCTTTGCTGGACTCAGAGGTGCTGGGGAGGCAAAAATGTGGATTTTTCCAGCGGTTCTCCTCCTCCTCTTCCTCTTGGACACGTGCAGGAGCAGCTGTGAAACCTCATTCCCACATTTTGTGTTCATCCAGACGCGTCCTGACCCCTCCCCGGCCACCGAGCCTTGGCCTCCCTCATGCTGGGGATCACTGGGAGCTCCTGTCCCAGAGCTGGGAATTCTCTCCCTCTCCCAAGAGGACCAGGAGATTCCCTGTTCCCTCCTCAGAGGTCTCCTGGATGTGTCCTTCACGCCCCACAGCCTTCTCCAGCCTCTGGCTCCCAGCCTGGCAACGCAGAGCTGCCACTGGAGCCTCTCCCACCAAGAAAATTGGGAATTTTTCACCTTGGACTTGGAGTTTTTGGGTCTTCCACATCCTCTGGATGCTGCCAGCCCAGCAGGAACGGCTCCAACAGGAGCAGGGCTGGGGAGGATTTGGGGGGAATTTGAAGCATTTTCTTCCAGGACAGGAAAATTTTGGGGCCAGTTGTGAAGTTTCTGGGGTGTGGCTGCACCTCTGGCTGCAGCTCGGGGTCTCCTGGATGTGGAGAAGAACAGATGGATCCCAGCCCTGGAAGAAATCCCATCTTCCATGGGATTCCTTCTCCATGGAAGGATTTCCTGCCGGTTTGTGGCCTCTGTGTCCCTTCCCCACCCTCAGCTGGGATTTCTCTGTGGAAAAACAACTTTGGGGATTCATCTGCAGGACCCCACCAGGTTCTGGGTGGGAGTTCCTGCCCAAGCTGCCGGAATTTGGCTTTTTTTTCCCTAAATTTCTACCCCGCCTTGCAGGGCACCCTTTGAAATGGGAGTTTTGGCACCAACTTTTGAGCCAGGAAAGGTCAAATTTCTTCTCTCAGGGTGAGCTCTGAACAAAGGTGGAACCAAGAGGGAAAACCAATGGAAAAACCACTTGGATCTGCTTTGATTTAGTTTATTTGATTTTTAAAAAAATAAATATTCCCAACCTGTGACATTCCTGTGGAAAAGGCAGGGTTAAACATTCCATGGGGGGCTGTGCCCTGCGTGGGATGGGGGCTCTGCTGTGCCTGGGGGGTTCCCTGAGTGCCAAAATTCCCATTTTTTGGGGCTGCTGGGTCCAAACTGGGATTCCTGGTGGGAAATGCTGGGCTGGGCTGGGCTGGGAGTCCCCCAGTCCCTATTTTGGGAGTTTGGAATGGCATTCCCAGCTGGGCTGGTGTTCCAGCTCCACAGGGATGGGGAAGCTGCTGATTTCCAGGATAAAGTCAAGAAAGAGCAAAAAAAAAAAAACCCAAGAATTGAACAAAAATAAATATAAAAACTCATTTTGGTTTTGCTGGGGCTTGGAAATGCCTTAAACCAGGATTTTGTGTCCTCATGGGGGAGCATTTGGAATTTCCAGCAGCGCATTCACCTGGGCTTTATTTTTATCAACATTTCTACCACAGAACGCGCAAAAAAAAACCAAAAAAAAAAGAGAACATAAGGTTGGGGTTTTTTTCTGGATTTGATTTTTTTTGGCTTTTTTTTTTTTAATTTAAACCCCTGAGGTGTCCGTGGAGAGGGTGAATCCCTGCCTTGGGGAGCTGCTGGCTGAGCTGTGGCGGGCGATGCGCAGTAGAGGAGCAGCATGATGTAACCATTACTAACTCGTGTCTTTCGTCAAATCACCCAGAAATAAAGGTTGGAAACGATTAAAGAGGTTTTTAAGGGGCCTTCTGCTTCTTTTCTTTTTTCCCCTAGGTAAAGGAGAATCCTGCTTTTCTTGGTGCTGTTTGCTGGGCAGAGGAGGGGGAAGCTCCTGCATCTCCTAAATCCAGTTTTTCCAGGAATTCCAACCCCAATCCCAGGGTTTTGCAGGATTTTTGTGTCTTTCCTTCCCCTCCTCTGTGGTTTCAGCTGGTGGGAGTCTCCACATTTCCTTCTTTGTCTCTTTTATCCCCCTCAGCACCAGGGAGCCTTCCCAGCCTCTGGAATTTGGGTTTCACCTTCCCAGCCTCTGGAATTTGGGTTTCACCTTCCCAACCTCTGGAATTCAGGACTCACCCTCCCAGCCTCTGGAATTCAGGATTCACCCTCCCAGCCTCTGGAATTCTGCTGTTTCCCATCTGTCCATCCAGCCCTCCCATCCCAGCTCCTCACAGGAATAATCACAGAGCTGCTCCAGAAAAAAAAAAAAAATCCCTTTATTCCCTCAGGAGCTGGAGGAAGGGGGAGCCTGGGGAGCTCTGGGTGCATTCCCAGCCCTGGATTCCGTGGAGAGCAGCGGGATGGAGGCACGGGGACATTCCAGAGGCACGGGAAGGACATTCCAGAGGCACAAGGACATTCCAGAGGCGGGGAAGGACATTCCAGAGGCACAGGAGCGCGGTGAGCGGGATGTGGGATCTGCCGGCAATCCCAGGAATGCAGCAGGTCCTGCTTGGCACCGGATGGAGCCGAGATCCAGGAAAGGCTCTGTCCTGTCCCTTGTCCCCATGGAGCCGAGCAGATCCAGAGGGGTTTGGTCCCAAATCCTGAAAGGACAGCAGGTCCTGTCCCTTGTCCCCATGGAGCTGAGCAGATCCAGGGACTCTGGCACTACTGGAATGGGGATTTTGCCCCAGATTCTGAGGACAACAGGTCCTGTCCCTGTCCCCATCCCTGAGCAGATCCAGGGGCTCTGGCACTATGGAAGGGCATCCATGTGACAGCTTCTGTCAGGAGAAAAGGTTCCATCCCTAAGCAGCCCCAGGGCCCTGTCCCTACTGGAACGGCGGCCGTGTCACTGAGGTGGTCAGGACAGAAGGTCCCGTCCTTGTCCCCGTCCCTGAGCAGCCTCAGGGCCCTGTCCCTACTGGAACGGTGGCCGTGTCACCGCAGCTGCCAGGACAGCAGGTCCTGTCCCTGTCCCCATCCCTGAGCAGCCCCAGTGGTCCCTATTGGAACGGCGGCCGCGTCACGGCCATGGGGCCCGCGGTGGCTTTGGGGGGCAGCAGCTCGGGCCGGCTGACGGCCGCAGTCCGCGTGAAGCAGCGCAGGTTGCCCGTCTTGAGCGCGCACTGCACGGGCCACAGGATGATGCAGAAGAGGATGATGAGGAGCGCCGAGAGCAGCACGATGCGCTTCCAGTCGTCGCAGAGCTCGCAGCGCGACAGCCGCCCCGCCAGCCCCGCCGGGGCTGCCTCGGCGCTCTCGGCCTTGCTCAGGGCCACGTCGATGGACACGCAGGACTCGGGGTTCTCGGCGTCGCCGTCGGAGGCGCGGCGGCAGCAGAGCTTGGTGCCGTCCATCCAGAGCTCGCGCTCGCGCTGCAGCTCGGGCGGCAGCGTGGCCAGCAGCTCCTTGCTGGTGCGCAGGCCGGGCGCGCCCTGGCTGGGCAGGCTGGTGGGCTGGCGGCAGAAGGGGCACGGCAGCAGCTCCTGGCCGGCGCCCAGCGCCGCGCTCAGCCGCGCCACGCACTCCAGGCAGAACACGTGCGAGCACTGCAGCAGCTTGGGCGTCTTGAAGGTGTTGTCGTAGGTGTTGAAGCAGATGGAGCACTCGACGGGCGAGGCCGGCTTGGGCGAGCCGGGGCTGGCGCAGCTCGGGGAGCCCGCGGGGGACCGGCCCTTCCTGCGGGCATCGCCCGGCGACGGCAGCACGAGGGGGCTCAGCGGCACCGGCAGCGAGCCCGGCGGGGCGGGAACGGGGCTGGACGGCGACTCCGGGGTGCTGGAGTGCCACAGCTGAGGGAAGCAGGACATGATGGAGCCCCCCGAGGGGAACTGAGCCCGGGCAGACTCTGCAAGAGAACAACACAATGGGATTCATTGCATTGCATTTTTTTAAATTTTGTCTCATTATTTTATTTTATTTTATTTTATTCTATTCTATTCTATTCTATTCTATTCTATTCTATTCTATTTTAATTTATTTGATTTATTTTAATTTATTTAATTTATTTTAATTTATTTTATTTTTTTATTTTACATTATTTTATTATTTATTTTATTCTTCTAGTCTATTTATTTCTTTATTTATTTATTCTTTATTTATATTATATTTATTTAGTCTTTATTTATATATTTATTTATATTTGTATATCTATTTATTTAGACATATATTTATTAATTCTTTATTTATATTATTTATTTAGAATCACCCACTTTTTATTTCCTTTTATTATTTTATTTTTTTAATTAATTTTATTTATTCAGAATCACCTCCATTTTATTTTATTTATCTATTTATTTACTCAGAATAATCCACTTTTTATTTTGTTTTATTTATTTCATTCTCTTTCTTTTATTTTATTTATCTATTCAGAATCACCCACTTTTAATTTAATTTAATGTACTTATTTTTTTTCTTTGATTCTCCTAATTTTATCTGGCCTCACTCTTAGGTAGCCCCAAAAATCCCATCAAGAAAAGCCAAGAAGCCTCAGAGATCCCCCCAGACCCTTCCCAGCAGGAAATCCGCTGGAATTGCAGGGACAGGAGCGAAATTCCCACCCAATTCCTCCTTTTGGGGCAGAAAAACCAGAACTGGACCTACCCCGGGTGCTGGGAGCTGGGAGGAGAGCAGAGGATTCCATGGGGAATCTCTTAATTCTGGGCTTGTGGAGCTGAGCCCGGCCTAAGAGACAGACAACGTTTTCAGTGGGGAGATAATGGGGAAAAAAAGCTTTTTTTGGGGAGATTTGTGGTCCTGGCTCCGGGGAGCTGGAATTCCAGAAAAACCAACCCAGAGAAGGAAGGAAATTCAGGTTTTTCCCGTTAAAAGTGTGGAATTCTCAGCCCGGAGCTGCAGCTCTGGGCTGTGACTGTGAGGAGGAAAAGGCTCCTGTCCCTTCACCCCCCTCAGAATCCTCCAAAATTTGGGGTATTTTAGGCAACATCAGCATCCAGAGGCAAATTTCAGCTCCTGTTCCTTCATCCCTCTTGGAATCACCCAAAATTCAGATTATTTTGGGAACATCTGCGCCCGGACCCAAAATTTCAGCTCCTGTCCCTTCATCTTTCCTGGAACCTCCCAAAATTTGGGGTATTTTAGGGACCACCTGCACCCAGACCCAAATTTTGAGCTTCATCCCCCTCAAAATCCCCCAAAATTTGGATTATTTTAGGAAACGTCCGCATCCAGACCAGAATTTTGAGCTTCATCCTTCTTGAAATCCTCCAAAATCCAGATTATTTTAGGGATCACCTGCACCCAGACCCAAGATTTCAGCTCCTGTCCCTTCATCTTTCCTAAAACCCCCCCAAATTTGGGGTATTTTAGGGATCACCCAGACCCGAATTTTGAGTTTCACCCTTTTTGAGATGCCCCTGAATTCAGATTATTTTCGGGAGCGCTGCAGCTCCTGTCCCCGAGAGCTGCAGGAAATCCCTGGTGACGGCTCCGGGCTGGATTTTTCTGGGCTGTGTCACCGAGGGTTGCAATGCTCAGCTGGTTCCTGTAATTACAGCCTGCCCCAGCAATTAAACCTGAATTTAAATTGGGAAACACCAAATATTCCTGACATTCCACAAGGAAAAAATGAAAAAAAAAATCTCCATTATTTATAGTGTATTATTTATAATTATTGCAATTTATAATTTAATATTTATAATATTTATATTATTTTTCCCATTATTTCTATTATTATCTCAATATCTATTTATTAATCTAAATTGTTTATATATTTATATAGCATGTATATTTATTTACACATTTATATAAAAGATATTTCTATTTATGCTTATATATTTATGTATAGGTGCATATATTTAAATATATTCAAATACCTATTTATATATTTATAGATTTCTAATTATACATTTATATATTTATTTATTATATAATTCCCTTCAGAACTTCTCTTTTTTGTGCCTCTCTTCATTTAAAAATGGATTTTTAAAATTTTTTTTTAGGGTGCAGCTTCTCCTGAGGTTAAATTTTCTGCATTTCCAGCTAATTTTAATGGATTTTAATCTATTTTAAAATTTTTTTCCTGCTTACAGATAAATCCCAAATCCAAGCCCAAACTGGCCCAAAGATGAGGAAAATCTGAGGGAGTTTTTTCCTTTTTATCTTTTTTTTTTTTTTTTTGCTAAATATTCCCTTTTTCCCCATCCCCTAAATGCATTTTTTTTGCAGTTCCTGGGAGTTTTTCAGGGATTTTCAGGAATTCTGAGCAGCTGAGAAAGGGAGAAGCCTTGGCTTGCCCGAGCTCTTATTGCACAATTATGAATTATGAAATTATTAATGATGAATTATGAAATTTCAGCTGCTCTCAGGAGCTTTTTATTGGTCTGGCCTACGTCAGCTCCAGCCCAGCAAAATCCTGAATTAAACCTTAAATTTACCCCAAAATTTGCTTTCAAATAAAAATTCAAACTTTGCTATTTGCTAAATGCAATTGTGCCGTTACAGAAGTTTCTTGGTTTGATTAAACTGAGATTTTGCTCATTTTTATCCTTTTATTCTCCTTATTTTTTGTTTGATATTTTGATTTTTGGGGCTTGTGGACCAGTTGGAATGCAGGGATTTGGATCAAGCTGAGGATGGGACATTTTAAATTCCATAACTTTCCCCTCCTGCACCTTTTTAACAGAATTATTTGAATTTTAGGGGCCTTTTGTTTGATTTTCTGATCTTTTTTCAATTCAGAGCCTCTCCTTTTCCCAGGTATTTACTGGGAACTTCCAGGAGCTTTGGGAAATAACGAAACCATCCAGGAGAGGGATACAGAGGGAGGAATTCCATGATTTTTGTAAATTCCAGGGATCTTTTTGCACCATAAGAGCAGAGAGAGGGGTCACGGTTTGGATGGGGTTTAGGATTCAGGATTTGTCCCGTCCCAGTGATCCCAGTTCCTGCGATTCCCATCCCAGCAATCCCAGACCCAACAATCCCAGTTCCAGTGACCCCAGTCCCAGATTCCCATTCCAACAATCCCAGTGATCCCAGTTCCAGTGACCCCAGTCCCAGTGATCCCAGTCCAGTTCCAATGATCCCAGTGATCCCAGTTCCACCAATCCCAGTCCCAGTGATCCCAGTTCCAAAAATCCCAGTTCCAGTGATCCTACTCCTACAATCCCAGTTCCAAAAATCCCAGTTCCAACAATCCCAGTTTGGTTCCAAAAATCCCAGTTTCAGTGATCCTACTCCTACAATCCCAGTTCCAAAAATCCCTGTCCCAGTGATCCCAGTCCCACCAATCCCAGTTCCACTGATCCCAGTCCAACAATCCCAGTCCCAGTGATCCCAGTTCCAAAATCCCTGTCCCAGTGATCCCTGTCCCAGTGATTCCAGTTAAGGCCAGCAATCCCAATTCCAGTTCCCCAGTTCCAGCAATCCCAGTTCCAGCAATCCAAATTCCACTGATCCCAATCCCAGTTCCCCAGTCCCAGTTCCCCGGTCCCAGTGATCCCAGTCCCAGCAATCCCAGTTCCAGTGATCCCAGTTCCAACAGTCCCAGTCTCAGTGATCCCAGTTCCAAAAATCCCTGTCCCAGTGATTCCAGTTAAGCCCCAGGAATCCCTATTCCAGTTCCCCAGTTCCACAGATCCCAGTTCCACTGATCCCAGTCCCAGCGATCCCAGTCCCAGTGATCCCAGTCGCAGCTCCCCAGTCCCAGTTCCCCGGTCCCAGTGATCCCTATTCCAGTTCCCCAGTCCCAGTTCCCTGGTCCCAGTGATCCCAGTCCCAGCGATCCCAATTCCACTGATCCCAGTCCCAGCGATCCCAGTCCCAGCAATCCAAATTCCACTGATCCCAGTCGCAGCTCCCCAGTCCCAGTTCCCCAGTCCCAGCGATCCCAGTCCCAGTTCCCCAGTCCCAGTTCCCCGGTCCCAGCAATCCAAATTCCACTGATCCCAGTCGCAGCTGCCCAGTCCCAGAGATGGCTCAGTGGGATTTCCCCCCCAGTACCTGTCCAGGTGCTGTCAGAGGAACCGAACCATCTCCTGCTCTGCCAGCGCCCGGGATGCCCCGGAATGCCCCGGGATGCCCCGGAATCCTCAGGAATCCTCAGGAATGCCCGGGATGCCCCGGAATCCTCAGGAATCCTCAGGAATGCCCCGGAATGCCCGGGATCCCGCGGGGCTGTGTCCCAGGGCCGGGCCGGGCTGTGCTGAGGCTCTCCCGAGCAGGAAACCCCAGCGCTGCCCGCCCGGTGAGTTTTATCCGTCCCTTCCTGCCCAGGTGACTTTTCCTGCTCCGCCCGCCCGGCCCCAGGCGCTGAATCACGGCCGGGATCGCGGCCGGAGCCGCCCGGGGAGCGCTGGGGGCACCGGGACCCGGTTCGGGGCTCTGGAACATTCCCTCTCCTTCTCCATCCATTTCCCTCTGCGGTGCCTCTTTCCCAGCCCGGGAAATTCCATTTTTGAAGGGTTTTTAAAAATTTTCCCTGATTTATTCCCTCTTTTTCAGGCTGGGAAATCCCAGTTTGGGGGGTCTGAAACATTTCCTCTCCTTCTCCATCCATTTCCCTCTGCGGTGCCTCTTTCCCAGCCCGGGAAATTCGATTTTTTGAAGGGTTTTTTAAAATTTTCCCTGATTTATTCTCTCTTTTCCAGCCTAGGAAATTCGCGTTTTGAGGGGTTTTAAAGATTTTTCTCTCATTTTTCATCAATTTCCATCATTGAGCCCTCTTTTCCAGGCGGGGATATTCGATTTTTGAAGGGTTTTTAAAAATTTTCCCTGATTTATTCCCTCTTTTTCAGGAAATCCCAGTCTGGGGGGTTTGAAACATTTCCTCTCCTTTTCCATCCATTTCCCTCTGCGGTCCCTCTTTCCCAGCCTGGGAAATTCGATTTTTGAGGGTTTAAAAAAATTTTCTCTCATTTTTTTATCAATTTCCATCACTGAGCCCTCTTTTCCAGCCTGGGAAATTCAGATTTTAAAAAATTTTCCATCATGACCCCTCCTTTCCAGGTGGGGATATTTGATTTTTGAGGGGATTTTTTGGTTTGTTTTTGTTTTTAATTATTATTGTTATTTTCCATAATTTATCCCTCTTTTCCAGGCTGGAAATTCTGGTTTCCAGGGGTTTTCCAAACTTTCTGTCAATGTCCATCATTGATCCCTCTTTTCCAGGCTGGGAAATTCAATTTTTAAGGATTTTTTTTAATTTCCATAATTTATCCTTTTCTTCCAGAGTCCCTGGAAGTCAAAGGCTGGGAAATTCTGGTTTTGAGAGGTTTTCAAAATTTTCTGTTGTTTTCCATCAATTTCCATTGATGGAAAATTCAGTTTCATTGATCCCTCTTGAGATTGTCTGGCCGGAACAGAGCAGGGGAAAATAAAATAAAATATACAATGTAATATACAATACAATAAAGTTTAAAAAATATATAACATAAAAATCTAAAGTAAAGTAAAATAAAAATTAATATAAAATAAATTTTAGAAATAAAAGAAAAAATAAAAGAAAAAATAAAATACAATAAAATGAAATATAATATTAAAATAGAATAAAATAATAAAATAATAAAATGTAACATTAAAATAAAATAAAATAAAATAAAATAAAATAAAATAAAATAAAATAAAATAAAATAAAATAAAATAAATAGAATCCATGCCAGGGCCAGCTCCAGGTTGATCTGGTGACTCACCAGCTCCTTCCTGCCAGGAGCCAGCACAGCCTCTGGAATTCCCATTGGAATTCGACATCCTGGGACCTGCAGAGCCAACCCCAGCCAGGAGGGGAAAGCCTGGGAACCGTTCCCTGCTGGAGCACCGGGAATTCCGGGAATGCTGCGGGGACAGAGCTGGGAATTGTTTATCTGGAGCCGGGAGCAGGACAAGGCTGGGAACCATTCCCTGCTTCCAGCCTGGAGCGGGAATTCCCGGCCTCAGATTCCTGGGAATGCTGCGGGGACAGAGCTGGGAATTGTTTCCCTGGAGCCGGGAGCAGAACAGGCTGGGAGCCGTTCCCTCACAGATCTGTGTGCGCGGGGCTGGAATTCCAGCAAAGCCGGGAATTGTCTGTCCGGGGCCAGGAGGAGAAAGTTTGGGAACCATTCCCTGGTTCCACTCCTGGAGCGGGGAATTCCGGCCTCGGATTTCCGGGAGCGCTGCAGGGACAGAGCTGGGAATTGTTTATCTGGGGCTGGGAGCAGAACAAGGCCGGGAGCCGTTCCCGGATGGAGCTGAGCGCCCGGAATTCCCGGGAATGCTGCAAGGACGGACCTGAGCTCAGGAAATTTTTCTCTGGAGGCAGGAGCAGAACAAGGCTGGGAACCGTTCCCTGTGTCCAGCCCGGAGCGGGAATTCCCAGGAATGACGCGGGGGTGAAGAGCTGAGCTCAGGGAATTGTTTCTCTGGGAATTCCCTGCAGACGGAATTCCCGGGAATGCCGCAGGGACAGAGGTGGGAATGGTGTCTCGGGAGAAGCTGCCAAGGGGGAGGAGGAGAGCTCAGAGTGTTTTCCCTGGATATTTCCTGTGTGGTCTCCCTGGATTCCAGGAGCTGGGGAGCGTGGATGCTGCTGGGAAATCAGATATAAATCAGAAATAAATCAGAAATATTAAATATGGAATCGGTACAAAATACTTACGATGTTATTGTTTATTAATAGGATCTATCGATGACATTTCAACTCCTCCTAAACCCTGGCTCTCCCGCTCTTCCCAGCAGGCGCTGGGAGCTCTCTCATTGTCCCGTGCCTGTCCCGTGCCTGTCCCGGTGCCATCCCGCGGCTCTGAGTCACTTCCCTCTGCCCGGGCATGGCCCGGGAATGATTCCGGGCTCGGGCATGGCCCGGGCCTGGCTCGGGAATGATTCCGGGCTCGGGCATGGCCCGGGCATGGCTCGGGAATGATTCCGGGCTCGGGAATGGCTCGGGAATGACTCCGGGCCCGGGAATGCGCCGGCAGAGCCCGCGATGCCTCCGGGGCCCTCCCGCCGCTCCTCTCCCGCTTTTCCTGCCCCAGCCAAACCCTCCGGCCCTCTGCTGGCAGAATTCCTGCTCTTCCAGCCTGGATCCACGGGATCCTCACAGCCAAGGATTCCCCATTCCTGCTCTTCCAGCCTGGATCCACGGGACTCTCCTGGCAAAAGGATTCCCAGGATGGTTTGCACTGCCCAGAGCACACCCAGGTAGGAAGGAGGAGCTGGGATTCCAAGGGATCAGGAATTCCGTGAATTCAGGAATTCTCCATTCCCTTTCCCATATTCCCATCCCCATCCCCATCAATTCCCAATCCCATTCCCACATTCCCAATTTCCCATATTCCCATTCCCTTTCCCATTCCCATTCCCATTTCCCATTCCCATATTCCTGTTCCTACAACTGGACACAAATGTTGGGACAATCCCAATCCCTGCTCAACCCAGCCCTTTCCAGCCCCAAGGGATGGATTTTTCCTGAAAAAAAAATTAAAAATTAAAAGTTCCAGCACGTGAAGCAACACGGAAATCCATCCAGGAATTCCTGGGCGACCCCAAACCCCTGGAATTTCGAGCCTCTCCCACTTCCAGGGATTTTTTCCCCCTTTATTCAGGGAAATAAGTTGGAAAATCCTTCATGGATTTTTTTATTTTTATATTTATAATTTTTTTAGATTTCATTTTGGAGCTTCAGGAGGGATTCCCCATCTCCTTTTCTCCCTCCTTCCCTTTTATTTTAAAAAATAATATTTACAAAGCCATGGAAATGAAGCAAGATTACCTCGTTAGCTGTAATTGGGGTAATTATCATATTTTATGAATATTCATGGAATTTTTCACCTCCTACCTTTACAAATATTTGCATTTCGAGGCAGTCTTGATTTGAAATAAAGAAAAATCTGACAAAGCCAATCCATATTTTGTGTATAATTTGCAACTTCCAGTACTAAAAAAGATTACGGAAGACATCCAAAACCTCCAGGAATGTTTTCCATGTTAATTTAAGAAGAAAAACAGATTTTCCTCAAAATAAAGGTGAGGAGCAGCTCCAAATTTGTCTAAATGAGGCCTTTGAGGTTTATTTACGCTTTCGTCAGAAAAAAAAACCCTGAGGGAATTCAGGAGCCAGCTTGTAAATGCCAAATTTAAATGGATTTGTGCTCCAAGGAATGAGGAAAATTCTGGGATTGCGGAAGGAGCTGCTCCTCATCCGCATGCAAAATAACAAGGGGTTAAAAGGGGAAATAAACCACATGAAAGGAGAACTTTAGGGGAAATAAACCACATTAAAAGGAGATTTTTAGGGGAAATATCACATGAAAGGAGATTTGTAGGGGGAAATAAACCACAGAAGAAGGAGATTTTTAGAGGAAATAAACCCCACGGTTTCCTTTATGGAATTATGGAATAGTTTGGGTGGGATCTTAAATCCCATCCAGTCCCACCCCTTTCCCTGGGCAGGGACACCTCCCCCTGTCCCAGGTTGCTCCAGGCTGGGCTCGGGCACTGCCAGGGATGGGGCAGCCACATCCGGCACAGCTGATTTTCCCGATTTTCCCGAATTCCCGGGATTTTGGGGCGCACAGGCCTCGACCCCGCCGCGTCAGCGTTGCCAGGCAACGCCTAAAATGGCGGCGCGCGCGCGGGGCACGCCGGGAGTTGTAGTGCGAAGTCCCCACCGCCCCCGCGCGCTGCCGGCAGCGCGGGACTCGCTTTCCCAGCAGGCATCGCGGCGCCGCGCGAAAAGGCTGAGCGAGCGCATTTACCTGCGGGGAGCGGAGTACAGGTGGGGCGCGCCGCGGGTGCTATTGGGATTTGTGGTTTTTAGCGGAGCGGCCGCTAAGCGAAGCGGCGAGGCGGGCGTGGCTGCGGGACTACAACTCCCAGGGTGGCGCGGGGTGCAGCGGGCTGGGCGCCGGTGGAGGGCGGGGGGTACGAACGGGAACCTCGGCGGTGGCGGGGGGATGCTCGGGGGAGCCCTCAGGTGAGGAGGAGGAGGAGGAGGAAGCGGGAGGGAGAACGGGCGGCGAGCCCCGGGGCGAGCGGCGAGCCCCGGGTGGGGCCCCATTGTTCGCGGTGGGCAGCGGTTCCTCATGGAGTCACCGAGTTCTGCAGGGAGATCGGCACCAGCGGGGTCGGAGGGGTTTGGCTTTGGGATTAAAAAACTTTAGGATTAAAAGGCTTTGGGATTAAAAGTCGCCCCTTGTTCCTGCTCCTTCCCCAGCGCTTTTGGGGCCAGCTGCGTTTGGAAAGGAATTCTCTACTTCCCCCCCCCCCCGAAACTTTTATTTCCTAATAATTTAACTCGGTTGAAGAGGATTTTTTGCCGATCTGAGCTTGTTGGGGTGGTGGGGATTTGGTGATATTATTTTGGTGTGTTTTTCGTGGCTGAGCTTCCCCCAAATGCACATCCCAATAATACGGGTTTTGGTGCACCGTTTAGGGGTGAAAAACCCCCAAATTTATCATAGAAACATCGAGATTGTTGAGCCTGGAGAGGGGAAGCTTTGGGGCGACCTCACTGTGACCTTCCCGAGCTGCAGGAAGGGGAATTTCCAAGGGATGGAGGGACACGACAAGGAGGGAGTAATTCCAAGCTACAAGGAGTGGGTTTAGGTTGGATTTTGGGGAGAATTCCCTCCCTGTGAGGCTGCTGGGATCCTGGCACTGCTTATCCCAAGGATTTCCCATCCCTGGAATGCCCCGAGCCAGGCTGGACAGGGCTTGGAGCCGCCTGGGGCACAGCAAGGTGACACTGAGAACCCTTTAAATCCCTCCCAACACATTCCTTTATCCCATTCCTAAAACACTTTTCCCTGTGGAATTTTCACTTCTCCTTCCCTGTACAATATGAATTTTTCCTGTATAATATGAATTATTTTTAATTCATATTTTTAATATGAATTACTTTTCCCTGTATAATATGAATTTCTCCTTCCCAAACCACTTTTCCATGTGGAATATTCATTTCTCCTTTCCCTGTGGAATATTCACTTTTCCCTGTGGAATATTCATCTCTCCTCCTGATTTTTCATGCTGCAGCAAGCGCTGTAAGAGCAGAAGGTGTCCCAGCAGTGAATATGAATGAATGTTTGCTCAAGGCAGGTGTGGAGCAGCTTTTACAGCAAAGCCTGGCTCAAGGTGGCTCTGATTAAACCCAGCTTTTAATTGCTGAGCGCTGTTACAAAACCCCAGCCGTGGAAAGGGCAGGACTGAGCTCAGCTCCAAGCTGGAAAAACGAGTCCTGCTCCAGCTGGGATTGATAAAAGATTGCTTTGTTGAACCTTTGCAGGTTCCTGGTGAAATGAGCAGCAAAGCCGGAGCCTCGGGTGTTTGCTGGCAGCTGGGCAAGGTGCACAGGGCTCCTGGCAGCCTGCAGGTGAGGGACACTTGCAGCTCCTAAAACCTTCCATTCTTCTCTGGTTTATCATTTAAATGTTTATAACCCTTCCATTCTTCTCTCAGTTTTATCGTTTCAGGATTTAAAACCTCTCTGGTTCTGCTTTTCCAACCCTTTAGTTCTTCTCTCAGCTTTATCATTTCAGCTTTCAAAACCTCTCTGGTTCTGTTTTCAGTTTTGTCATTTTAGCTTTTAAAACCCTTTCATTCTTCTCAGTTTTATAATTTCAGCTTTTAAAATCCTTCCATTCTTCTCTCAGTTTTAGAATTCCAACTTTTCTCCCCAGTTTTATAATTTCAGCCTTTAAAACCTCTCTGGTTCTGCTCTGTTTTATAATTCCAGCTTTTCCAACTCTTTAATTCTTCACTCAGTTTTATCATTTCAACTTTTAAAACCTCTCTGATTCTGCTCTATTTTATCATTTCAGCCTTTCCAACCCTCGATTCTTCTCTCAGCTTTATAATTTCAATATTTAAAACCCTTTAATTCTTCTCTCAGTTTTATCATTTCAGCTTTTCTCCTCAGTTTTTTTCCTTTCAGCTTTTCCAGCCCTCTCTAGTCCTGCTCTCAGCTTTCTTATCTCTTCAGAATTAAGCAGCTTTTGGGTGTGATGTGGCTTCAAACGCAGGGAATTGTGAAATCACCTGAGTTTCAGGCACAGTTTCTCTCCACTTCCAGCCTTTCCCAGCTACTGAAGGAATTCCCAAGCTCCCGCAAGAAAAATGCTGCCAATGCAGCAGAAACAACTGGAAACTGTGGAGATAATGAAAACATTTTGCTTGCAGGAGTGGGAGGAAAGCCCTCGGTGTTCCTGAGTTGTTTGTGTTGCTTCTGAGACACAACAAGAGGCAGAATTCCCCCGTGGGATTCATTCCCATGGGATCTGGGCTGGCAGAGATCTGGGATTTGTTCCAAAGCTGACACCCAGGCTGGGAAATCCTTGCTGGAATTCTGAAATCTGCCTGCCCCAAGCTGAGCTGTCAGGAAAATCCTGAGGGAAAAATATCTTCTCATTCAGGCAGAGGCTTTTTATATATATAAAAATAAAGGTATATTAAAAAAATATATATAATATATAAATGATATATAAGATATGTATAATAGATAATATAGTCTTATATAATCAATTATATATATTATATTTAATTAATATAATTAATAATATAATGTAATATTATTGTATGTTATTGTATATATAATATATTCATTTTTTTTCCCCAAAACCCACAGGGAAAACACTGCCAAACATGGAAGAGATTTTTATTTTGCTGTGGGTGCTTGATCCTGAGGAAACTTGTGGGAAATTTGTGTAGCACAGAATTTTGGGATGGAGAGAATTTAAAACTCATCCTTTCCAATATCCCAGGTTTTTCCGCCCTGGCCTGGGACAATTCCAGTGAAGGGGGAGCCACAAATTCCCACAAATTCCATCCCAGGCCCTCACAATTCCTCCCCAGTTTCCCGCCCAAACCTCCCCTTACGCTTCGCTTCTCCTCAGGGTTGCTGGATCCTCAATCTCCTGAAGGTTTTAGGGTTTGGTTTTTTTTCTCTCTAAATTTCAATTTATGAGGTGAAACCTCCTCCATGGGGGCAGCAAAATGTTGTGTCTGACCAGAAAATGTTGTTCCTTACCAGGCTGTGAAATCTTTGTCGGAATTCCAACATTTTCCTGCCCTGGCAGGAAAATTCTGAGGGAAAAATATCTTCTAATTCAGGCAGAGGCTATATATATATATATATACTATATATACATACATATATATATAAAAATTATTTTTTTCCAAATCCACATAAAAAATGCTGCCAAACATGGAACAGATTTTTGGGCAAATTTATTTTGCTGTGGGTGTTTGATCCTGAGGAAATTTGTGGGAAATTTGTCAATTTTGGGATGGCTTGGAAGGAATTAAGTAGGAATGAAGTAATTTTAAAAGTTAAGTGAAAATTAAGTAAAAAAAATCCGAATATTTTAAGTGTTTAGAAGCTTTAGAGCAGGTTTTGAGCTCAGCTTTGCTTTCAAACTGGTTCAATAAAAAAGCCCAACAGCTCCAGATCCATCAAATGTTTCCAAATTCTCTCTGGCGGCTGGAAATCAAAATTATTGGCGGATGGAAATCAAAATTTATTGGCGGCTGGAAATCCAAATTTATTGGCGGATGAAATCCGAACGATTGGCAGATGAAATCCGAACGCTTGGCGGATGAAATCCACACGATTGGCGGATGAAATCCGAACGATTGGCGGATGAAATCCAAATTTATTGGCGGATGGAATCCGAACGCTTGGCGGATGAAATCCAAAGGATTGGCGGATGAAATCCAAAGGATTGGCGGATGAAATCCACACAATTGGCGGATGAAATCCGAACGCTTGGCGGCTGGAAATCCAAATTTATTGGCGGATGAAATCCAAACGCTTGGCGGCTGGAAATCCAAATTTATTGGCGGATGAAATCCACACGATTGGCGGATGAAATCCACACGATTGGCGGATGAAATCCACACGATTGGCGGATGAAATCCAAATTTATTGGCGGATGAAATCCACACGATTGGCAGATGAAATCCAAACGCTTGCTCGGAGGCTGGGAGGCTGCAGGGCTGGGCTCAGGCGTCCTCGTGTCCGGATCTGTTTCAGGGATGGGAACCCAAGCAGGACTGAGCTGAGGGAGCTGAGCCTTCACCAGCAGCATCCAGCACTTCCAAGGGGCTTTTTCCACCCAAATTTTCCCTTTTATTATGACCTGTTCCTCAAGGGTATTCTTCTAGGTAAGAACAATCGATTTTTTAAATAATAATTTAATTTTAGTATGTTGTTTAAAATCAATAATCCTTCCTCATCTGTATTTTCTTACTCTTTGAATAAGCAGGTATTGACAAAAATCTAAATACTAATTTAATTTTATTATGGTTTTATAATCAATAATCCTTTTTCATCTGTGTTTCCTTATTCTTTGAATATTCAGATATTGACAAAAATCTAAATAATTTAATTTTATTATATTTTATAATCCATAATCCTCTTTCATCTGTGTTTCCTTACTCTTCCCACCCCTTTTTTCCTCCCCTTTTTTCCCTAAACTTCTTTAAAGGGAAGCAGACTTCCGGTGTCATGAATAAATAATTTGAATTTATTCCCAAATTTTCTCCAGATCTGTGTTTTCCCTGGGAATGGAGGTGCCCTTCGTGCTTCTCCTGACCAGGCTCGTGGCAGAAGTTGCAGGAAAATCCACGGAAAACTCAGTGGGTGCTCCAGGAATTTAATTTAATTTTTATTATTATTAAATTTTTTTAATTTTATTTTTTATTTTATTTTTTATCCCAAATTTTCCATATTTTTATTTAGAAACTAAAAATCAAATGGATTTAGAAAAGAAAAATAAAAATGATTTTTAACAGCAAAATAAAATAGATTTTTAAAAATAAAATTTATATCTAAAAATAAAATGGATTTAGAAAAATAAAATTGATTTATAAAATAAAAATAAAATTAAAAATAAACCAAGTTTTCTCCTTCATGTTAGTTCCAGTGGGTTTTAAGTGTATCATCCCTTAATTTCTGTGGAGATTTTAAATTTATTTGTTATATTTATTATCATCTCCTCGATGGAAAAGTGGGAATTCCCTGGGGATTTCTCTCCTCAGGTGCCAGACCCAGAATGTTGTGTGGAAATGTTGGATTCCAACAGCTCCTGCCCAGTCACCCACCAGTGCAGCCCAGGTAGGGAATTATTTGGGATAAACCCATGGAATTTGGGTTGGAAAAGCCCTTCAAGGTCATTTATTCCATGGGCAGAGACCAAGCTGGCCTTGGCAATTCCAGGGAACACAAATTCCCAGATTTTCTGGACTTTAATACCAAAATCCAGCAGCTGGGGAGTGCTAATTAATTCATTAATTAAGTAATATTATTTCCTCATAATTCCTTCTCCTTTTTCCCTTTGGGAAATTTTTGTTTTTCCTGGGATAAAAATCGGGAATAAAATTTGAGACTAAAACCTCTTTCTTGTGGGAAAAGGGGAATCAGGTGCTGTTTGTAACCCCAAAAAAGGGAATTTCTGCTTTTCTTCCCCCTCTAAAACCTGGGAATTGCCAGGAAATTGGGAATGTTCCTGGTTTGATCCATTTTCCATGGTTTTTGGGCAGGATGCTACAGGAGGTGGAATGAGGATGGGAGCAGCAGCTGCATCAAATGCAGGAATGAGACCCTGCCCAGCCCCTCTGGGCACAACCTCAGCGAGTGCAGGAACTGTGAGTTTTCCACCCATTTTTATCAATACATTTAATTCAATTAATTGGAATTAATTGGAATATTTCTTCGTAATCAATTGGTACCAGTGACTGCAAAAACTCCCCCAAAAGGCAGCAAAAAATGGAGATTTTCATTCCACGTCCTGGAGTTCATTTGAATTGAATTTAATTAATTTGAAGGTTTGGTGTGCATTTTCTGGTTTTTTCCCCAGCTGGGAGCAGAGGGATGAATTCCCACGTGAACATGAGCTCTCCTTTCATCCAGAACTTTGGTGAGAACCTGGGATTTTGGGAGGATTTCGGGTCTGAAAGAAGGAATTTGATGAGTTAAATATGTTAAAATTAGTTTAAAAAGGGAATTTAATGAGTCTAAAAGCAGTTGAATTTCTTAAAATGATTTTAAAAAGTGACTTATTGAGTTTAAAAAGGGATTTAATGAATTTAAAAGGATTAAATTTGTTAAAATGAGTTTATAAAGGGATTTTATGAGTTAAAAGTGTTTGAATTTGTTAAAATGAGTTTTAATAGTGATTTAATGGCTTCAAAAAGAGTTTAACCAATGAAAGTGTTTTCATTTGTTAAAGTGAGTTTTTACAAAGGGATTTAATGAGTTTAAAAAGTGATTTAATTTGTCAAAACTGATTTAATTGATTAAAACTTTTTCTAAGTGATTGAATCCCTGGCAGCTGCCATTGAAACTGAAGCTCAGTTTCAGGCACTGGGAATGATCCAACAGCTCCTAAAAATCAGGAATTTGCTCTTTATTTGGATTTAATCCTTTAATAAAAAGAGATTTTTGGTCAAAACCAGGTTTTCTCTCTTTTTTGATCATTTTTCATTGCCAGGGGGCCCTGAAGTCGCCGCTTCTCTGATTCTGGGCACGTTTTTCCTCAGTTTATTCCTGATCCTTTCTGTGGCTTCTTTTTTCTACCTCAAACGAGCCAACAAACTCCCAAAGATTTTCTACCGAAGGAACAAAGGTAAAAAACCCTTTAATTGTCCATTAATTAATGAATTTCGCTCTGTTCATTGACTGACATGGGGATTTTTTCCTTGAAAATTCCCCATTTTGTGGAGAAAATCCCTATTTTGTGCCAATAAATTCCCATTCTGTGGAGAAAATTCCCATTTGGGGCTGCTAAATTCTCATTCTGTGGAGAAAATCCCAGTTCTGAGCTCATAAATTCACATTCATGCGGAGAAAATTGCCAATTTTGTGCCAATAAATTCCCATTTTCTGTGGAGAAAATTCCCATTTTCTGTGGAGAAAATTCCCATTTTGTGCCAATAAATTCTCCAGTCTTGAGAGTCCTATACCAAATAAATTCTCCAAATGGGATTTTTGAGTATTTTCCTGGGATTCTGAGACAAAATTCCTTTTTTAACAAGAAAATATTCCCTTCATGGCTGTATTTTTGGAAAATGAACAATTCCAGCCTTCAAATTAATTAAAATGATGTTAATTAATCTTTTTTTTTCCTTCTTTTTTAGCATCCGTCCTCCAGCCCAGTGAAACAGTGAGTGAATTCTGCTTTTATAGGAACATTAAATAAACAAGAATTTCCATTTTAATTAACAAGAATTTCCATTTTAATTAACTAAATTGGGACTTTATTAAGCAACTCCTTAATTGATGAATGAGGCTGAAATAAAATTAAAGATATTTTGGGGTTCTTTGGATCCAAACCGGGACAGAAATGGAAAAAAAAGAGATTTTTCCAAGAAAAAGCTCTGTACACAGTGAAAATTATAGGAATCCTAAAAAAATCCTGGATTTTTTTAAAGAAAAACTTTTAAAATTTGGGGGTTTTTGACATTATCCTTCTATTCCACAGGCATCCATGATCTCTCCTCCAGCTTCTTCAGGTGAGGAAATTTCCCCTGGAATGTGCTAAAAATAAACGGAAAATCCCAAAAATTCCCGGGATAAGGAACAGAAATCAGTGGGATTTGATTTTTCTAATGGGGTTTGTTGCTTTAATTCATGCAGGGCAAAATATTGATGGGATTTCTGGTGGGAAATCCATTCTTGGGGTTCTGGTTGAGTTTTTTTGGGGTGGGGACTGGGTTTGTGGGTTTAGTTTGGGGTTCGTGGTTGGGTTTTGTGGGTTTAGTTTGGGGTTCGTGGTTGGGTTTTGTGGGTTTAATTTTGGGTTTGGAGTTGAGTTTGGTGGGTTTAGTTTGGGGCGTTGGGGTTTGGGGATTTACACTTGGCTTTGTGGGTTTTAGGTTTGGGTTTTGTGGGGTTAAAAACCACAAAACACAACCCCAACCCCAAACCCTCCCACAGCTCAATCCCCACATCCCGCCCCCTCCTCCCTTTGGGATTTCCCTCCCCAATCCCATTCCCAGGGACTTTTTGGGATATTTTGTCTCCGGCAGTGTGGAACCCGCGCTCAAACCCGAAACCCAACCGCAATCCCAAATCCCAACCCTAAACGCCCAACCCCAAACCCCGCTGTGCCTCAATCCCCACATCCCACCTCCCTGTCCCTTTGGGAATTCCCTGTGGGACCCCATTCCCAGGGATGTTTTTGGGATGTTTTGTCCCGGCAGTGCGGAAGCCGCGCTACGTCCGCCGCGAGCGCGCCCCGGTCCCGCCCGGCCCCGCTGACAGCCGGGTCAGCAACGTGTGAGCGCGAGCCCGGAGCGTCCCCGGAAACCCCTGGGAGCCGCTGATCCCACAGGAACCCCAAAGGGTTTGTGCTGAACCCCTGGGAGCCGCTGATCCCACAGGAACCCCAAAGGGTTTGTGCTGAACCCCTGGGAGCCGCTGATCCCACAGGAACCCAAAGGGTTTGTGCTGAACCCCTGGGAGCCGCTGATCCCACAGGAACCCCAAAGGGTTTGTGCCTGATCCCCTGGGAGCCGCTGATCCCACAGGAACCCCAAGGGTCTGTGCCGAACCCCAAGGGTCTGTGCCGAACCCCAAGGGTCTGTGCCGAACCCCAAAGGGTTTGTGCTGAACCCCAAAGGGTTTGTGCCGAACCCCAAAGGGTTTGTGCCGAACCCCAAAGGGTTTGTGCCGAACCCCAAAGGGTTTGTGCCGAACCCCAAAGGGTTTGTGCCGAACCCCAAAGGGTCTGTGCCAAACCCCAAAGGGTCTGTGCCGAACCCCAAAGGGTCTGTGCCGAACCCCAAGGGTCTGTGCCGAACCCCAAAGGGTCTGTGCCGAACCCCAAAGGGTCTGTGCCGAACCCCAAAGGGTTTGTGCCGAACCCCAAAGGGTTTGTGCTGAACCTCAAGGGTCTGTGCCTGGTCTCACCCCCAGCTCACGGCGGCGCCGCCCCGGGGACGTCTGGGGGCTTTGGAGGGTCCTGGTGCTGCTCCGGGGGTTCCTGCCCGAGGATGGGGGAATTCCTGAGGGATTTGGGGGATTTTTGGTGTTTGGGGAGAATTCCTGAGGGATTTGGGGGATTTTTGGTGTTTGGGGAGAATTCCTGAGGGATTTGGGGGATTTTTGGTGTTTGGGGAGAATTCCTGAGGGATTTGGGGACTTTCCTTGGGATGTGAGCCCAAAACCGGCGCTGGGATTTGGGATGTGGATCCATCCTGGGCTGGACACTTGGCCAAGGGATCCTCTCAAGTGCCACTGCTTTAACCTGGGACAGCAATTAATTATGCTAACTAACCATGCTAATTAATTATGACAAGAATTAAGATGCAGAATCCTTTGGAAGCAAATCCCAGATCCCACTGGGAGCTCTCCTGGTGCTCAATCCAGGCCTGATCCCAAATCTTGGGATTTTTTGAGAATTTTTCCAGCTCAATCCTTGGATTAAATGTTCTCCAAGGGATAATTGGGAATTCCTGCTTTGGGGGCACTCGGGGATTTTTGGGATGAGCCACAGGGATTGGGACAACTCCTGCCAGTGGAAAAATGGGATTTTTGGTGTGGGAAATGCCTGGAATTGGAGCTCCAGAGACATTCCCCAATTCCAGGCAGCCTCAGCTTCTCCCATGGATCTCATTCCTGCCTGAGGGATTTTGGGAAGTTCAAAGAGATGGAAAAGGATTTTTTTTCCTGGCTGGGTCTCTCTCCTGCAGAATTTCCATCCAAGCCTGAGGGTCCTAAATCCATGGAAAAGTCCTAAATCAATGGAAAAGTCCTAAATCCATCCTAAATCCATGGAAAAGTCACTGTCACCCCCTGGAATTCCAACTGTTTTACCCCTGGCTGGGCTGGTTTGGGATCCATCCCAAATCCATCCCAAATCCACCCCAAATCCCTGGAATTCCTCTGTCACCCCTGAATTCCAGCTCTGCGCATTCCCAGAGAAATCCTTTGGCTCCTCAGCATTCCCTGCCAGGGATGGGATTGGGAACTTTGGTTCTCCCCTTTTCCCCCAATTTTTTAATGGGAAAATGGGAACAGAACTCTTGGCTCTGCCTCCCGCCTGGAGAATCCACATTGCCCTGGGCTTCAAACCTCCCAGGAGGAGACTTTGGGATGGGAACAAATCCATTTATCCCATGCAATAATCCCATTTTTTCTGGGAATTTTGGGGCAGCTGGATTTGCTTTTATCTCCTTAAAAAAACAATGAGATTTTGGTGGAATTTTTAGGGATAAAACCCAAATCATGGAGAGGCTCCTGTGCCAAAAAATTCCAAATTTTTCCTCTTTATTATGAGAAATAAAATTATTTTCCTCCTGGCCAAGGAATTCCAGTTGAAATTCCCATTTTTTTTGAGGATTTGGGAAATTCCAACTTGGAATTTTGATCATTTCCATTTTTTTGTGCTGCTGAGATTTTTTTCCCTTCCCAAGTTGGAAGGTTTTATCCTGGCATTCAGAATTCCTGAGGATTTTCCAAATTCCTGAGGATTTTCTGAATTCCAAAGGGGCAAAAAAAAAAAAAAAGGAGGAACTATGCAAATAATTCCAAGGAATTACACCTCTGGAGCTGGGAATTCCTGTGTGTTAATTCCTGTCCTGCTTAATTGCTGAAATTTTAATTTATTGAAGGATCAGCTCCTTTTTCTGTCTCTTCTTGTGTGGGATTTGCTTTAATTGTTGTCTAATAATGGGATTTTTGTCATTAAAAATGGGATTTGTGACATTAAAAGTGGGATTTGTGTAAAATCTAAAAATCTAATTCTGTGTGTGATTAAAATCGAGTTTTTCTCAGTGATTTATACCCAGAAAATGAAAATCCCAAGATTTTTACCTAAAGTCCTGAAATTTTTACCCAGAAAATGCTAAAATCCCCAAACTTTTACTCATTTTTGGGGTGTGGTTCAGCTTTGTCATTGCTGTGAACTCCTGGTTGAGTTTATGGGGTTTAGGTTTGGGGTTTAGGTTGGGTTTTATGGGTTTAGTTTGGGTTTGGGGTTGAGCTTTGGGTTTGGGTTTAAGTCTGGGTTTTGTGGGTTTAATTTTGGGTTTTGGGGTTTGATTTTCTGAGTTTAGGTTTGGTTGGGGTTGAGTTTTGTGGGGTTTGGAGTTTGGGTTTTGTAGGTTTGGGTTTGGGTTTGTGCTTGAGCTTGGTGGGTTTAGATTTGGATTTGGGGTTAAGGTTTGGGTTTAACTTGGGGCTTTGTGGTTGAATTTCGTGGGTTTGGTTTGGTTTTATGGGTTTAGTTTTGGGTTTGGGGTTGAGCTTTGTGGGGTTAGTTTGGGTTTGGGTTTCAGTTTTGGTTCTGTCGGTTTAATTTTGAGTTTTCTGGGTTTCTCCTTCCTTTCCACCATCAAGTTCCTCTTCCAAAGTGCTGCTTTGGGTTGAAAACAATAAAATTGTGTTTAAAACTCGGTTTTAACCCCCCGATATTTCCTGCATTTGTATCTTTGTAAACAGTGCCAAAATAAAGAGATTTAAACTTTTCTTGTTTGGCTTTTCAGCTTTTTTGGGGGTTGATTAGAAAATCAAAGAGGGAAAAAATGTGGGGAAAAATCCAATTCCAAGCCTGTGCTGCCCCTCGGGGAGAGCTGAGCAGGGAAATTCCCTTGTGGAAAATCCCAAAATTCCAGGAGCTGCAATTCCAGAGGCTCTGGAAATGGGAGAGCTTTAATTAGGAGCGAGCAATTAGCATGGGCTTAATTAAGATGTTTACATCAAGCAGGTAAAGCTGGGCTTTAATTCCCTTTTTCCCTCCCAATTCCCCACTGGGATTGGATTTGGGGTTTTGGGGTTGGGATTGGGGAAATTCCCACTGCAATTCCCAGTCCCCAGTGATGTCATTTCCACTGTTGATTTTTGGCTGATTTCTTTTGAATTTCATGGATTTCCTTTTAATTCCATGGATTTCTTTTGGATTTCCTTTGAATTTCATGGATTTCTTCGGAATTTCTTTTCAATTTCATGGGTTTCTTTTGGATGTCCTTTAATTCCACGGATTTCCTTTTAATTTCATGTATTTCTTTTTAATTTCACCGATTTCTTTTGGATTTCTTTTTCACTCTACAGATTTCCTTTTAATTTCATGGATTTCTTTTCAATTTCATGGATTTATTTTGGATGTCCTTTAATTCCACAGATTTCCTTTTAATTTCATGGATTTCCTTTTAATTTCATTGATTTCCTTTTTATCTCTTTTCAATCCCACTGATTTCCTTTCATTCCACGCATTTTTTTTAATTTTGTTTCATGGATTTCTTGTTTAATTTCATTTCCTCTCTGGAAATCGCTGGAGCTGTGGCCACTGGGGGGAGTAAAGGCCAAAGAGAGTCCAGGGAAGTTGAACTGGGAGCTCAATTTTCCAATGATTCCCAAGAACAGGTGAACCTTTCTGGAGCTGCTCATCCTGTGGGATTCCTGGAAAAAAACCAATTTGTCCATTGCTTTTGGATCAGAAAACCCCAGGATTCTGGCCCAGGTAAATTGAGGTGGAACCAGGATTTTCCAATAATTTTTGGAAAATTTATTTATTTATTATTAAATTGGAAACCTTGTGGAGCTGCTCATCCCATAGAATCCCTGGGAAAAACCAATTTGTTTATTGGCTTTGGCTCAGCAAACCCCCGGATTCTGGCCCAGGCCATGGAGCGCTTCCCGCGCTTTTCCCGGGAATCCTCTGGAGCTGCTCATCCCTGGAAAAAACCAGTTCGTTAATTGCCGCTGCCAGGCCGGGCTTTAATGAGCCGAGCCCAAGCTCTGCTATCTTATCTGGGCCTGATAAGCACCAAACGTTCCCGGGCGTTGCCAGAAATCCAATAAAAAATATTCAATTTTATGGGTCCTGATGAAAAGCTGCGCTCTGCTGGGGCTGTTTGCTTGGCCAGGACAAATCCAGCTCCAAAAAAATTCCTGGCATAAGAAAAAAGTTTGTCCAAGGCTTAGAAAAAGCTTTAAAAATATCTTTAATTTATCACAAAATTCTGAGTAAATGTTAAGAGCGGTGATAATTTTTATTTTGAGGGGATAGTTCCCTTTTTCTCTGGAATATCCTGATTATTATTATTACATTTTATTTATTATTCCACTATTATAATTATTACATTTTATTTATTATTATTCCTTATTTATTAGTAGTATTCTTCCCTTTTTCTCTGGAATATCCTGATGATGATTATTATTATTGAATTTTATTTATTATTATTCCTTATTTATCATTATTATTCTCCCCTTTTTCTCTGGAATATCCTTATTTATTCTCTATTTCCAGTTCATTATTGAGGACGGACACTTCCAATTTGGTGAATTCCATGTTCACCAAGGCAAGTATATAAAATAAAAATAACAAAACAGTAAAACTGACAAGAAAACATGGAATTTTTGCTGCTTCCCCACAATGTCCAAGGCTTTTTTCCAGCTGTTTTTCCTGCTCCAACGACCCAGAGGCAATTAAAAAGTCGGTTTTAATGAAGCTTTAATTGTGCAGGTGCTTGGCAGCTCCCAGGGTGGAAAAGGGCAGGTGCTGAGAGGAAAAAAAAAAGGGCTAAATTTGACTTTAACAAGGACAAACACCATAAAAACATCGGGATATTTGTGGTGGGGCTCAGCTGGCAGTGCCAGCAAAAAAAAAAAAAGAGTTTTTCTATTGGGATTTGGGGTGGGAATAAACAAAATAAATCAATTTCTCATCCAGGAAGGAGCGTGAGGGTAAAAAATGGGGATGGGGCAGAAATTCTTCAAGCTTTGGATGGGATATTTTGATTTTTGGGGGGATTTGCTGTGGGCTCCTCACCCTGGAAAGAAAACACCCCTTAGAAATCAAATTTTTCCATGGAATTCATCAGAGAATCCTGGAAAATCCCCACAAAAATCAACCCGCTCCATTTTCCTGCTGTGCTTTGTTCCAGCTCCTTCCTCAATTTCCTGTTCCCAGGTGGGAAAATGACACAGTTATTTCCACCTCAGTTGGTTTAAAAGTTGTTTTTTGAGGTGTCTGGGTGCAGTTTGAGGTCTAATCCCAATTTTCCCACTTTTTTTGACTTCCTCAGGGAGCTGAGGGGATTTGGGCCTTTTTTTTTTTGGCTGGGATTTTTAAAAATTTCCTTTTTGTTTGAAGGTGAATTCTCCCCGTTTGTGAGGGGAATGTGCCTGAATTTCAAACCTCAGAGAGGTAAAAATAATAAAATTAACAGTAAATTGGTGTTTTTTTCCAATTTCAATGGTCACATTTGTTAATTAGTTTCAGTTCAGCACCTCTGAGGGGATTTGGGCCCTTTTTCTTGGCCTTGAGTTTTTAAAATTTCCTTTTTGTTTTAAGGTGAATTCTCCCCATTTGTGAGGGGAATATGTCCAAATTTCAACCCTCAAAGAGGTAAAAATAGCAGTAAATTGTTGTTTTTACCAATTTCAATTATCACATTTCCTAATTAGTTTTGTTTCAGCTTTTCTGAGGGGATTTGGGCCTTTTCCTTGGCCTGGAGTTTTTAAAATTTTCTTTGTGTTTTAAAGTGATTTCTCTCAGTTTGTGAGGGGAACATGTCTGAATTTCAACCCTCAAAGAATAGGAATAACAATAAATTGGTGTTTTTACCAATTTCAGTATCACAATTGTGAATTACTTTTGTTTCAGCACCTCTGAGGGGACTGCGCTGCTTCAGCCACAGGCCAGGAAAATTATTTATATTTTTTAAAAAAGCAGAAAACAAATGGAGCTCAGAGGATTAAAGTTCCTGAAGATCCTCTCTCCCAGCTCTGTTATCCCCTCATTTTTCCAGGAAAATTGTTCCAATCCTTTCCCCTCATCCCTTCCACCCCTGGAAGCTGGGAAACGATGGGAAAAAAAGGAGAATTTCCCGCATTTCCCCCCTCAATAAAAAATCCTCTCCCATGAAATAAATAACAAACCCAACCAAGCAGAGCCTTGGAGCATTTTCCTCGCCGGGAGCCGAAGTTAAAAATTATTCAAAGTAAAAATTCCTGGCCTGTGAAGCAGAGGCTCCGACTGTACCAGGCAAAGATTTCCACCAGCGTTCCCTGGAGATAACAGAGTAGGAAGAAATCCCAAATTCCATCAGCAGCTCCTATTCCCACCTCGTTTTCCCTCCTTTTTCTCCTTTTGGGATCAGGATTTGACCTCTTCTCCTGGGTTTTGTTGGAGTTTCAAGGACAAAGAGATCTGGGCGCCACAAGTAAGTGTTGGACTTTATCCCCTCCTAAGGAAGAATTTTTTTTTTTTTTTCTGAGGGATTCTTGGATTGGGATTTTTAATAGGGCATTTAGGAGCAAAATGGGTGAAAAATCCTGGATTTTGAGGTGCTTGGGGTGAATTGTAACAGGGAAACTTCTTGAGGGACAAAATGGTTAAAAGAGGTATTTCCCTGTTTTCTGGTGATTCCTGGAAATTCCCAGCCATGGATGCAGCTGTTTGAGAGGGAATTCCCATTGGAAAATATTAGGATAAATCACTTATTTCCCAATTGTTTGGAATCCTGGGGATATGTTGTAGTTGGTGTTGTCTGGGACCACATCTTGGGTGGTTTGTAGGGAACTTGGAGTGTTGGAATATTCCTGGATTTTAGCATTCTGAGGGACCATGGAGCTGGTGGAAAATCAGGGATTTCCACTTTGGTGAGAACCTGGAACAATCCCAAATCCCTGCTCTTCCTGCAGAGCCAAAAAAAAGTGGGAATCTTTCTTAAAATGTGCCTGAAGAAGAGGGAATTTTATTGAAATCTTGGATTTTTTGGGATTTGCTGAAAGGGCTGAAAGCCTAGGGATGAAAAACATTAACAATAATTATTGTGACCTTTGGCACGATTGAATTTCCCTAAATTCATCCAAAAGTTCCTAAAATGATCCAGACGTTCCCTAAAATCCTCTAAAGGTTCCTAAAACAATCCAGGGGTCCCTAAAATCATCCGAAAGTCCCTAAAATCCTCCAAAAATCTGTAAAATAATTTTTAAAATCCTTAAAATAATCCAAAAACCCTAAAATCCTCCAAAAATCACTAAAATCCTCCAGAGATCCTTAAAATAATTTTTAAAAATCCCTAAAATCACCCAGATGTTCCCTAAAATCATCCAAAAAAATCCCTCAAATCCTCCTCAAATCATCCAGAGGCTCCCTTAAATCCTCCAAAAATCCTTAAAATCCTAAAAAAATCCCTCAAAAAATCCAGAGGTTCCCTAAAATCCTTCCAAAAATCCCTCAAATCCCCCCCCAGACCCCTGAATTCACAGCCGGGGTGCAGCCCCAAGGCTGCCCCGGTTATTCCCCACGCAGGCCGGGTTTCTTTGGGCTCTGCAGGATAAATGAGGACAAAACCCTGCAGGGTTCAAGGCCATTTGGGCTTTTTCCCCTCAGTCCAAGCCCAAAGCGCCGCCGGAGCCGCTCCCGAAGCTCCGGAGCTCCTGAGGGAGCCGGAAAAGGCCGCGGGCTCCGGATCCGGGAGCGGCGCCGGGCCCGGTTTCCATGGGATCCCTGAGGGGAAGGGGAAGCCCGCGCTTTTATCGCTTTTCTGCTCTGTTTCGGGAGGAAAAGGCCGAAAAAATCCCCTTTTTCTCTGGTTTTCTGATCTCTTTCAGAGGAAAAAAAAAAAAGTCCGGATTTGTCTCTATTTTTCTGCTCTGTTTCAGCGGGAAAAATACGGATTTTTCTCGGTTTTCTGCTCTGTTTTAGGCGGGAAAGGGCGAAAAAATCGGCATTTTTCTCCGGTTTTCTTATCTCTTTCAGAGGAAAAAAGAGGGAAAATCCGGATTTCTCTCTATTTTTCTGCTCTCTCTCAGGGGAAAAATCCAGATTTTTCTCTGGTTTTCCACTCTGTTTCAGGGGGAAAAAAATCCGAACTTTTCTCTATTTTTCTGCTCTGTTTCAGGGGGAGAAGAGCAAAAAAATCCGGATTTTTCTCTGATTTTCTGCTCTGTTTCATGGGGAGAAGAGAAAAAAAATCCGTATTTTTCTCTATTTTTCTGCTCTCTTTCAGAGGAAAAAAAAATCCAGATTTTTCTCTATTTTTCTCCCTGTTTCCACCCCACATTCCTGACGTTCCTTTGGGAGCGTGATCCTATAAAAACCCCGCTCCCACCTCCAGCACTTCCATGGAGCTGCTGAAAATCCAGAATTTTGCCATCATTTATTAATTCCAGTACCTGAAAATTGGAGTTATTTAATGCTCTGAACACATCCTGGGGGTTTTTTTGGGATAAAACAAAGATGTGCCCTCATTATTCCCAAAATTCTCCTTTCCCAGGGATATCTGGGATATGAAACACAAAGGGTTGGGGTTTTTTGTTGGCTTTTTTTTTTCCTTTTGTTTGAACTCCGTGACTCAAACTTGGGGCAAATCCAAGGCAAATAAAAGGTGCAGGCACAGAGTTAACTCCTGAATTTCTGGAATTTCGGGATGGGGAAGGAGCCAAAAATCCCTCCCAGTTTTTGGGATCCGGCCTTTTCCTGTTTTTTGGGGTTGGATCCCTGTCCAGGCTGATGGGAGCTGAAAATTCCCAATTTTTTATTTTAAATCCTGCTGGGGTTAGGCAGCACCTGCTTCCCGAGCTTTTCTGGGAATGCTTTTTTTGGGATGGAGCCGGAGGGTGGGGGGTTTTGGGATCCATCCCAAAGCCTTGTGCCAGGTCAGGAGCTGTGGGATGGAAATTCCTGGAAATTCCTGAGAATTTCTGGCAATTCCTGGTAATTTCTGCAGTGGAATAGAGATTTAAAGAATGGAAAAGAAGATTTGGGAATGGTTTTGGGGCCTGGGGTGAGAATTCCTGATCATTCCTGGGAATTCCTGAGGATTTCTGGAAATTCCTGGAAATTTCTGATTATTCCTGATCATTCCTGGAAATTCCTGATCATTCCTGCTGTGGGATGGAGTTGGAAAGGATGGAAGAGGAAATTTGGGAATGGTTTTGGGCCCTGGGAAGGGGCAGCTCAACCCAGATCCAGGCTGGATCTTTGGGAAAATCTTTGGGAATATTTGGGAGGGGGGAGATGCCGATTTCAAGGCTGAGATCTCGAAATTCGGGAATTTTTCCAATCCCCCAGCTCCATTTTCACTGAATTTCACTTCCTCTGCTCTGTTTTCTGCTTATCCCAAAGATGAATTCCCAAAATCCCAAATCCCAACAGGAAAAATTCCCAAACCCCACCCTAATTCCATGATTTGAAATTTAATAATGAATTTTATCTGCCTTAAAACTCCCAGGGCAGAGAAATTCCATTTTCTTTTCACTTTTTCTTCCTTTTCCTGGGATTTTTGAACTCACCTTTGGGAAGCAGCAGAAGCAATCATCGGCTCCCCTAATTAACATCGGGTTTTGCATAATTAAATATTAATTAGGGCAGCACGTGGCAAAAAGAAAGGGTGGCAGGTGCCAGGGATGAGCATTTGGGCAGGGAAAATGTGGATTTGAATAATTTTGCCTGGAATTCCATCTTTCTGCTGGGATTTAAAGCTTCCCTGATTTCCTTTGCAAGTGAAACGAGCGCAGGGAAATTTATTTGGGATATTGAAATGATCCCAGGAAATTAATGGGATAAATCCGTGAGGGGTTTTAAGGATAAAAGAGTGAAGAAATTGGGGAAATCCCTCTGGAATTCTGGGCAGTTTCACCCTCCTGTTCTGTGTTCTTCCTTCAGAATTCCTTTAAATTCCCAGATATTTATTTGGGATATTCAGACAATCCAGGGAAAATAACGGGATAAATCCTTGAGGTGTTTGAGGATAAAAGAGATTTTTGAAAGAGAGGGGAATGAGAAACGCTCTGGAATTCTGGTGGGTGTCACAGCAGTGCCACAGTGATATCACAGCGATGTCACAGCGATGTCACAATGACGTCATATCGATGTCATAGTGATGTCATATCGATGGCACAATGACGTCATATCGGTGTCACAATGACGTCATATCGATGTCACAGTGACGTCATATCGGTGTCACAGCCTGGGGGCCCTGGGGACCTGCTGGCCAAAGTCACCCTGGTGTCCCATCCGTGTCCCGTCCGTGTCCCGTCCGAGTCCCATCCGTGTCCCATCCGTGTCCCGTCCGAGTCCCATCTGTGTCCCGTCCGAGTCCCATCCGTGTCCCATCCGTGTCCCGTCCGTGTCCCGTCCGTGTCCCGTCCGTGTCCCGTCCGTGTCCCACCCGTGTCCCACCCGTGTCCCACCGTGTCCGTCCGTGTCCCGTCCGTGTCCCACCCGTGTCCCATCAGTGTCCCGTCCGTGTCCCGTCTGTGTCCCATCCGTGTCCCACCGTGTCCCCCCCGTGTCCCCCCCGTGTCCCCCCCGTGTCCCCCCCGTGTCCCACCGTGTCCCATCCGTGTCCCATCCGTGTCCCATCCGTGTCCCATCCGTGTCCCACCGTGTCCCATCCGTGTCCCATCCGTGTCCCATCCGTGTCCCACCGTGTCCCACCGTGTCCCATCAGTGTCCCATCCGTGTCCCATCCGTGTCCCCCCCGTGTCCCACCGTGTCCCACCGTGTCCCATCCGTGTCCCGTCCGTGTCCCATCCGTGTCCCATCCGTGTCCCCCCCGTGTCCCACCGTGTCCCACCGTGTCCCGTCCGTGTCCCGTCCGTGTCCCATCTGTGTCCCATCCGTGTCCCACCGTGTCCCACCGTGTCCCGTCCGTGTCCCATCTGTGTCCCATCCGTGTCCCATCCGTGTCCCACCGTGTCCCACCGTGTCCCATCCGTGTCCCATTAGTGTCCCCCCCGTGTCCCCCCCGTGTCCCATCCGTGTCCCATCCGTGTCCCCCCCGTGTCCCACCGTGTCCCGTCCGTGTCCCGTCCGTGTCCCATCCGTGTCCCGTCCGTGTCCCGTCTGTGTCACATCAGTGTCCCATCCGTGTCCCGTCCGTGTCCCATCCGTGTCCCCCCCGTGTCCCATCCGTGTCCCCGCGCTGTCCCCGCGCTGTCCCGCCCCGATCCCCCGGGTTCAAGGAGCGCCAGCGGCACCGGGAGGGGACAGCGCGGCCAGGGGCGGGGACAGCGCGGCCCGCAGGCCCCTTCATTCACCGATCTCTGCGGGGACGTGCTGCCCGCCGACCCCAAACCCCAAAAAGTGATTCTGGGGACGTTTTCCGGGGCCGTGACCTCCCTTCTGTTGTTTTTGGGCGGGTTTTTTTAGCAGCTGAGTCACCAAAATGTCACCAGATTGTCACCTGATCCTTCCTCCTGCAACGGGCCCCGCCTGGAACTGGGGCTGTGCCACCCCAAAACCAGGAGGTTTCGGGGAAAATTGGGGTTTCGGCCTCTCCCACCCCAAATCTGAAAGGATTCAGGGATAAATTTGGGGTCTGAGCTTTTCCACCCCAATTCTGAGATAATTCAGGGAAAAATTGCGGTTTGAGCCTTTCCCATCCCAAATTCAGGAGAATTCATGGATAAATTTGGGGTCTGAGCTTTTCCATTCCTAGTCTGAAATAATTCAGTGATAAATTGGGGTTTGAGCCTTTCCCACCCAAATTCAGGAGGATTCAGGAATAAATCAGGATCAAAATCCCAAAAAAGCCCCAACCCAGAGCTCAGAGCTGCAGCTGGAATTGGCTGCCCTGAGGAAATCTGGGAATTTGCATCAATTCTGATTTTAATGGGGTGAGACGTGGCCCAGGCCCCTCTTTTCCCTGCAATCCCAAATCCCATCCCTTAGGATTTGCATGGATCATTCCCGTATTTGTTTCCAGGCAGGTGGCTCTGAGCCCCTTTAATCCCATATTTAAATAGGGATGGAAATTCAGGGGAAGGACCTTAATCCCACAGGAAAATTCCCTGTTCCAGCAGATTTATGGGATCTGTGGAACTGGGGAGGGATTGATAAGGAAGGAGAATTCATCCCAGATTTTTGGGGTTGTTAAAGGGAAATTCAGATCAAAATCTCTGGAAAAACTTTTGGGAATTTTTTGCTCCTGCCCCAAAAATATCCCTGAGAATTCCCAGTTTAAACCCTCCTGGATTGGGATTAAAAGGATGATTTTAGGATTAAAAGGATGATTTTAGGATTAACACCATCCCATAGCTTTAGGATTAAAATGATGGATTTATGATTAAAATGATGATTTTATATTTATAATTTTAGGGTTAAAAACAATGACTTTATGACTAAAATCGCACTTGTGTGACTGAACCCATAGCTGTCCCTGAGCCCTAATCCAATTCTCCCTTTTTTCGGGATTTCTCCCCGTTCTGCACCTGCCCTGCACCTGCTGTAACCCAGCCCCACCCCTTCATTGCTGGGGCTTTGGGGCCGTTCCTGAGGAGTTCCCGACCCCAGGCCCGGCCTGACCCCGCACCGAGCCCCCGGCCCCTTTATCTTCCTTCACTGACTCCGCTGCCATCGCTGGGGAAAGTCGAGTTTTTAACCATTTCCAGCCTCTTTTGGGGTCTTCCACAGGGTTTGGGGTCGGATTTTTGGCAGTTTTGCTGTGGGGCTGTTGGATTTTTACCCTTGGCAGAGGAAGGGAAGGTGCTCAGTGTGTATTCTATGTACCTTTTATTGATTTAATCCAGAACCACCCACACTGAGCTGCAGAATCTGAGGTTTTAACCATTTCCTCCCTCTTTTGGCATTTTCCACAGGATTTGGGTTGGATTTGGGATGATTTCACTGTGAGGTCGTGGATTTTTTACTCTTGGGAGAGGAAGGGAAGGTGCTCAGTGTGAATTTTACGTTCCTTTTATTGTCTTAATTCAGAACCACCCACATTGGGCAGCAAGAAATTGAATTTTTAACCATTTCCTCTCTGATTCAGGGTTTTCCAGAGGCTTTGGGGTTGGACATTTGGGAATTTGGCTGTGGGGTCATGGATTTTTCACCCTTGGCAGGAGGAAAGGAAGGTGCTCGTTCCTTTTATTGTCTTAATTCAGAACCACCCACACTGGGCTGCAAGAAATTGAATTTTTAACTATTTCCTCCCCAATTTGGGGTTTCCCAGGGGATATTTGGGATTTTGGCTGTGGGGCCATGGATTTTTAGGCATGCTGGGTGTGGGAGTGCATGGTGTGGATTTTGTGTTCCTTTTATTGATCTAATCCAGAACCTGTCCAATTGGGCTGCACAAAAATTGAGTTTTTAACCATTTCCTCCCTCATTTGGGGTTTTCCAGAGGACATTTGGGATTTTGGCGGTGGGGTTGTGGATTTTTTACCCTTTGGGGGAGGAAAGTGCTCAGTATGAGTTTTATGTTCCTTTTATTGATTTAATCCAGAACCTCTCACACTGATCTGCAGGAAGTTGAATTTTTGACAATTTCCTCCCCAAGTTGGGGTTTCCCAGGGGACATTTGGGATTTTGGCTGTCGAGCCGTGGATTTTTTACCTTTGAAGAAGGAGGGGAAGGTGCTTGGTGTGAATTTTATGTTCCTGTCATTGATTTGATCCAGAACCTGTCCAATCGGGCTGCAGGAAATTGAATTTTTAACCATTTCCTGCCCGCTCCGGGGTTTCCCGGGGGACATTCGGGGTTTCGGCCGTGCTGGGGTCGGGTGGGGGCAGGAGGGGCCGGAGCTGTCGGGGCACGCCGGGGGCAGGGCAGGTGCCGGGAGCCCTCCCTGTGCAGGTGACTCAGAGCCGGCACACCTGGCACACCTGAGCGAGCGCCCGCTGCGCTTCCTGCTCCGCGGGCACCGCGCCCGGCCGGCCCCGCACGCAGGGCTGGGGCACTGGGATGGAGCCTGCCCGGGAGGGGCTCCCAGGAACCGGGGCTGGGGTCAGACATGCAGAGAAATCCTTCCCTGGGAGGGGGTTCCCAGTGAAACCATGACTGCCCCATCCCTGGATATCTGGGGTCAGACATGCAGAGAAATCCTTCCCTGGGAGGGGGTTCCCAGTGAAACCATGGCTGCCCCATCCCTGGATATCTGGGGTCAGACATGCAGAGAAATCCTTCCCTGGGAGGGGGTTCCCGGAGGAACCGGGGCTGTCCCTGCCCTGGATATCTGGGGTCAGAAATTTGTGATAAATCCTTCCCTGGGAGGGGGTTCCCGGAGGAACTGTGGCTGCCCCATCCCTGGATATCTGGGGTCAGACATGCAGAGAAATCCTTCCCTGGGAGGGGGTTCCCGGAGGAACCGGGGCTGGGGTCAGACATGCAGAGAAATCCTTCCCTGGGAGGGGGTTCCCAGTGAAACCATGGCTGTCCCTGCCCTGGATATCTGGAGTCAGAAATTTGGGATAAATCCTTCCCTGGGAGGGGATTCACGGAGGAACCGGGGCTGCCCTGTCCCTGGATATCTGGGGTCAGAAATTTGGGATAAATCCTTCCCTGGGAGGGATTCCCGGAGGAACCGGGGCTGTCCCTGCCCTGGATATCTGGGATCAGACATTCAGATAAATCCTTCCCTGGGAGGGGGTTCCCAGTGAAACCATGACTGCCCCATCCCTGGATATCTGGGGTCAGACATGCAGAGAAATCCTTCCCTGGGAGGGGATTCCCAGTGAAACCATGGCTGCCCCTGCCCTGGATAACTGGGATCAGAAATTCAGGATAAATTTTTCCCTGGGATGGGATTCCCAAAGAAGCCATGGCTGCCCCATCCCTGGATAACTGGGATCAGAAATTCAGGATAAATTTTTCCCTGGGATCAGAAATTGGGGACAAATCCTTCCCTGGGATGGGATTCCCAGAGAATCCACGGCTGCGCCAGCCCTGGATATCTGGGATCAGAAATTCGGGACAAATCTTTCCTTGGGACACTGAGAAATCCCTGGGGTGGATTTCCCACAGAAACCATGAGAGGCCCTGAGATTTAATTTGGATTTTTGCTCCACTCAGCTGCTCCAGGAGGAAACAAAGGCAGGGAAAGGATGGCCTGGAAAATCCAGGATGGTCTGAAAACAAATCTGGGATTGAATTGAGTTTTTTGCTCCACTTAACTGCTCCAGGAGGAAACAAAGGCGGGGAAAGGATGGGCTGAAAACCAATCTGGGATTAAATTTGGATTTTTGCTCCCCTCAGCTGCTCCAGGACAAACAAAAGCAGGGAAAGGATGGCCCAAAACCCCCGGGATGGGCTGAAAACCAATCTGGAAAACCAATCCCTAAGCTCAGCCTGGCTCCTGGCAGCCCCAAGCTTTAGATGTGAAATCTTCGTGCTCTGCAGATGAAAGCCTTTGTTCCTTTTATTTTTTTTTTTTTTTAATTCTTTTTTCCTCTTTCTTTTCAGTCCCCTTTGTCCTGCCGGGATCAGCGATCAGGCAGGGAGGAGTGGCAGGAGGAAAGGGCAGGAACGGCTGGAATTCCTGGGAAGGAGGGGATGTGGAGCTTTCAGCCATTCTCTGCTCGGCCCGGGGTGCCAAGGACAGTTTTAAACCCATTTTTCAAAATTCTGTGCTGAATCCAAGGGTTTAAACCGGATTCTCAAAATTCTGTGTTGTTATTCCAAGGGTTTTTAAACTGGGTCCTCAAAATTTTGTGCTGAGCCCAAGGGTTTAACTTGAATTCTCAAAATTCTGAGCCCAAGGTCCCCAGGAAGGTTTTTAAACTGGGTTCTCAAAATTCTGTGCTGAATCCAAGGATTCAGAGAGTTTTTTAAGCTTGGTTCTGAAAATTCTGAGCCCAAGGTCCCCAGGAAGGTTTTTAAACTGGATTCTCAAAATTCTGTGTTGTTGATCTCAAGGATTTTTAAGCTGGGTTCTCAAAATTCTGAGCCCAAGAATTCAAGGAAGAGATTTTAAACTGGATTCTCAAAATTCTGAGTCTGAGGTCTCAAGGAATGGTTTTTAAACTGAGTCTGAGGTCTTATGGGCAGTTTTGATTCTCCAAGTCCTGTGCTGAGCCCAAGGTGATTTAAAAGCTCAGTGAAAGGCCCTAAACAATCATCATTTGACTGATCTGGGTTTCATTCAGGACCAGGAATTAAGCTCAGCTGAAGGGCTCTGATTTCCCAGTGTTTGCTTTGGTTGGAGCAGGGAACGAATCCCCCGGGGCTGATTAATGGGATCCTGGTCCCTCCTGGGAACCCTCGATGCTGCCCGAGGTTTGGGATCCGTCTCCCCTTTCACTTGTGCCCTGTGCAGACACAGCTGAGGGCCTGCAGTGAGACCAGGGCTGAAACTGAAAAATATAAGGAATATTTAGGGTTGTTTCAAAGACTTTGAGTTTTTTCCCCAAGCTTTTGAGGGGTTTTTTTTCCCAATGATTTTAAGGTTTTTCCAAAGGTTTTGAGGTTTCTTTAAAAGATTTTAAGGTTTGTTTTTTAAATGATGTTAAGGTTCTTTCAAAGCTTTTGTGGTTTTTTCCCAGTGTCCTCCAGGGTTGATGGGGTAGGGAATATTTAGGATTATCTTCTAATGGGAATGTTTTCTGGGAATGTTTTCTGAGATTGATGGGGTAGAGAATATTTAGGGTTTTCCTCCAATGGAAATGTTCTGTGGGAATGTTCTGTGGGAATGTTCTGTGGGGTTGATGGGGTAGAGAATATTTGGGATTATTCTCCAATGGGAACGTTCTGTGGGAATGTTCTCCAGGATTGATGGGGTAGGGAATCTTTGGGATTATCCTCCAATGGGAATGTTCTGTGGGGATGTTATCTGGGATTTATCAAGTAGGGAATATTTAGGATTATCCTCCAATGGGAATGTTCTGTGGGGATGTTTTCTGGGATTTATCAAGTAGGGAATATTTAGGATTATCACCAAATGGAAATGCCCTCTGGGAACGTTCTGTGGCGATGTCCTGCCCATGGCAGGCCCCAGCCCAAACCCGACCCCACAGATTCCAGGCCCCATTCCCAGTCCCACACACCCAGCCCGTTCCAGGCTGGCTGGGAAGCGGAGCTGGGGAAGGAGCAGCTCAGGAGCTCAGCTGGGGCTGCTCAAACCCCTCCGACCCACCCCGAGCTTCCCAAGGGATCCGGGGAGCAGAGCTTGGCTCCCGTGGGGATTTGGGGCCAATTAGGGGATAATTGGAGTCAGGAGTGCAGCTTCCCTGGGAAATCCGAGCCTGCTGCCTTCATAACAAGGAGAAAACATTTGGTGTTTTTGTTTGATTTTCAGGGCACCGAGGGGAATTCTCCGACACCGTCCTTGAAGGGGGATGATTCCCCATTTTTAAAGGATATTTAGAAGGCCACACTTCTCATTTTTAACAATTATTTTCTTTTAAATGCTTTTGTTTAAAATGTTTTTCTTTTAAATGCTCCTATTTTTAATGTTTTTATTTTAAATGTGGAGAGCTCAGAGCCCTTCAGGGCCTAAAGGAGCTCCAGGAGAGGGATTTGGGATAAGGGGTGGAGGGACAGGACACGGGGAATGAGTTTGGGTTGGGTAAGGTCAGGTTTAGGTGGGAAATTGGGAGGAAATCGTTCCTTGTGAGGGTGGATTTGGCAAAGTTTAAGGGGTGCAGGAGGAGGGGGAGAGCTCAGAGCCCTTCCAGGGCCTAAAGGGGCTCCAGGAGAGGGATTTGGGACAAGGAATAAGACAATGGGAATGGTTTGGTGTGGAATGAGGGCAGGTTTAGGTGGGAAATTGGGAGGAAATTGAGGGCAGTGAGGCCTCAGCCTGAGGCACCATGGCTGCCCTGTCCCTGAAAGGGTCCAAGGCTGGCTTGGAGCACTCCAGGATCATGGAAGGGGTGACCCTGGATCTCCAGCGTCCCTTCTGGGGAATGGCTTGTGCAGAATGAGGGCAGAACTAAAGGGACATTGGGAGGAAGTTGTTCCTGTGAGGGCAGCGAGGCCTGGACCTGAGGATCTGGAAGTGTCCGAGTCCAGTTTGTGGGGTGGTGGAAGGTCCCTGCCCGCAGCCCGGGGTGACCCGGGATCTCCAACGTCCCTTGCAGCACACACACCCCCCCCCGAGCCCCAGGAATAACCCAGCCTTTGTTAGGCCGGGCCCAGCCCCAGCGGCTCCGAGGCGGCTCCAGGGCCGCTCCCCAAGGCCAGGACACACCTGTTGGCCACGGGGCCGCGGGATTGGCTGGGCCGGGCGTGCACCTGCGCAGGGAGGGGTGAGGGCTCCATGTAAGACGAGCCTTGGCCTCGCTCCCCAACCATCCTCCTCAATTCCAGCTCCAACACGCAGCTCCTCCGAGCCGCCGCGCTCGGCCCGGCCCTTCCCGGCCTGCTTTTTTGTCCCTTTTCAGCTGGGTTTTGTTTTTTTAAGCTCGGTTTCAGCAGCCTAACGAGGTGTAGAGGTGTTGTTTTTCCAGGTCTGGCTGTGGTTTTGCCACCGTTCGCTCCGGCACCAATTTCCCCGTGAAACCCAAGGTCGCCTTTTCCGGGACGCGGAAGAGGAAAACTCTCCTGGCTCCTCATCCTCCCAAAATTCCTTCCCCACCTGGAGGCTGACCTGGCTTTGGGAGAAGCTCCCAGCACTGAAGTTTTTCCCTGGATTTTGTGCTGGTCCTGGTAAGATCCAAAATATCCAGGTAGAGCAGGGAGGGAAAAAAATGGGATTTACTGAGTGCGAGAACGACTTCTTGGAGGGCTTTTCCTACTTTTCCATGGATCTTCCCTCTCCCCAGCTCACTTTCTCTGGGATTCCGCCCTCTTTTCTCTTCCTCCTTCTCCCCCCAGGTGGATTCGCGAGGGTTTTTGTTGGACAGATCAGGTTTTGTGTGCGCTGGGGGAGGGGAGGGCAGCGCATGAATCCAAACGTTCATTTTACAACCAGTCCAACCAGTCAGGGCAGCTCCGAGCAGAGCCAGGGCTGCCAGAAGGAGGGAGATGAGGGGGGAAGGCTGCTCGCAGCCAGGTGTCACGGAAAGGTGGGGAGAAGAGGGGATCTTTGGGAAATCCCATCAAAATCCCAAAAAAAACCCAATAAAATCCATAGGAACAAGCCTGGAATTGAAGGGGGTTCTTCCAATACTCCTGGATTGTGGAATATTTGGATTTAAGGGAGGATTTCCCAGTTTTCGACCAAAAGTGAGGATTCCAAATCTGTGTTTGCTGCTGGCTCTGGGGGAAGAAAAAAGAATATTGGGAAAATCTGATCAAAATCCCAATAAAATCCATAGGAAACCAGCATGGAATTGGAAAGGGTTCTTCCAGTATTCCTGGATTGTGAAATATTTGGATTTAAGAGAGGATTTCCCAGTTTCGGGAGTAAAAGTCAGGATTCGAGTTCACTGCTGGCTTTGAAAAAAAAGAAATATTGGGAAAATCAGATGAAATTCCATTAAAATCCCAATAAAAGCCATAGGAACGAGCATGGAATTGAAGGGGGTTCTTCCAGTATTCCTGGATTTTGGACTATTTGGATTTAAGGGAGGATTTCCCAGTTTTCGACTAAGAGTGAGGATTCCAAATCCGGGTTTGCTGCTGGCTCTGACAGAAAAAAAATGAATATTGGGGAAATCTAAATGAATTCCATTAAAATCCCAATAAAATTGATATAAAATGAGCATGGAATGGAAAAGGGTTCTTCCAATATTCCTGGATTTCGGAATATTTAGATTTAAGGGAGGATCTTCCAGTTTTCGACCAAAAGCGAGGATTCGAAACCAAAGCTTAGTGCTGGGTCTGGGGGGAAAAAAGCAATATTTGGAAAATCTGGTTAAAATCCCAATAATATCTATATTAAATGAGCATAAATTGAAGGGGGTTCTTCCAATATTTTTGGATTTTGGAATATTTGGATTTAAGGGAGGATTTCCCAGTTTTCAACCAAAAGTGAGGATTCCAAATCCTGGTTTGCTGCTGGCTCTGAAAAAAAAAAAGGAATATTTGGAAAATCTGATTAAAATCCCAATAAAATCCATAGGAAACCAGCATGGAATTGAAAAGGGCTCTTCCAATATTCCTGGATTGTGGAATATTTGGATTTAAGAGAGGATTTCCCACTTTCGGGAGTAAAAGTCAGGAATTCGAGTTTGCTGCTGCCTCTGAAAAAAAAAGAATATTGGGAAAATCGGATAAAATTCAATTAAAATCCCAATAAATTTGATATAAAATGAGCGGGAAGTCGAAGGGGGTTCTTCCAACATTTGGAATATTTTGGAATATTTGGATTTAAGGGAGGATTTCTGAGTTTTTGATGAACGTGAGGATTCCAGCCCGAGTCTGCTGCTGGCTCTGAGCAATCATTGCCACGTTCTAATGACTGCTTTAATTAACCTGCATTGTAACGAGTTCTCCTCACCCTCCACAACGCCCCATCCTCAAATGTTCCTTTTTCCTCCTCCCCGACCCAAATCCCTCGGATCAGAGCAGGGAGGGATGGATTGGGAATTTTCCCAGCAGCAGAAGAAAATTTGGGAATTTTGTTTGGATCGAGCGGACGCAGGAGAAAATCCCGGCCCCGCTCCCAGCAGGAGCTGCAGGAGCCATTTTGGGGTGGTTTTGGTGATTCTTTCTCACCTCGGGCTCGTCTTGGGCTCTTTTTGGTGCCTGGAAAAACCCAAATATTCAAATTCTGGCTTTATTCCGGTGCCGGATCCAACCAGGATTGGCTTTTCCTGCTTTCTCCTGAATTCTGGGGAGCTGGGCTCTGAAGGGAGAAAGGAGAAGTTGAATAAAGTGGTTTTATTTCATTTTTGGAGGGTGAGGTCAGGCCCTGGGCTCTTCCTCTAAATCCCATTTTTTTGGGGTAGAATTCCATTTCAAAATCCCAATTTTTGGATTTCAAAATCCCAGGGTTTTTTTTTTGTTACAATTCCACTTCAAAGTCCCATTTTTTGGGCTAGAATTCCATTTCAAAATCACAATTGTTTTTTTTAATTTAAAAATCCCATTTTTTGGGCTACAATTCCATTTAAAGCTTCCATTTCTTTGGGTTCAAATTCCATTTCAAAATCCCATTTTTGGCTTAGAATTCCATTGGAAATGTGGGTGAAAATCTGGGAGAGGGGTTTTGTTATCCAGGAGGATTCTTGGGAATTCTGCCGGATTTGGGGCTGGGGATTTGTGGGATTTTCGTTGCTTTTGTTGAGTTTTTTGTCAATTTTTTTGTTTTAATTTCAGGGGTTTTGGTGTTTTTTGGTTGCTGTTGAATTTTTAGGAATTTTTTGGTGCTTTTTTAGTTTTTGGTGGGGTTTGCTCCAAGTTCAGATTTAAGCTTGGCTTTACTCCATACAGGACAAGGCCTCAGTGGAACACTGGGATGCACTTCTGGCAAACTGGGCTTAAGCTGGGATTAAATTGGTTTTGAACTGGGTTTAAACTGGTTTTGGTGGGGTTTAACTGGGTTTTAACTGGTTTTAACTGGTTTTTAACCAGTTTTGGTTCTGGATGATTTTTAACTGGCTTCAAACTGGTTTGAACTGGGTTTTGCTTGGTTTTGAACTGGGCTCTTACTGTGTTTTAACAGGTTTTACTGGGATTTTACTGGTTTGGAACTGGTTTTAACTGGGTTTTTACTGTTTTTAACTGGTTTTGGTAGGTCTGAACTGGTTTTCAACTGGTTTTAACTGTTTTTAACTAGTTTTTACTGGTTTGGATTGTTTTTGATACTCTCTTCTGGGCTGTCCTGGTGTAAAATTCCCCTTTTTCCCTGGGATCAGATTTTTCCCATTCCTGTTTGACCTCCCAATTAAAACATCCATTCCCCCCCAAAAAAATCACTTTTTTTTTTAATTGTTCCTTTGAAAATCCAAATTTCCAAACCTCAACCCAACAAATCCATTTGGGAATGGGAAAATTGGATTTCCTTGGAATGGGGGATGTGGGAGGAGGATTTGAAATTGGATTTTGTTGGAAATAAACACAAGTGGGAGTTGATTTTTCATGCCAACCCCTGAGCTCCAGATCCCATCAAAACTTGGATTTCCAGGATATTTTAAAGGATATTTTTGATCCAAGGCCTTGCAGGAACTCCAGGAATTTTTCGGAATTCATGGAATAACTCTGAGTCCTGTTCTGGGAGGCAGAATTTTGGATTTTCCTGAAATTTTTCCTGAGTTATTAAGAATTGGATCATTTTGCTCTAATTGCAATTAAATATTGGGGTATTTTTGGGAATTGTTTTCATTAACGATTATTATTATTATTATTATTATTATTATTATTATTATTATTATTATTATTATTATTATTATTATTATTACTTTTTTTTTGGGAATTGTATTACTATTAAAACTACTACTATTATTCAGTATCATAATTATAATTATAATCATTATTATATTATCATTATTATTTTCATTGTCAGTTATTCATTACTATCACTATTAAATTTATTCTTATTTTATTTTTTATCACATTATTTCTATTCCATTATTTTTTATTCCATTATTTTTTATTCTTTTAATCCATAATCCATAGATGACTGAGGTGGGTTTTATTATTAAACCATGTCTAACAAAGCCAGGTTTTAATCTTTACAAAGCCTCCACTTAATTTATAGGCAGGGCTGGCTATGAACACAGAATTTTGGGGTGATTTTCTCAGATTTCTCACTGAAAAATCCCCAAAAAAGCCAAAACCTGAACAGAAAACCATCCCCAGGTGATTTTTTTTCCTAAATAATTTTGGTTTTTGCTCCAAAAAATTCGGATTTTGGAGTCCTGAGCCTGAGATATCCTCACCATCTTACTGGGCAGCATTGGATGATCTCAGCCTTTCTAATACTGCCTGGTAATGATGATGATGGTGTTTCCTGCACTCCGAGGGAATCCAGCAGAAATCTGGCACTGGAGCTTAGTCCCAGCTTAAAGTTCCAGTTTAGGGCCCCAAACCCCTCCCCAGATCAAAGCCAAGCTCTGAGTTCCGGGTTTGGTGTGGGCTGGAAAATCTCAATTCTGGCTGGGGGAAATCCCCGGGGTGAGCCTGGCTCAGGGAAAATCCCTGGACCAGGGGCTGCAAAAATGGCAAAATATTCCCCAAACTGTGGGGATGCCCAGGTGGGGAAAGGAACAGGGCAGGGTGGGAATTCTGTCCCAGAAACGTTCCCCAGGAGCTGCCGGGAGCTGGGACTGCAGTGGAACCTTGGCAGCGCCTGCTGCTGCTGAGCCAGGCTTAACCCCTGTTCCTCTTTCCTGTGTTACATCAGGCTTAACTTGGTGCGTTTATTTTGGATCTGTACTAAAGCAGCCTCAATTTCATCTTCCTCTTTCAGAGCTGTATTAAATTTAATCTCATCTCTCTCTTTTAGATTTTCATTAAGTGAAGTTTAACCTCCTTTTTCTCATTTAGATCTGTCTTAACCCCGTGTTCTCATTTCAGATCTGTACTAAACTAGACTTAACCTCATATTTTTCTTTCAGAACTGTATTAAACCAGGCTTAACCTCCTCTTTCTCTTTTAGACCTATACTAAAATTATCTGACCAGTACTAAGTCAGATTTCACCTCATTTTCTCTTTTACCTCTGTTTTAAATCAGGCTTGACCTCCTGTTTCTCCTTTAAATCTGTATTAAATCAGATTTTAACCTCACATTTCTCTTTTTGTCCTGCCTTAAACCAGCCTTATCCCCCTGTTTCCACTTTAAACCTGAATTAAATCCCTTTTTAAGCTCCTTTTCCCCCCAAACCCCCCACAGTTTCCACCTCTCCTTCCCCACCTCCCCTCTCCTCGCACCCACGGCCGATTCCCGAGGAAGTGAAGCCATTCCTTGGTTTTTCCTGGAATTCTGAGCCCCGAAGAACCCGGAATTGCTGCTGGACGCGCTGGTCCTCTGTGGGCATCTTACTAGACAGTGCTGGATTTTCTGCCTCTACTCTAACACTGTCTGGTAACGATGTTTAAAGGGAGATCCAAACCACTCCAGGCCCAAAATTCCAGCCAGGACCTTTTCCACAGGGTAAGGATGGATTTGGGGAGAATGGGGAGGGCTGAGCCAGGGAAAATGGGAATTTAAATCAAAATATTCACAGAAAAATGATGGAGGTGCTGCTATCCCAAATCCGGGGTTTATCGTCAAAAGTATTCAAAATTAAAATTATAATTCCAATAAATTTTAAATTCTATTCAAAATGAAAATTATAATTCCAATAATTCCAGTAAAATGATTGCTGCGCGGAGAGCTCGGGAGGAGCTGCCCTAAATCCAGGTTTGTCCTTGTCGGTTGAAATTCCCAGGAAAAGCGGGAGAGGAGGAAGCAGGGGGTGATTAATTAAGGCTGGTGTTAATGAGTAACTGCTGGGGAGGCCTGGAGGAAATGGGGGAGGAATTCTGGGAATTGGAATTTAACGAGCCCATAAATCCCGGGATGGGGCCCAGCCCCCCCCAAAACCTGGCACTGGGAAAGAAATCCCAAAAACCCAGGGGAACATTCCAGAGGGAAATCCTTGGGAAAAACAAAGGGATTCAGGAAAATCCCAGTGCCCTGGTGGGGAAAAACCAGGAAAAACCCTGGAAAATTCCCTTTTTCTTGGAAAATTCTCTTTTCCTTCCATCCTCTCCCTTTTCCCACTGAGTTCCCCTTTCCTCAAATCCCCCTCACCACCACTGCTGGGATTTGGGGTGGTTTAGGACCTTTCTGGGGTGGTTCAGGACCTTTCTGGGGGGGTTCAGGACCTTTTTGGGATGCTTCAGGAGCTTTTTGGGGGTGCTTTAGGAGCATTTTGGGGTGGCTCAGATTTTTTGGATCGTTAGGTCCTTTTTGGGGTGATTCAGGACCTTTTTGAGATATTCCAGGAGCTTTTTGGGGTGGTTCAGAGCTCAATGGGGTATTTCAGGAGCTTTTTGGGATATTTCAGGACCTTTTTGGGATGGTTCAGGAGTTTTGGGGATGGTTTAGGAGCTTTTTGAGGTATTCCAGGAGCTTTTGGGGATGGTTTAGGAGCTTTTGGGGTGGTTCAGGAGCTTTCTAGACCTGAATCCTAAAAACACTGCCTCAGCAAGGAGAATTCATGGATGAGGGACATCCCGAATTTTCTGGAGGCCGCTCTGGAGGATCCCTCTCATGGTAAGTCCTTTAAACCATTTCCAGTTCCTTCCCCAGCCCAGCAGGAAAATCGGAATTTCCGTCATTTTCCTGCCTCCAGCCAAGCGGGCGCAGCTCCAGATCCCCTGGGAGTTCCTGTGGGATGGTTCTCTGGGCTTCCCGCAGACTGGTGCCGTCCCAGGCACGCTTAGGCCTGGCGGCTCCGTCTGCCGCTGCCCGCTAACGCCGCCAGTCCCGCCCGGCCCGGCCGCCCACAGCTGCGGCTCCGCCCTGGGGCCTTGGGCACTGGTTCCGGGGCAGAAATGTGAAGAAAAACCCCCAAAATATTTCATTTTCATCGGAAGGATCCAGGAGTTTTCGTATTATTTTAGGCGCTTTCGGTGGGGCAAAAATGCCAGGAAAAATTCCCTTGAGAGGGAGAATTCCTGGAATTTCACAGCTGGAATTCATTTGGCAGATTTATGTCACTTTTTTCATGGCAAAAATGTGGAGAAAAGTCACACAAAATCCTTTTATTAGAAGAATTTATGCATTTTTGTATTAATTTAAGGCATTTTAGGCACTTTTGTCCTGATGGAAATGTGGGAAAATTCCCTTGAGCAAAAGAATTCCTGGCAAAATTCCATTTTCATGGATTGCAGGAACAGATCTGGGTTGTTCCAGGGGCTTTGGGTGATAAAAGGGAAACAATTCCCAGATTTCCAGAAAAGCAGCGCTGCCTTTGAGCTGGGGCTCAAACTCTGGGAATTCTCCAGGGAATGTTGGTCAGCATTGAATTCCTCTGGAATTCTCCTTTCCAGCCTCTCCAGCTCTCCCTCTGCTGCCAGAGGCTTGGGAAAAGGGGAAGTAAAGCCGGGCTTTGGATGGAATTCCATGGCTTTTTTTGGGATGTTCTTCCCATTCCCTGATCCAGATCTCTGCTCCTGGAGGAGGAATTTTGATTCCCCAAAAATGGGATTTTTTTTTTCCCTTTTTTTCCTTTCCTGAGAGGTTTTCCTGTGAGCCCAAAGATGGTTCTGTTCTCTCCAGGTTTGGGATGAAATTCTAAAGGGGAGAAGGAGGCTGGGATTCCTCAGGATCATGTTGGGAATGAGGCTGGAAACCCCAATCAAATAAAAACCCCAAAAGCAAAAAGTTTGATTCAAATGAATTTTTCTTTGGAATTTCCCAATTTTTCCCAGGGAATCAGAAACCTCCCAGAGCAGCTTTTGGGGTCTCTGTTCCTGCAGGAACTCCCAGCTATGACCCCGACCCCAGTCCAGGGAAAGCTGCTGGAATTCACTGGGAGCCTCTGGAATGTTCCAGGGAGGGATTTTCCCAAATTTCTGATCCCACCCTGCCCTTTTCCATTCCCAGTGTCTGTCCCTCCCTCCCTCCCTTGCCCCAGTCCTTCTCCAGGGGAACATTCCCAGAGCTCCCAGCACAAACTCCAGGGATCCTCCAGCAGAGGTTTAAATCCATGAGCAATTCCTCTGAAATCCCAGGAATTTCCACGGATTTCCACTGAGAAACCAAGATTTCCACGAGAAACTCGTCCTGGATTATCCCTAATTATCCATAATTATCAATAACTATCAATACAGATGTTGGCACTGGCATCTCCACAGGGAGCCAGCCCAAAAAAATTCCAAACATCAAAAATCTTGGAATATCCAAAGTGCAAAGGGCCCCACAGGGATCAGAAATCCCCAAATCCCACCTGAGAGCATTTGCCAGGATTTTTTCCCATTCCCTCCATTTTTTCCAGAGCTCTGACCAGTCCCTGGATGAGCTTCCCTCCCTTTTTTTCCTGATTTTCCTTGGAAATTTTCCAGGAAAATCCCTGGTGGCACAGGAGGAGCTTCCCAAGGGAATCTTTGGGTGGGAGCGGGAATGGGGTCGGGAGAGGCTGGAATGGGGTTGGGAATGACCCAATGGGGCAGGGCTGGAAAACTGGGGGAAAATCAGGAAATGGAGGAAAAGCAGGAGATGAGATGGGGGAAAAGTAGGAGATGATGTGGGAACAGCAGGAGGTGAGGGGAAAACCAGGAGATGGAGGAAAAGCAGGAGATGATGTGGGGAGAGCAGGAGATGATGTGGGGAAAGCAGGAGATGATGTGGGAAGAGCAGGAGATGATGTGGGGAAAGCAGGAGATGATGTGGCCGCCGTTCCCACTCCTGAAAATCAGGATACCCTGTGCAATCCCTGCTCCTCTCCTCCTGAACCGCCCCCAGCAGGATTTATCCCGAAATTCCACTTTTTTTTAGGGAAAACCAACCCCAAACCCCTGAGCCCGCCCCGTTTCCTAGGGAGAAGCTCCTCAGTCCCGCCCCGGCGCTGCCGGGTGGGGTTTGGGGATCCCAGCCCGGCGTTCCCGGGATCCCGGGGCCGGATCCCTCCCCTGTCGCGTCCCTTATCGGAGCTCGCTGTAGACCTTGAAGGACAGCACCGAGAGCTTCTCCTCGCTCTTGTCCCCGTGCTCCTCCTCCGGGAATTGGATGCTGGAGGATTCCAGGGCATTTGGTGGCAGCCGCGGGAAGGTCGGGCCCGAATCTGCGGCTGGGAACGGGGAAAAGTCAAACTCAGCTCAGGAAAACCCAGCTGGAAAAACCAGCAGGAATGCCAGGAGCCCCCAGGAACCTGCCCCAAATCCCAGAGGAAATCCGGATTTGTCCCACTGATTCCATCCTTTTATCCCATCCAGATTTTATCCCATTCAATCCCAGATTTTACCTATTCAACCCCAGGTTTTATCCCACCATTCCCAGGTTTTATCCCATCCATCCCCAGGTTTTATCCCACCATTCCCAGGTTTTATCCCACCATTCCCAGGTTTCATCCCACCATTCCCAGGTCTCATCCCACCATTCCCTCACCCCTGAGCAGGAGTTTGGGGTCCCTGTGGAGGCTCCAGATGCAGAAGTGCAGCAGGAACGTGAGCAGGACGAGCACGAACACGGCCGCGGCCACCAGGATGGCCAGGATGGTGCTGGAGGGGAATTCCAGCGCAACCGGGGCTGCAATTAACGGCACTTCATTAACAATTAATGCATTCCGGGGCTGGGGGTTGTTCTGGGGAGGGAGATCTTCCCAGGGAGTTTAGGGATGGATTTTGGGGTTTTGTGGGAAAGGGGAGGTGGGAGAGGATCTGAGGTGAGGGAGTTGTGGGATGGGATGGAAATGGGGGAAAGGGAAAAAGGGAAAAGGGGAAAGAAAAAGGGAGCAGGGAAGGAAATGAAGAAAGGAGAAAAGAGAAGGAGGAGGAGGAAAAGGAAAAGAGAGGGAAAGGGAGAAGGGAAAAGGAAAAGGGCAAAGGAGAAGAAAGGGAGCAGGGAAGGAAATTTAAAAAGGAGAAAAGAGAAGGAGGAGAAGGAGCAGGAGGAAAAGGAAAGAAGAAATGGGATGAGGAAGAGGCAAGGGAAGATGGAAGGGAAAGACGAGAAGGAAGGAAGAGGGAAGAGGGAAGGAAGGGCAAGGGAAGAGGAAGAAGGAACAGGAGAGGCAGAGGAGAGGACAGCGCCAATGTTTTACAGAGCAGCCGCTTCCCGGGAGGGTTTCCAGGCTGGGCATGGCGGGAGAGGGAAGGGCCCGGGTTTGGGGTTTGGGTTCGGGGTTCGGGGTTTTGGGGTACCTGGCTGCAGGGCAGGGCCGCGCGGGCTGCACACGGAGTCGTGGGTGCTGTTCCCCTCCCGGCGCGTGACGGAGCCGCTGCTCTCGCAGCTGTGGAAGGGCGAGCTCGGCACCCCCGAAATTCCCATTCCCTGCCGCCCTCCCCGCCCCGCGCCTCCCTCGCCTCTTCCCCAGCCCGCGCTTTGTGCCCCTTTGTTTTTCCATGGATTTCCCTGCTGGGAATAATTTTTCTTGACTTTAAGCTGGGAGTTTGGCTTAAGCTCTGCCTTGAGACTAAGAAGAGAAATACCAGGTCTTGCTTAATTAAAAAATTAATCAATTAATCGCATGATCACCATCTTGGACTCAATTTGATTTTCTAATGGCAGTATTGAATATATTAATTGGTATTTCAATATGAATTGATATTATATTATTATAACTATTACTATTATTATGATATTCTTCTTATTTTTATTCCCTGATTTCAAAGGGGGAAAAAAACCCAGTCTATTTTTTTTTTCCCAAATAAGGGGAATATCAATAAACCCATACTCAGGCCCAATCTCATTCTCATTATTAATATTAATATTATTATTTCTATTTTCAAAGAAGGAAAACACATTCCTAGCAATAATTATTGATTAGTGATTATTGATTATTGGCTGCTCCATACTTGGTCCAATTGTGGCACCAGCTGTTCCCGCTGCTGGAGAAGGTGCCGTTCTCGCAGGGTTTGCACTCAAAGAGGAAATTCAGACTTCCTGCAGGGAAAAGGGATGGGAATGGCTGAGATCCCAAATGTGGGACAGCCAGGGCTGCTCCTCAGCCCTGTCCCATTCCCATTCCTTGCCCTCTTCCCTGTCACATTCCCTGTCCTATTCCCTGTCCCATTCCCGTTCCCTGCCCCATTCCCATTCCCTGTCCCATTCCCAATCCCATTCCCAGTGCCATCACCAATCCTGCTGAACTCCCAGCCAGACTGGCACTGGGGCAGTTTCCTGCAGTACAGGCAGGGCTCATCCCCAGCCCCATTCCCAGCCCCATTCCCATTCCCAGCCCCATCCCCATTCCCATTCCCAGCCCCATTCCCATTCCCATTCCTGTTCCCAGCCCCATTCCCATTCCCAGCCCCATTCCCAGCCCCATTCCCATTCCCAGCCCCATTCCCATTCCCAGCCCCATCCCCATTACCAATCCTGCTGAGCTCCTGCCCCGCTGGGCACGGGGGCAGTTTCCTGCAGTACAGGCAGGGCTCATCCCCAGCCCCATTCCCATTCCCGTTCCCAGCCCCATTCCCATTCACAGCCCCATTCCCATTCCCATTCCCAGCCCCATTCCCATTCCCAGCCCCATTCCCATTACCAATCCTGCTGAGCTCCTGCCCCGCTGGGCACGGGGGCAGTTTCCTGCAGTACAGGCAGGGCTCATTCCCGTTCCCATTCCCAGCCCCATTCCCATTCCCAGCCCCATTCCCAGCCCCATTCCCATTCCCATTCCCATTCCCATTCCCAGCCCCATTCCCAGCCCCATCCCCATTACCAATCCTGCTGAGCTCCTGCCCCGCTGGGCACGGGGGCAGTTTCCTGCAGTACAGGCAGGGCTCCCCGGAGCAGCTGTACCCCGGGGGACACCGGCAGTCCAGGTCCGGAGCCTCACAGGGCGCGGGGTTTTCTGCGGCAGGGAAGGGGTTAATGCTGCTGTTCCCAACAAATTCCCTTCCAAAGGAATTCCCATTGCAAAGGAACTCCCAGACACGGGGAAGGGTCTGGAGCAACCTCCCATTGCAGGGAAAGAGACTTTTCCTGGGAAAAGGGATCCCAAAAATTGTCCTTCATATTCCCAGGGAAAGAGAGACACAATTACAGGCATTTAGCCCCATTTACACACAATGCACACCAATTTACACACAATTTACACACATTACATACAATTACCCACAATTTACACACAATTTATACACAATTACCCACATTTACACACAATTTACACACATTACGTACAATTACACACAATTTACACACAATTTATACAGAATTAGCCACATTTGCACACATTACATAAAATTATAGACAATTTTCCCCCATTTACCCACAATTTTCACACAATTATCCACATTTACCCATGATTTACACACAATTTACCCCCATTTACACATAATTCCCCCCATTTACATGCAATATTCACACAATTACCCACATTTCCCCCCAATTTCCCCCATTTCCCCCCAGTCCCCTCTCACCTGCCTTCCAGGTGCACTTGGGGCAGCACTTGGTGTCATCTCCCCAGACCAGCCTGAGCTCCCCATCCTGGCACTGCCCAGCCTGGCCCGGCCCCGGCCAGTGCCCGGCCAGCAACGCCAGCAGCAGCCACAGCCGGGCCCTGGCCATGTCCTGGCAGTGCCACCCAGCAGTGCCACCCCAGCAGTGTCACCAGAGCAGCGTCACTCCAGCAGTGTCACCCCAGCAGTGTCACCAGGCAGTGTCACCCCAGCAGTGTCACCCAGCAGTGTCACCCCAGCAGTGTCACCAGAGCAGCGTCACTCCAGCAGTGCCACCCAGCAGTGTCACCAGGTCCCTGTCACCCTGCGGAGGAGGCGCCGGGGTTTTTGTGGCCGAGCTCTTCCTGTGTTCTTTCTGGGGGGGCGGGGAGAAGGTTTGGGTTCAGGCAGAGGTGGGGGCAGGAAAAGGGGTGCCCCCCCCCAAAAATGGGGTTTAGGGTCATGGAGGGTTAAAGGGGGTGACATTGTGGGGTTGGGAATGGGTGGGCTGGGAGGGAGGTGAGAAATCAGCTCATGGCAGAGAGCTCCTGCTGGCCCGGGCACTGCAGGGATGGGGCAGCTGGAAATGCTCTGGGAATCCCAGCCATGGAGTCATCCATCCATCCATCCATCCATCTATCCATCCATCCATCCATCCATCCATCCATCCATCCATCCATCATTCATCCATCCATCCATCCATCCATCCATCCATCATCCATCCATCCATCCATCCATCCATCATCCATCCATCCATCCATCCATCCATCCCTAAAATCCATCCATCCATCATCCATCCATCATCCATCCATCCATCCATCCATCCATCCATCCATCCATCCATCCATCCATCCATCATTCATCCATCCATCCATCCATCCATCCATCCATCCATCCATCCATCCATCATCCATCCATCCATCCATCCATCCATCATCCATCCATCCATCCATCCATCCATCCATCCATCCATCCATCCCTAAAATCCATCCATCCATCATCCATCCATCATCCATCCATCCATCCATCCATCCATCCATCCATCCATCCATCCATCCATCCATCCATCCATCCATCCATCCATCCATCCCTAAAATCCATCCATCCATCCATCCATCCATCCATCCATCCATCCATCCATCCATCCATCCATCCATCATCCATCCATCATCCATCCATCCATCCATCCATCCATCCATCCGTCCATCATCCATCCATCCATCCATCCATCCATCCATCCATCCATCCATCCATCCATCCATCCATCCATCCATCCATCCCTAAAATCCATCCATCCATCCATCCATCCATCCATCCATCCATCCATCCATCCATCCATCCATCCATCCATCCATCCATCCATCCCTAAAATCCATCCATCCGTCCATCATCCATCCATCCATCCATCCATCCATCCATCCATCCATCCATCCATCCATCCATCCATCCATCCATCCATCCATCCATCCATCATCCATCCATCCATCCATCCATCCATCCATCCATCCATCCATCCATCCATTCATCCATCCATCCATCCATCCCTAAAATCCATCCCAACTTTCCCTAAAACCCATCCCAATCATCCTCTTTCCCTGAAATTCATGCCAGCCACCCTCTGGGGAGAACCTTGCCCTAAAATCCATCCCAACCTTTCCCTCTTTCCCATCCCAACCCAACCTTTTCTAAACCCCATCCCAACTTTCCCTAAACCCATCCCAACTTTCCCTAAATCCATCCCAACCTTTCCCTCTTTCCCATCCCATCCCAACCTTTTCTAAACCCATCCCAACCTTTCCCTAAACCCATCCCAACTTTCCCTAAATCCATCCCAACCTTTCCCTCTTTCCCATCCCATCCCAACCTTTTCTAAACCCATCCCAACCTTTCCCTAAAACCCATCCCAACCATTCCCTCAACCGATCCCAGCCCTTCCCCTCCCAGCTGCCGTTTCTCACTCCAAAACCACCAATTTAATTCTTTATTTCTCCTTTTTTTTTAAACCCCTTGGGGATTTTTTCTCTGCTCTTTGTCTGGTTTTGCCCTTTGAGGCACCTGGCCCCGTCAGGTGATGGAACTTTCCGCTCACATCCGAGGCAGAGCCGCTCCCGGAGCTTGGAGGCAGCGCTGACCTTTCGGATTTATCGGATTTATCGGATTGATGATCGGATTTATCGGCCCTGTCATCTCCCTGCCTCGCCTGCGGGGTTTTCTCGGCAGCTCCGCCTCTGGCTGCTGACATTTCCCCTCCGGCTGCTCGGGGCTCACACGCACAGCTCAGCTCAGCTCAGCTCACTGCCCTGCCCAGAAAACCCTTCCCCGCCTTGGGCTGCAAACCTGGGGTCTCCACGGGAAAACCCTGAAAAATCCCAGAAAGCTGAAGTGACATTCCCAGAAATCCTCACCCCAAATCCATCAAAACCCCGGGATCCTTCCCAAAAACTCAGTCAACACACGCCATGAAAATGTTCCCCTCTTTGGGCTCCAAAAGTGGAGACTCCATGAGGAAAATTCCAAAAAATCAGAGCATTCCCAGAAAGCTGGAGTGAAATCCTCATCCCAAAATCCCCAGAAATCCTTCCCAAAAACCCCACTGAAGCCCTGCCTTCTCCTAGGAAAAAATCCCCTTTTTTGCTTCCAAATTTGGTGACTCCAAGAGGAAAATCCCAGGAAATCTGAGCTTCCCAGGAACCCCAAATCCATCAAAACCCCAGAATCCTTCCCAAAAACCCCACTGATCCCAGCCCTGCCTTCTCCTGGGGATCAGGGCAAATTCCAACCCTAAATTCCAAACTGGGATGGAAAAGAGAGAAAAATGTCCCAGATCAAATCCCTTCTCCACACCCTGGGGTTCCCAAACCCTCAAGGATGGGATTTGGGGAAAAATCCAAGGATTCCTGGAGCTCTGTCCATGAGAACATGGGCATATCCTCATGAATTTTTGAGGGATTTTTGAGGAATTTGGGGTTGGAGCCAGCTGGGGGTCGGGTTTTGGGATAGGATGAGGGGAAATGACCTCAGATTGTGCCAGGGATTGGGATTTCCTCATAGAAAAGGGTGGAATTCCCGTCCCTGGAGGTTTCCAGGGACTTCCTGGATGTGGCCCTCAGGGTGAGGATCACTCTGACCCTACAGAGCTTTTCCAACCCCAAGAATTCCTGGGAATTCTCCTGTGCCCACATCACCCCCATTTCCCCCTTTCCTCCTCGCTGAGCCGCCCAAATGATGAGATTTGGGAGAAAACAAAAGGAAATGACCCCAAAACAAAGAAAACCACCCCAAAATAAAAAGAAACTACCCCAAAACAAAGAAACCACCCCAAAATAAAGGAAACCAACCCAAAAAAAGGAACAACCCCCCCAAAAAAGGAAAGCAGCGCTGGGAGCTCACGTCAGCAGCACCAGGACGGTGTCAGCCGTGGTTTTGGTTTCCTGGCGCTGAATTTTTGCTGATTTTCTACTGATTAGGGGAGAAGAGAACCCCTGAGCTCGTCCTGCCATGACAAAGTCGCTGACAGGAGGATCTCAGAGCTGTTAGGCCCGGCTTAAGCCCAGCAAGGCCCAGCTCTGACACGGTTTTCACCCCCCCGGTGGAATTTTCATTCCCACCCTGGGGAGAAATCCATGGATGTTCCCAGGAGTTTGGGAGGGAAAATCCCCTGGGCTCAGGGGGAATCAACGTCCCTTAGGCTGGGCTTGGGACCCGCTAGGCCTGGCCCAAACGGGACGGGGGCGTCTGGCGCCCCAGGAAAGGTCGGAGCTGAGGGACAGGGGAAGGGCTGGAGGAATCTCCATGGAAAGGGTTTGGAAATGTGGGAATTGTGGCCAGGGAGGCTTGGGAAAAATGGGATTTTTTTCCCTCAGAATTGTGATTATTACCCAAAGAAAAATGGGATATTTTTCCCACAGAAACACAATTATTATCTAGGGAAAATGGGATTTCTTTTCCCTCAGAATACAGTTAGTATCCAAAAGAAAAATGAGATTTTTTTTTCCCCTCATAAATGCAATTATTATCCAGGGAAAAATGGGGTTTTATCCCGCAGAAATAAAATTATTATCCAGGAAAAAATGGGATTTTTTTCCCCCTCAGGATTGTGATTATTATCCAAGGAAAAATGGGCATTTTATCTCCCAGAAATACAATTATTATCCAGGGAAAAATGGGAATTTTTTCCCCCTCAGAAATGCAATTATTATCCAGGGAAAATTGGGATTTTATCCCCCAGAAGTATAATCATTATCCAGGAAAAAAAAAGGGATTCTTTTCCCCCCAAGATTGCAATTATTATCCAGGGGAAAATGGGAATTTTTTCCCCTCAGGAATGCAGTTATTTTCCAAGGAAAACTGGGATTATTTTTCCCTCAGAATACAACTAGTATCCAAGGGAAATTGGGATTTTTTCCCACAGGAATACAAATGGGATTTTTTCCCTTCAGGGTTGTGATTATTATCCAAAGAAAAATGGGAATTTCTTCCCTCAAGGATGCAGTTATTATCCAGGGAAAAAAGGGATTTTTTTCCCTCAGAAATACAATTATTATCCAAGGAAAAATGGGATTTTTCCCCTCAGGAATACAATTTCTATCCAATATAAACCTGGAGTTAAATCCATCAAAATCCCAGGATCCTTCCCCAACACCCACCCTGTCTTCCCCTATGGAAAATTCCCATTTTTTGCTCCCAAATTTGGTTTCTCCATGAGGAAAATCCACAAAAATCTGACATTCCCAGAACCTCCAATGGAGAATTCCCCTTGTGTGCTTCTAAATTGGAAAAATTCCCCTTTATTTGGTTCAAAATTGGGTGTGTCCATGAGGAAAATCCTAAAAATTTGGAATTCCCTAGAAGGAAAGCTGGAAAAAACCCTGAAAAAAATGGGGAAAAAAACCCCAGAAAAAACCCAGAAAAAAAAACCTGTAAAAATCCTGGGGGAAAATGGGAAAACCAGCAAAAAACGGGAAAAATACAGGAAAAAAATATCCAGGAAATGCAGAAAAAACCTGGCAAAACTCAGAAAAAATCTGGAAAAACTCAAAAAAACCCTGGAAAAATCCCAAGTCTGGCCCCCAAGCATCTCCTGTGAGGTTTTTTTTCCCTCTTCTGGTGGCAAAACTGAGTCAAAATTGAGTTCAGGAGATAAAAAAATCTGGAGATAACGGCAACGGAAAAATCGTCACCGGGGAGAGCCAAAAAAGGCAAACACACAAAGCAGGAAGTGAAGATAAAAAAAATTATGATCTAAAGCAGGATTAAAAAAAAATTAAAATTATTGCGGCTGGTTAATTAAAAATTATGAAGGAATTATTTTCTTCTTGGAAAATGAAGGGAAATGTTCAATTTGTAGATGGGAAGGTTTGGCAAGAAGGGGAAAATGGAATTTATTTGGATTTTTTTAGGGTGGTTCAAATGTTGTTATGTTTGGTTCAGTTTTCATCCAAAATTGGAGAAATATGGGGGATTTATTTAGAAGGTGAAGGGTAAAATATCCAGGGGAAAATGGGATTTTTTTCCTTCTGGAATGTGATTATTTGTTGTTGTTTCCAAGGAAAAATGGGATTTTTTTGCCACAGGAATACAATTATTTTCCAGGAAAAAATGAGATTTTTTCCCCCTCAGGAATGTGATTATTATCCAAGGAAAACTGGGATTGTTTTCCCTCTGGTATGTGATTATTTGTCATTTTTTTTCCAAGGAAAACTGGGATTTTTTCCCCCTCAGGAATGTGATTATTTGTCCTTTTTTCCAGGCAAAAATGAGATTTTTTTTCCCCTCAGGAATACAGTTCTTATCTAGGGAAAAAGGGGGTTTTCCGCCTAAGGAATGTGATTATTATCCAGGAAAAAATGGGATTTTTTTTTCTCCTCATGAATGAGATTATTTGTCATTTTTTTCCAAGGAAAAATGGGATTTTTTCCCCCTCATGAATGTGATTATTATCCAGGAAAAAATGGGATTTTTTTTCCCCACAGGAACACAGTTCTTAACCAGGAAAAATTGATTTTTTTTTTTCCCCACAGGAATACAGTTCTTAACCAGGAAAAATTGATTTTTTTTTCCCCACAGGAATACAGTTCTTATCCAGGGAAAATTTGGGTTTTTCCCCCTCATGAATGCGATTATTATCCAGGAAAAAAAATGTGATTTTTTTCCCCTCAGGAATGTGATAATTATCCAGGGAAAACCAGGAATTTTTTCCTCCTCAGGAATGAGATTATTTGTCATTTTTTCCAAGGAAAAATGGGATTTTTTCCCCTCATAAATGCGATTATTATCCAGGGAAAAATTGGATTTTTTTCCCCACAGAAATATAATTATTATGCAGGAAAAAACGTGATTTTTTCACCTCATGAATGTGATTATTATCCAGGGAAAAATGGGATTTTTCCCCCTCAGGAATGAGATTATTTGTCATTCTTTTCCAAGGAAAAATGGAATTTCCCCCCCTCAGGAATGTGATTATTACCCAAGGAAAAAGGGGATTTTCCCCCTCAGGAATGTGATTATTTGTCATTTTCCCAGCTGGATTTTCAAATGACAAATTCAGCTCATCCATCCCAGCCTTGCCCTAAAACCCAGCCCAACCTTTCCCTAAATGCCCCCCTCCCTTCCCAGGCTGTCCCATTTCCCTGGAATTTCTCTATTTTTCCCCAAACACACACCAGGATTTGTTTTTCCAGAATTTTATTCCCCCAAATGCCCCTTTGTACACGATACAAACCTTCCTATACATTGTATAAACCCCTTTGGATATGTATAACATATAAAAAAAATCCCACATCTTCCAAATCCATGGATTTAAACACCTCTGGGATCCCTGCATCCATTCCCTGCTGGATGTTTTGGGATATGGGTTTAAAATTCCCATTTTTTGAGGAGTTTTCTGCCGATAGTTGGAGGGAAAATCACTCCTAAATGATAAAAAAATCAATTTTTCTGGAATTTCCAGGGAAACATTTCAAATTCAGCAAAAGGACACTTCAGGCTCCTCCCAGACATTCCAGAGTTTGGGATTTGCTCCCAAAAAATCTCCTGTCCCAGTTTGTGGAAATGCAATTAGAGAGGGAAAATTCATTTCGTGAAGTGTGGATTGAGTTTGACTTAATCCTGATTTTAGAGCTCAGCTTTGTCACTTGATCCTGGTTTTTGTAGTGCTCAGATCTGCCACTTGATCTTGATTTTAGAGCCCAGCTTTGCCATTTAATCCTGATTTTAGAGCTCAAGGATTTGCCCAAAGGGAAAAAAAAATCCACACAAAATTCCCTCAGGAATTCTCCCAAATTCCAAAGGGAGATCTTGAGTTAATCAAATAGTTAAACCAGCCTCAAATTAACTCCTAATTAAGCAAATCCTAATTATTCCCAGTGCTCCTTCAGCTCTGTGGGCTCAGAGAAGCAGAAGAGCCCAGGGTGGGAGTTTTGATGTCAGTTTTTGATGAGGCTGGAGTTGGAATCGATCTGCTCCTCCTGGATGGGAATCCTGCAGCTCCTCTCCTCTGGAAAACAGGGAATGGTCCCAGGGGTGAGAACAGGAGGGAACAGGATTGACCCTGATGCTAGAGCTCAGCTTGCCCCTGAATCTCGATTTTAAAACTCACTTTTGCCACTTAGTCCCTATTTTAGAGCTCACTTTTGCCACTTAATCCCGATTTTAGAGCTCAGCTCTTCTCAGCCAGACCTTTCCCACGTTTGCAGAATTCAGGACATTTCAACTTCCATGAAGGCAAAAAAAATTTCCCATTTTACTCTTGGAAGTTGCTTCTGGATCCTGCCAGGAAGAGAATTCCTGGCCTAAAATCAGGGAATTCCAGGATCAAGGGAAAATCAGGGAGAAGGAATGAAAATTTGGGATAATGAGCTCCTAATCAGCTCCTAATCCTAACGTGGATCAACCTGGAATTCTCTGCATTCCTAAATAAGAATTCTTTTATTAATTCCCAAATTTCTAACAGGGGGGCCCTGGTTAATGTTTGCCCTATTTTTTTATCCCATAAAAAGGGAACTCACTGTGCTGGGTGCTCCTCCCAGGCCCATTCCTGGCTTTTTTCTGGGCTGCCTGGATGATCAGGAGCAGGATGGAAATTCCACTCACCATCAGCAGGAGCAGGCACAGCAGGAGCAGGGATAAAGAGCCTGGAATTAGAATGGAAACATTCCCTAAAAAACAAAGATTCCTGGTTCTGGATGGAGTTCCCAGAGGGAGAATCCAGAACTCTGGGAATGGAGAGGTCCAGCTGCCAGGGAAGTGTGGGATCCTGGAATGTTTGGGAAATACAGGAATGGCTTTAGAGAAATTGGGATTTCGCTTCCCAGGAAAGCAGCTTTACATGGAAACCAAGAAGCTGGAAATGTGGGATCCTGGAATGTTGTGTGAAATACAGAAAAGAATTCAGAGAAAGTGGGAATTCCCTTCCCAGGAAAGCAATCCCAGCTGGGATTGTGGGATCCTGGAATGTTCTGTGAAATTCAGGTCTGGCTTTTGAGGAAATGGGAGCTCCTTTCCCAGGAAAGCAGACTCAGATTGAAATACGGGATCCTGGAATGCTGTGTGAAATACAGAAGGGGATTCAGAGAACGTGGGAATTCCCTTCCCAGGAAAGCAGCTCCAGTGAGCTCCCTGCCCGTGCTTACCCCATGCCGGCTCCGTGGGACCGCCGGGGTCCCGACAAACCGCGGGGATGTCCCCGGGGCTGGACGCCCTGGAGCTGTTCTCGGGGGATCCCGTGGGAGAGGGGTCCCCGCGTTCCGGGAATCCTGTGGGAAAGGGGTCCCCGCGTTCCGGGAATCCCGCGGGAGAGGGGTCCCCGCGTTCCGGGAATCCCGTGGGAGAGGGATGCGGGCCAGGGCTGCTGGCACTGCCAGGGCTGCTGCCGCACTGGGCATCCTCTGTGCCTGTGCCAGCCCGGAGCGTCATCCTCCCACCGCTGCTGCAGCTGGAAAAGAAATTCCAGAGGGTTTGCCAACAGGGAATCATTCCTAAATCCCACCCACACAATCCCAATCTGTGTTTCAGCCCTACAAATTTAGGATTTTATGCCTACATCCCACAGGAATGGGAGGAATAATTAAATCATAAAAAATGATCTGGGATTTTTTTCCCAGCTGATTCTGGCACAGGAATTTTTTGTTCCCAAAAAAACATCCAAGAGGTTTTAAAAAAAGGTGGAAAATCCTAAAAATCCCTCATGATCCTAAAAATCCCAAAGGATGGGATTCAGAGCACTTAGACCCAGGTTTATTTCAATTTATTTCTCTGGATTTGGGTTTTTCTTGGAAAAATGAATCCCCCAGAGCTGCTCTGAGCACTTTGCCCCCAAAAAGAAATTTTTGCCACTACAAGGGATTTTTCCTCCCAAAAAGGATTTTTTTTCCCCCCAAAAGGGATTTTTTCCCTCAAAAAAGGATTCCTACTTGGTCCAAGGCTGGCAGTTCTTGTTCCCTCCTCTGGAGAAAGTCCCTTCAGGACATCGGGAGCACTCTGGGGGGAAAAAGGGATTATCCAGGGAAGTGGCAGAATTCCCAGGTTTATCCACTGGGTAATTCTGAATGATCCAAGATTATTCATTCTGGATATTATCCGGGAGGATCTCACAATTCCAGCCAGGAACTGCCACATGGGAGGCAGGATTTTGGGAAGGGTGGCACGTCCCAGAATTCCAAAGGGAATTCTAGCTGGTACATGCCTGGACTCACCGCTTCCCAAGGGAATTCCAAATCCCAATTCCCTGCTTCCCAAGGGAGCTGTGGCAGGCTCAAATCCCAACTCTTCCCAAGGGAATTGCAGATCCCAACTCACCCCTTCCCAAGGGAATTCCAAATCCCAATTCCCTGCTTCCCAAGGGAGCTGTGGCAGGCTCAAATCCCAACTCTTCCCAAGGGAATTGCAGATCCCAACTCACCCCTTGCCACAGGAACACCCCTGGCAGGCTGGAATCCTGCCTGGCACGCACAGACCCTGTCCGAGGTTTTCTCACACGGCTTCACCTCCATGCTGCCCTTCCCTGGCCGAGGCAGAAATTCATTAATTCCTTCATTAACAGCAATAATTAACTCCTCAGGGGTTTGGGGTTTTGGGTTTAGGAGCTGCAGAATTCAGCAATTTAACAATTAATTAGTGAGTCGTAATTAATAATTAATTTAACAACTGAATCGTTCAACAATTTCGTTTGAGGACAGTGATTTTCAGGTAGGCCTCACAACTGAGATGGAAGCAGCCGGAAAAGCACCCAAAAGGGGATTTTATTCCCCCAAAAAAGGATTCTATCTCCAAAAAGGGATTTTTCTCCCCCTACCCCGCAAAATGCCCCAAACCTGGGATTTTTTTCCCCAAAAAAAGGCATTTCTTTTTCCCTCAAAAAAGCGATTTTTCCCCCAAAGAAGGGATATTTTTTTCCCCAAAAAATGGGATTTTTTTCCCCCCAAAAAGGGATTTTTTCCCCAAATCCCAGCACTCACGGGCGTTGCAGATGGTGCAGCTTTTGCAGAAGCCGTGGTGGTGCTGGGAGCTGAAATATCCATCCTGGCATGGCGAGCACACGGTGTCGGCCGAGGCCGTGCAGCGACTCCGCATCCTCTCCCCTAAAAACACCCAAAAATCAACATTCGGTGGGATCCTGAGGGGGAAAATCCTAAATTTAATCCTTTGGGAACAAATAGTGTATCACTAGCACACGTGTTGGCTGACTCCACATCCTCTCCCCTAAAAACACCCAAAAATCAACATTTAGTGGGGTCCTGAGGGGAAAAATCCTAAATTTAATCCTTTGGGACCAAGGATTGGCTGGGGTCGTGAGAGGAAAAATCCTAATTTTTACCTTTTGGGAACAAATCGGGATTGGTTGGGATTGTGAGGGGAAAAATCCTAAATTTCATCTTTTGGGATCAAACGGTGCCCAGAATTTGGCAGTTCTTGCTTTTTATTAAGGAGAAAAAGCCCTGGAAGTTTAGCCAGGAGGAAAAATCAACATTTAATGGAGCAGCTGAGAAGGGCTGGGGAGGGCTGAAATTGGGGAAAATGCCCCCAATTTTTGTCCCAGTGGATCCCAAATATCCCTTCCAGAGTTAGAGGAAAAGGTTTAGGAAATGCCCCTGGACTGAGGCATTTAGGAAGCAAAAAATCATCCAAAAAAGTTAAAAACCACTCTCAAAAAGGAAGATTTTTCCAATTTTGAAGTCTAAAACTTATTTTTATTAGTCTAAAAAGTATTACACTAAAAAATAGGTATTACACTAATAAAAAAATTCGGTATTTCCCTAAAGCCCGGTTCTCCCATCCCAGCCCCCGCGGCGGGCACTCACCTGGGGCACAGTCGCTGCAGCATTTGTCATGGAAGCTGTATTGGTGCTCCTGACATTCCAAGCCCAGGGAGCCGGAGATAGGCACGGCCAAGAGCCAGCAGAGAGCGGGAAAATTCCAGGGAATCCTTGGAAGCGCCATTCCCGCCATCCCCCTCAGGGAGCTGTTCCCTCACGGCACCGGCACCGTCCCCGTCCCCTCGCGGCGCTGTCCCCTCACGTCGCTGTCCCCTCAGGGCGCCTTTTCCCTCACGGTGCCTTTTCCCTCACGGTGCCTTTTCCCTCACGGCGCCTTTCCCCTCACAGCTTGGCTCCCCTCACGGCTCCGTTCCCCTCACGGCGCCTTTCCCCTCACGGCGCCTTTTTCCTCACAGCTTCTCTTCCCTCAGGGCGCTGTGAGAGGCCCGCGAGCGAGAACGGCTCCGGGCGGGGACATTTGAGGGAAATTCCCGCTTTTCTCCACGCCCCTTCCCGCTCCCGGTTTGGGGTTTTTCGGCAGGAAAAGGAAATGCTGAGCTTGAGAAGGGTTTAAGGGGTAAAAGGAGCCCTCAAGGGAGGGTAATGGGAATGGCTGGAAATGCAGGGACGGAGGAGCGCTGTGGGAATGCCCCGGCTGAGGCGGCGGAATAGCGGGAATTGGGAAATTTCGTTTTCCAGACTGCTGGAGTTGGAGCCAGGAGCTCAGTTAAGTTCTAGGAGAGCTCCCTAGCATCACTGAATCAACAAAATAGTGGGAATTAAGGAATTTCATTTTCCAGCCTATTAGAATGGGATCCAGGATCTCAATTTTAGGTGTTCCAGCTGCCTGGAATTGCAGCTTTACCTTCACCGACTCCAGAAAATACTGGGAATTAGAGATTCCATGCTCATGTTGTCCCAAAATTAAATTAGGATGGTATTGGCAAAATCTCTTCATAGATAAAGTACAATTATCAGTAGAATAAATTATGATTTTACTGGAATTTTTGTGTTTAAACTTATTTTATCAGAGATTATCCATGGAATTTATTCCTCTTATTTCCCACCTCGCCCTGACAAACCTTAAAAGCAGCAGAATTTCCAAAGCATGGAGAGAAATATTTAATGGAAAATCAAAATAAAAAGGATATAAAATCTTTTATCCAAGGAATTTAATAAAAACATCAAATAAAGAGCAGGAAAAGGGAAAGAGGGACAGCAATTACTGTATTTACATTATATTATGAATAAATTTAATCAAATAAAACATCTCAGATTTTCAGGAATTCTTTCCCAAAGAGGGGTTTTTCCCAGGAAAGATGGAAGCAGAGGGAAAAAAATCTATTTTATTTGGGAAAGAGCTCACCCAAAGCCTGGAATTTCCCCCAAATCATCATCAGCAGCTCATTAACAGCATTAATTAGCATAGAGCTCATTAATTTTAGCAGTGAATATTAATTAAGCAGCCATCAAACTCCATGGGAACTCCCACTGCTCTGTCCAACAGCTTAAATTCCAAAAAAACCTTCCCAATTGTTTGATTTTGGACTAAAATCTGATATTTTAAAGCCATGATCTCCCATTCCCAGTGCAGATGTCAACAAAACAATGTCATTTTAATATTAATTTAATCTTAATTAATGTTATTTTATTTTTTAAAATTAATTCCGAAAAGGTTTTCTGTAACATTTTAAATAAATTCTTCCCCACAGCTCCCTGAAAAAATTCCATTAAATTCCCAACAACTCTTCAGGAAGCTGAGAAAAACACTGGAATTGAGTGTGGATATTCCCAGGAGGTCAAACATTCCTTGGAACCACCAAAATTCCCAAAATCCAACCTTTATTTGGGATTCCCTGCATCAGCAGCTGAGGGAAACAAGTATTTCAGGAGCCTCCCAAATGGAACTGGGTGTGGAGGACAAACATTCCTTGGAATCACATTTGGGAATGTTCCCTTCCCAAAATCCAACCTTTATTTGGGATCCCCTGCATCAGCAGCTGAAGGAAACCAGGGAATATTCCAAGATCCTCCCACCCAAAATTCCAGCTGGCTTCAACACCCCCAAACCAAGGAGCAGAACTACCTGAATCCAGGAATTCCCACCATTTTTCCAGCAGGAAAATCCTCTCCAAGGAGCGGGGACGGACGGAAAATCGGGAATCCGCGACCACCAATTCCCGCTGCTTGGCTGAATCCTTTTTCCCTGGGATGTTTTTTTGGGGGGGGGGGGGGGGGGTTGGGAGTGGAACAGAAAGTTCTGGAAAGGGGGAGGAGGGAGCTCAGAACTCCTCGTGGACGTTGCGGGCGTAATCCATGAGTTTGCTGCCCGTGAAGTACTCGCTGTACTTGAGGATCTCCTCCAGCTCCAGGTGGTGGTTCTGGTTCTCGTCGGCCACGGCGATCATCTGCCGCGCCTCGTTCAGCGCGTTGTGCTCGTTCATGGGGTCCATGTACTCCTGAAACACCGCGGCAAAACGGCCTGAGCATAGCACAGCCCAGCACGGCACAGCCGAGCACGGCACAGCCCAGCACGGCACAGCCCAGCACGGCACAGCCGAGCACGGCACAGCCCAGCACGGCACAGCCGAGCATGGCACAGCCGAGCACGGCACAGCCCAGCACGGCACAGCCCAGCACGGCAAAGCTGAGCATGGCACAACCGAGCACGGCACAGCCGAGCACGGCACAACCGAGCACGGCACAGCCGAGCACGGCAAAGCTGAGCACGGCACAGCCGAGCATGGCACAGCCCAGCACGGCACAGCCCAGCACGGCACAGCCGAGCACGGCACAGCCGAGCACGGCAAAGCTGAGCACGGCACAGCCGAGCACGGCAAAGCTGAGCACGGCAAAGCTGAGCACGGCACAGCCGAGAACGGCAAAGCTGAGCACGGCAAAGCTGAGCACGGCACAGCCGAGCACGGCACAACCCAGCACGGCCCAACCCAGCACGGCACAGCCGAGAACGGCAAAGCTGAGCATGGCAAAGCTGAGCATGGCAAAGCTGAGCATGGCAAAGCTGAGCATGGCAAAGCTGAGCACGGCACAACCCAGCACGGCACAGCCCAGCACGGCACAGCCCAGCACGGCACAGCCGAGCACAGCACAACCCAGCACGGCACAGCCGAGCACGGCACAACCCAGCACGGCACAGCCCAGCACGGCACAACCCAGCACGGCCCAACCCAGCACGGCACAACCCAGCACGGCAAAGCTGAGCATGGCAAAGCTGAGCATGGCAAAGCTGAGCACGGCACAACCCAGCACGGCACAACCGAGCACGGCACAGCCCAGCACGGCACAGCCGAGCACGGCAAAGCTGAGCATGGCACAACCGAGCACGGCACAACCCAGCACGGCACAGCCCAGCACGGCACAGCCCAGCACGGCACAGCCCAGCACGGCCCGGGCTGCTCCCACAGCCCCAACCACTCCTACCCCGGCCCAAAGCCGGGACAGGGTCTGTAACAAGCGTTTCATGGGGGCTTTCCTGGTTTCTAGGCTGCTACCAAAAAAATCAGAGATTTCTGTGGGTCATTCAATGAAAAATTTCGGGATTTTGGGCTGCAAATTAAACTCGGGAAAAAATTCCTGTTAAAAATGAAGGATTATCAATTTTCAGGACCTAAATTCTCTCATTTTTCCCTGCTTTGTTTGGCCGTTCCCACAGATTATTTTAAAATGAAACTCACATGAAATTAAAATGCAATTAACACGAAATTAAAATTAAACGGAAATACTCAAATTTTTAATTAAAAATGAGCTGAAAGTGAATTTGTGATGTTTTTAAAGCCGTGTTTTGGAATAATTGGCTGGCAAAGGACGAGGACTCACCTCCAGCTCCTCCATGGTGACGATGCCGTCGTGGTTGGCGTCGATGACCTCCTGGAACTCCTTCCTCCTGTCCCTCACCCAGTCATCGTCGATGTCCTGAGCCTGCTGGTTCTCCACCGTGCCCACGGGCAGGGAGATGAACTCTGACAGGGTCAGCTTCTTATCCCCGTCCTGATCTGGGAAAAGCACACACGTTACAACAGATTCGCTTCATTCCCGTCAAAACCCACAAAAAATTAAAATACCTTCATTTCATTCCCATGAAAATGGGTATTTCCTACTGAGCTGTGAAAAAACCAAACCCCTCCCAATACCCACAGACAAATGGGAATCCATGGAACTCCACCAGACTATTCCATGCAAAACCTTCCCGAAATACACATAAAAACAGGAATCCATGGATACAATTCCCAGAAAATTGTAGGGTCCCAGAAAACTGACGATCTCCTGCACCATGAAGTGCAACATGCCCCAAATATCTACCATAAAATAGGAATCCATGAACTCCACCAGACTATTCCATCCCAAAATCCACATAAAAAATGAGAATCCATGGAATTCATGGATAGAATTGCCAGGCCAGCCTATCTTACCGAGGCCGTGGACGATCTCCTGCACCATGAAGTGCAGCATGCCCCAAATACCCAAATACAAATGGGAATCCATGGAATTCATGGATAGAATTCCCAGGCCAGCCCATCTTACCGAGGTCGCGGATGATCTCCTGCACCATGAAGTGCAGCATGCCCCAAATACCCAAATACAAATGGGAATCCATGGAGTCGAGGACAGAATTCCCAGGCCAGCCTATCTTACCGAGGTCGCGGACGATCTCCTGCACCATGAAGTGCAGCATGCCCCAAATACCCAAATACAAATGGGAATCCATGGAATTCATGGACAGAATTCCCAGGAAACCCCATCTTACCGAGGTCGCGGACGATCTCCTGCACCATGAAGTGCAGCATGCCCCAAATACCCAAATACAAATGGGAATCCATGGAATTCATGGACAGAATTCCCAGGAAACCCCATCTTACCGAGGTCGCGGACGATCTCCTGCACCATGAAGTGCAGCATGCCGCGGCTGTGCTCGGGGTGCAGGAAGGACAGGAACTCCTGCTCGCTCAGCAGCAGGTCCGGGGGGGGATTGTCCGCCTGGTACCAGCGATCCTTCAGGTTGTCCAGCACTTCCTGCGCTGCAACGGCACCGCGGGGCTGGGATGGCGTCCGAGGGCTCATCCCGAACCTGCACCTTTGGGACTGCAGCTCATCCCAAACCTGCACCTCTGGGACTGCAGCTCATCCCAAACCTGCACCTCTGGGATCACAGCTCATCCCGAACCTGCACCTTTGGGACTGCAGCTCATCCCAAACCTGCACCTCTGGGACTGCAGCTCATCCCAAACCTGCACCTCTGGGATCACAGCTCATCCCAAACCTGCACCTCTGGGATCACAGCTCATCCCAAACCTGCACCTCTGGGACTGCAGCTCATCCCAAACCTGCACCTCTGGGACTGCAGCTCATCCCAAACCTGCACCTTTGGGATCACAGCTCATCCCAAACCTGCACCTCTGGGATCACAGCTCATCCCAAACCTGCACCCACATGTCTGGGATCACAGCTCATCCCAAACCTGCACCTTTGGGATCACAGCTCATCCCAAACCTGCACCTCTGGGATCACAGCTCATCCCAAACCTGCACCTTTGGGATCACAGCTCATCCCAAACCTGCACCTTTGGGATCGCAGCTCATCTCAAACCTGCACCTTTGGGATCACAGCTCATCCCAAACCTGCACCTTTGGGATCGCAGCTCATCTCAAACCTGCACCTGCACCTCTGGGATCACAGCTCATCCCAAAGGCTGCAACTGCCCCCATCCATTTTTGGGATTTCGCACATTTCATCCCAAACGCTGAAATTGCCCCCATCCGTTTGTGGGATTTGGCACAATCACTTTGGGGGATTTCAGTTCATCCCAAGTGCTAGAATTGCTCCCATCCATTTTTAAGATCTGGGACAATCACTTTGAAGGATTTCAGTTGGCACAATTCATCCCAAAGGCTGCAATTGCCCCCATCCATTTTAGGATTTGGCACAATTCATCCCAAAGGCTGCAATTGCCCCCATCCACTTTTAGGATTTGGCACAATTCATCCCAAAGGCTGCAATTGCCCCCATCCACTTTTAGGATTTGGCACAACCAAGTTTTAGAAATTTCAGTTGTCCCAATCCACTTTTAGGTTTTCCATTGTACCAACCCATTTTTAAGACTCCAATTATCATGATCCATTTTTAGGATTTAAATTGTCACAATTTTTAGGATTTCAGTTGTCCCAATCCATTTTTAGGATTTAATCTGTCACAACCCCTTCCTTTCAAGCTCTCAGTTGTTTCATCAATGACGTTTTTTAAGCTTAAACCCTGCAGATTTTTATCACAATATTCCATATTTTTGCTGCAAGAAAAGTTGAATTAGGAGTGTATGAACAGAAAAATCAGCACCAAAATCCCATGGAATTCCTTCATTTCATCCCACAATCCAATTATCTGCCAATATCCATCAATTAATTAAAACACAATTTTAGCCTGAAATCCAAATTTCTGCAGAAAGTGCCTTAAACTCCACACCCTCAGGTGCTTTTGATTTAAAATAAAAGAAACCAAAAATCACTTTTAGGGTGCTTGGAGGAGGAGAAAACCCCCTGAGGAAGTGGAGGATGAATAATTTGATTTTCCTCCAGAAGATTCTGGGGCTCAGGTGCAGCCTCGGGGCTGACTCAGCAGCTCTGGGCTTCCTGGAACCAGCCCCAGGTGATTTCCCTGCACATTCTCAGCTCCTTTTTCTGCACCTCAGGCGTTTCTGCAGCACTGGAAAATGTCACCAAAGCAATCTGGAGATGACTCAGCCCTGCAGGGAAAGGGAAAGGGGCAGGGGGATTTTACAGGAAACTGAGATGTTGCTTGGAGGGGAAAAACAGGAAAATTCCTCCTAAAAACTGCAACTTGCATGGCAGATTCTGGTCAGGAACAATGGGGGATTTGTGTCCTTTGAGTTCAGTTTTTGGGGGGATTGTCAAGTAAATCCAAATTTATTTCAGGGGGAAAATGGGGAGATTGCCATTAAAAGTTGCAATTTTCATGGCAGATTCTGGTTAGGATTAATGAAGGATTTGTGTCTTTTGGCTCCAATTTTTGTGGGGATTTTAGAATAAATTTAAATATTTCTTTAAGGGAAAACCAAGAAGATTCCTCTAAAAAATGTCATTTTCACACCAAATTTCAGGTGGAAAAAAAGCAGATTTGATTTTTTTTATTATTTAAGGGGAAAACAGGAAGATTCCTCAAAAAAAAGTCTCATTTTCACAGCACATTTTACATTAAAAACTGCAGAAATTTTGGTTTATTGTTTAACTCCTCCTCAAGCAGAACCACCCAAACATTTCCCTCCCATTCCCATTCTCACCCCCAGGTTTTAATACCAAAACCCCAGTTCTGCACTTACTTTCTTCATCTATTTTCAACTCCTCGTTGTTTTTGATTTTCTCTGCAATTTCCTTTTCATTGAAGCCTTTGCTTGCCAAGAATTTAATTTTATATTCATCCCAAGAAACGTGACCTGGAATTGAGAACATTTCAACTGAAATGAGGAATTTTGGATTGCATTCTTTCAAAATCAGCAAATTTTCAAGTGTTTTAGTCCAACACCACAACCCCACACTGAATTTTAGGAATGACAACATGAAAGCTGCCACCCGATTCATTTTTGGGTTTTTTTAGCCATAAAATTTGGTGAAAAATTCAATTTATTCTTTTTTAAAAATTCATTTATGAAATAAAGAGCTGCCTGCAGCACATCCTTTCCCACAAAAATCCAAATCTGGGATTCCAGACCTAAATTTGATCTCAAAACTAAATTCTAGATGCCAGAACTGACTTTAAAAGTGATTTTTTGAGGACAAAGTGTGGATGTTACCATCCCCATCAGGATCCACAGCCCTGAAGTGCATTTTGTTCTCCTCCACAGCCTCCTGGAAGTGCTCATCTGTTTTCTCCATGATCCAGCGTTGCATTTCCTTGGCACTGATCTTTTTATCGTTATTTACATCCACCCTAGGGAGGAAAATAAACAGGATTTCAGTTTAGAGCTCAGCAGGGGAAGCTCTGGCTGGGTTTTCGTTTATAAATTGGTTTATTCAGCAAAAATTCACAGAAAAATGAATATTTTTGACTCTGTGAGAAACAAGTGAAAGCTCAGCCTTTAGTTCAGAATTGAAGTAAATAATTTCATTAATTTAAGTTAATTTAGCAAGATTTAGGTTATTGCTCAGTGAATTTTCTTTAATTAAATCATGTTTTTCAGGGAATTTTTCCCACAAATCATTCCTGATGGAATTTTGAGTCACTCCAAATTCAGAATTGGAAAAATTTGCTTCCAGACCTTGAATTCTCTCTCAATTTCTCTTTCCAAGCCCTTTTTTCACATTTCACTGAATTTTTATTTTTGACCATTGCACATCTCTTTGTTCTCCACGAGTTTTCTGGAATTTCTTGTATTCAGAGCTGCAGAATTCAATTTTTCCTGATTGAAATTATCAGGAAAACCCAATCTGATCAATCCTTAATTCATGAAGAAATTAATTTAAAAATTACAGTTCAAAACCAAAAATAAATCAAAATTTCTGAAGGGTTCTATTTTTTGAGCATGAAATAAATATTCAAAGTATCACTAAAAATCAGATTTTATTTTGTTACCATTTCAAATTCTATTTAAAGCATCTCCAACCCACTCTCTGTAATTCAAAATGTCACTAAAAATCAGATTTTATTTTGTTACCATTTCAAATTCTATTTAAAGCTCCTCAAAAACATTTTTTTCAAAACTCAGAGAAAAACCAGAGTTTCAAAGCCCCAGTTTGCCTCTGGCCTTTATCTGCTGCCATCACTGAGTTGTTTTGATTGAAACTTGAATTATTCAAGATATGATTTGCCTTGAAATGTCAACTAAATGTGAAAAAAGAGATAAACAACCCCCAAAAATGCAGGTTTAGGGAGTTTCAATATCACAATTTCTACCAGGGGGATGCTTTTATCATTTATTTATTATTTATTCAATAATTACTTTAATGAAATGTCTTTGTTCCTGGCGAGTTGGCACCAAATAAAGCTTTGAGAGTTTATCCCCCTTGTGGTGTTCATTGGAGGCGTTTTCATTCAAAGATGCAAATAAAGCCAACTCTGCCACCTGGTGTTTGAAAGGGCTGAGACAAAGCCAAAACCGCGGAATTGTGAAAATATTAATGAAAAATTCCAAGTTTGAAATGTCCACATTCCCAATTTTGAAATGTGAGTTAAAATATCCAATTTTAAAAATGTGAATTCAGTTTCCCCATTTTAAATATTAAAATTATCAAATTTAAAATGTGAATTGAAATCTCCAATTTTGAAATATTAATTCCAATTTCCATGTTTGACATATCAATTAAAATCCCTAATTTTGAAAATATTAATTTAAACCCCCAATTTTGAAACATTAAAATTCCCAATTTCAATAAATATTCATTCAAATTTCCAATTTAGAACTATTAAAATCCCTGATTTCGAAGCTACTAATTTAAATTCCCAAGTTTACAGCACTAATTCAACTTTTCAATTTGGAACTATTCAAACTCTTAATTTTGAAGCTACTCATTTAAATTCCCGATTTTTAAACATTAATTCAACTTTCCAGTTTTGAGCTATTAAACCTCCCAACTTCAAACCCACCAAAATTCCCAATTTTGTGGGGTTTTTTGGCCCTTTCTCCTCTTTCTGACCTGGGGCATTCACATTCTCTGGATAAAACCCCTTTGCCCAGGAGTTTTCTCCCTGGAAGCTGAGGAAAGACAAACAATTCTTATTCCATTGTGCTGAGTTGTGCTGCTCTGGGATGTGGCTGGGGATCGTTTCACTGCTGATTCAATCTGTGGCCATTACAGGACAGGAGCCTCCTCCTCCTCCTCCTCCTCCTGCTCCTCCAGGTCTCCCAAGCTCCTGGAGGTTTCCTTCACACCAGGGCAGCTCAGCCACCTTTGGAGTGTTAGAAACAGAAAGGTTCTAACCAAGGCAAAATAACAAATATTTTAGAGAGAAAAACAAAAAACCAAAGCAGGGGCAAGAGGCCCCAGGTGCCACCCCTGGTAAACACCTCCCAACAGTGACTGGTTTGTGTCCTCTCTTCCCTTCCAACAGTGACTGGTTTGTGTCCTCTCTTCCCTTCCTCCCAACAGTGATTGGTTTGTGTCCTCTCTTCCTTTCCTCCCAACAGTGATTGGTTTGTGTCCTCTCTTCCCTTCCAACAGTGATTGGTTTGTGTCCTCTCTTCCCTTCCAACAGTGATTGGTTTGTGTCCTCTCTTCCTTTCCTCCCAACAGTGATTGGTTTGTGTCCTCTCTTCCTTTCCTCCCAACAGTGATTGGTTTGTCTTTGTCCTCTTCCTTTCCTCCCAACAGTGATTGGTTTGTGTCCTCTCTTCCTTTCCTCCCAACAGTGATTGGTTTCTTTGTTCTCTTCCTTTCCTCCCAACAGTGATTGGTTTCTTTCCTCTCTTCTTTTTCTAGAAAATTGCCCAGGCAGGTTTTTTTTGCTTCTGTCCATCCTTAATTTGAGGTGGCACAGGGTGTCAGGTTGTGTTCTGACCCTGTCAGTGTTGTTTTAGTTTCCTGCATTGTTTATTTTATCCTTTTATTTTCTTCCCTGTTATTTCCTGCTCCCATAAATTTTTGTTGCCTGAGAGCCCCTTAATTTAAAATTTATAGCAATTCAGGGGGGGTGTTGGTGTTCTCAGGGGTCCCAGAATGAGGGAAGAGATCAGAATTTTGACTCCATGCTTCAGAAGGCTGATTTATTATTGTATGATATATATTATATTAAAAGAAAAAATATATTCTATAAAAATAAAATAATTTTTATATTTTACTATATATACTAGAGTAATATATGTATAATTTTATATATCTATTATTATATATAATTTTATATATAATATAATTATTTTATATATATATTATATATATATATACTATATAAAACTATATATAATTTTATATAGTATATTAAAACTATACTAAAAGAATAGAAGAAAATTTTCATCAGAAGGCTTGCAAGGAATAGAAAGGAATGGTAATAAAATCTTGTGACTGACCAGAGTCCGAGCCAGCTGGACTGTGATTGGCCATTAATTAAAAACAACCACATGAGACCAATCCAAGATGCACCTGTTGCATTCCACAGCAGCATATTTATAATTATTGTTTATATTTCATTTCTGAGGCCTCTCAGCTTCTCAGGAGAAAACATCCTAACAAAAGGATTTTTCATAAAGCATGTCCATGACATGAGGGGGTTCATTTTCTCCGTTTCAGGGGAGGCTCCTGCCTTCCCAAACCAAGGGTTTATTTCTATCATACATTACTAAATGAGCCTTGTGAGGGCCTGGAGCTGGGTGCACCTGACTGCAGCCCAAGCAGCCGGGACTCACTTGGAGAAGATGCCCACGAGCTTCCTCCTGTTCCTGCGGGGCTGCGAGTCCTCCTCGAACTCCTCGCGCTCCTTGCCCAGGAACACCTCCTGGTGGAACTCCTTGTTCAGGTGCCCGTCCAGCTCCATCTTGACGCCGTTCAGGTGGTCGGGGGGCAGGATCTCGTTCTCCTCCCGGGCCTCCCCTGCCCGCTCCTTCAGCACAGAGTGGTTGGCAGGCCTGGCATAAACGTCCATCAGGAGGAAGATGAACAGGAGGGATAAGTACAGAGAGCCCAAGCTGCACAGGAAAGCTTGTCTTGACATCATTTTTATGGGGTTTTTTTTTTCCTTTTTTATTATTTATTGGCTGCTGAAATCACTGTGGGGTCTAAAAGAAAAAAAGGAGAAAAAACAAATTAAACTGAAGCAAAAGGTCACTGTGGGTTAAATGAACTAAAAGGAAAAAAGGAGAAAAACCAAGTTAAACTCTGAAGAAAGAGGTCATTAATGAACATATAAAAATTAAAATAACCTATGTGAAGTATTAATAACTTACATACATATAATTATATGTGCATAACTTATTTATATACACATAAATACATAAGTTATTTATATACATACAAACATATGCACATAATTTATTCATATACATACATATATATGTATACCTATACATATGTTTATATGTATACTTCAATATATACATATATATATTAAAGTATATATATGCAAATGTATATATAGATACTTGTATATATACACAAGTGTTTATATAGATACTTGTATATATACACACAAGAATAAATTCAGAAGAACCTACACAAAAATAGAGGAGTTTTTGATGTCAGACATTAAAAGGACCTGTTAATTAATAAATTTATGTAATTAATAGGAGCAGATCCAAGAGAAAGCGGAGCTGGAAACACCCAGGAAACAGCGGCGGGGAGGAGCTGTCACAGAGACATAAAATCCGAGTGTCCCCCCTGTGGAAGTGACCCACAGGGGCCATCCCGCTCAATTCCAAGGAAAAATAATTCCAAATCTAACAGAGAACGCACCAATGAACCCAAACCCCCCCAAAGCCGTCAGAGCCCCCAGAGCCCCTCGGAGCCCTCCACGATCCCCGCGGGGCTGCGGGAGGAGCCGCCCGCACTCACCGGGAGGCGCTGGGCAGGGAGCGGCCGCTGCCCCGAGCGCCGTGCCGGCCGCGGGGAGGCTCAGCCCGAGCCCGGCCGCCGCTGAGGCCCTCACGGCCCCTGACGGAGCCCGGCGTTGCCAGGCCCGAGGGAGGCGGGATGGAGGCGGAAATTTCCTCACTGCGCCGCGCGGCGGGAAGGCGCAGCCGCCATCTTAGGTGAGGGCAGCCGCCATTTCCGGCAGAGTGAGGGGCAAAGGGGCGTTTTCCGGGCGGTCCTGTCATTATCTCGGTTGTTAACGTGTTGATCTCCGCCTGCTTCCTGGCTCTGTGTGTGTGGCCGTTTTCTTTGAATTATGAAATGGTTTGGGTTAGGGACCTTAAATAGAATCTAATGCAAACCCCTGCCCCAGCTGTGACTGCCTATCCCTGGAAATGCTCAATGCTGAGGCTTGGAGCAACCTGGGATAGTGGAAGGTGTCCCTGCCCATGGCGGGGGGTGGCACTGGATGGGCTTTGAGCCCATCCCAACCTTTTCCCATTCCATGATTCCATGAAGAAGGCACGGCCAAGGGGCAGTGCCCAAACCCAAGATGGCGCCTCCTCGGCCTCATATGCCCTACTCAAAGATGGCGGCCACAGCGTCAGGCGCTGCGGCCTCTGCCCTTCTTCCCGCCCCTTGCCCCGGTGCGAGAACCGCCGGAGCCGCGGCAGGAGCAGGGACGGAACCGCCGCTTCCCCGAGGAGAAGGCGGAAAGCGCGGGAGGGCCATGAAGCCACCGCAGCGCGGCAGCGGCACTCCGTGAGCGCTCCCGCAGAAAACTTGTCCCCTCCCGGCGGCCGTACCGCCGTTCCCGCCTAAACGGGGCGGGCGTGGCGGCGGTGCCGCCGTGAGGGGCCCCGCGGCCATGAAGGCGCTGCGGCGGCTGAGCCGGCACCGCACCGCGCTGGGGCTCGGCGGGCTCTCGCTCTGCGCCGCCGTCCTGCTCTATCTCGCCAAGTGCACCTCCGAGGGGCTGCGCCCGCTGCCCGCGCCCCCCGCGCTCCCACACAGCCAGCCCGGCTGGGGGGCCCGCGCCGCGCCCCCGGCCGGCCCCGAGGGCAGCGCCTTCGTGGCCGTGGTGGTGATGAGCGGCCCCAAGTACAGCGAGCGGCGCAGCATCATCCGCAGCACCTGGATGGCCGCGGCGCGGCAGGCGCCTCACGGCCACGTCTGGAGCCGCTTCGTGGTGGGCACGGCGGGGCTGAGCGCCGAGGAGCTGCGGAGCCTGGAGCTGGAGCAGAGCCGCCACCGCGACCTGCTGCTGCTGCCCGAGCTGCGCGACTCCTACGAGAACCTCACGGCCAAGGTGCTGGCCACCTACGTGTGGCTGGACGCGCACCTGGACTTCCAGTTCGCCCTCAAGGCGGACGACGACACCTTCGTGCGCTTGGACGTGCTGGTGGAGGAGCTGAGGGCCAAGGAGCCGCGGCGCCTCTACTGGGGCTTCTTCTCGGGCCGCGGGCGGGTGAAATCCGGGGGGAAGTGGAAGGAGAGCGCCTGGCTGCTGTGCGATTATTACCTGCCCTACGCGCTGGGCGGCGGCTACGTGATCTCCGCCGACCTGGTGCGCTACCTGCGCCTCAGCAGGGACTACCTGAACCTGTGGCAGAGCGAGGACGTGTCCCTGGGCGTGTGGCTGGCGCCCATCGACGTGAAGAGAGTGCACGACCCCCGCTTCGACACCGAGTACAAATCGCGCGGCTGCAGCAACAAATACATCGTGACTCACAAGCAGAGCATCGAGGACATGCTGGAGAAGCACCAGACGCTGGCCAAGGAAGGGAAGCTGTGTAAGGAGGAGGTGAAGCTCAGGCTTTCCTACATGTACGACTGGGGAGTGCCTCCCTCGCAGTGCTGCCAGAGGAAGGACGGCATCCCCTGAAGGCCTCGGGAAGAAGCCTCGGGATGGTGGACTCTGGTTGCTGTTACGCGGGGAGAATCCCATGAAAATGGAATTCTTGCCTCAGTTTCTCTCTCAGAACATTGGGCCCAAGGCTTTGGGATGCAGGCATGGCTGGATGTAGGGAAGAGCAGAATCCTGGAATCTCCCACTCCATATCCAAGGACAGACCTCCCAAATCCCAGCCCGGTGCTGTGGATCCATAATTCCAGCAGAACTGAGTGGGAAGAGCTGATAAAATGGAATTATTGCCTCAGTTTCTCCCTCAGAACTTTGGGAACAAATGATTCCCCTCAGGCACCGATCCCAAAGGCTTTGGGATGCAGGCCTGGCTGGATTTAGGGAAGAGCAGTTAATTGGACTCAGGGGTTAATTACTCTTAGAAAGATTTTGCACGACTCATTCTGTCACCCTGACACTCCCTGAGAGCTGCTGACGTGGCATGGTTAAAGATGCTTAAAAAATAAAACAAAACAAGTGCCAGAAAGCACAGCAAAAGGTCAGATGCCAGGATTAAAGGCAAATAAAAGGTGTCAAAACACAAAAAGTAGAGAAAAGGGGGGGAGAGAACTGGAATGAAAAGTTGGATCAGATTCTGAGGTTGGTTTGCTAAAGGTCACGCTAAGTTTTGGTGCTGATAAGGCTAAAATGAGGCTGCTGTTTATTCCTTGGCAAGGAAAGGCCAGTTGGGCAAGGAGGGAAGAGCCCAGAGTGGGAGCAGAGGATTCCAGAGGGTGGGAACAGGGATCGGCTTTTCCTGGGACAGCTGCAGGGAGAGCAGAGAATGGAACCCTTCAGTCTGCTCTCTGAAAGGCAACGTGCAGAAATCACCCGACTGCTGAGTTTTGGCAGAAATTCAATTTATGCTTATTTTGGGAGAAGATTTTTTGGCTTTGCAAAGCCTCCAGGTGTTGTTTTGAGCTCATGTCCCTCCAACACTCACTCAAGAACTCCCTGGCTGCTCCAAATTTAGGTTTATTTTTAATACAAATGAGCAAAAATCGATCAGTAGGAGTTCAAAAACCATTTGCCCCAGGGTGGGGATTTAAGGTATAAAAGTGAAATTTGTGTAGTCAAGAGAAAAAGGTTCCCCCCACCCCAAAAACTGAATTTGGAGAACTTTCATTTCTCTTTCCAGCACACTGAAAAATCACATTTAGGTGCTCAGAGGCAGGGGAATTCCCTCCTCCTCTCCACAAATCCCTTTAGAGGCACTGAAATTGAATTCATTACCAGTGACACGTCCGGAACTGGGGGCTTTCCCCGCAGTCCTGCCTCACACAGGCCTGGGGCACGATTTCTTTATCTCCAGACCTGGAATTCCCCCATTTTCCAGGGGCAGCTGCTCCAGAACTGCCCCAGCGCCCTGTGCCAGCTGCAGCCCCTGCAGCGTGGGCACTTTTTACTTTGGAAATGTAAAATTGCATTTCTTAAACGTCTTTTTGTGAGGTTTTTTTGGTTTGTTTGCGTTTGTTGCACTCTGCACTTTCATTCCCATTCCATTCCCTCCTTCCCAGCTCTGGCTGCAAGAGACAAATGGCACAGAAAAATTGAAAATAAAAAAAGTGCCAATTTCTCTTTCTTGTTGCTTAGCAAAATTAGGAATTTTAGGAATTAGGAAAACCAAAGGGATCAGTTCCATTGGAATTTTATTTTTTTGTTATTCTTGTTTTAATTAATTATTTACTGAAGATCAAAAATCTTCAGAAGATTTTTTATTTTGAATTTTTCAAGGCTTTTTTTCCTAAAACAAAACTAAAATCCTGCAAAAACTCAATTATTTTAGCATGTTGAACTCAATTATTATTATTCTAATAGTTACAATTATTATTATAATGCATGCATAGGGATTACCAAGGAGTATTTTTCCCCCACATATCCTATTCCAAAGCAGGAATTTTCCAGGATGTCAGCAACTCCCAGTTTTTTAAACATCCATTTGCCATCTGAGGTTCATCAGTGTTGTCTGTGTCGTGATAAATTACCTGTAATGTGAATATTTATTTATAATTATATTTATTTATAATTCTTGCCACTGTATTCTCTTTATTTTCCCAGAAAAAAAAATACAAATAAATCAATTTATTCCCAGAATAACATCCATTTTCCCATTATTTTATCCACCTTTACCCTTTTGTCCCAGGAAAATTACAAATAAATCCATTTATCCCCGTCATAACTTCTATTTTCTCATTATTTTATCCCACTCAGCCTTTTTTCCCTGGAAAATTACAAATAAATCAATTTATTCCCATCAAAACATAGATTTTCCTATTATTTTATCCATCTGACCCCTTTTCTCAGGAAGATACCAGATAAATCCATTTATTCCCAGAATAACATCAATTTTCCCATTATTTTATCCACCTTTCCCCTTTATTTTCCCTGGAAAACTCCACCTGGGAAGCAAAATCAGGTGAGGATGAGGCCAAATTATTTTAAAAGAAACTTCCCCCCCTTGATTTCCTTGGAATCTTTAATCCTCAGCATTCCAAGATTTTTTAAATCGATTTTCCTCCAAATTTCAAACATTCCGCCCTCAAACAGCTCAGACTTCCCTCAGCCATGAAAAGAAACTGATTTTCCCCCATAAATGATTTGGGATAACTTTGGGGTTTTGCTGTTGAAGCCAAGGGACCCTTTGGGAATTTGTTCCCGCATTTTTTTGCCTGTCCCAGGCAGTCGCTAGAGGTCCCTCCAAGCCTTTGGAAGTGTGAATTCCTTAAAACAAACAAGGAATTCATTTAAAACCAGAGGTTTGTGACTAAAATCGGGTGGTGGGCTCTGATTTTAACATAAAACAATCGGGGAAAAAAGGGAAGGGAGTTTTCCACTAAAAAAATGGAATTATGGGGGAATTACTGAGGATGGAGGAATCCATGGAAAATTGATGTGGAAAGCTAAAGAGAAACATTTGAAAAGGTCCTTAAAATACAGGAAAATTAATAAAATTATTGACATTTAATTAAAATAATGAAAACCATTCCTGGATTTTTTTAAAGGAACAACTCAACCCAAAATCCCAGTCCCTGTGTCCCCTTTTAATCAGGAATTTTTGGTGTTTCCTCTGCTGAAAATTCCATGGATTTGAGCTGGGAAATTTCATTTTCCAAAGGAATTTCCAAAGGATTTTAATTCCCAAACCTGTTCATGTGGGACCCCTGCTCCAGTTTTTGGGGTGATTAAAAACCCTGATTTAAATTAAAAATTCTTATTAAAAATTATTAAAAATTTATTCACACTCCAGGAGTTTCCCAGGGGACTTTTTGTGGGATTGGGAGCTGATTCCTCTTTTCAACAGGAAAATTCACCTGGATTAGATGCTGGAATTAAGGGGGAAATTAGAATTTTCTTTTATTTGAGGAACATCTCCTCATGGAAAAACATGGAAAAAGGTGGGGAAAAGTGGAAAAATATGGAAAAATCTGGACACTGCTCCAAGTTTTTAGGAAAACTCAGAAATCCATGATCCCACAGATCCAAAGGGCTCTGGAGATGCCAGGGCCACCACCAAGATGTCCCCAAAAAGTTGGGAATGAGGCTGAAGAACCTCTGATCGTGGAAAACATGGAAAAAAGGAGGAATAACCTGGACACCACCCAAGTTTTTAGGAAAACTCAGAAATCCACGATCCCACAGAGCCAAGGAGCCCCGGGGGTGCCAAGGAATGTCCGGGAAGCTGGCAAGGAACCTCTCCTGGTGGGAAAGCACAATTGCCCTTCTGGTGGTCCCCATCGTCCCCCGCTTCCCCTGACGGCCAAAATCCCAGGAATGTGAGCCCTGCTTCTTTTCCACTCTGCAGCTCCCACAGAGCACAAGATCCACGAGGAACAAAAAAGGCTGGAAAAGGAATAATTCGGATTTTTGAAGGAAAGGAAAACGTCGTCGTTGCCGCCGGTGATCGATGGGTTTGGGGTGGTGCCAGAGGGCTTGGAATCATCACAGCACAAACCACCGGAGAAAACGTTTATCCAGAGCTGCTGCTGGCCAGGACAATTCCAAATATTTACTTTAGTGTTGATTTTAGGGAAGGACTCGAGCCAGGATTCTGGATCTGGATCTGCCAAAATCCTGATGCTTGAGGTGCTAGGAGCTGGAATTTGGGGCCAATCCTTCTGATCTTATCTTGGGTAATTATTTCTCCTTCTTTCCATGCCCTGATCCCACAAAAATGAGTGTCCTGCTCACCCTTGGGAATGTGCTGGGCTGGATCCAGGGTGAATCCGTGGCTTTGCTAAACTGAAATCCCAGACTGGGATTAATTTTGGAGGTTTTTTGCAGTTTCCTGGGTGATTTTTTCCCTGCTGGGATTTGCAGCTCCTCAGAGTCCAGAGCTCTGCAGATCCTGCCGTCCCTTCCCAAATCCCGCTGTGGAAAACATTGGGAGAATCTTCAGGATTTTCCCAATTTGAGGTGCTGTGCACAACAACTTGGAAAAATTTGAATTATCCTGCTTTTCTTTATCATTCCCTTTAATTCCATAGGGATTCCTGGCTAGGAGGAAATTTTGGGGTTGTTGTGGGATGGGGGTGACTCAGCTGCTCCTTGGAATCTTGGAATTAAAAATCCAGGAAAAACCTTCCAAGATACAAATCCAAGCATCCACCACTAAACCGTGTCCCCAAGTGCCACATCCAGGGGTTTTTGGGATGGTGATCCATCCCAAATCCCAGCCTGATGCCATAAATCCATAATTCCAAAGAAATTGGGCAGTAAGACCTGCTAAAATGGAATTTTTGCCTCAGTTTCTCCCTCAGAACATTAGGCCCAAGGCTTTGGGATGCAGGCCTGCCTGGATTTAGGGAAGAGCAGAATCTTGGAGTCTCTGGCTCCATATCCAAGGACAAACTTCCCAAATCCCAGCCTGGTGCCATAAATCCATTGTTCCAAGGGAATTTAGTGGGAAGAGCTGCTAAAATTAATTTTTTGCCTCAGTTTCTCCCTCAGAACATTGGGAGGAAATCGTTCCTCTCAGGCACTGCTCCCAAAGGCTTTGGGGTGCAGGCCTGGCTGGATTTAGGGAATTGCAGTTAATTGGAGTCAGGATTGCTGGCATCTCCCACTCCATATCCAAGGACAGACTTCCCAAATCCTGACCTGGTGCTGTGGATCCATAATTCCCAGGGAATTTATCAGGAAGAGCTGATAAAATGGAATTCTTGCCTCAGTTTCTCCCTCGGAACGTTGGGCCCAAGGCTTTGGGGTGCAGGCCTGGCTGGATTTTGGGAATTCTGCTTATCTCCCACATTATAAAATTGCAGCCTGGCTCCTGGAAAGCTCCTGGGCTGTGGCTGGGAGGTTTTTGAGGACAGGGAGTGGGATCAGAAAACAATAACCAGGATCCGATTTCTGCGGAGGAGCCGAGGGAGGAGATAATTGGAGTCTCCAAGAGCTGCTGATAAGATCAGCCTCGGTTGCTATTTTCAGGCTCAGACAGCAGGGCTGGAGACACCGAAATAAACCCTAAAACCTGAGCTGCAGGCTCCCAAAGAGCTCTGTCTCCAAGGAAATCCATAAATATTGCAAGGTGCGGGATAGCGGGCCTGGCCTGGCCTGGTTTTTCCTGGGGGCACCTCAGGGGAAGGACTGAGGGGGAAAAGGAGGAATTAAGGAGGAAAATGACTTTTTGAATTCCAAGAGGGAATTTAAAAACCTGCAATTCCTGCCAGGAAGGAGGCAGGGAATAACCAGAGCCTGGGGTAGGAGGCTGGAAAAGGAATTCCTGAGTGGAGTCAGCATCTCCTGATCCTGGCAGTGGCTCCAGGTGGGACCTCAGGCATCACCTGGATGAAGAGAAAATAAACCTGGATTAGAAAATTTGGAGAGGGATTGATTCCCAAGCTCAGGCTATTCCCTAATTCCATGATTCTGGGTGTCCCAGTGTCCCCATTCCTTGAATTATCCCTGGTTTCCCTCATGGGGAGCACGCAGGGCCAACGCTCCCAGGTGGGACTTTGGGGTGTCCTGGGCAGGGATAAGGGTTGGACTCTGATCCCATGGATCCTCCCAGCTCAGGATATTCCCCATAGGGATGAACATTCCAGGAAAATGCCCCCATTCCTTGAATGATTCCTGGTTCCCCACAGCCCTTCCCTGCAATCAGGGAGTGTTTATCCCAGCGCTTCCCTTTCCATGGGAGCTTTTCCATGGCTTTTCCATGCCTTTGCAGACATCAAACAGCTCATTTCCCTTGGCTTTGGTCCGTGAAATGGGCTGGAACAGCGGCTCGTAAACAACTGCATCAGCAACGCTGAGGTTGATTTAAAAGCCAGAAATTTTGGGGTTTTTTTTTCCCCCTCTCCTTTTTTAACACTTTAAATCCAACATTTTTCCACAGCTTTGCCCGTTCCCCTCTCTGGCTTTGCAGAGCAGGAAAGGGAAGGCGAGGAAAATACAAAATTCAGGATAGAAATTGGGATGAAATTCTCCTTAAGGCATTCTTGGGATCACCCTGCAGTGCTGGGAATTCACATCCTGCCCTGCTTGTGAATGGGGGATCCTGGTTAAATGGAAATAGGAGGAATTTTTTTCCTATTTTTTCATTTTCTGGGCAAATCCAGAACAATCCAGGGAAAGGAGAATTTTATTGTAGTTGCCCTGGGGAACAACAGCACCCAGGTGGTTTTGAGGATCCTAAAGGGCTTTTCCAACCTTTGATTCCCAAATTCAGCAGGGATTGGGACCCTCAAGAGCACAGCCATGAACCCACCTGGGTTTCCAGCCGGAACTGGGGAGAATTTTAACATTCCTGTGCATCCCCTTGGACATTTTGGGACTCAACACTACCTGTCAGAGCTTTTTTCCTCTCATTCCCACAAAGAAGTGGGAATTCAGAGGGAAAATCCTGTGTTTGGGGGCTTGGGCAGGATATAGAACACCAATTAATGAATTCTTTGTAATTAATAATATCATATCATATATGATAATATAAGATATGATAATATATGATAATTCTTTATATTAATATAAAGAATTTTGCTGGGCAAATTTATGCAGATCCAGCCTCTTCTCCTTTGCTGTTTGCAAGCCAGAATCCCAATTTTCCAATTTTCCATCGCTCTGAGATGGGGGATTCTGGCTGGGAAGTGGATTTTACCTCACATTCATCCTCATCATCCCCAGAACAATCTCTGCAGCATCCTCCTCCTGCTGCTGCCTCCCTCCCTCCCTCCTCCTGCAAGGATGGGCACTTGGGGAATGTTGGAGAGGGACCAGCTAATTGTCACTAATTGTGAACTGCACTAATTGGGATATTTGGGATATTTAATCCCCGCTGCTGAAGCCGTCCCGGGCTGCTCCATCAAAGGCCCCAGTGTCACAGGCACAGAGGAGTTTTTCATGCCAGGGGCTGCTGCGGGCGCCGGCTCCAGCCTGGCTGGAGGGCAGAGCTGTTATTGGGGAATTCAAGCGGCAGACGCCGCTCCCGCCGGGCTCCGTCCGACCGCGCCGCGCTGGGAACGGCTCAGCATTCCCAGGGAACGGCTCAGCATTCCCAGGGAACAGCTCAGCATTCCCAGGGAACAGCTCAGCATTTCCAGGGAACGGCTCAGCATTCCCAGGGAACGGGGCTCAGCATTCCCAGGGAACGGCGCTCAGCATTCCCAGGGAACGGCTCAGCATTCCCAGGGAACAGCTCAGCATTCCCAGGGAACGGGGAGCAGCATTCCCAGGGAACGGCTCAGCATTCCCAGGGAACGGGGAGCAGCATTCCCAGGGAACAGCTCAGCATTCCCAGGGAACAGCTCAGCATTTCCAGGGAACGGCTCAGCATTCCCAGGGAACGGCTCAGCATTCCCAGGGAACGGGGCTCAGCATTCCCAGGGAACGGGGAGCAGCATTCCCAGGGAACGGCTCAGCATTCCCAGGGAACGGGGAGCAGCATTCCCAGGGAACGGCTCAGCATTCCCAGGGAACGGGGAGCAGCATTCCCAGGGAACGGGGCTCAGCATTCCCAGGGAACGGCTCAGCATTCCCAGGGAATGGCTCAGCATTCCCAGGGAACGGCTCAGCATTCCCAGGGAACGGCTCAGCATTCCGGGGCTCAGCATTCCCAGGGAACGGCTCAGCATTCCCAGGGAACGGGGAGCAGAGCAGGGATCACCCCGGGCCCTCCTGGGGCTGGGATCGCCGGGGCTCCGCACCTGGAGCCTTCCCAGAACTGGGAAATGGGGCTGGGATCCCCGGGATTCCCGGGATTCCTGTGCCTGGAGCCTGCCCAGAATGGATGGGAGCTCGCAGGCACTGGGAAAAGGGGCTGGGATCTGTTGGGAAATGGGGCTGGGATCTATTGGGAAATAGGGCTGGGATCCATTGGGAAAAGGCTCCGTGATCCATTCCATGATCCCATAGGAAAAGGCTCCGTGCTCCATTCCATGATCCCATAGGAAAAAGCTCCATGATCCATTGGGAAAAGGCTCCAAGATCCCTTAGGAATACACAGTCAGTCCCAGGGATGGTGTTTGCCTCTTGGATTTGGGATTTGGAGGGGAATTTTGGGGATTTTGCCTGTGTAAAACAAACATCCCAAGGCTGGGAACATCTGGAAGGCTCTGATTAGTGGGAACATCTGGAAGGCTCTGATTAGTGGGAACATCTGCTGTGGGTGTCTGGATTCCAGATGGGAGAGAACAGCTTGGAATTCCATCCAGGAAATCCAGGAAAACCAGGAAATGTGTCCTGGTGGGAGCACTGAGCAACGAGCTGAAAATCTGAAAGAAAATCTTTAAAAACCCCCAAAATTCCACCAAAAAAAAAACAACCCAAAACCCACAAAACGTCCCAAAAAGAAAGAGGGATTCCTTTGGGAAAATCAAAGGTGTGGGAAGGAAAAGGAATAAACTTAAAGCCTTGTGGAATAAACCCAAATATTGGGATTTATTATTAATGCAATGTTCAATTATTTGTGCTCCCAAAGCAGGATTTTTTGAGGGAATTTTGGGGTTTTTATCCAGGCAGAGAATCCTGGAAAACAAATGGGGCAGCTGGACTTGGATGTGATCCCACAGCATCCCAGCACAATTCCAGCCTCATCCCAGCAGGGAATGGGGAAATGAAGGAAAGATTTGCAGCAGAAAATTCCCAAAATCCACTTTAGGACAATGTCAAGTCCTGGATTCCCTGGAGAATCTCAAGGCAGGGATTTCAATCCCACCTGGACACTTTTCCAATGATTCTCAGCTGCTTCCCTGAGGAAGGGGAGGAGGAACCCTGGAATTCCATCCCAGCTGAATCCTTTTGGGATTCCAGGAGCGATCCCACAGCAACCCAGCACAATTCCAGCCTCACCCTGCAGGGAATGAGGGAATGAGGGGAAGATTTGCAGCAGACAAATCCCAAATCCACCTTCATTCCCTGGAGAACCCCAAGGCAGGGATTTGCAGCCCTGAACAGGAACCTCCAGACAAAATAAACACCCAGCAGGGAATATTTATTTTAGGCACATTCCAGAGTCTCCATTTCTGGCAGTTTCCACTTCTCCTGGAATTCCACTTGACAGATCCCTTCATCTCCCTTCCCTGGGAGCTCTGGCTCCTTCCCCAGGGGGAATTTTTCCACTTGGGATTTGCACACACACAGAGGTCAATATTTGGGAATTGTTCACACCTGGATTTTGCGCACACACAGGGGTCAATATTTGGGAGTTGTTCACACCTGGATTTTGCACACACAGGTCAACATTTGGGGGTTCACACCTGGATTTTGTGTGGATTCGCTCCTGCAGGACAGGGGGATTTGGGAGCAGATCTGGGAGCACATCCTGGCCTTACCCTGGTGTGAGAATTGTTAAAAACCTGAGGGAAAAAACATCCCTAAAAGGTGATTTTTAATTAAAAATTAATTTTTAAGGTGCTGATGTGCTGAATATTTGGGCTTGATGAGGGAAAAGGGAAAGGGGAAAGGGGAAAGGGAAAAGGAAAAGAAAGGAAATCCCCACAATTTTACCCCCAACTCCTCCTGCTGTCCCCAAATCTCCTCCACAGCATCAAAACCTCTCCCAAATCCCATTTATTTGAGCATTCCCAGATCCCAGTTTGGCCATTCCCAAATCCCAGTTTGTCCATTCCCAAATCCCATTTATTTGAGCATTCCCAAATCCCAGTTTGGCCATTCCCAAATCCCAATTATTTGAGCATTCCCAAATCCCAGTTTGGCCGCTCCCAAGTCCCAGTTTGGCTGCTCCCAGCCCGGCCAGGGTGGGCAAACAAAGGCAGGGCCTGGGCTCCAGGCAGGAATCTCCAGCCAGGATGGAGCCAGACACATTTCAGACACATTTACATTCCTGGAGCCCGAGTCCAGCCCTAATCCTTCCCAAGATCTGCAGCCTCTGCTCTCCCCCAGCGTCCCTTCCCAAAGAGAAAAGGAGCTGGAAGTTTGGAAAAGGGCGTTTAGCCTGGGGGTTTTTGGAGGGATTTTTATTTTTTCCCACCCTATCCCTTTCCCCTGTCCACAGGTTTGATCCCAAAAAATTGGGAATTTTCACTGGGAGCCAGGAAAAAATTCTGGGAAAAGTGAAAAGCTCCCAGACAGGCACTGAAAGAATCCCAGGGAGATAAAACTCGTTGGGAATTCCTGGGATTGACAGGAGGGGAAAAGAGGGAAAAAGAGGGAAAAAGGAGAGGAAAAGGAGGGAAAAAGGAGGGGGAAAAGGAGGAAAAAAAGAGGGGGAAAAAGGAGGGAAATAAAAAGGGGAAAAAAGAGGGAAATCCCGGCTCCAGCCCAGCCAGGCGAGCAGGATCCCACCCCCGGGCAGGGATGTGGCGCCTGCAGGGAATTCGAGCCGTTCCCAAAGAAAATTGGGATTATTTCATTCCTGGCTCCGTGCCCAGGCTGGCGGGTTTTGGTGGAAATGATGGAAAAAAGGAGGAGATTCCCAAAAGTTGCTCAGATCTGTGGTTCCCGAGGTTTGGGGCTGTCCCGGGGAGTGGCTCCTGCAGGGGGGAGGGAAAGGGATTGAATCCAGAGTCCCAAAATTCACCTGGATTGGGACACAGAGAACTCCAAACTGCCTCAAATCCACACTGAAAACTCCAAACTGCCCCAAAATCCACACAGAAAACTCAGAACTGCCCCAAAATCCACACAGAAAAATTCAAACTCCCCAAAATTCATGCAGAAAACTCCAAACTGCCCAAAATCCACACAGAAAATCCAAATTCCACCTGGATTTGGACACGGAAAACTCCAAACTCCCCTAAACTCCAAATTCTCCCAAAATCCACCTGGGTTTGGAGCCAGAAAACTCCAAACTCCCCCAAATCCACACAGGAAACCCCAAACTTGACAAAATCTGCGTGGATTTGGACCCAGAAAACTCCAAACCCCTGAAATCCACACAGAAAACTCCAAATTCCCCCAAAATCCACCCGAATTCGGACCCAGAATCTCTGGAAGTTCCAGGACCAGAATTTTCCATGGATCTCTCCCAGTCCCAGCCAAGCCCAGGGATAAAAGTGGAATTCCAGCTCTGGAATCGTGTCCCAGTTTTTGAGGACAAAATGAAAAATTCCCAAAATATCCCAGGGATTGCCCACAGGCCCCCCCTGCTCTGTCCCCTCTCAGATTTTCATTTTTCACTTTTCCTTTCCCATTTTTTTTGCCCTTTCCCTGTTTTTTTTTTTTTTTGGAATCCAATATCCCGTGACCGCCCCTCGCCTCCCATCGCCTCCCGCTCTTGGTCTGCAGATCAAAGTGACAAAAGAAATCAAAACCTGGGAGGAAAAGAAAACAGCTCCTGAAAAAAAGGGGAATTTTGGGAGAATTCCTGCACTTCCCACACAGCTCCAATCCCTGATTCCCTGAGGGAGCATTCCATAGGAAAAAACCATAACAATGCCATGTTTTCCATGTTTTCCTGGTCCTTCCTTCTGCTTTCACAGGATCAGCACTCCTTGATTTTCCTGGATTCCCCTTTGGAATCTGCCCTTCCCAAATCCCCCAAATCCCCAAAATTCCTCACCCCACATCCCAGCCCCACAGGTCAGCACCCAAACACTCGGGACAGGGAGCAGGGAAGAGAATTAAAGATTTCTCCCAGATTTCCCTGGGGAAAAGGATTCCCCTTTGGAATCTGCCCTTCCCAAATTCCCAAATTCCCAAATTCCCAAAATTCCTCATCCCACATCCCAGTCCCACAGGGAGATTGATCAGCTCCCGAACACTCAGGAGTAGGGAAGAGAATTAAAGATTTCTCCCAGATTTTCCGGGGGAAAAGGATTCCCCTTTGGAATCTGCCCTTCCCAAATCCCCCAAATCCCCAAAATTCCTCACCCCACATCCCAGTCCCACAGGGCAACACTCAGGACAAGGAGTAGGGAAGAGAATTAAAGATTTCTCCCTGATTTTTCCAGGTTCAATGACTCCACAGCCACTGGGCATGGGCAGGGAGGGAGGAACAGCTGGAAAATCCTGGAAAATCCTGGAAATTCCCTTTTCCCTGTGCTGGGAGAGCAGGAGAGGCCCCCAGGGCTGCAGGCTGAGCAAACCCCAGCCCAGAATTCCCATTCTTCCCGGGAATCACCTGCCCTGGAGGTGCCAGACAGATGATATCGGGGTTTGGCACCCAAATCCGCATTCCTCCTGCAAACACCAATTTAAATTCCTGGCTCCCAGAGCTCCCGGAGCCAGAAAAAAACGGGAATGGAACAAAAATCTGCGATGCCAGGATGTGATAAACGGGGTGGGCCAGGGACCGGCTCGGCCCAGGGGGTTTGGGGCTGGGGGCACCGGAGGGGACTCCAGAGATTCCCAAAAAATCCCAAAACCCCCGCTCCTCCCTTGGGGTCCTGAGCGGGATAAACCCATGGGATGGACCCGGGAATGGGGGGAGTTTGGGATTCCAGGATTGAGGGAGAGTTTGGGATTCTGGGATTGAGGGGGAATTTGGGATTCTGGGACTGGGGAAGAGTTTGGGATTCCTGGTTTGAGGAGGAGTTCAGGATTCCAGGATTTGAGGGAGAGTAAATAAATAAACTGGGAAAACTGTCCATATAAACTATGGAAAACCATATATATAAATATAATTATATATATTATATACTTTCTAAAAATATAAAATATATATAATTATATTTAGAAAATATGTAATTAGAGACATAATTATATATATTATAAATATATATATATAATTATAATATATAATTTTATTTTGATATAAAGGATATAAAAGAGTTCAAGCCTGGGATTCCTTGGATTGTAGGAAAATTCAACATTTTCCTTGTCAAATACACCCAAATCTGAACCTGGGAGAGGATCCAAACCATTCCCAGCCCCCTGGAAAATGCAATTTTGCTGGAAAATCCTTGTCCCCTTCCTCCCCACCACACAGAAAAGAGTCACTGATTTATTTCTGATATTTCCCATCTCAATCCTTCATTTCCGACCCCAAAACAAAACCCAAATCAATCCCAAAGAAAACCCCAAACCCGTGCTGGTTACAAGTGCTACAGTGAAATAACCAAATTACAACACAACGAGCTCCCAATGCAGCGTGCGGCTCCGTGAGCGCCTGGTGAAGCACAAATTAAATATTCCAAGGGGGTTTTTGGGTAAAAAGAGGATAAAAAGCAGAATTCTGATGAAGAACGAGCTGGTGAGGACCTCAAAAATCAGCAGCACCTTCTGGAAGCAAAGCTGGACAAGCTGGGGATGAATGAAAATTCTGCAGGAACAGGGAGCGGTTTCAAGGTTAAAGTGGGGGTTTTTCAGTCCAAAAGGCAGGAATTTGGGAATTTGGGGGCCATCCTCGCTGCTAGGCTCCCAGCAGCATCCCCATGAAGTCAGAGCCGGGCTGGACGGTGACGGCAGCGCCGGCGCCGTTGTCCACGAAGATGGAGGTGTACTGGCCAGCCTGCGGGGAAACGGGGAAAACGGGAATTTCTGCAGGACAAACACGGGAAAATCCCTTCCTCCAGCAGCAACCTGTGGAGTTTTAGCTTCCTTTTTAGCCAGGGTTGGGATTAAATGTGTGAGGTGGAATTTCTTGTTTGGAATCAGACGCTTGTTAGTTTTTATTTGTATTATTGTCCTATAAACTGAATTATGCAGCACTTTACCAAACTGAAAACGGAGCCCTGTCTCTCTCTACAAGGCCTCTTAGGGCTAAAGTGTCTAAATAAGAAATGACACCTAAATTATTTTTACTTTTTACTCAATAACCAACTACCCATGGGCTGCAATGTGGAGTTTTTATCCAATGGCACAAAAGCACCCAAACCCAGCAGGAGGAGGAGGAGGAGGAGGAAAAGGAGAAGGTGAAGGAGAAGGAGGTGAAGCAGAAGGAGCAGCCACCACTCCAAAGCCTCCATCTTGCCCCATTTATTTCTTATTCTAAAGCCCCAAACTCCGAGTTTCCCAGCCTGTGACACCTCACCCTCCTACCCAAACTGCACACCCACAATCCCAGCTCCACCATTCCCTTCTGGAAGCTTCTCCTCAGCCCCGTGCTGTCCCGGGGCTCAGCCCCTGCCAGCACAGAAATCTGAAATTCCCAGCAGGAATTCAGCCCAAGTCTGGGGCTGAGCCGATGGAGCGGAAGAATTTTTGTGGCTTTGGAAGGAATTTGGTGTGGGTTTTTTTGGGGTTTTTTCCAAAAAATCTTTCCTGCCCTGGCGCCTTTTTGGGTGAAGTGGGTTCAGAGCCCCTCCTGGGAGGTGGGAAATCCCACTGGGAATAGAAATTCCCAAAGAAATCCCATTGGGAATGGAATTCCCATGAAATCCCATCGGGAATGGAATTTCAATTCATTGGGAATGGAATTCCACTGGGAGTGCAATGCCAGGGGAGAGTTGGGAAATAAAAATAAAATTTATTATAAATATTGGATTTTTCTTTTTCCCGTGCCTTCAATTCAGAATGTGAAACCCCAGTCAAGTTTTCCTCCTGGTGCTGCCCCAGGTGAGGAATTTCCCTCCTTTAAATGTAGGAACAAAGAGGGTTTATTATTTAATTATTATTTATTGGCTACTTATTTAATTATTTATTTTACTGTTCTTTATTAAAAATCATTAATTTTAACATTATCATTATTTATTGATTTATTTATTATTTAATTCTTTATTTGCTATTTATTTCCTGGAATTCCAGGGGAAGGTCCAGGAAGTAATTCCATGTCCTCCCCAGAGATTTGGGGCAGAAATTCCCAATTTTCAGGGCCTCACCTGCAGCTGCAGCAAGCCATGGACATAAACAGTGAAGATTTTGCTGTTGCTTTCCAGGCCAGCAATGACTTCCAAAGACCTAAAAATAAGAAATAAACAGATGAAGAAAATGAAAAGTTGGAGCCCCTTGGCACCTGCTCAGTCCAGTTAAACTCAGTTTTAAGCCTGGCTGGTTCCTGTCCATTGTTGTTTTTCCTTATTTTCCCAATTTAACCAACCCCTTTCCTCCTTTTTTTTTGTTTTTAATTATCTTTTCCCTGAGATGAATCTCTGCAAGTCCCAGCGAGTTTTTCCCAGGAGAAAGGAGAGGTTGGAGCCCTTGGCAGCGGCTCAGGCGAGGCTGTGTCAGGTCCTGCCCCAGCCCTCCCCTGCTCCTCCCGAGCTTCCGGGGCTCATCCCAACACCCCAGGGCTTTTCCAGCCCCATGGATGGATGGATGGATGGATGGATGGATGGATGGATGGGTGAGTCAGTGCTGGCATTCCCAGGAAATTCCACAGGGAATGTGTCCAGGCAGGCTCCCAGCGCTGCTGCCGGCTCCGTCCGTCCCAGCCATGCGCGCCTGGACTGGGACCTGCCCCAAATCCCTGCCCCAAATCCCTGCCCCAAATCCCTGTCCCAAACCCACCCTGAGGGAACCATCCCAAATCCCTGCCCCAAATCCATCCTGAGGGACCTGAGACCTGTCTCAAATCCATCCTGAGGGATCTGTCCCAAATCCATCCTGATCATTCTGGGATCCCTGTCCCAAATCCATCCTGATCATTCTGGGATCTGTCCCAAATCCATCCTGAGGGACCTGAGGGATCTGTCCCAAATCCATCCTGATCATTCTGGGATCCCTGTCCCAAATCCATCCTGATCATTCTGGGATCTGTCCCAAATCCATCCTGATCACTCCCACTGCTCTGGAACATGTCCCAAATCCATCCTGATTGCTCTGGGATCTGTCCCAAAGTCATCCTGATTTCTGGACCTGTGGATTTCTGGAGGAGCTCAGGGCAGGGCATTAAAATCAACCTGGGAAGGAATTTGGGGTCTGGGGCCAAGGACAGAGCCACAGCTTTGCCCTCTGCTGGAAAAGCTCCTTTTCCAGCCCCTTCTTCCCTGGAAAAGGTCCCAAAATCCCCCTGAGGGAAAGAATTGCCAAAGTTGGCTGAGATGTTCAGAAATGTGGAAAATTAGAGGGAAAGAATCCCCTCAGTGGCCCTGGGGTGCCTCACGTGTGTCTGTGGCACAGGGACTCAATGCAGATCAGCACCCGCACGCTGTCCCGCGCCCGCAGCTGCACTTTGCTCTTCAGCTCGCTGTGGTCTGGGAAAAACAGCAGGGAAAATGTCAGAAATCCCACCAGTTCTGGGGTTTGAGGGACAGAGGGGCATCAGCAGCCCTGGGATGGCTGCAGGAGGTGCCAGAAGGTTCCTCCATATCTGATGGAGCCAAAGGCAAAGGATCCAAGGTGGATCCATCACTGGTCATCAGGGCAGAACCTCTGGAATAACAGATTTAACATGGGATCCATCAGGGATAGAACATCTGGGATAATGGATTTAAAAAGGGAATCCAAGGTAATCTATCAGGGATAGAACCCTGGAATCTCAGATTTAAAAAGAGGATCTGTCACCAACCATCAGTGGCAGAACCTCTGGAATATCTGGGAATCCTCCAGGGGTTCTCTGGGGGTTCTCGAGGGGTTGGGGCTCCCTGGGGCAGCACTCACCAATGTGGATGTTGGCTGAGAACTGGTAGATGCCACCCACGGGGGCGGTGAAGCGCCCGGTGGCCAGGTTCAGCCCCGAGCCCCGCAGGAACGCGCCCTTGGCCATGGGCTGTGGAGAGAGAACAGAGCTGAGCCCTGGGCTGAGCCCAAACCCACCCCTGGGCTGAGCCCAAATCCCTGGGCTGAGCCCAAATCCCTGGGCTGCTCCTGGCTCCATCCCTGGGCTGATCCCAAATCCCTGGGCTGCTCTGGCTCTGCATTCCCCTTTCCCAGAGGGCACAAGCCCAAACCCGACTCTTCTTGTCCCTGGCTGCGGTGCCAGTTTGGCACCCAGAGCCTCCCACAGCAGCTCCAAGCCAGGAAAAATCAGGAATGAGTTGGGCACCTCATGCCTGAGGCACAGGAAGCAGCAGCCCACGGCTGGGATGGCTTAATTAGTCCCATTTTCCCTGCTAATTAATGAGGCAGCAGCTCTCCCTCCAGCCCTGCCCATGCCTCAGGGCTGATCCTGCCTGGCTGCCAAGCCAAGCTGCCAAAAGTTTGGGAAATAATGGAATGGTGGATTTTAAAAGAGGATCCAAGGTGGATCCATCAGGGATAGAACCTCTGGAATAATGAATTTAAAAAGGGGATCCCAGGTGGATCCACCTCTGGCCTCCTGTGGACACCTTCTCATGGATTTGTCTCTTCCTTTCAGCCCCAGAGGAGTTTCTGGGCCGAGCAGAAGCCCCACAGAGCCCTGGAGCTGATCTCCAGCAGGATGAGGCTGGAGTTCCTCACCAACTGGAAATTGTGGAGTTCCACCAAGGTCTTCTTGTCCACCAGCACCTGGCCCTTGAGCTTGCAGTGGAAGGCCTCCTCCAGGCGCCGCTGTGAGGGAACCTCCTCCAGGGACAGCAGCAGCGGGGGCAGCTGGCTGGGCTGGGCTGAGATGGCCAGGGAGGCCCTGTGCTCCATGGCTTCTGAGGGGAAAAGGGGAATAAAATTAAATAAAATAAAATTAAATAAAATCTTTATTTAGTGGCCTGCCCATTCCTGTTCCTGTGATGGAACCTTCTCCAGGGGCAGCAGCTGGCTGGGCTGGGCTGAGATGGCCAGGGAGGCCCTGTGCTCCATGGCTTCTGAGGGGAAAAGGGGAATAAAATTAAATAAAAGGAAATAAAATCTTCATTTAAGGGCCTGGCCTATGAAACCATTAATGTGTGCCTGGAATTCTGCACTTGGATCTTCAATTAAAGCCCAGCAGCACTGGGGGAACATTTTTGGTTGCCATTTTGGTTCATGGTTCTTCACCAAAACAAAACTCCTCCAGCCTTTAACACCCTTTACCTTGAATATCCTTTGGAAATCTTGGACTTTTTAAAATCTTTTACCTTTTAAGATCTCCTTGAACTCCTGCAGAAGAACTTCCCTGGTGACTTCAGCCCCCGGAGCTCCTGGAGGTCCCTGAGGCCCGGGAGGCCCCGGAGGCCCCACCAGGCCTCGCTGAGGGAACAAAGGAAAATTTGGGATTAAAACCTGGGAATTGCAGAAAATCCTACAGGAACATCAGCAACGTGAGGGGGTTTGTTCCCAGAAAATTCCTGGTAATTTTTGGAGGACACTGAGGGATCAGGAAGGGCCAAGAGCTCTGAGAGTCCCTCAGAGATCTTTTTCCAGCTGCTGGGACTCCCATTCCTCTGATAATCCTCTAAAATTCCATGGAAAAGCTGCCCAGACATTCAGAGGATGCAAAAAATGCCTCAAATAATTAAAATAATTAAAAGAATCCAAGATTGTCCAAGCAGCAGATGAAAAGTGCCACATAATTAATGAGCTGTCACTCAGCTCATTAATTTGAAATAAACCACTTGTCCACACCTTGATTAATTGATCCTTTGGGATACTTGGACTTTATCTCTTGGAAGGAAAAGAAAAACCCTGATTTTATTTTTAATGAGTGGGAAAATAACCTAGAAAAGGCTCAATTTGAGAGAGTCTGGTTCAAAATTCCCACATCTCCACTGCCAAAGCAAGAAGGCTCAAATTTCTCAAAAATGGAGAATTAAACCCCCCAAAAAATGGAAATTCAGCACTCTTTGGGCTGGGAAAAGCTGGAACCTTGAGGATGAGCAGCAGGAAGGAAACTGGGACACGTGGGGTGCAAATCCTACCAATTTTTTGTCTTTGCCTTTGCATCTCCTCTTGGAGTTGCTGCCGTCGTCCGGGCGGTGCACGAAGGAGATCCAGGTCCTGCGGGGGTCTGTGATCCGTGCATCTGCAGCCTCCAGGAGCTGGGGACAACCAGGACAAGGATCATGGATGGATTGGCCTCAGGGGTCCCAAAAATCCAGCCTGGGCTGGTGGTGCTGCTTTTGGAGGACACTGAGGGTGGCCTTGAGGGATCAGGAGGAGCCAAGAGTTCTGAGAGTCCCTCAGAGATCTTTTTGTAACTGCTGGGGCTCCCATTCCCTGATAATCCTCTGAAATTCCATGGAAAACCTGCCCAGATTCTCCTAAGATGCAAAAAAATCCAGTCTGGGCTGATCCTGCTTCTTTTGGAGGACATTGAGGGATCAGGAGGAGCCAAGAGCTCTGGAAGTTCCTCAGATCTCTTTTTCTGAGTCCCTCAGAGATCTTTTTCCCACTGCAGGGACTCCCATTCCCTGATAATCCCTGAAATTCCATGGAAAACCCACCCAGATGTTCAGGGGATGGAAAAATGGATCATTCTGGGAACAATCCCAGAACCCACCTCGGGAGCTCTCTGCTGTTCCCGACATGAGGAACCATCAAAATTAAACATAAAAATTGAAGGAAATTGATGCAATGAGGTTGGGAAAAGAGGCAGGAAAATCCCAATAACTCCAGGAATAACTCTGGGAACGATCCCGAACCCACCTTGAGAGTTCTCTGCTGTTCCCAACATGGAGAACAATGAAAATTAAATAAAAACCCAAAGAGAATTGATGAAATGAGCCCGAAATCAGCGCAGAAATGGCAGGAAAATCCCAATAAATCCAGAATAACTCCAGGAATGACCCAAACCCACCTTGGGTTGCTCCTCGCTGTTGGCCAGGGAGGTGTTCAGGGGCTCCGGGTGCTCCTTCCTGCCCCTCCTGTCCCTGTCCCTGTCCCTCCTGGCCGCTGTCACCACGCGGGGACACAGCTGGTGGCACAGCAGCGCCAGCAGCAGCCACCAGCCCGGCATGGTGGCAGCGAGGAAAATCCAATTTGTGTCCCAAAAAATTGGAATTGACCAGGTCAGGGTCAAGGAGCCAGGGGGAAAATGATCCAGGACCAAAAAAAAATCAGATTTGTGTCCAAAAAAATCTGAATTTATTAGGTCAGGATCAAGGAGCCGGGGATAAAATGCTCCAGTACCAATAAAAATCCAAATTAACCAGGTCAGGGCCAAAGAGCCAGGTGTAAAATGCTTCAATACCAATAAAAACCCAAAACCCCCAAATTAATCAGGTCAGGATCAAGAAGCTGGAGGAAAGTCCTTCAGGAGCAATTAAAAAAAAGTCAGATTTGTCTCTAAAATAAATCCAGAATGAAGCAGGTGAAAAGGATCCAAGCAGTCAGCAATAAAAAACCAGATTTGTGTCCAAAATAAATCCAAATTAACCAGGTCAGAATCAAGGAGCTGGATGAGAATCCTTCAGGAGCAAAAAACCCCAGATTTCTCTCTAAAATAAATCCAGAATTAAGCAGGTGAGAAGGATCCAAGCAGATTTGTATCAAAAAAAAATCAGAATTTCAGAAGGATCCAAGCAGATTTGTGTCCAAAAACATCCAAATTTCAGGAGGTTCCAAGCAGCCAGGTGCAAAATCCTTCAGGACCAAAAAACCCCAGATCTGTGTCCAAAAACATCCAAATTCCAGAAGGTTCCAAGCAGCTCCTCGGGATGGAAAAGCCAGAGATTAATATGTTTGGAATTTGTTTGGAATTCTGGATCCTCAGGAGATGAAGCTGAGTCCGTGGGAGCTTCCCAGAAATCCCAGAGGCGAGGGGCTGCTCTGCCCTAAATCCGGCCTAAAACCGGTTTTAAAGGCACTCAGCACCCCCAAATGGGGCTTGAAACTGGTTTTACTCAGCCCCTTCTGACCCCAAGCCGGATTTAAAGCTGGTTTTACTCTGCCCCCCCAAACGGGGCTTGAAACTGGTTTTAAAGGCTCTCAGCCCCCAGATGGGGTTTAAAGCTGGTTTTAAAGGCTCTAAACCCTCCCAGGCTCGGTTTAAAGCTGGTTTTAAAGGTGCTGAAAGCCGCAGGGCAGGGCCGGGCCCGGCTCAGGCGGGGTTTAGCCAGGCTCGGCTCAGAGCCCGGGACCACCCCGGCCATTCCCGGCACAAACCCTCGAACTCCGCTCGGCGCTGCGGGGAATCGGAATCCAGGGAAGCGCCGGCATCCCGGCCTTGGAGGGACAAAACCCAGCCCCGCACCCCAAAACAGATCCCAAAATACAGATCCCAAAATACAGATCCCTCAGACCCCCAAAAATCCCTCACACCCCAAAAAACAGATCCCAAAACCAGATCCTTCACATCCCAAAACAATTCTTCACACTCCAAGAAACAAATCCCAAAAAACAACTGTCACACCCCAATAAACAAACCCCTCACATCCCAAAAAACAAACTCCAAAAAACAAACCTCTCACACCCCAAAAGCCAAATCCCTCAAATCCCAAAAAAAGAGACCCCTCACATCCCCCCCCCAAAAATCCCTCACACCCTAAAAAACAAATCCCAAAACCAGATCCTTCACATTCCCAAAAAACAAATCCCAAAACCAGATCCTTCACATCCCAAAAACCAAATTCCTCACACCCCAAAAAACAAATCCTAAACCCCAAATTCCTTACATCCCAAAAAATAAACCTCAAAAAACATATCCCAAAAAACAACCCCAAACCCCAACTGCCTCACACCCCCCCAAGAAAACCCCAAAAACCAAACCCCGAATTCCTCACACTCCAGGAGCTCCGCGGGGGGAAAGCGAAACCTCCCGAGCCCGGCAGGAGCAGGTGGAGCTTCCCAAAGTTTTTCCTTTTTTCAGTTTTCCCCTAAAAAATCCCCGCAACCCCCGGCGCTGTCACGGGGCAGGAGCGCGCGGGTTCCGCATCCCAAACCCCAAACCCCAGATCCCAAACCCCAAACCTCAATCCCAAATCCCAAATCCCCAATCCCAAATCCCAAATCCCAGCTCCTGCCGCGGCTCCGGCTCCTCGCGGCTTCCCGGAGGAGTTTCCAGTTTCCATCAACTCCCAGAAAAGGAGGAGGAAAAAAAACAGGGAAAAAAAAAAGGGGAAAAGGAGGAGCCGCAGGCGCCGCTCGCACGATCCCATGAAATTCCCCGATAATGGAACTGCCCCAGGTTGGGACCAGCGCCCGCTTCCTCCCTGCGCATCCCTGCAAAATCCGATCCTTTTGGGGATTTTATCCCAGAAAAATCAAAAATCAGCTGCTTTTTTTTTTTTTTTTTTTTTAATTTATCCCAGGAAATTCAGCTTTTTTGTTTGGATTTTATGCCATAAAAATCAGGGTTTTTATGGAATTTATCCCAGCGAAATCAGCTTTTCTTTTGGGATTTATCCCGGGGAAATCAGTTTCTTGGGGGATTTTATCCCAGGAAAATCAGCTTTTTTTGGGGAATTTATCCCAGAAAAATCAGTGGTTTTTTGGGATGTATCCGAGGAAGATCAACTTTTTGGGGGGGGATTTTATCCCAGGAAAATCAGGGGTTTTTTGGGAATTTGGAGCACCTGGCAGGGCTGGAAATCCCTGCCTTGGAATAAACCCCAGCGTGGACAGAGCAGAATCCCTGTTTCATTTCCCAGTTTTGTGGATAAGGAGAAAAAAATTTATGGATTGGGAGGAAAACTCTGGATCTTGGGGAAACTGAGGCACGGGACACTCCCAACCCAAAATCCAGAAAAATCAAATTTTTTTCCCTGTTTTCTTGGCAACACCTCCAGAAAAATGTGGAATTTGGGGACAGAAAAAATGGAAAAAAAATGGAATTTGGGAAGGGGAAAAAAAATGAATAAAATGGATTTTGGGAATGGGAAGAAATGGAACCTTGGAATTTGGGAAGGGGAAAAAAGGAAAAAAACTGGAATTTGAGAACAGGAAAATAGGGGGAAAAGGGGAATTTGGGAATGGGAAAAATGGAAAAAAATGGAATTTGGGAAGGGGAAAAAACTAGAATTTGGGAATGGGAAAAATGGGAAAAAACCTGGAGTTTGAGAATGGGAAAAATAGAAACCCCTGGGATTTGGGGAGGGGAAAAGTCCCGCTGGAACGTCCCCAGCACGGCAGGAGTTAAAGCAGCTCAGCCCAGCACATTCCAGGCGGGATTTGTTGCTCATTTTTGGGATTTGTTGATAATTTTGAACCTCCCCGGCGCCTGCCCCGCTCTGGGCGGGACCTTCCCGGGGCCGAGCGAATTCCCAGAGCCCCAGGCTGGGAAATCCCAGAAATCCCTTCCCGAATTCGGGATCATCCCAGAAATCCCCTTCTTGATTTTTTGGGAAAAATCCCAAAACTCCCCCCAGAATATCCCCAAATTTTTGGGATTATCACAAAAATACTTTTCCTGATTTTTGGATCATCCCAGAAATCCCTTCCCAATTTCAGGATCATCCCAAAAATCTTCTTCTCAATTTCGAAATCCTCTTCTCAATTTTGGGATAATCCCAAAAATCCTTTTCCTGATTTTTGGGATCATCCTATCCTGGTTTCTCCTGGAGGGGTTGGAGATCACCCCAAAAATTCTTTTCCCAGTTTTAGTCCCATAAAATATTCCCAGGGAATTCCCACAATCCCAGAGCCCCAGACATTCCGGGATTTTGTGACAATCCCATAAAATATTCCCAGGGAATGCCCAGATTTTAGGATTTCTGGGATTTGGGATCGTTCCCAGGTCAGGATTTTCCAGGATTCCCCGAATCCGCTCCAGCCCCAATTCCCGACACGGCGGCGCCACCTCGTGGCCGATCCCCAAAACCCCAAATTCCCGGAAAAATGGAAAAAATTCCCAAATTTCTGCCACTCCAAAAGGGAAATAACCCGGCGGGGCAAAGCTCCCGGCGCTAATTAAGAATTCCTAATTAATCTTAATGAGCCGTCCTCATTCCCAAAAGAAATTCCAGGAATTTGGGAATTCCTGGAGTTTTGATGGAATTAATTCCCTTTTTTTGATTTTTCTGCTGGAAATGGGATTTTCTGGCTTTAAAAATCCAATTTTTTCCCCCATGAAAATGGCAGGATTAATTAACCCCCGATTAATAAATAATTAAATTACCTGTAATTATTAATTAAATTAAGTATTCATAATTTATAAATTGTTTATAAATAAATCAGATAATTACAATTATATAAAACTATATAAAGTTATGTATCTAGTTTATAATATTATAATTTATTATTTGTAATTTAATATTAATTAAAATCAATAATTATCAGCAGGAATGCTCCAAAAATATCCCAAAATTTCAAGGAATTACAGAAATTATGAATGATGAAGGAGAGACACCAAGACATCCAAGGGAAGCTGGAAAATCCAACTGAAAAAAGGAAAACAATCAGGAAAAATGAATATTTTTCATTATTTTATTTATGAACTGAAATATCCCAAACCCCATTTTTTCCCCATGGAATTTTATTCCCCAAAAAAGCCCCACAAAGTCGATTTTTTATGGATTTTTATTATGAATAAATCACTTTACAACGCAGCCACTCCCACTCCTCTGAGCTTGGAAAATCCAGGAAAAAGGGGAAAATCCCCCCAAAATCCAGGAATTTTTATTAAAAATAAAGATTCTGTGGGAAAATTCCCAAACTTTCAAATCCATGGAATTGCAGCTGGAATTTCAAGGATTTATCCCAAGATTTTATCCTGAGGGAGAGGTTGAAATTTAATTTTTTCTTTTTTTGGGGGGAAAAGCTGAATTCGCAGGAAAACACAAATCAACCCCAAAAAGTGGGAATAAAAATTCCATTCCCAAATCCTGGAATCCACAGGGATCCCACAAATCTTCCTCCAAATCCAGGGAATTCCAAAGAATTGGAAGTTTTGGGTTTAAATGCCAGAAATGTTTAGGGGAAAAACCAAAAAATTTTAAAGAATTTAATAAAATTAAATTCTTTAATTCTAAATTCTGGGGTTTTAAAGAATTTAATAAAATTTAAGGGTTTAGTTCAGCAGACGAATCCCAAAGGAATTTTGGGATTTGGGGCAAAATATTTCTGGAATTCCAAAGGAATTTTGGGGTTTTTAAAAAAGAACTGAAGTAAAGGGAAAGAAATTTGGGGTTTTTCCTCAAAAAATCCCAAAGGAATTTTGGGGTTGGGATCTGGGGTTAGGAGGTGAAATATTCTCAGAATCCCAAAGGAATTTTGGGGTTTTTAAGAATGAAAACAAATCCCGAATCAAGTGGAACCACATTTGGGGTTTTCCTCTGACCCAGCTGCTCTGCAGGAGCTCCTTTGTTATTCCCACCCCAAAATTGGAATTCTTCCCTCCCCAGGTGCTGCTCCCTCCATCCCCAGAGCCCCAAACGCTGAATTTTGGGACACAAACCCCATTTTTGGGACACAAACCCCATTTTTGGGACACAAACCCCATTTTTGGGACACAAACCCCAGTTTTGGGACACAAACCCCAGTTTTGGGACACAAACCCCATTTTTGGGACACAAACCCCCAGTTTTGGGACACAAACCCCCAGTTTTGGGACCATAAAACAATTCCTGGACAATAAAACCAATAAATTTGACTTCTCACCAGCAGCAAGACCCAGAACCCACCACAACCCAGAAGGGCAAAGCCCCCAAATTTTCCACCCAGAGTCCCATTCCAAGAGTCCCACTCACCCGGAATTGAAAACTCAACAAAAATTGGCTGAAGCTGTTCAGTGTTGGAACCACAGATGGGGCAGAGCCCCACAAACCCAAAGGCTCCCGAGCCCGCCGGGGCCGGGCCGAGCCCCAAAGCTGCCCCAGAGGAGTTTGGTCCCTGCAGGGCCCTCACTCCTGGCCCTGCTCCTCAGCTCTTGACTGTGCAGCCCACGATGAGCAGAACCCCAAACCCCACAGAACCAAGGAGGGGCAAAAAACCCCAAATTTTCCACCCAAGAGTCCCATTCCAATGAGCCCCACTCATCCTGAATGAAAAACTCCATTAATGGAGTCAAAAGTGGCTGAAGATCCTCAATGTTGAAACCAGAGATGGAGGAGAGCTCTACAAATCCAAGTGGCTCCCAACAATGCTTTGGCTTCTGAACCCAAGGCCCACCACAACCCAGGAAGGGCAAAAACCCCAAATTTTCCACCCCAAGAGTCCCATTCCAAAGAGTCCCACTCACCCTGAATTGAAAACTCAACAGAGTCAAATTTGTTGAAGATCTTCAATGTTCAAACCACAGATGGAGGAGAGCTCTACAAATCCATGTGTCGCACCAAGCCCCACCACAACCCAGAAGGGCAAAACCCCCAAATTTTCCACCCCAAGAGTTCCATTCCAAGAGTCCCATTCATCCTGAAGTGAAAACTCAACACAGTCAAAATTGGCTGAAGCTCTTCAGTGTTGGAACCACAGATGGAGCAGAGCCCCACAAACCCAACGGTTCCGAGCCCGCCGGGGCCGGGGCAGGGCCGAGCCCCACAGTCCCCGGAGCCCGCTGGGTGCGGGGCTCACTCCTGGGCTATGCTCCTCAGCACGTACTTGACTGTGTAGGCGAAGGCGGCGAAGCCCACGATGACGAACAGGTTGGCCAGGGCCCCCCCCAAGAGTCCGTGGTTCCGCGGCGGCTGCTGCAGGCCCCCGGGCGCCAGCGCCGCGCGCGGCCCCTGCGGCGGGGCCTGCCCGTGGTGCCCCAGGTGCGCGTCCCCGTCCGGCACCACGTCGGGCAGCGGCAGCGGCGGCGGCCGGGAGCTCAGCTCCTCCTGGGCCTTCTGCTTCTGCCGCATCTCCTGCAGAGGGGACAGCAAATCCATGGGCAAGGGCAACCTGGGGCATCTGGTGGGTCTGAGTCCTTGGAAAAGGGGAGGAGGAAACTGGGGTGATTTGGGCGCTTTTGTTTGATTTCCTGCACAGGGAAAAAGAAAATTAAATGGGAGAGTGGAATTTGGGGAGGGGCAGGGAGGGAGGCCTGGAGCTCAGCTTGTCCTGTGCTCTCTGCTTTTGTTTCAGTTCCTGCAAAAGGGGAGAGCAAACTGGGGTGGTTTGGGTGCTCTTGCTTGATTTCCTGGAAAAAGGGAGAGGAAATTCAGTGGGAAAGTGGAATTTGTGGTGGCTTTGGTTGATCTCCTGCATGGGAAAGGGGAAACTGAGGAGGGGCAGAGGGGGAGGTCTGGAGCTCAGCTCATCTTGTGGTTTTTGCTTTTGCTTCATCTCCTGCAAAAGGGGAGAGGAAACTCAGTGGGAAAGTGGAATTTGTGGGGATTTGGGGGCTTTTGTTGGATTTTCTGCATGGGAAAGTGAATTTGGGGAGGGGCAGCAAGGGAGGTCTGCAGCTGAAAAATGAATAATGAATGAAGATTTCCTTACCTCCACCACTTCAGGGAAGAGCTCACAGAAGACTTTGTCTTTTAAATTAAATGCTAAGCTCTGTGCAGCCAGCTGCCTTTTCTGGGGAGAAAAACCAAATTTATCAGCAACTCCTTGAAAATTCAATCCATTGATGTCAATTCTACCCCTGATTTCTCACCAGAACGGTGCAAACCTCACACCAAGCAGGTTTTAACATTTAAACCATCACATTTGTGAAGATTATTGACTAAAATTGAGGTTTATAAGCACAAATTATGTTAGTTTTTGATCAGGGTCAAGGAAAAAGGCTGGAAAAAAGAACCAAATCCCAACCAGGATCCCTGAGATATCCCAAAGTCCCAAAGCTTTCTGAAAGGTTTGTAGCTCTTAAAATTGACCATTTTTCACTAAAATTGATGTTTATAGATTTGAATTATGTTAATATTTGATCCTGTGGATCTGTGGGAGAGGCTGGAGAGAGGAACCAAATCCCAGCCAGGCCTTATCCCTGAGATATCCCCAATTCCCAAAGCTTCCGAAATGGTTTGTAATACTTAAAACATCAAACTTGTGAGGATTTTTCACTAAAATCGATGTTTTAACACTTCCAACATCACATTTGTGAGCGTCACTGACTACAGCTGATGTTTTGTTGATCCTGTGCAATCAAAGTCAAAGAAAAAAAGGAACCAAATCCCAGCCAGGCTTTACCCTTGAGAAATCCCAAACTCTGTGGAACTCTGCCCAAGGGACTCACGGTGAACTCGGAGGTCTCGATGCTGCCCAGGGTGGGCCCCTTCTCCACCATGAAGCTGAGCAGCCCCGTCAGGATGGTGGACACGGACCAGGCCGGGTTCCAGGTGTCCGGGTGGAAATCCGTGATGGACAGACAGAGCCTGACAGGGACAAACAGAGCCAGGAACCGGGAATGGGGCTGGGAACGGCTGGGGCGGGAACGGGGCCTGGGTTTGGGATGGGAACGGCTGGGATGGGAACGGCTGGGATGGGAACGGCTGGGATGGGAACGGCTGGGGCAGGAACGGGGCCTGGGTTTGGGATGGGAACGGCTGGGATGGGAACGGCTGGGATGGGAACGGCTGGGATGGGAATGGGGCCTGGGTTTGGGATAGGATCAGCTGGGATGGGAACGGGGCCTGGGTTTGGGATGGGAATGGCTGGGATGGGAACGGGGCCTGGGTTTGGGATGGGAATGGCTGGGATGGGAACGGCTGGGATGGGAACGGGGCCTGGGTTTGGGATGGGAATGGCTGGGATGGGAACGGCTGGGATGGGAACAGCTGGGATATTGGGAAAGACTCTGTGATTTGGGATGGGAATGGCTGGGATGCTGGGAAGGAGCCCTTACCTTGTGTTGCACTTGAACCTGCCATTGGGGGTGATCATATAAATACTGGGGGGTTTGAAAGGGAATTCTCGAGGGAATATTAATTTTCCGTGGTAATATCCACCTGCAAACCAGCAAAAAATGGGTTAAATGAGTCATATTTTAAAAAAATCTCCCATCCTCAATTCCCCTGCTTTATTCCTTCTTCTAAAGCACCCAAAATGGGTGAAATAAATTGTATTTAATAAATACATATAAAACTATATTAAATAAATCCTAAATCCTACTCTTGATAAGAGAAGAATGACTGACAGCAGCATTCCCTATTTCTTCACCTCTTTCCCAGTTTTTGGAGCCGTTTTTAGTGGGGTTATTTTGCCTTTCCCCACCCCCTGGAATTCCTGAATTTCCTGCAAACGCCCAGGCAGGGATTTACCTTCATATGGGGTCAGCTCAGGCCCTCGCACCACGTAGTGCCTGGAAAAGAGGGAATGGAACACTGGGAAAAACCACAAATACCCCAAAAAATCAGGAGCAGCCTCAGGTAAAGCTTCCCTCTGCACCTGCCCAGGCTCCAGAGAGAGGGAGAAAGAGCTGAGAGCGTGGGAAACCTTCTGCTGCTCGGGGCTGAGGGACAATCCACCCCAACTCCCACCCCAGTTCCTAATTCCCACCCCAGATCTCAATTCCCACCCCAACTCCCACCCCAGTTCCTAATTCCCACCCCAGATCTCAATTCCCACCCCAACTCCCACCCCAGTTCCTAATTCCCACCCCAGATCTCAATTCCCATCCCAATTCCCACCCCAGTTCCTAATTCCCACCCCAGATCTCAATTCTCCATCCCAATTCTCACCCCCACCCTCATTCCCATCCCAATTCCCCAACTCCCACCCCTGTCCTCCACCCCAATTCCTTCACCATCCTCAATTCCTACCCCTAATCCCCATTCCCAATTTCCATCCCCATCCTCAATTCCCATCCCAATTCCCATCTCAGTTTTCCATCCCTAATTCCCCATTTCCGACTCTCCCCCTCCAATTCCCATTTCCCACTCCCACTCTCATTCCCCATTCCAATTCCCATTCCCCCATTCTCAATCCCCACTCCCATTCCCCATCCCCACCATTCCAGGATGTTGGAGGGCAGGGGCTCAGCACAGATGTAAGGCACTGGATCCTTTTTGATCCTCAGGTAATCCTGCTTCAGCCTCTGCGTGGCTGTGGTGGGGGCCCTCTTATTGCTGCTGCTGCTCATCTAAATAAAAAACAGTTAATTCGTTAATTACAATGAAATCCATTCATTAAAATTCATTAACGCAACCTCAGTAAGCACAGAGCTTCATAGAACCTTTCTCCAGGTCTTTATAAAATCCACTTTATGGTTGTATTTGAGATGTAAATTCAATGATTTGGATTTATATTCTATTACTTGAATTTTTAAGGAGCAAGAACCATGGAAAAAGGGGGAAGAAAAAGGGAAGAAAAGAGGGGGGAAAGAGGGTAAAAAGGAGGGACAAAGGGGAGAAAAATGGGGAATAAAAGGGAGAGGAGGAAAAGAGGAAACAGGAGAGGGAGGGAAAAAGGAAAAGAGGAAGGGAGGGAGTAAAAGGGAGAGGAGAAAAGGAGAAAAATAAGGAAAAAAGAGAAGGAAAGGGGTGGGAAAGGAAGAGGTAAAGAGAAAGGGACTGAAAGGAAAAGGAGAAAGAGGGAAAAGGAAGGAAGGGAATGAAAGGGAGAGAGGGGAAAGAGAAATCAGAGAGGGAGGGAAGAAGGGAAAGAGGAAAGGAAGGACTGAGAGGGGAAAGGTGGAAAAGGAGGGAGAGAAGGAGAGGGAGAAACAGGAGAGGGAAAAAGGAGAGAGGAAAGAGAAACAGAGGGAGATGGGGAAAGGAGGGAGAGGAGGAGAACGGCAGAGAGGGGTGAGACAAGAAGGCAGCAGAGGGACTGAAAAAGAAAGGGGAAAGGTAGAAAAGAGAGGGAGGGAATAAGAGGGGAAAAGAAAGAGAGATGGGGAAAGGTGGGAGAGAGGAGAACGGCAGAGAGGGGGTGAGAGGTGAGACAGGAAGGCAGCCGAGGAAAGGAGAGACTGAAATAGAAGAGAAAGGTGAAAAAGGGAGGGAAGGAGAGGGGAAAACGGAGGGAGAAGGAGAATGCAGAGACAGTGAGACAGGAAGGCAACCCGCCCGTCCCTCCCCGTCCCGCTCACCTCTCCGCGGCCGCCAGGCCCCGGGCGGCCCCTCCTGCCCGCGGCCGAGGGAGGGAGGCAGGCGGGGAGCGGCGGCCGGGCCGCGATGGCGGCGGAGCGGGCGGGGCGGGCAGCGGCGGCCGCGGCTCCCTCACGGCTGCAGCCAAGATGGCGGCGCTGCCGGGAAGGAGCCGGCGGCGCTTCCGGGGCTCGCGCGGCTTCCGCTTCCGGGGCCGCGCGCGCAGGGCGGGAACCGTGAGGGGAACCGTGAGGGGGACCTGGGCCGGGCCCACCCGCGATCCCTGTCGTGACCGAAAGCGGGAAAATATCGCGGTCAGGGCACGGCCCCGCTCCCTGTCGTGACAAAAAGAGAGAAAATACCGCAGTCGGGACACGGCCCCAGCGGGGAGGGTGATCCGGACACGCCAACTGAGAGAAATAGGGCTCAGACTTTAAAAGATTTTATATAAAAATGCTGAATGAAGGATAAAAGGGGCGATATCCTACGCAATTTGCCAAAAGCACGGCCTTAGCTTAAAATAATTTTTAATCTATTTTTGCATATATATGTGTGTGTGTAAAAGTATGTATTTTACATATATATATGAGATAAATATAAATATATATATGTAAAAGTATATTAAAAGTATATGTAGATATATATATATCCTATTTAAAAAATCTCTTTTTAAAGGAGAATTAGCCCAAAAAACCTCCATTTTAACGTGGAATATCCCCTAAAAACTTCTTTTTAATGAGGAAAATCCCAGAAAAATCCTTTTAAATGAGGAATATTCTATAAAAACCTCTTTTTAACAAGGAATATCCCCAAAAATCTCATTTTTAACAAGGGTGGAGCAATAAGGGGAGGTGACAAAGCCATGCCAGGGCAGGTGACATCACCAGAACTCTGCACAAACAGCAATTAACAATTTAATGAACATTTTAATTAATGATTAACCCCATGTCATCAGGCCTGCCTGGCAGGTGAAGCACCAAGGGTGTAGAAAAGTTATTTTTTTATTTATGTATTTTTTGTTTATAGGAATTAAATGGGATTTTTTATGTAGAAAGTGGGGGTTTTATGTAAAAAAGTTAATTTTTTATTTATGCTGTTTATGTTTATAGGAATTAAATGGGATTTTTAAGGGTTTAAGGGTTTGTTTCGGGCATTAAAAATAAATTAAAAACAGGTTTTAGTAGCAAATTTTAAGGGTTTTTAAAGGATACAATAAAACCTGGTGTTTGATGTATGAAAATAATGTTAATAAACATAAATAAAGTTTTTTAAAGCTTTTCAAATGTCTCTGGTGTTCTCATTTTCCCATCTCCCTCTGATTTTCCCTCTCCTTCCCTCCCTCCCTTTTTTAAAAGCTTTTTTCCCCTGTTTTTTAAAATATTTTTCAAATTTTTAAATTTTTTTTTTAAATTAAGTTTTTTTAAAAATAAATTTTCTTTTAAATATAGCTTTTTAAAAATAAAGTTTTTTTAAAATAAAGATTTATAAAAAAAAAGTTTTGAAAAAATAAATTTTCTTTTAAAATAAAGGATTTTTTTTAAATAAAGGGGTTTTTCAAAATAATTTTTTAAAACATTTTTTAAATACATTTTTTTAAGCTCCCTTTGCAATTCCCCGCTCCGGCGCTGCGGGGAACCCTCCAAGGTGGGAAAGCGGGGCATGGCAGCTGGATTGACCCCAAAACAAACCCTGGGCAGGGCAGGGAGCTGCCGGGGCCTTGGGCAATCGCGAGTTTTAATTGGGATTTGTTAATGAGCGCTCGCTTGCTCCATCCCCTCCTCCCTGCCCGGCTCCTCTTCCTCCCGCCGCCGCCTGCTCCGCTCCAGCCGCAATTCCCACCTCTTGGCCGGGAATACTTGGGGATTCCTCACCTGCGCCGGGCCCAGGAGGGGTTTCCAGCTCCTGTTCCTGGAATTCTTTGGGATTTTTGGGAGCTGCCACCTGCTCCAGTTCCAGCTGGAATTCCTGCCCTGGGAATCCATTTTGGGGCTGCTCCAAGAGCTGGGAGGGATTTCCCTCTCTTTTTCAGGAATTTTTTGGATTCCTCATCTGTTCCAGCTGGAATTCCTGCCCTGGGCATTGCTGCCAAGCCTTGGGAATCGATTTTGGGGCTGCTCCAGGGGCCAGGAGGGATTTCCAGCTCTTTTTCTTCCTGGAGTTTTTTGGGATTTTTGGTAGCTGGGAGCTGCCACCTGCTCCAGTTCCAGCTGGAATTCCTGGATTGAGAATCGATTTTGGGGCTGTTCCAGGAGCTGGGAGGGATTTCCACCTCTTCTTCCAGGAATTTTTTGGGATTCCTCATCTGCTCCAGCTCCAGCTGGAATTCCTGTATTGGGAACCGATTTTGGGGCTGCTCCAGGAGCTGGGAGCGATTTCCACCTTTTTTCCAGTTTTTTTTGGGGATTTTTGGCCTTTTTCAGGAGGGAGCGATGCTGTTTGCAGCTCCAGGATGGCTGCAGCTCCCGTCCCCTCCCAGCAGGGAGGTTCTGGTGTTCCCGGACCCTCAGAATTCCCCCAGACCCTGCTGGGTCTGACTGGAAATCAGAGCAAAACCCATCCCCAGCCAGGATCTCAGATTTGGGGTTCCAGGGGGTGACAGATCCGTGAGGAAAGGACCCAGAAGAGGAAGAAAATCCCCCAAAACCCCGGAATTATTCCAGAGGGATGCCAGGAGCAGCTGCAGGTTCCCTCCTCACACAGCTGAGTGAGTACAAATGAATGCTTGCTCATCCCAGCAGGACTTTAATTTTCATTTTAATTTGAATTTCCGGGCTGGATTTTAACCCTCTGCACCCAGGGCAGGGCTGACGTGGAGCTTGCTCATTAAGGAGGGGTAATTAAGGAATATTTCCATGGCTGCTGATTAACAGATTAGTCATGTGCTCATTGCTCATGTGCCAGGGAGTTTTACTTTGGAAAATTGGGATTAAAAACGAGCCCAGCAGGGGTTAAGGGGTATTGAAGCAGCCTGGAGCAGGTTTGGCAGCATTGGGACATCCCCAGTGTGCAGGTTCAGATCCCTGGGAGGGATTGCAGAGAAATCCCCCGGCCACGGCTCAAAGCTGCACACAAAAAACAATTCAGAGGGGAAAATATCAATTCAGGGGTTCCAGAGGGGAAAAAAGGCAATTCAGGGATTGCCAGAGAAAAAAGAGGAATTGAGGGAATCCCAGAGGAAAAAGGAATTGAGGGAATCCCAGAGGAAAAAGGAATTGAGGGACTTCCAGAGGAAATTTAGGTGTGCAGAGCTCCAGGAGAGGAGGAGAACATCCGGAAAATGCAGGAATTCAGCACAAAAAGCAGTTCAGGGATTTCCAGAGTAAAAATAGCAATTCAGGGATTCCCAGAGGAAATGCTGGTGTGCAGAGCTGGCCACTGGATCAGCCAGTCCAGGCCAGCTCCTGCGGGCAGCTCCCAGTGCTCCCAGTGCTCCCAGTCCTCCCAGTGCTCCCCTGTCCCCCCCCTCTGGCAGCAGAATTCCCGCTGGCTCCGGAGGCAGAGCCTGCCCTGCACAGCTCAGGGCTGCTCCCCACCCTCCTCCCTCTGCTGCTGCCCTGGCGGGGATGCCGAGCCCTGGGTGCTCTGGGTGCTCTGGGTGCTCTGCCCTGGCAGGGATGCCGAGCCCTGGGTGCTCTGGGTGCTCTGGGTGCTCTGCCCTGGCAGGGATGCCGAGCCCTGGGTGCTCTGGGTGCTCTGCCCTGGCGGGGATGCCGAGCCCTGGGTGCTCTGGGTGCTCTGGGTGCTCTGCCCTGGCAGGGATGCCGAGCCCTGGGTGCTCTGGGTGCTCTGCCCTGGCGGGGATGCCGAGCCCTGGGTGCTCTGGGTGCTCTGGGTGCTCTGCCTTGGCAGGGATGCCGAGCCCTGGGTGCTCTGGGTGCTCTGCCCGGGCGGGGATGCCGAGCCCTGGGTGCTCTGGGTGCTCTGGGTGCTCTGGGTGCTCTGCCTTGGCAGGGATGCCGAGCCCTGGGTGCTCTGGGTGCTCTGCCTTGGCAGGGATGCCGAGCCCTGGGTGCTCTGCCCGGGCGGGGATGCCGAGCCCTGGGTGCTCTGGGTGCTCTGCCCTGGCGGGGATGCCGAGCCCTGGGTGCTCTGGGTGCTCTGGGTGCTCTGGGTGCTCTGCCTTGGCAGGGATGCCGAGCCCTGGGTGCTCTGGGTGCTCTGGGTGCTCTGGGTGCTCTGCCCTGGCAGGGATGCCGAGCCCTGGGTGCTCTGGGTGCTCTCCGGGAGTTCTGCACCCCCAGATTTCCTCTGGCAGCCCCTGCGCTGCTGCTTGTGCCGAGCTCTGCATGTTCTGGGTGTTCTGCTCCTCTCCTGGAGCTCTGCACACCAACATTTCCTCTGGCAATCTCTGGATTGATTTTTTTTGCTGAATTCCTCCTGTTTCTGGATGTTCTGCTCCTCTCCTGGAGCTCTGCACTCCCAGATTTCCTTTGAGAATCTCTGAATTGCTGCTTGTGCCGAGCTCTGCATGTTCTGGGTGTTCTCCTGCTCTCCCGGAGCTCTGCACACCAACATTTCCTCTGGCAATCCAGAGTGGAAAGAAAAGATGAGACATGTGGTTTATTCCTCTTAAATTTTACAATTATTTAAGAGATTCCAATCCTATTAAACCAGCTGTTATTAGTCTGTACTACCCCTCTTTTATATTAAAAGGAAATTTCACAAAACATACCTGGAACCTTGTTTAAATTAAAAAAAACCCCAAAACATTATTTCAGAAATTTAAATTAAAAATTGTAATTTAAAATTTTTAAAATAATTTTAATTTTTAATTTAAAAAAAAATCAAATTGAATGATGAGTTTTAGCAGAGCCTGGTGAAGAGTTAATTAGCTAAAATCTCATTTAAAACCTCCCAGCTTTGGGAACCTTGTTCTGTCACGTTCGTGTCTCTCCTCGCCCCGGGTTGTGCAATGGAAAATGCAACAATCAATCCCTGACAATGCAATTATTGCACAAGGAGCAGCCACCAGAGCACAACATTGCTGTCCTGCTGCCTCACAATGGCAGCACCTCAGAAAAAATCCCTGCAAAATTCCCTCCAGGAATTTTTTTCCTTGGAAAATAAGGAAAAAAATCTGGATCAGCATCACTGAGAAAATCTCCTGGTTTTGTTGGGGCATTTTTGTGGGTCCTGAACTGGGAGAAACGGGGGGGGGGAGGGAAACTCCTTCACTGCTTAAAAATGTGATTTTTTTTTTTGTTTCAAAATGCAGAGATTGTGGAGATAAGAGCCCTGAGAAAGTCCTGGGGCATTGCAGGGCTGTAATTAAAAATTCTGAGTAAGGAAATGTTGATTAGGGAGGGAAGGAGAAAATGTTCTCTGTGTCCTGAGGAGCAACAATTGTGGACGTGGCCAGAAGGTTCCTTTTCATTTTAATTTTAATTTTTGTTTTTAATTTCTTGATTTTCATGGAATCACATCCAATTTCATTGATAAAGGCTGCAGAGGTAAAGAAAGTGTAGGAATTTTACCGTTTTTCTTGGGAGTTTTTATGTATGAACTGTGCAAACTCTGTCCTTGGCCCTGCACTGGGTAATTATTATCTGGAACAAAATCCAGCATAAATCATGTGTAAGTAGCATTGAAATCAATCAAAATCAGGAGAGTTTCTTGCCCTTCACCTTTGTCCTTTCTCCTTTCTTTCTGAATCAAATTTCACAAGAAATTTCTTTTTTTTTTTTATTCCACACCTTCCAGTGGGAGAGAAAATCCAGTTTGGAAAGGCAGGGTCTAAATTTATCTGGACCCCAAATATTCCCATTTGCACATTAAAAAACTTCCTGCAGAGCTGGTTTCCATGTGGGAAAGGATCAAAAATAATCATGGAAGTTCTCCTTGGTGCCCCCAATCCATTTCTCCCTCATTTCTGCCACTCTTTAACCCAAAACCTGATTTGAACGGGGTTGGTTTGGTTCTGGTTCCATCTCAGCACCTGAATCCTGGATGGGGATGGGATTGGGATTGGAAGTGGATTGGGATGGAATTGGAATGGGAATTGGGATGGGATTGGGATGGGATTGGAATTGAGATGGGATTGGGATGGAATTGGAATTAGAATGGGATTGGGGTTGGGATTGGGATGGGATTGGAATTGAGATGGGATTGGGATGGAATTGGAATTAGAATGGGATTGGGGTTGGGATTGGGATGGGATTGGAATTGAGATGGGATTGGGGTTGGGATTGGGACTGGGATATTCTTGAAGAAGCAGGAGGAAACCCACATTGATTCCACCAAGGAATGCAATTCCTCAAGGCTCGAGGGCTCCAATTCCCTGGGATCCTGCCAGGCTCTGGAGAACAGGGAAAGAAGGCAGGAAGATCCCCCATAAACGGGAAAATCCAGAGTGGGAAGAGCAAAGATGGGAAAATCCAGAGTGGGAAGAGCAAAGATGGGAAAATCCAGAGTGGGAAGGGCAAAGATGGGAAATCCAGAGCAGGAAGAACATTCTGGAGCCCATGGTTATTTCCCTAAAAACGATGACTCTGATCATGAGGGGGGAAAAAAAAAATCCAGGTGAACAGAGCAGCAGCCCTTAAACCCAGCTTAACTCCGGTGTAAGCTCCACGTTAACCCGTCTGTCCAGTTTATTCACTTCCTATTATTCCCTGGATCATGCTTTGAATAATTTCCATCATCTCTTCCTCCAGTCCTGCCCCTTTTGATGTCATCCCTGCCCTCCATAAAGGCTGGACAGCTCCAGGGCCTCCCAAATCCCACAGCTTTGGGCCAGGACTTGACTTCTGCTCAGGGTTAAGCCCAGGGCTGGGTTTAGTGGCTTCCCTAAACGCTCACAGATCAGAGTTTCTGCCAAGGTACCGTGGGGAAGGGGCTGGAATTTGGTTATAATTTGATTTTTTTTAATGTGTATTTTTATATTTGTAGCTATAAATCTTGGGTTGTGCTGTTTTTCCAGGTTGGTTCTGAATTATTTTGCTTTATTAAATTTTTAGAATGAACCATTTTAGCAAAGCAGATTTAAACAGGATGAATTCACCATAAACTTAAAATCCCACTCAGAACACCTGAAAATTATCTGAATTAACTCTGAAAACCAGGCTTTGTCTGGGGGTTTTTATAGTCAAAATTAGATTTAAAAAATCTGTTTGATAAATTCTTTAAGCATTCATTTTGGGTAATTATTGCCCTTTTCCCACATTTCGTCATGAGCAAGGACTAGATTCTTTTAGCATTCATTTTAGGTCATTATATTTTTTTTATTCCACATTTCCTCATGGCTAAAGACTCAAAGCTTTAATTTCATTAAATTGAATCAAATTAATTTCATTAATTCCATCACAGAACCTCTCCCAACAATCCTTTAGCTGCTTCTCCTCTCCTCAATTTCAACCTCTACCCCGTATTTTTATTTATTTATTTTAATTTTAATTTTATTTATTTTATTTGGAGCAAAGGTTGTCCCAAAGTTTGGACTCAGTAAACTCCTTTTAATGACATAATGAGCAGGGTGATTCACGGGCTGCTGTCACCTTGGAAATTCTCACCTCGTCATCTTCAGGACACGGAAATGTCCCAGTGTCACTCTGCTGTCCCAAACTGCCACCAGAGCCACTTTTCCATGCTCAGAAATGCTGGAATTATCCCTGGAATAGCACAGGAGATGTTTTAATTACTGGGAGAAATGATAATAAAAATATCTGGATTTTTAGTTGTATTTATGCCACTCTTGTGAGTGGTTTTCAACTTCTTTTCCATTTCTTTTCATTGCTGTAAAATACAAATACTTAAATTCCTATTTATGTGGCAAAATCACTGCTAATAATGTTAATTAATATCAATAATATCATATTATTTAATTAATATTTTGGTGGTCTTGAAGAAACACCCTGAGGGCGTTTTTATTTTATTTCCGGTGGTTTCTACAATTTTTGAATTCAATTCTTTCTCCACACCCTAATTTAGCTCATCCCCTCTGTGCTTCCAGCTGAGGTTTTTCTCCATTTCCATCCCAAAAGACCTGCCTGCACCTCCTGCATTTCATCTTGGAGCAGAGGTCAGAGGGAAATTCATCCTTTTCATTCTGCAGAATGAGATCCTACAGCAAAAATTAAAACCAGCTTCTAATTTTCTAATCCAACCAGCTGAAAGTTGAATTTTTCCCTAATTCTTTGCCATAAAGATGAAGCCATAGTGGTTTTGAACCAGTCCTGTTTTAGGCCCGTAAAACAAGAATAAATAAGAAATAATAATATAATAAATAATAGATATAATAAATAATATATATATATATATAGATAAATAATAAATCATATCTGTAATAACATGATAAATAATAATGTTTAAACCAGAATATTCCACTAGAATTATTCCCCTCATCATGAATTACAAATCTGTGTGGACCCACAATGAGTTGATAATTCAGGATTAAACTCTGCTCCTTGGAGTTCTTGGAAAGAAGGGAATTCCTCACCTTTTTTGGCCTCAAACTTCCCAAATCCACCTTGGCAAGGAAATCCTCTGGAAATGTGGGAAAGCTCCTCAGAATTCCGCAGCAGCAGCAGAATTTGGGTTCTTTGCTCCTTCCAGGATCCAGATCCTGGGGGATCTCCCTGGATTCAGATTCTCTGCAATTTTATTGTCAGGTTTTCCTAATTACAAACTCGTTTGGGCCTGCTTGGAAAAGGTTTCTTTGGAAGAGGAAACTTTGGAAAAAAACTTATTTGGAAAAGGACTCTTGGAGAAAGCCATTTTGGAAAAGGCCTGTTTGGAAAAGACCTCTTTGGAAAAGACACTTTGGAAAAGAGTTCTTTGGAAAAGCCACTTTGGAAAAGAGTTCTTTGGAAAAGCCACTTTGGAAAAGCCACTTTGGGAGAAACCTGTTTGGAAAAGGTTTCTTTGGAAAAATCCTCTTTGGAAAACGCCCCTTTGGAAAGGACCTCCTTGGACAAAGCCTGTTTGAAAAAGCCTTTTTGGAAGAGCCTTTCCCTCAGATTAATGATTTTCCATTGTTTTCCATGCCTAGAAAGCCATTTAGAGGATGGAACCAGAGCTCCCAGGAGGAGCAGGAGGAGGAGAAGCAGCCGAGGAGGGGCTGATCGAGTTCTACGGCTCCTTCAAGGAGATGTTTGAGTTCTTCTGCAAGAACACCACGATCCACGGCACCATCCGCCTGGTGTGCTCGGGCAGGAACCGCATGAAGACGGCGTTCTGGACGCTGCTGCTGCTGGCCAGCCTGGCCATGCTCTACTGGCAGTTCGCCCTCATGTTCAGCCAGTTCTGGGCCTACCCCGTGGTGCTCACCATGTCCATGGACTCCGAGCCCAAAATGTTCCCGGCCGTCACCATCTGCAACCTGGATCCCTCCAGGTGAGCTGAGCTTTGGGAATGCTCTGGGAGGCGTCCCTAAAGGCTTGGGAATGCTCTGGGATGTGTCCCTAAAGGTTTGGAATGGTCTGGGATGTGTCCCTAAAGGCTTGGGAATGGTCTGGGATGTGTCCCTAAAGGTTTGGAATGGTCTGGGAGGCGTCCCTAAAGGCTTGGGAATGGTCTGGGATGCATCCCTAAAGGCTTGGGAATGGTCTGGGATGCATCCCTAAAGGTTTGGAATGGTCTGGGATGTGTCCCTAAAGGCTTGGGAATGGTCTGGGATGTGTCATAAAGGTTTGGGAAGGGTCAAGAACCCCTTGGATGCATCCCACAGCCATCCCCATCTGCCATCCCAGCACACCTGGATGCTCCCAAAGGTTTGGGAAGGGTCAGGGATTCCTCCCCCAGGAGGGGCATATAACATTATTATTACTAATAAGTATCATTAATAATTTAAATATTAAATCAATATTATTAATAAAGATTATGAATAAATTAAATACTAAATAAAGCTATTAGATTTAGGTGTGCTGAGCAGCAGAATTTCTGGATACTCTCCCACAGAATCCCAAGGAATAACCTTTCCATGGAGCTTGTGAGATCAGAAATGTGGCATTTTTCTCAAAATGTGGAATTTTCTCCCAATCCCTGCAGGTTTGAGCTGGTCAATGAGAGATCAGAAATGCGGAATTTTCCCCGACTGTGGGATTTTCACTAATCGAAGCTGTTCCTGCAGGTTTGAGCTGGTCAGCGAGCAGCTGGAGCAGCTGGAGCGCATGGCCGAGGAGTCGCTGACCTTCCTGTACGGCCCCAAGGCCGCGGCCAGGCTGTCCCAGCTGAGGGACAGGAACAGGGACAGGGACAAGGACGGGGCCATCCGCGTCCAGGCCTGGGCCAACCTCAGCAGCGCCGGCTTCAGGCTCAGCCACAACTTCTCCCTGGTCAGGATGTGGGACCCCAGGGCCGGCAAAGAACATTCCAGAGTGGGATTCCGGCTGGTGAGCGGCACAGAGGGGGATCGGGGCACGGGGGGACACCTCTGGGGTGGGGTACGCCCCAGAGAAACTGGGGATTCACCCCAAAATACCTGCATGGGATTTACACAAAAATGCCTGGATGGGGATGGGGATTCACCTCAAAATACCTGCATGGGATTCACACAAAAATAATCTATTACTATTATGGGAATAATAATAATTCCCATATAATATAATAATAATAATATATCATTTATACATATATAGTATAAATATATAATAATGTATAACAATAATGTATAATAATAATAATAATAATAATAATTCCCATAATAGTAATATATTATAGTAATATCCTATTACTATTATGGGAATAATAATAGTTCCCATACAATATAATAATATAGATATAAATTATATATAATATATTAAAATTATATATAATTTATATACTATTATATATATATTATATGTATATTCATAGATATTGATAGATATTTCATATATATTATATATTAAAATTATATATGATAACATATTTCATATGCATAATGCATTAATATGTTAATATGTATTATAATATAATAAATATAATAGAGATAATATATATGATGTGATATAATATAATATAATATGTTACTATAATATAATAATAATTCCCATAATAGTAATAGATTATGGTGATAAGCTATTGCTATTATGGGTATAATAATGGTTCCCATATAACGATATATATAATCTAACATAACACAACAGAACAATTATTATCATATACTACTAACAATAAATCCCCCAATAACAAGAGATCGTCTCCCCCTTTCCCTGTGTCCCAGTGCAACTCCACAGGTGGGAATTGCTTCTACACCTCCCACCCGTCGGGCATGGACGCGCTGCTGGAGTGGTTCCGCTTCCACTACATGAACGTCATGGCGCAGCTGCCGCCGGGGCTGCCCCAGCACCAGCAGCACTTCCAGGACCTGGTCTACTCCTGCCAGTACGATGGGGAGCCCTGCAGGCCCAGGTGGGACACACGGCCTCAGGTGGCACCAGGGGAATTCAGGTTGGATGTGGGGAAAAAGGTTCTTATGGAAAGGAGGATAAAGTTCTGGAATGGCTGCCCAGGGCAGTGCTGGAGTCCCCATCCCTGGGGGTGTTTAACAAAGCCTGGATGTGGCTCTGGGTGCCAGGGTTGAGTTGAGGGGTTGGGGCTGGGTTGGGCTCAATGATCTTGAAGGTCTCTTCCAACCTGGGGATTCTGAGAATTCTGTGAATTCTCTGAATTTGGGGTTTCCAGGGCATGCACAGCTCCTTCCCCCTGTCCCAAACACACCCAGCTTGGAATTAAGGTGGTATCACACTTGTAATTAAAACCCCATTAAATCTCTCTTGATTTTCCAGTAAAACTCCATCAAATCTCTCTTGATTTTCCAGTGATTCCCCTTTTCCCAACACACCCAGCTTTGAATTAAGGTAAAAAATCAATTAATTAAACCCCATCAAATCTCTGATTTTCCAGTGATCACGTTCACTTCCACCACCCAGTTTTTGGGAGCTGCTACACTTTTAACAGCAAGGGGACAGATCCTTTCTGGGCAGCCACAAAACCAGGAATTCCTTATGGTGAGTGATCTGCAAAATGGGGGAAAAGAGCTAAAATTAAGAGAATTCATTAAATTTGTCCTCAGTGCAGGATTTAGTGATAAATTTTGGCATCTCTTGTGGCACAAATGTGTGCCACGACAATATTATTATTTTAAGCCCCAGCAGCATCTGGGCTTAAAAAAGCAGAATTTATGAGGGTTTGCAATAGGTGCCATTGTCACCAGGGCTCTGAGGATTAAAAATGGCTCTTGAGGGATCCCAGAACCCAAATCTGGGACCCAAACCCGAACAGGAGGGATTTGCCCAGTGCTGGTCCCCCCAGCTGTCCCCAGCCCCCCTGTGTGTCCCCAGGGCTGTCCCTGATCCTGCGGGCCGAGCAGAAGGAGCACCTCCCGCTGCTGTCCACGGTGGCCGGCGTGAAGGTGATGATCCACAGCCACAACCAGACCCCGTTCCTGGAGCACGAGGGCTTCCACATCCGCCCGGGCATCGCCACCACCATCGGCATCCGCCAGGTGGGCACGGGGTGGAGCCATCCCAAACCATCCCAACCATCCCAAACCATCCAAACCATCCCTCCATCAGCATCCGCCAGGTGGGCACGGGGTGGAGCCATCCCAAACCATCCCAAATCATCCAAACCATCCCCAACCAACCCCAACCATCCAAACCATCCCAAACCAACCCAAACCAACCCAAACCATCCCCAACCATCCAAACCATCCCAAACCAACCCCAACCATCCAAACCATCCCAAACCATCCTTCCATCGGCAGCCGCCAGGTGGGCACGGGGTAGAGCCATCCCAAACCATCCCAAATCATCCAAACCATCCAAACCATCCCTCCATCAGCATCCGCCAGGTGGGCATGGGGTGGAGCCATCCCAAACCATCCCAACCATCCCAAACCATCCAAACCATCCCTCCATCAGCATCCGCCAGGTGGGCACGGGGTGGAGCCATCCCAAACCATCCCAAATCATCCAAACCATCCAAACCATCCCCAACCAACCCAAACCATCCCCAACCATCCAAACCATCCCCAACCATCCAAACCATCCCAAACCATCCCAAATCATCCAAACCATCCCCAACCAACCCAAACCATCCCCAACCAACCCAAACCAACCCAAACCAACCCCAACCATCCAAACCATCCCAAACCAACCTTCCATCGGCATCCACCAGGTGGGCACGGGGTGGGACCATCCCCAACCAACCCAAACCATCCCAAACCATCCCAAACCAACCCCAACCATCCAAACCATCCCAAACCAGCCTTCCATCGGCATCCACCAGGTGGGCACGAGGTGGAACCAAACCCAGCCATCCCAAACATGGATGGTTTTGGTATCTGCCAGGTGGGCACAGGGTGAAACAATCCAGCCATCCCAAACCATCCCCAACCATCCAAATCATCCCAAACCTTCCCCAACCATCTCCAACCATCCCTTTTGGCATCTGCCAGGTGGGCACGGCCCCTCGGGGGCACGGGGACGCCTGGTGGGCTTGGGGTTCTCTCCTTCCTCTCTTCTTCCTCTCCTTGTGCTCAGGTCCAAATAAAATGATCCCAAATGTGGCCTTTTGGAATCCAGGAGGTTTGGCCCAACCCAAGGACTGGGATGTCCCCTCTGGTGGCACAGGGACACCCAGCAGGCTCGGGGTCCTCTCCTCTCTGTGCTCAGCCCCAAATAAAAAGACCCCAAATGTTCTTTTGGCTCTCAAAAATTTGGAGCCTGATTTCATTCCCACTTAATAGATATTACATAAAAGATATAAAACAAAAATATTAATGTATATAATATGTTGTATATTAATGATATTCATTATATTAATTTATATTGTTCCCCTGATGTTAATTACCGAGGTCCAGCTCTGGTGCTCATTAACTCCCTGCCCTTCCTGCAGGGTGATGGCTGGCTCTAATTAACCCTGCTAATCAATCACTCAGGGCACTAATTAATGAACCCTGCTAATTAATCACCCTTTGTGTCCCCACAGGACCAGGTGAATCGCCTGGGGGGCAACTACGGCCGGTGCACCAGGGACGGGGCCGACGTGGCCGTGGAGCTGCTCTACAACAACTCCTACACCCTGCAGGTACCGAGCCTGGTTTAGCTAAACCCGGCTTAGCCAGGCTCTACAACAACTCCTACACCCTGCAGGTACCGAGCCTGGTTTAGCTAAACCCGGCTTAGCCAGGCTCTACAACAACTCCTACACCCTGAAGGTACCGAGCCTGGTTTAGCTAAACCCGGCTTAGCCAGGCTCTACAACAACTCCTACACCCTGCAGGTACCGAGCCTGGTTTAGCTAAACCCGGCTTAGCCAGGCTCTACAGCAACTCCTACACCCTGCAGGTACCGAGCCTGGTTTAGCTAAACCCGGCTTAGCCAGGCTCTACAGCAACTCCTACACCCTGCAGGTACCGAGCCTGGTTTAGCTAAACCCGGCTTAGCCAGGCTCTACAACAACTCCTACACCCTGCAGGTACCAAGCCTGCCTGAGCTAAACCCGGCTTAGCCAGGCTGCAGCTGCTCTACAACAACTCCAATTTTTTTTGCCCTTTTCTCCATCCTACAGATTCCAAATTTTTTCTGATTTATCCATTTTTTTCCCTTTTCTCCCACCAGTTCCCCGCTAGAAATGTGGGTTTTTTTGGTTTATCCCAATGCTTTCCCTGTTTCCAGGCCTGCCTGCACTCGTGTTTCCAGCGGGCCATGGTGCAGCGCTGTGGCTGTGGATATTTCTATTACCCGCTGCCCGCCGGGGCGCGCTACTGCGACTACAGCCGCCAGCCCGCCTGGGGTAAGGAGCAGAGACAAATTCAAATAGAAAATAGAAAATTAAAAATAATAATAATAAAAAATCATCTCTGGGATTACCTGGGAATAGCGACTACAGCCGCCAGCCCGCCTGGGGTAAGGGAGCCTGGGAGGGAATAAATAAAACTAAAACATATGAATAATCGAAATATATTAATATTGAAATAAAAACATGAATACATGAATAATAATAATAATAAAAAAAAATGCCTGGGATTCACTGGGAATAGCAACTACAGCCGCCAGCCCACCTGGGGTAAGTGAGCCTGGAAATGAAATAATAATAATAATAATAATAATAATAATAATAATAATAATAGAATTCACTGGATCCTAGGAAATAATCACTGGGATTTCCTAAATACTTGGGAAAAAAACCCCTGGAAATTCCTGAGTCCCTGGGGAATCCCTGGAATCCAAGAATTCCCTGGGTTTCAAGGATCCTGGATCCATGGGGTGGGAATTACCTTTAAGGTCCCTTCCAACCCAAAATTCAGGGATTTCAGGATTCAATTCTGATTATTTTCCTTTGGGATCATTCCAAAGGGAGTGGGGATTCCTGGGAATTCCCAGCCCTGTTCCTCCCATCCCATTTTCCAGGGCACTGTTTTTACCAGCTCTACTCCCGGCTCCGGAATCACCGCCTGGATTGTTTCCAGCACTGCCCCAAACCCTGCAGGTGAGCCCCAGAAATCTCAATTTAAATTTCAAGTCAATGCTCCCATCTTTGTAAAATTTAATTTAAATTAAAATTAAATTTATTCAAAATTTAATGTAATATAAATGGAATTTAATCTAAATGTAATGGAAATTAAAATTAAATTTAAATTTAATGTTCCTATATTTTTCTCTTTTAAATTTAATGATTTAGATTTATTCTATTTAATCAACATTGAATTTAATACATTTATTTATATTATTTATATTTATCATATTTAATTATTCAGGGTTTATTTTGTGACCTGAATTGGGAAGCTTTTCCCAAAGTTCTGAAGAGCTGCCCTGGGACTTTTCTGGATTTCTGGGAATTCTCCCTGGGCAGCTCCTGGTGCTCAGAATTCCTGGGTTTTTTTTCCTCCCCAGGGAATCCCTGTACAAGGTCTCAGCTGGCACAGCCAAGTGGCCCTCGGCAAAATCCCAGGTACTGCAAAAATTCCAATCATGAATATTCCAATATCAAATATTCCAATAATGAATCTCCCAGTGACAAACATTCCAATGCCAATATTCCAGTATCAAATATCCCATTGATAATAATCCATTGGAAACATTCCAATGGAAATGTTCCAATGCCAATATTCCAATAACAAATATTCCAATGCCAACGTTCCCATGGCAGGACTGGGTGCGCCAGGCTCTGCGGCACCAGAACGGCTACAACTCCAGCAGCAGCAGGTAAATCCTGGGATCATCCCAATCCATGGGATATTCCCAATCCATGGGGTCTGGGATGGGGCAGGGAGGGCAGCAGGTAAATCCTGGGATCATCCCCGTCCCAATGGGATCATCCCAATCCATGGGGTCTGGGATGGGGAGGGCAATGGGAAAACCTGCACAATCATCCCAAAAAAACCCCAAGGAACTCTAAAAAAACTCCCAATAAATGTCCAAGAAGTTCCCAATAAAGCCCAAAAAAACCCCCAATAAATTCCCAGTAAATCTCCAATAAGTCCCCAAAAAACGTGCCCCAGTCCCAACTGGGAATGGCCTGGAGCCAAGTGGGAATGTCCCCAGCACCCCTGGCAATGCCCGCGGTGCCGTGCCAGCCGTGCCATGCTGTGCTGTCCCTGCAGGAGGGACATTGCCAAGGTCACCATCTTCTACCGCCAGCTCAGCTCCCAGGCCGTGCACGAGGCCCCGCTGCTCTCAGTAGGTGACAGCTCCTTTTTATTCCCTTTCCATGGAATTCCTGAGAGTTCCAGCAGGGATTCATTCCTAGAATTTAATTACTTACCTTTATTTTTAGAGTATGTAAAAATATATATGTTCATTTATATGACAATATTAATTATTAATTAACATAAATTAATTTAGGCTTTATTTTTACATTATACATAAATACATTTATTTGTTTATATGACGTTAATATAATTTTATTTTTATTTTATATTATATATAAATTTATATACTTATTTATTATATTATATTAATTAGCTCAATTCCCAGACTGAGGAATAGGGAGACCATAGAAAAATCAATAGAAAAATCCAAACAGAACCCCAGACCTGTCCCATACCTGATCGTCTCTGGGTTTTCCAGGAGAACCTGCTGCTGTCCAGCATGGGCAGCCAGTGGAGCCTCTGGTTCGGCTCCTCGGTGCTCTCGGTGGTGGAGATGCTGGAGCTGCTCCTGGACACCCTGGTCCTGTCCGGGCTCTTCTGCCTCCAGAGGCTCCGGGCCCAGAGGGGCCCCGGGGGCTCCAGCCCCACCCCGAACGCCAGCCTGGCCCCAGGGAATCCCAGGGAATTGCGGGAGGGAGCCCAGGACTCAGGACTGGGGCAGGAGCTGGAGCTGGGACAGCTGTGAGGAGGAGCTGGGGGGCTGGAGTTCCCAAATTCTGGGGGAAACATGACAGGGACACCCTGGATCCACAGCTGGGGGGGGGTGGAAAAGCCTGGAATTCCCAGATTCTGGGGAAAAGTGCCAGGGATGTCCTGGATCCCCAGCTGGGAGCTCTGGCAGTGCTTGGAATACCCAAATTCTGAGGGGAAGGTGACAGCGATATCCTGGATCCACGGCTGAGCTTGACAATGCTTGGAATTCTCCTGGAATTCCCTGAATTCTGTGGGGAAAGATCACAGGGATGTCCTGGATCCTCCCCTGGGATCTCCCTGAGGGTGGAAATGTTTGGGATTCACCTGATCCTGCTGGGAAAGTGCCAGGGATGTCCTGGATCCACAGCTGGGAGCTCCCTGAGCATTGGCAGTGCTTGGAACTCACCTGGACTCTGATCCCACCTGGAATTCCCAAAAACCTCCTGGAATTCCCAAACTCCACCAGGCCCTGATCCCACCTGGAATTCCCAAACCCCCCCTGGAATTCCCAAACCTCTCCTGGAATTCCCAAACCCCTCTTTCCCTCTGGAATTCCTGCTGCTTTTGGATTTCCTGGGTAATTCCCACCAACTCTGACTGTTCCAGAGGGAAATAAAGAGAAAAAAATCCAGGATTGGGAATTCTTCAGGTCCCAGAAAAACCCTCCGATTCCTGTGGAATGCTGTGGTTTTATCGCAGGTAACAGAGATAACGTTAATTTTTGTTAATATTTGTTAATACTTGTTAATTTATCTGTACATAAAACAGAATAGACAACTTTATTTTTGATGGGGATGTTTGCACAGGAGCATTTTACTCTCTTGAAACCCACAAACTTTGGTTTTTTAAATTATTTTTTAAATAATAAAATGCTCTGAAAACAGATTTTGACTTTTTTTTAAAAAAACCCCGATTTTTGTGTGCCATTCAGTGCCCCACAGCTCAGCCTGGAGAAAGGGTTAAAAATGCAGATTTTGGTTAATCCAGCAAGAAACCAAGCTGAGAAGGAGGAGGGAAGGAGTTTTTATCCAGATTTTTATTAAGAGTGCTTCAAGAGACCAGAGAAAGGAGAGGGGAAAAAAGGCAGAGAGCACAAGAAAGAGCTTTGGAATTGTACAAAGGTGATTACAGAGAGAAAAATCTGAATTTCCAGAGGTGCAGGGAGGGGAAGGGTTAAAAAATCCGGGTGCAAAGAGAGTGGGGAGGGAGGAGAGCAGGGGTAGGAGTTTAATTTTATTTACAGCGAGGGCAGAGCCTCAGGCTGGCCAAAAACCTCTGAGATGGTAAAAACCCCTGTGAGACAGCAAAAAAACGTCTGAGGTGGCAGAAAAACGTCTGAGATGACCAAAATCCCCTCTGAGCTGTCCAGAAACCCTCTGAGATGACCAAAAAAACATCTGAGGTGCCAAAGCCCCCTGAGCTGGCCAAACAACCCCTCTAACATAACCAAATAAGGCCTCCGGCCTGGCCTAACCCCAACCCCTCTGGCCTGGCCCAACCCCTCCGGCCTAACCCCAACCCCTCCGGCCTGGCCTAACCCCAACCCCTCCGGCCCAACCCCAACCCCTCCGGCCTGGCCTAACCCCAACCCCTCCGGCCCGGCCCAACCCCAACCCCTCCGGCCTGGCCTAACCCCAACCCCTCCGGCCCGGCCCAACCCCAACCCCTCCGGCCTGGCCTAACCCCAACCCCTCTGGCCCAACCCCAACCCCTCCGGCCTGGCCTAACCCCAACCCCTCCGGCCTGGCCTAACCCCAACCCCTCCGGCCTAACCTCAACCCCTCCGGCCTGGCCTAACCCCAACCCCTCTGGCCTAACCCCAACCCCTCCGGCCTAACCCCAACCCTTCCGGCCTGGCCCAACCCCTCTGGCCCAACCCCAACCCCTCCGGCCTAACCCCAACCCCTCTGGCCTGGCCCAACCCCTCCGGCCTAACCCCAACCCCTCCGGCCTAACCCCAACCCCTCCGGCCTGGCCTAACCCCAACCCCTCTGGCCTGGCCTAACCCCAACCCCTCCGGCCTGGCCCAACCCCTCCAGCCCAACCCCAACCCCTCCGGCCTAACCCCAACCCCTCCGGCCTAACCCCAACCCCTGTGCATTCCCTGTGCAGCTCCTGGGTTTTTCTTGCACAAATCACAAAGTTTTTGCCGTTCCTGATCCTGATTTTGATATTTCCTGATATTTTTGATGTTCCTGATCTCTCAATCCCAAAATCCTCCCTCCAGTTCTCTCCTGGAAGACGCAGGATGATTAATTAATTAATTTGATGATCTCAGAGGTATTTTCCAACAAATAATTCCATTTGATGCCTGGCCCAGCTCAGCTTCTCACACCTGGATTTTTGGTTAAAGGCATCAAATCTTCCAATCCCTTTTTTAAAATTATTTTTTCCTTTAAAATACTCCAAGAATTTTCGCAGCTCAGAGGCAGCAAGGCTGGAATAACCTGAAAAAACCCTGGAATATTGAAAATCCCAGCTGGAATCAGAGATCCAAGCCCAGACTGGATCCAAGTCCAGGCACTTGGGTCAAATAAAGAGAGAAAAATTCCCCCATATCCCAAAAAATCCCAAGGATGGAGGATCCTGGTGGCTGAGGGGTTTTCACTTTTAAATTCCTCCTGTTAAATGTGGTTAAATCCAAGAGAAAACACTCACACCCCCTTGGAAAAATAAAAGATAAAATGAGAAAAAAAAATAGAAAAAAATCCAATTTAGGGCATCAATTCTTCCAACCAGGATGGTACAACACAAATCCAGCTGCATTTCAGGCAGGAAAAACAACAAAACGTTCATTTTTTCATCCCACTCAGAGCCTGAAAATGCTCAAATTTCAATTTGAAAATTGAATTTTCTGCGTGCCTTCCCCACTCTCCCCTCCGAAATTTGGAGCCCACACCCCCCCAGAAACGCCCCCAGGAGAAATAAAACATCCAAGAAACACAGGAAATAGGGAGAAGTGCATCCTTAACGTGTTTTTCCTGGAGAAAGTTCTGGTTTGGGGACTGCAGGGTGTTGGGTTTATCTCAAATTTTGAGGTTTTGAATCCGTGATGGAAACACAAAGGGAAAAAGGGGGGGAAGAGAGGAAAATTAGGGTGAGGGGGAAAAAAAAAAAGGCAATTTTGGAAAAATATTCCCTAAAAACGCTACGGAAAAAATCCTGACATTAAATACAGACCAACTGTATTGAATAAAAATTGCACTAGTCCTCTGGGCACATCAATAATAAGAATAAATTAAATACTTAAACAATTCCACTGATTAAAAAAGACAGCACAAAACCCATAACAAAAGAACATAAAACCCCCCAAAATACTGTCAGGTAGGAAAAGTGCACCAAGTTGCTTTTATACATTGAATCTAAATATTTAAAGTACCAATACAATGTTAAATAAATCCATTGTCTTGCAAGATGCTGCTTTTTGCATCGATATTTACATTTTTTTCCAACTTCATGTACTTCAGCAGTGAGTCTGAGCTTCCAGGGTGCAGCCTGGCCAGGATTGGTGGCCAGAATTCCCAGAAAAAGTGAAATAAAATGACCCAAAAAATGGAAGCTGTGGTTTCTCCTCAGTTCTCAAAAGGATCAGTCGGGTTTTGAACTCCTCCTAAAAAAGCTGGGAAAAGCAGGGGGGGGGGTTGAAAATCAGTTTGGAGTTGCTGTACAGGTTAAAAAATTCAAATAATTCAAATTATGGCCATGCTGAAATCCACAAGCAGAGCAGAGTGTGAAATTCGAAAAGTGGTGAAAAATGGTGGAAATTCTCCTTTGCTCTCAAGAGTGAAGAAATTCTCCTTTTTTCTCAAATGTGAAAATTCTTCACTCTCAAATATGAAAATTCTCTTCCACTCTCAAGAATGAAGAAATTCTCCTTTTTCTCAAATGGTGAAAATTCTCTTTGCTCTCAAGTGGTGAAAATTTTCAACTCTCAAATGTGAGAATTCTCCTCCACTCTCAAATGGTTAAAACTCTCCACTCTCAAATGTGAAATTCTCCTTTTTTCTTAAATGTGAAAATTCTCCTTTGCTCTCAAATGGTGAAAACTCTCTTCCACTCTCAAGAATGAAGAAATTATTTTTTCTCAAATGAAGAAAATTCTCTTCCACTCTCAAAAGTGAAAATTCTCTTTTCTCTCCAGAGCTTGGAAGGACCCTGAGGGATTTGCACGGCCCGAGGGGGAATCAGCACCAGGAGCTGCCCCAGGATGGGGCTGGGGAGGGAATTCCCTGCGGGATGGGCCAGCCCCAGGCCGGGGTCAGAGCAGGGATCTGGGGCGTCCTGCGGGAGCCAGGCTGGAGCCCAGGGCGGATCCGGGAGCAGGATCAGCTCCCAGCCCCATCCTAACTGGGCCAGGAGCAGCCAGGACTGGGATCCAAAATCCAGACGGATCCTGCCCCCAAATCCTGCCCCCAAATCCAGACAGATCCTGCCCCCAAATCCTGACAGATCCTGGTGCCAACTGCAGCTGGGGACATCGGGAAAGTCTCCAAGCTCCATCCAGGATTCCAGAGCCCCCTGAGCTCCATAAACCCTCCCAGGACAGGGTGAGACAGCAGCAAAGCGCTCCAAGGAGAGCCACGCTCCCTCACTGCAGCTGAGAGAGGAAAAAAAAGGAGAAAACCACAAAAATTCTGCAGCTTCTCAGAGCTGGGGAGCTCCAAAGCTGCTGAGATGCTCCAGCACGAGGGGGGAGCACGGAGGGGATTCGTGCAGGTGGAATTGTCCCCCATGGAGACCTGCAGGGAACAGGGAGGGCAAAGTCTCCATCCCTGGGTGGGATTAGAAGAAGATTGGATGTGGTTTGCTTGGGGTGCTGGGGCTTGGGGTGGGCTTGATGGGCTTGAACTTGACTTCCAGCCTGGGGATCTGGGACAATGGGATCTGGGTAATGGGATCTGGGATTCTGTGAAATTGCACCGAGCAGCTGGCGCTGGTTCCCCTCCCTGCCCCGAGCCCATCGCCAGCGACAGGGATCAGTGCTGCTGCTTCTGGGAATTCCAGTGGGGCTGGAACCCTGCTGGGAATCCTGCAGGATGGGAATCCTTCCAGGAATGCTGCAGGATGGGAATCCTCCTGGGAATTGCAGTGGGATGGGAGCGGGGCAGCGATGGCTTTGGGCAGCCCAGCAGCCAGGGCAGCAGTCGAGGGGAGTGTGGCTGGTTCAGTCCTGAGAGCAGCGACAGGTGAGGAGCTGGAGATCCTGAATCCCGATCCAGATCCCGATCCCGATCCTGATCCTGCTGGGCCTCCGGAGCATCCCTGCCCCAAATCCAGCCTGGAGGGCACCTCGGGGCCCTCCCTGGGCAGAGCAGGCTCCACGCCACCATCCCTGCCAGAATTCCAAGCCAGTTCTTCAGGCACAGCTGTGTCTGCTCCTGGTGTTGGTGGCTCTCTCCTGGTCACAGAAGGTTTTTCCTTTGCTTCTCTTTTTGAATTTTTTTTCCTTTTTTTTTTTTTTTTCTTTTTTTTTGTCGTTGTTGTTGTTGCTGTTTTTTTAACCTCTAAGCTCATCTCCCACACTTCCCACACACTCCATCCCACGGGCCACAATCCCACAATCTGTGGTCATACCCTGGGGAGGTTCCTACTCCAAAGAAAAACCCTCAAAAAAAAAAATTAAAAAAATCAACCATCCAGTAGTCAAGCATGAGAACTCAAAGCCCACAAGGTAAAACCCCCTGAGGGCAGCTCAGCCCTCGGGGTGTGCAGGCATCACAACCGGACCAACCAGCAGGGAAAACACCGAATATCCAAGGGTGGGGCTGACGGGGACCCGCCCGGCTCCGGGCCGGCCGCGGGCACCGGGCTGTCCCTAACACTCATCGATGTTGAGGCTGATGAACTCCTGGATGCATTTCCTGTACTGCAGCTCCGTGGGGCTGTTGCTGGGGTACTGCCCGGGCTGCCCCAGGGGCCCCTCTGCCTCCCGCATCTCCTCGTTCATCCGCGCCAGCCGCAGCCTGCGGGGACGGCAGGGAGGCTTCGTTATTCCTGCCCCTGCTGGTTCTCGGCGTTTCCCAGCGTTTCCCTGCTCCCAGGCAGCAGTTCCTGGTGTTCCCAGTACTTCCCAGTGTTGCCCAGTCCCCAGGCAGTGTTTCCCAGTAGTTCCCCATGTCTCCCAATGCCTCCCAGTGTTTTCCAGCGTTTCCTGGTCTCCGGGCAGTGTCTCCCAGTGTTTCCCAGTATTTCCCAGTATTTCCTAGTGTCTCCCGGCATTCCCCAATGTTTCCCAGTATTCCCCAGCCCTCCCGGTGGCACTCACAGGGTGACGATGTCGGCGTTGGCCGCGCTCACCGCGATGCTCAGCGGGTCCTGCCCGTCCCCGTCCGGGGTGTCCTGGGTGGCCCCGCGCTTCAGGAACAGGCACACCTGCCTGGGGAGGGAATGAAACAATTCCTGAATTCCCAAATTCCCAAATCCCAGCCCCACGCTTCAGGAACAGGCACATCTGCCTGAGGGACAGGGGGCTTCAGGAAAGGAATTCCAGAGGCACAGAATTCCAGCTCATCATCCTTATCCCAGGTGCTCCAACCTGCCCTTGGGCACTTCCAGGGATGGGGCAGCCTGAAATCCTCAGGGAATTCCATCCCAGTCACAAATTCCCTGGGAATTCCATCCCAGCCCCTCCCCAGAGAAAAGCTCCCACCCCAATCTCCCACCTCACCCCGCCCCGTGCCAGCCCTGAGCTGCTGCCAACGCCCCAAAATCCGCATTTTCCAGCTGGATTCCCCCAGATCCTGAGGTTTTGTGCTCTCCAGGTGGGAATTCCCTGCAGGAAGCAGGGATGGGGGGCACTCACCCGGTGTGCCCCAGGTAGGTGGCAGGGATGGATGGATGGGTGGATGGATGGATGGGTGGGTGGAAGGGGGGCACTCACCCGGTGTGCCCCAGGTAGGTGGCAGGGATGGATGGATGGGTGGATGGATGGGTGGGTGGATGGGTGGGTGGAAGGGGGGCACTCACCCGGTGTGCCCCAGGTAGGTGGCGTGGTGCAGCGGCGCCCGGCCCCGCGCGTCCCGCTGGTTCACATCGGCCCCGTTCTGCAGCAAGAACTCACAGGCCAGCAGGGAGCCCTGGAAACAGGGGAAAATGGGGGGAAAAATGGGAGTTTCCACTCAGTTCAGCCAGATTGGACAATTCCCAAAGGGAATTCCCACATCAATTCAGCCAGACTGGACAATTCCCAAAGAATTTCCAATCAATTCACACAGACGGGACAATGCTTGAGCTCCAAAGAAGGAATTTCCACCTCAGTTCACCCAGACCCAATTCCCAAAGGGAATTCCCACACCAGACCGGACAATTCCCAGAGGGAATTCCCACTCCATTTCACCCAAACTGGACAGCTCCCATGCTCCAGTCCCCCTCCCCACGTCCCCTCACGCCGCTGACAGCCTGCATCGGGGGGTTCTGCCCTTGTCCCACCCCACATCCCCAGCCCCCGGGGACCCTCACCCCACTGACAGCCTGCATCAGGGGGGTTTTGCCCTCGTCCTCCTCGTTGGCCCAGTTGACATCGGCGCCGTGGGCCAGGGCAGCGGCCAGCAGGGGCAGGTTCCGGCTCCGGGCGGCCCGGGACAGAACCAGCCCCGCCGGCACCTCCCGAACCTCCTCCAGGTCCGACACCTCCTGCTCCAGCTCCGCCTCCCCGCTGGAGTCATCCGACACCTCACACTCTGCTGGGACGAGAGGGGAAGGGGAAAAACGGGGGGAAAACGGGGAGAAAAGGGAAAAGAAGAGGGGTGGAAAGGGGAGAGCAAAGGGAGAGGAAAGGGAGAGCAAAGGGGGAAAAGTCAGCCCAAAGCATCTCACTGCATTTTGGATGGTCCCCATGCCATGTGGTCACCCACGCTGTCTAAGGGAAGCTGGGCCTAGCATTGCTTGTGGAGTTCTGCCTTTATCTGGGGGAAATTCCAGGAGAAAATAGAGAACCCTGCAGTGGGTTGGAAGGGTTCCCAAAATTCATTGTATTATCCCAGGGTGCTCCAACCTGCCCTTGAGCACTTCCAGGGATGGGGCAGCTTCTCTGGGAAACCCACCCCAGCCCCTCCCCATGCTCACAAGGAAGAACTCCCTCCCCAAAACCCCCAAGCTCCTTCCCCAAAACCCCTTCTAACCCTGCCCTCCAGCAGGACTCAGGTTCGATAGAAAAGTTCTGTTTTCCCAATCAACTCCTCAAAACCCCTCAGCCTTGACTCTGTCAAAAGCTCCACCCGAGAAGGTTCTGGATAATGCCCTCAGCCCTTCCAAGTGCCACCCCCCGTGTGCCACCCACCTTCCTCGGTGACGCTGTCCACCACGGAGCCGAACACGAGCGCGTCGCCGCTGCCGTCCGTGCTCCCGCCCAGGCCACTGTCACTGCTCAGACCTGCGGGGCCAACAGGACACAAACCACGGCCACCTGAACACCCAGCCCACAGCCAGGCCTGCCTGGGCTGCTCCTCCTCCAGGAGAAAGCGTCAGAGAATCCACAGCACCCATCCACAGCAATCACCGCACCCATCCACAGAATTCATCCACAGAAATCCATCAAGACCATTGACCCAACCCCTCAACTCAACCCTGGCAGAACTGGGAGGGAAGGGAGTGGCTTCATAAGAACCTTTGTAAGAATCCAAAATACCAGAAATTTCTGACCAAAGTGATCCCAGAGTTCTGAGAGCAAGCAGAACCTTCCTAAGAACCCAAAATGTCACAGATTTTTAACCTTTTAAAGCTGCCTCTGAGCAGCCAGAGCCCTTCCTAGGCACAGCCTCTCTTGCAGAGGTAAAACCAAAATCCATTAAAAATAAAAATAAAGATCTGTTGTAGAGCACTTACTGCGAGGGCCGGAGCCGGCGCCGGTGTCGAAGTAGGAGAAGAGGGAGTCCAGCTCGTCGGGGCAGAACAGAGAATCCCGGCGGAATTTCCTCTCCAGGGTGGCTGCTGCTTCCCAGGGAAATTCAGAATTAATGGCCAGCAGGGAGAGCGTTCCCAGCTGGGGCTGCACACCCAGAGCCACAGCTGTGGGCACATGGCCCAAAACGGAACAAGGCTCTGGCCAGAGTCATCCCAGAACAGCCAGAACCCTCCTAAGAGCCCAAAATATCACAAATTTCTTAACAAAGTAATTTTGCACCAAGTGCTTTAATGTAATATCATTTATCAGCTACCCTTGTGTAGCTTATATATAAATAGTGATAAATTATATACATATTAGTTTATATATGTATATTAATCAGTAGTTTATATACATATCAGTATGTATATAAGATATAGTTTATATGTATTTTATATATATATATACATACATACATTAGTGAGATCTAGGTCAGCCTTTACAAGGTATCACTTTCATGAATTTATTTTTTCACTAAATTTCATATATACATATATGTAATCATTTTATTAATAAATTACTTTTCCCCAGTTCCTGCCGGTATTTCCTGCATGTCCCCCGTGTTTGATGAGCAGTTCCCCCATGGTTCCCCGGTTCCTGCCGGTATTTCCTGCATGTCCCCAAGGTTTGATGAGCAGTTCCCCCATGGTTCCCCAGTTCCTGCCGGTATTTCCTGCATGTCCCCAAGGTTTGATGAGCAGTTCCCCCATGGTTCCCCAGTTCCTGCCGGTATTTCCTGCATGTCCCCCGTGTTTGATGAGCAGTTCCCTCATGGTTCCCTGGTTCCTGCCGGTATTTCCTGCATGTCCCCCGTGTTTGATGAGCAGTTCCCTCATGGTTCCCCAGTTCCTGCCGGTATTTCCTGCATGTCCCCCGTGTTTGATGAGCAGTTCCCCCATGGTTCCCCAGTTCCTGCCGGTATTTCCTGCATGTCCCCCGTGTTTGATGAGCAGTTCCCTCATGGTTCCCTGGTTCCTGCCGGTATTTCCTGCATGTCCCCCGTGTTTGATGAGCAGTTCCCTCATGGTTCCCCAGTTCCTGCCGGTATTTCCTGCATGTCCCCCGTGTTTGATGAGCAGTTCCCCCATGGTTCCCCAGTTCCTGCTGGTATTTCCTGCATGTCCCCCGTGTTTGATGAGCAGTTCCCCCATGGTTCCCCAGTTCCTGCTGGTATTTCCTGCATGTCCCCAAGGTTTGATGAGCAGTTCCCCCATGGTTCCCCAGTTCCTGCTGGTATTTCCTGCATGTCCCCCGTGTTTGATGAGCAGTTCCCCCATGGTTCCCCAGTTCCTGCCGGTATTTCCTGCATGTCCCCAAGGTTTGATGAGCAGTTCCCCCATGGTTCCCCAGTTCCTGCTGGTATTTCCTGCATGTCCCCAAGGTTTGATGAGCAGTTCCCCCATGGTTCCCCAGTTCCTGCCGGTATTTCCTGCATGTCCCCCGTGTTTGATGAGCAGTTCCCCCATGGTTCCCCGGTTCCTGCCGGTATTTCCTGCATGTCCCCCATGTTTGATGAGCAGTTCCCTCATGGTTCCCCAGTTCCTGCTGGTATTTCCTGCATGTCCCCAAGGTTTGATGAGCAGTTCCCCCATGGTTCCCCAGTTTCTGCCGGTATTTCCTGCATGTCCCCCGTGTTTGATGAGCAGTTCCCCCATGGTTCCCCACCTGAGGCCAGCATGGCGGGGCAGGCGCTCCCCGGTTCCTGCCGGTATTTCCTGCGCGCCGCGGGCGCCCGGGAGCCGCTGCTGTGCCTCTGGCACTTCTTGACGCACCAGCGGCGCCGCTTGGGCTCGGCCTCGGCCAGCGCCTCCCCGCCCAGCAGCTTCTTCAGGAACTTCTTCTCCACGTACTTCACCTTGATCCAGGCCTCCTTGTCCTGCCTGAGGGGGGGCAGCACAGAAACAGCAATTTAGGGGATTTGGACATAAGTGTTTTGTCCACCTGAAGCCTAAAATTTCTGTTTCTTGAACTCAAAAATGAGTTTGGCGTTTGCAGCCCAACAGCTCCTTCAGGAACTTCTCCATGTACTTCACCTTGATCCAGGCCTCCTTGTCCTGCCTGAGGAAGGGCAGCACAGAAATGGCAATTTAGGGGATTTGGGAAAACGCATGAGGGGATGGAGCAGCTGCTGCACTGGGGTTTTTTGGTCCATCTGAAGCCTAATATTTTTATTTCCAGGACTTTAAAATGAGGCATTTGCAGCCCTCTGGCCCTCTGAGGGAATTGGGTTTGCCCAAAGCAGTCATGAGGGGATGGAGCTGCTGCTCTTGGGTGTTTTGTCCACTTGAGGTTAAAATTCCTACTTCTCCAACTTTAAAATGAGGCATTTTGAGGTCTCTGGACTTGCCTTTCCAGAGACAACTGGCAAGCAGCAATGAGAAAATGGAGCTGCTGCTCTGGGGTGTTTTGTCCACCTGAGTTCTAAAATTCCAGTTTCTCAAATTTCAAAATGAGTTTTGCATTTGCAGATCTCTGAGGGAACTGGGTTTGCCCAAAGCAGCCATGAGGGGATGGAGCTGCTGCTCTGGGGTGTTTTGTCCACCTGAGGTCTAAAATTCCTATTTCTGAAATTTCAAAATGAGTTTTGAAGTTCAGGTTTTCCCTGAACCTGCCTTTTCCACAGATTTTGGGCTCACCTGGAGCTCCCTGCTGTTGGTTTCTTCAGCCCCAGCTCCTCGCACTGCGCCTCGTAAATCTGGTTCATGGTGCTGTTGCCCAGCTCACACATCAGCTGGAAGTGAAATTCAGGGAGGGAATTAAAGGTTCAGAGGAGGAATTCTCCCCTTTTCCAGTGTTTCTCCCTGGAAAAATCCAGCACTCACTTTCAGCAGCTCTGGCTCCCAGGAATCCAGCGTGAGGGATCGGACCTTGGAGCAGTGAACACCCAGGCTCCTGTTCAGGCAAGAGGGAGAAAATCCAGAAATTATTACCATCCCACAAGCCCACCATTTCCCTAACAAGCTCTGAATTATGTCTCTGCAATTCCGGCTCCACCACTTTTCCTGGATTCCTGCACCCCATCCCGGGCCATTTTTCCCTGGGATCCTGCCCTCCATCCCTGCCATTTTCCCCTGTGATTTTCCCCAGGAATCTTGCCCTCCATCCCAGCCCATTTCTCTGGGATTTTCTCCAGGATCCTGCCCTCCATCCCAGCCCACTTCCCCCACGATTTCCCCGGATCCCAGCAGCACCTGTGGATGCCGGAGCACTCAATGCAGAGCAGGATGCCCAGGTTGATGCTGGCCCAGCGGGGATCCGGCTGCCCGCAGTCACAGCACTGCTCGTTCCCAGGGATGCTCTGCACCCTCTGCAGGATCGGCTCCCCCTTCCCGCCCCGCTCCCGCGAATCCGTGGCCGAGTCGATGCTGCTGGTGGAGGGGGAGGCTGTTCTGTCCAGCCTCTGCAGGGAAAAGCAAAAGATCAGGAGATGAACACCTGGGGGAGAGCAAACTCGGCTTGGTTTGGAGTGGCTCTAAAAGAGGAGGATGATACCTTCGTGTTGGATTAAATTTTTTTTTGATTTAGAGATGGGGCAACTGAGAGGTGTTTTAAAAATCTCTGACTGTTCTGTCTGGCCTCTGCAGGGAAAAGCTATAAATTAGGAGATTAACACCTCCAAAAAATCAGGAGATTAACACCTCCAGCACACCTGGAGAAGAGCAAACTCAGCTTAGTTTGATGCCTTGGAGTGGCTCTAAAGTGGCTCTGAGCTTCATATTATGGGATGGTGAGCTCTGTGCACAGAGCAGGGAGAAAAAACAATTCCTGCTCCAGCTGGGACCAAGGACAAATGATCCAAATCTCAGCCCAGGAGCACAAACAGCGTGGGCTGGAGAGAGAAAAACAAGGATGGGACTGCAGGGGCTAAAGCTGGAATGGGACAATTCACTCCAAGATGCAAATGGAGCAGAACTTGTAAAAGTGAGAGACCCCATGAGTGGCTGAATATTTTGGGACCATTTTGGTTCATCTTGGGTGCAGCCCTGGCTGGGCTGTTGTGCTGCCCAAGGTGGATCCATTGAGGAGATCCTTTTAATAAATCATTTCATTAAATGATATAAAATTTATAAATATATAAATAAATAATATTTAAAATTACATTAAAAAATAGATAAAAATATATAAATAAATAAAATTAGATAAAAATAGATTTAAAAATTAGATAGATAAATTAGATAAAAATTATCTATTTTTCAATATATTGTTCTATATTAGATCCTTTTAATAAATCCCTGCCTTTTATCTCTGTCCAGCCCCTGTTGTAGCTCAGCCCTCCCAAGGCAGCAGGAGCTGGGGTTCGCAGGGCTCACCTCGATGTAGAAGCAGTCGGGGCTCTCGCGGTAGGCGGAGGCGATGCTGGCTTGCACAGCCTGGATCCAGGCCTGGCGCAGCTTCTCCGAGTCAGCCTGCAGCATGCAGCTCCTGGGAACGGGGTGGGGAGAGCCAAAAACACCGCCAGGGCTTGGGGTGGGGCTGGTCCTCCTCATCCTCCGCACCAGAATTGCAGTGCGGCAAAAATTTACCCCGTAAGGTTGGGGTGTTCCCATCCCAAATCCTCCAGGCAAAAATTTACCACCTAAGGTTGGGCTGTTCCCACTCCGAAGCTTCCAGGTAAAAATTAACCCCCACAAACTTGGGGTGTTCCCTCTTCTACCCCTTCAGGCAAAAATTAACCCCAGAAAGTTGGACAGCCAAAACCATTCCCACTCCAAACTTTCCAGCCAAAATTTACCCCATAAGGTTGGGGCTGCTCCCACCCCAAACCTTCTAGGCAAGAATTAACCCCACAAGATTGGAGCTTTTTCCCAGCCCAAAGTTTCCAGGTGAAAATGACCCCCACAAGGTTGGGCAGCCAGAGGTGCTCCCAGTCCAACCCAGGGATCCTTGGGGAGCCCCAAACTCACTTGGTGGGGGACACGACCTCGAAGCAGAACCTCCTCTCGATGTCCTCGCAGGGTTTGACCGTGCAGAGCCTCAGGTCCTCCACCACCACGGTCAGCACGTCCTGGGGACACAGCGGGGCCTGGAGGGGCTTGGGGGCTCCCTGGGGCTGGGGCACAACTGCCCAGACTCTTCAAACTCTTTCCCAAATCCTCCAAATTCCTTCCCAAAACTTCCAAAGTCCCTCCTGCCCAAACCCTGCAAATTCCTTCCCAAACCCTGCAAATTCCTTCCCAAAACCTCCAAACTTCCTTCTTCCCAAAACCTCCAAAATTCTTCCCAAATCTTCCAAACTCTCTCCTGCCTCAAACCCCCCAAACTCCTGCCCCAACCCCCCAAAATAATTACTTAATAAGTAATTATTTCATAAATAAAAATATTTAATAAATAATAATGTAATGAATAATTATTTAATACAGAATTACTTAATAAATATTATTTAATAAATCTTTGCTGCCTTTTTCCTGGAGCACACTCATGGCCTTGCTGTCCCAAATCCCTGCTCCTCCCACCCCACTCCTCCCCAGCCAAGCAATTTGTTAATGAACTGACTAAATAATTAATCAATTAATTAAGCACTTGGTTCATCCCCTGCTGTCACCTGGGGCAGCTTCACTGACCTTTAGCTTCTTCTGGTAGACCAGCTGGCTGTTCTGGATGGAGAACCACCTCCTGAGGGGGGACAGACACACGGACAGACATCAGCACCTCCCCATTAAAAATTCCAATTTTCATTAGGCTTTGAAATAAATCAGGTAAATAAAACAAATAAATTAAATAATTAATTAAATGCTTTAATGGACTGTTTATGCACAGAAATTGCCTTTATTTGCATGGAAAAAAAATTAATTAATTTTTAAAAATAAATTAATCCTATAAGATTGAGGAGTTTCCTTTCCAAAAGGGTTTGGAATTAGAGTATTTTGAAGGGGTTGGGTAAGGCAGGGAAGAGTGCAGAGCCTCAGCCCCAAGATCAGGTGAAATCTGAATTATATAAGCTAATTGGAATAATGTTAATTATTAATATTAATATATTTATAATTAATTATTTATATTAAGTATATTTAATTTAATTAATTATATAAATATAAATACAAATATTTATTTAATTGTTAAAATTAATATTTCAATTAATTGGAGAAGTTATTTGGAATAATTTCTCGCCTGTTCCAGGTTTTGAAGGCGTTGCTGGCTCTCTTGAACAGGTACCCCTCCATCACCACCCCGTTGGGGGCATCCACGTTGAATTCCACCTTGGAGTCGTCGTAGGAGAAATCCTGGGGAGAGGGAAGAGACTCAGAATGACAGGACCCAGGGGACCAGGGCGGAGAGGGGTTAATAAACACGAAAAAGGGAGAAATCTGCCAAAACGCCAAAGTTTGGGACAGGATTCTGACAGGATCCATGGGATCAGCGTGGAGATGGATTAATAGAACAGGAAAAGGCACAAATCTGCCAAAATCCCAAAGTTTGGGACAGGGTTTGTGACTCTGAGAGGATCTCTGGGATCAGGGTGGAGATACTTTAATAAACTATGAAAAAGGGACAAATTTGCCAAAATCCCAAAGTTTTGGACAGGATTTCTGGGATCAGGGTGAAGATCCAGGTGGGAACTCACCTGCAGGAGGGTCTGCAGGGCCAGGCAGCAACGCAGGGAGAAGAGGAGGGAAAGAAAAATAAATTAATTAATTTAATTTATTATTATTAACAGTGATTCATTATTCATTCCCAACCTTCAGGCTGGGAATCGTTGCCAAGGGTGGAAAATCTGAGATGCCTCAGATTCTATTGTGAGAGTAAAAAGAAATTTATTCTATTTAAATTCTGCCTTTTTATTTTTTTAATTTTGACTTGAATCGAATTAAATGTCGAATTTAAATTTGAAAAAAGAAAAAGGCAGGAAAATCAGGAAAATCCTGAATTTGAGGCAGCCACAAGGCTCTCAGGGATATCCACAAAAATCAGAAAAATCAGGAAAATCCTGAATTTGAGGCATCTGGAGCTGCCCAACAGCCACGAGGGACATCCAGAAAAGTCAGGAAAATCCAGAATTTCCAGGAAACTCAGGAATCTGGGGCTCACCCTCTGCTGGATCAGGGCGTGCTTGTGCTCCATCTCCCTCTTCTCCACGGCTGAGTCGATCACCAGCTGGTCCAGCTGGGAAAACCAACGGGGGAAAATCAGGATGGAGATGGAGGGGATGGGGGTGAGGACAGAGATATCCTGGGCCCAAAGCACCAAAAAGGGGGAAAAATGGAAAAAAGGGGGGGGAAAGGAGGGGAAAAGGAGGGGGAAAGGAGGCAAGAAAATGCCAAAAAGGAGGGGGGAAAGGAGAGAAAAAGGAGGGGAAAAGAGGCAAGAAAAAGGCAAAAAAAAGGGGCAAAAAGGAGGCAAGGAAGAGGGAAAAAGGAGGGGGAAAAGAGGGGGAAAAGGAGGCAAAAAGGAGCGGGGAAAGGAGAGAGAAAGGAGAGAGAAAGGAGGCAGGAAAGGGAAAGGAGGGAAAAGGGGCACAAAGGAGGGCAAATGCCGGGTGTGGGTGGGCCCCGCTCCTGCAGCCCCCCGGGCACTCCCTGCTGGCTGCGGGGGCACGAAAGGGGAGCCCCAAACCCGTCGGGGTGCAGCAGAGCCCAGCCCCCCTCACCTCGGTGGCCAATTTCTTCATGTAGGGGTCGAGCTCGTGCAGGAGGCTGTAACCCTGCTGGAAAAAGGTGAACTGGGCGTGCATGAAGGACAGCATCTGGGGAGAGAACAACAGGTCTGCTATTGACACATCGATAGAACGCACAGCAATACAGCTGTATCGCACATTGGTATATTTATGTATCATTTATAAATGAATACACAATATAAAATATATGAATGTATCTATATTTTATATTATCATTTATTCATTTCTATATACTTTATAAAGGAATATAGAATATAGAGTATTAATATAAAATATCTTTTATATAGATATATAATATATTATTTACATATTTAAATATAATCTCTAGATAAATATTGGGACTGGGAATCCTGGAATTTTGGTAAAGTTGAAGTTTTGAATGAAATGGAATATTTGGTTTGAGATTTTTTCTTTTTTTTTGGATGACATCTGGGGAAACAATAGCTGGAGCTGGGACTGGGAATCCTGGAATTTTGGGGTTGTAAGATTAAGTTTTGAATTAAATAGAACATTTTGAGACCTTTTTTTGGACAATATCTGGGGAGAGAAACAACAGCTGGAGTTGGGATTGGATATTTTAGAATTTTGGGTTTCTAAGTTGAAGTTTAGAATGAAATTGAAGATTTGGTTTGAGACCTTTTTTTGTACAACATCTGGGGAGAGAAACAACAGCTGCATCAGGGCAAGGGTGAAAAACCCTCATCCTTTTTTCCCCACAGAAAAATTAGGTTTTAACTCTTTATTTTTTCCCAAAGCAATTTATCCTTTTTCTCCTTCCTTCCACCTCACTGTGGGCACAAATCAGCATTTCCTGGGGCAGAGCAAAAAACCCTAAACCCTTTCCCCCTCCCAAATAATTTATTTTTACTTTCTTTAATTTTTCTTTCTTAATTCTTCGTTTTTTACTTCCCCCAAGCAATTTATCCCTTTTCTCCTTCCTTGCACTCTGCTGTGGGCACAAAGAAGGGAAAGCAGCACCTGAAAATCCCCAAAATTGGATTTTCTCCCTGAGGAGCAGCCAGGGCTCCTCTCCTGCAGCTCTTACCGCGTCCAGGATCTCGAATTTCTTCTTGGCCTGCAGCACGTTGATCTGGGGAAAAAAATCAAAATATTCCTCTCAGCACCAGCAGCAAACCCAGCCTGGGAACCTCCAAACCCACTGGAAAATCAATCCCAAATCATTCCTGAATAATTCCAGTGCAAAGTGCCTCTAAGGTGGGTTTTGGTGAGCTCCAGGTAGGATTAAAAGGTGCAATAAATGCACCTTTCTCACCTGGTTAAAATCACTGCAGGGGAAACTTTTATTCTTTTCTCTTACTGAGATCAAATAATTTATTGAAAGGATGTTATGATAATTTATATAATTAATTTATATATATGTATATATGTAATAGATATAAAACACATTAGATATAGATATACAATATATTTTTTATATACAATTGCCATATAAATATATAATATATAATAAATCCTATATATAGCGTATATAAATACATTAAATATATATTTTATATTTATATATAAACATACATAATATATTAATATAAAAATTACTATATATAGATATAGAATGTATTATTGTATATTTAAATGTAATCTCTACATAAATATATAATATCTAATAGAAAACAATAGATTGAAATAGATAATTTCTATATAATTTTTATATAATTTATCTATATAATTATAAATTTTATATAATCTATTGAAATGATTTATGAAAAGTTTCTCCTCAATGGATCCACCTTGGGCAGCACAAGAGCCCAGCCAGGGTTGCACCCAAGATGAACCAAAATAGTCCCAAAAAATGGATGATGGGTCACAAAATTATAAGTTTTAGTCCATTTGCATTTTGGAGTGAATTGTCCCATTCCAGCTTTAGCCCCTGCAGTCCCATCCTTGTTTTTCTCCCTCCAGCCCATGGGGTTTGTGCTCCTGGGCTGAGATTTGGATCATTTGTCCTTGGTCCCAGCTGGAGCAGGAATTGTTTTGTCTCCCTGCTCACCATGCCCTGATGTGAACCCAGAGCCGCACACCAAACCTGAAGAACGGAACATTTAAACCCCGAGGTTGCAGAGAGCAAAGTGCCCCCACCTGCAGCACGTAGTCCAGGGCCAGGTGCCTGAAGCATTTCCTGGTGATGCTCAGGGTGCCCGTGGCCTCCTCCACCTCGTGCGGTTTGTGCCGCGGCGCCTGCGCGTTCTTCACCAGCGAGATCTCCATGTCCTCCCGCACCTTGTCAAACTGCTTCTTGGTCTCCTTGAACTTCCTCACGTCACTGGGGCCACGCACGGGCAGAAATCAGGGTTGGAAGGGGAGAATAAAACGTGGAAAGGGGACAAGTGAGGCTGTGGCCACACCAAACCGCAGGTGCCAGCAGGATCCCAGCTCAGCCCAGCGTGTCCATTCCAGCTTCAGTCAAGTCTTTCTTTAGAGAGTTGGGAATTATATTTTTTTAAATTTTTATTTTTATTACTATTTTTGGGGTTATTTTATGGTTATTTTTGGGTTTATTTTATTATTATTATTGGGATCTGAACTTTGAGATGTTTATCCTGCAGGATCAGCCCTGCACATGGATTTTGGGATGGGTTTGGCCTGCAGGGATCTGAACTTTGGGACGGGTTTGGCCTGCAGGATCAGCCCTGCAGATTTTGGGATGTTCATCCTGCAGGATCAGCCCTGCAGGGAGGTTCTGGTTCTGCCCCCTGCACTCCCAGGACAGGTGGAATGGGAAGCTCAGGGAGCTGAAAATCCAAGGGGAAGGACAAACAGTAAATAAACACTCACTCTTTGACAAAATTGTGCAGCTGCTGCCGGACCGACCTCTGGGCCTGGTCAAACAGGATCTGGAAGAGAGAAAAGGGGAAAAAATATCAATTATTTTGAAAAAGGGGGAAAAAATCTGCCCCCAAAAGGTTTTTACCAGCCAAAATCCTCCTCAGGGCTCTGTGTGTCCTCCCTCTGCTGCCCAAAAGGAAGGAAAAAAAATTCTGGAGTGCAAGATTTTGGTGAATTCTCTTCCTTTTTTTGTCACCCTTGCAGGACCTCTGTTTGTGGCAAACACAGGGGACATCAGCAATGCCACCAGCACCCAAGGGGACAGGAGGAGGCAGCTCCTTACCATGTGGTAATTGATCATTTCCTGCAGGCTGTCCCCAAATTTATCCAGGCACTCCTGAAAAAAATGAAATAAAATTAAATACAATAATAAAAATATAATAAAATACAATACAGGAACAGGGGAAAAACCCATCCCAGGAACGGACAGGGATAAAATCCCATAAAATAATCCCATAAAATACAAAAAAATACAGGGACAGGGATAAAATCCCAGCCCAGGAAGACAGGGATAAAATCCCATAAAATAATCCCATAAAATACAATACAATATAATACAATAAAATAAAATACAATAAATGAAATAAAATATGATTAAAAATAAAATAAAGAAAATAAAGAACATAAAATAAAAATTTAAAAATTTAAAAATAAAAATAAAAATAAAAATAAAATAAGGGGAGCTGGCAGTGAAGAGAAGCAGCTGCCCCTCATTGCAAGAGCTGAGGGGAGGCTCAGGAAGGCTCTGAGGAGCCCCTGCTCCTTGCCAGGGACGGTTTTGAGCCCTCGGAGCCTTTCCTGGCAGTGCAGAGCTGAGCTCCACGTGTGCAGCTCTGTGTGGGCTGCTCACCTCCCAGTCCCTGCTGCTCACTGACCTACATTGCACAGCCTGCAGAGCTCGGCTTGAGTGGATCTCACTCTGATCTCCCTCCAGAGTTCATCTTGAGTGAATCTCAGCCTTACCTTTCACCCAATCTCATTTTAAATGGATCTCACCTGACCTCCCTCCAAATCCCATTTTAAATGGATCTCACTGTGACCTTCCACCCTGGTGTTATCAGACTCTCTGCATCCCTCCAAACACAAATCTCATTTTGAGTGGATCTCGCTCTGATTTCCCACCAAATCTCATTTTCAGCGGCTGCTTAAGCAGCGTGAGGGGCTTGGATTTGTGATCCATTCCCAGCAGCAGAGATTTGAGCATCCCCCATGCCCCCGATCAGGAACTGGAGCAGCCCCAGCCGCCCGGGCTCACCGAGATCATCTGGTCCTTCCTGCACTGCTGGGACAGGTCCCTGACGCCGCTGACGAAATGTTTGTTGGTGGTGATGTAAACCTTGCCAGCCTCCAGCATGCCACTGCACAGCTTCACCAGCTGGGGACACACGCAGGGACACGGGGACAGGGACATGGGAACACACACAGGGACACGGGGACACGGGGACATGGGGACACACAGAGGGACACGGGGACACACACAGGGACATGGGGACACGGACACGGGGACACGGGGACACACACAGGGACACGGGGACAGGGACACAGGGACACGGGGACACACACAGGGACACGGGGACAGGGACACGGGGACACACACAGGGACACAGGGACACGGACATGGGGACAGGGACATGGGGACACACACGGGGACACGGGGACACACACAGGGACATGGGGACACACACAGGGACACGGGGACACAGGGACATGGGGACACACACAGGGACATGGGAACACGGGGACATGGGAACACACACAGGGACACGGGGACACAGGGACATGGGGACACACACAGGGACATGGGAACACGGGGACATGGGAACACACACAGGGACATGGGAACACGGACACGGGGACATGGGAACACACACAGGGACATGGGAACACACACAGGGACATGGGGACACACAGAGGGACACGGGGACACACACAGGGACATGGGAACACACACAGGGACATGGGGACACACACAGGGACACGGGGACACAGGGACATGGGGACACACACAGGGACATGGGAACACACACAGGGACATGGGAACACGGGGACATGGGAACACACACAGGGACACGGGGACACGGACACGGGGACATGGGGACACACACAGGGACACGGGGACACACACAGGGACATGGGGACACACACAGGGACATGGGAACACGGGGACATGGGAACACACACAGGGACACGGGGACACAGGGACATGGGGACACACACAGGGACATGGGAACACACACAGGGACACAAGCACAGGGACACACACAGGGACACAGGGACAGGGACATGGGGACACACACAGGGACACAAGCACAGGGACACGGACATGGCTCAGCACCAGGTTTGAACCAGCCTGGCTTTGTCCCACACCCTGGGTAAAATCCCAGCCCAGGACAGGGACAGGGACAAAATCCCATCCCAGGATAGGACAGGGATAAAATCTCATCCTGGGACAGGGGGAAAATCCCACCCCAGGACAGGGGTAAAATCCCAGCCCAGGAAAGGACAGGGGGAAAATCCCATTCCAAGATAGGGTTAAAATCCCAGGCAGGAAAGGACAGGGAAAAAAACCCAGCCCAGGTTAGGACAGGTATACAAATCCCACCCCAGGACGGGGATAAAATCCTGCCCAGGAAACGACATGGAAAATCCTAGCCCAGGAAAAGCAGGGATAAAATCCCAGCCCAGGAAATGACAGGGGTAAAATTCCAAAATTCCAACCCAGGAAGGGACAGACTGCCTGGAGCTCCTGTCCCAGCTCAGAGGAGCCCTGGGGACAAGCCTGAGGTGCTAAACATCAATTTATGAGCTGGAAAAGGGCTCAGATTTTAGGGAACACCTGGAGGGACCCCATTCCTGAGCAGGGGCTCCACCAGCCCCCTCAGGCCATGAACTGCCCTCACCTTGTCCAGCTTGGCCTCGATCTCCACCACGTCCGTTTCCACCTCATCGATGGTTGCCCTGCGACACAGCAGCAAGGAGGAATCGTTAATTAGCAGCAAGGAATCGTTAACTGGCGGCTTTGGTGATTGGGTGGGAGGCCAGGAAGGGGTGAGGGAGGATCAGAGGGGCTGAGGGACTCGCTATTCCCACTGGGATGGCGGGGCTGAATCCCTCAGGAATGAAGTCCAGGGCTGGGAAAAGAGATGGAGATGATCCAGATGATTCCAGGGCTGGGAAGACACCCCCAGCAAATTCATTTAGTGGCATTGTTCTGTTAATTAGCAGCAGTGCTAATTGACACAGGGATAAGCATTGTTCCATCCAGCCCCACCAGGCACAAATTCCTCATTCCAGCACCACCAAATCCCATTCCAGGCTGTCTGAAGTGCTGAATTATGACCTTTAAACCTCAGGAACCACCCCTGAGACCCACACAGAGCAGCCCTTGGGCCTCTGAACACCGAAAAGCTCCTCCACACACGTGGGGCTGTGCTTGGATAGGGATAAATCCACTCCAGGATTTTGGGGTCTGCTCCTTTTCCACGTCAGCGGGCAGATGTGACAGCGAGGAGCTGTCGCAGCCCAGCTGCAAAGGTCACCAGGCCTCCCTCTCCGAGGCAAACATGACATCAGCCACTTGCAGGAGGCATTCCCAGACTCAGGAATGTGCTCCTGGAATGATTTCTGGGAGGGCAGAGGGCAGCAAACCCTGCAGAGCTGAGGGTGTTCCCTGGCAGAGCACTCAGAGGGCGATTTCTTTAACCACACACCTGGGAATGTGGTCAAACCTCACACCACCAAGGGCTTGAAATCCTAATTTTAGTCAGGGAGCTTCACAGGTTTGTGGGATCAGGATTTAAAAGGTTGGTTCATGAAATATTCCACACAAAGTTGGAAAAATCCCAACCCTGAGCATGTGCCAGCTCCAGGGATGGGATTTGGAAGGACATGAACTGGTCCTGCTCTCAGGAAAAGGACAGGACACCCTCAATCCTCACAATTCCTGCAGGAACCATCAGGATTTGTGTCTCAGGCTCTGGGTGTCTTCATCCCAGGAATATTCTCCAGTAAAAAAATGCTGGGTTGCCCCTTTTTGTCCTTCCTAAACTCCCTCCAAACCCCCTGGAAAATGAAATCCAGGCTGGAGCTCAGTGCCCAGGGCTCTGGCCACCACCAGCCCTTGGAAAACATGGAAAACGCAGCCAAAAAACAACAACAAAAAGGGAGTTTTTCCATGAAATAACAAACCAAAGAAATATAAAATAAAGAAACAGCAGCTCTCCCACACTGCTCTGTCTCCCACACACAAACAGCAGCGTGGCTGTGCCCGGGGGCAAAGCTTTGGAAAGAAAAGGAATCGTTAAAAAGGCTCTTTTCAGGTTTTTTTTCCCTCTCTCTCAGCTATTTTTGGTGCCTGGGTTTGGGGCTCGTGTGCCTTCATGCATCTGCTGCCAGATTCAATTTTTCCACTCGGTTTCCTCGTGCTGCTGATAGCTGGGCACAAAAAGCAGCTGGAAAAGAGGGAAGAGCTGGATTTCCTGGGAATCATTTTCTTTCCAGGGAAGCAGGAGCAGCCATTGTGGAATCTGCAATCCAGGCAGCAGATTTCCTGTCTGTAATTTAATATAATTCTATCATTTATTCATTTATGTTCATCTTTATTCATCTATTCTATGATTTATTCATCTATAATTTACTGCCTATTTTTATCCCAGCCCATGGATAAATTTGGGCTCTGTGAGGAGGGAGATGTTTTTGGGGCTGGGGAACACAAGGTGCAAAAAAATGGAGCTTTTTATTTGGTATGGGCTTGATGAAAAAGGTTCCAAAGAGTTTGAATGCAAGGGCAGAGATCCCAGGGATTTATTTGGTTGTAAAGGAGATCCAGGAAGCAAAGAAAATGACATTTATCCAGCATTTTTCAGGTACTTTTATACCCTAAGGAAGCTCTTGGGGAGAGAAGCTGCAAGTAGAAAGCAAAAAGATCCCAAATTCAATCCCAAATCCTCCCACACACCTGGCTCTGCTGCTCAGGGATTTTTCTTTCTGCGTCTCAGGGCCTGATCAACCCCTGATTTCCCACCCTTCAAGGGCACACCATGCCCAAGTCCATCCCTGGGGTTTTGGGGTTTAAAATGTCCTTTTCCTTCTCACTGATACAATTCCACAGCACTGGATTTTTGGGGGTTAAAAATATAAATTTCCTTCTCACTGGTTCAATTCCACAGCACTGGATTTTTGGGGGTTAAAATGTTCTTTTCCTGCTCATTGATGCAATTCCAGAACATTGGACTTTTGGGGTTTAAAACGTCCTTTTCCTGCTGACTGAAGGAACTGCAGATCCCACAGATCCTGCTTCCCTTGAGGAATCCCAGTTTCACTGCTGACGAGCTGAGGCTGTGCCAGCTCCACTCCCCAGTTTCCATCCTCCCACTGCTCCGGCGTGTCAGGGATGAGAGGCAGAGTTACACAAGCAGCCTGGGGACCCGGGATGACTCCTCAGGGAGGAGGAAACGCCACCTCAGCACCAGCCCGAGGAATCTGGGAGTGGGAATCCACCTCTGCTCCTCACCATTCCCATTCTATCCTCGAAATCCCATCCCATCCCCATTTCCACTCCCATCCCATCCTATAAATCCCATCCCATCCCTATTCCCATCCAATCCCATCCCTTCCCATTCCCATTCCATCCCCATTCCCATTCCCATCCCATTTGTGCCTCCTGAGCAAATCCCAGGGCCTCTCAGCCTCTCCCAGCTGCAGGAACCCAACTCAGCCAAGAACTGAATCTTTTCACCCAAAAATGATTTGAATCAAGCTCTGTCCCAATTCTGCTCCATCCTGGAGGAATCTGGGAATGAGAATCCATTCCCATCCCATGGATCCCATCCCATGGATCCCATCCCATCCCATCTGTGCCTCCTGAACAAACCCCAGCCATGCTCAGCCCAGCCAAGAAGTGAATCTTTTCACCCCAAAATGAACATTTGAATAATTAGAATCAAGCTCTGTCCCCAGGGCTGGCCAAGAACTGGCTCTTTTCACCCCAAAAAGCTGTGAATGGAGCTCTGTGCCAGAACTGGCTCTTTTCACCCCAAAAAGCTGTGAATGGAGCTCTGTGCCAGAACTGGCTCTTTTCACCCCAAAAAGCTGTGAATGGAGCTCTGTGCCAGAACTGGCTCCTTTCACCCCAAAAAGCTGTGAATGGAGCTCTGTGCCAGAACTGGCTCCTTTCACCCCAAAAAGCTGTGAATGGAGCTCTGTGCCAGAACTGGCTCCTTTCACCCCAAAAAGCTGTGAATGGAGCTCTGTGCCAGAACTGGCTCCTTTCACCCCAAAAAGCTGTGAATGGAGCTCTGTGCCAGAACTGGCTCTTTTCACCCCAAAAAGCTGTGAATGGAGCTCTGTCCCAGCCTGAGCCCGTCCTGGCCCTGTGCCCCGAGCGCTTCCTGCTGCTCTCCCTTCCTGCTGAAGCCCTGCCAGGATTTTTTCCTTTTTCTTTTTGCAAAACAATCCCTGGCCTCCCCCCAAGCCCTTCCCACTGCCAGACGAGGCTGAGCTCCCTCAGAGATCCCCGCAGCCCTCTGTGCATTTGGGTTGGCTCAGAAATGGCAAAAATCATCCAAAATGTGGCAAAAATCCCGCCAGGAATGGTTTCATAGCCCCAGAGATAATGAGCTGTGAGTTCGTTATGGCTGCAGTTCCAGCCAGGATCAGCTGCATCCTAAAGGGATCCAGGGAAAGGATCACTGGGAAAGGGATCCACGGGAAATTGTGCCAAAAAATAGAAAATTAGGCAAAAAATGATGCAGGAAATTAGGTTAAAAAATACAAAATTAGGCAAAAATTTATGCAGGAAACTATGAAGAAAATTAGGCAGAAAATTATGCAGAAAAATAGAAAATTATATAGAAAATTAGGCCAAAAAATGATGCAGGGAAATTATGATGAAAATTAGGCAGAAAATTTTGCCGAGAAATCGAATGTTAGGCAAAAAGTTACGCAGAAAAATAGAAAATTATATAGAAAATTAGGCCAAAATTTATAATGAAAATTAGGCAGAAAATTACTCAGAAAAATAGAAAATTACATAGAAAATTAGGCCAAAAATCATGCAGGAAATTTTGAAGAAAATTATAAAGAAAATTAGGCCAGAAAATTATTATGAAAATTAGGTAGAAAATTATGCTGAAAAATAGAAAATTAGGCCAAAAATTGTGCAGGAAAATAGAAAATTATATAAAAAATTATGCCAAAATTTAGAAAATTAGACCAAAAATGATACATAAAGCCTCTCTCAGCCACCATCTAAAAATCATCCTGGAGATCTCCCCTTCCCCAGCTGCCCCAGAGCAGCTCCAGGTCCAAGTGAGCTCATCCCAGTGGGATCCCCGCCAGCTCCCAGAGCAGAAATCCCTGCAGCAGGAGCAGGAATGCTTCCAGAAGCTTCCCTCCCTCTTCCTGCACCTCTGCCAGCTCCAGCTCCCGCTGATTTCTGCCTCTCCCACCCTAAAATCTGCACAAAAGCCTCTCCTATCTGGAAAGGAGGGGTTTGGAGCTCCCCTGAGCTGTTCCAGCTGTTCCCAGCTGTTCCCAGCTGCCAAATCTCTCCCCTTTTGGATGGATCATAAATCAGGAGTGTCACAGAGCAGAGATTTGGTGATGTCAACACCTGAGTGAGGAATTCCTAAAAAACCCTTTCCGGAATGAATTCAGAGGGGAATAAACTCCACTGAGTGAGAAATTCCTAAAAAAAATAAAAATTCCGGATTGAATTCAGGGGGAATAAACCCCAGTGGGTGAGGAATTCCTAAAAATCCCTTCCAGGAGGAATTCAGAGGGGAATAAACCCCAGTGGGTGAGGAATTCCTAAAAAATAAAAGCCTTCCAGAAGGAATTTAGAGGGAATAAAGTCTAAATTTTATATGCTCACTGAGTGAGAAATTCCCAAAGATCCTTTCCCGCAGGAACTGGGAGGGGAATCCTTTCCCTTTCCTCGTTCCTTTCCTCCCATCCATGGCAGTGTCACCATGACAACAGCTCCATGGTGACAGTATCCATGGCAGCCCATCCCGACCAGGCCCTGCTGAATTCCAGGGATTTTTCCTCCTGGGAGAGCCCAGGGCACAGCCACAGGTGTGTGAGGGTAAGGAGGGGAAATTCGGGATAACCCTGGGAGTTTGAAGAGAAAAGAAACGGGGAATTGAGATCCTGGAGTGGAAATCTGGGATTCCCATCCTGCTCCCTCCTCTCACCACCCGTGCCAAGCTCCTGAGAAAGCTCAGATCCCCTGTCCCGCTGTCATTTACCCCCTTCTATCCCTGCCCCCATAAAATTTATCCCATTTTCCCCCTGTCCCCATGCCATTTATTCCCTTTTACCCCATCCTCATTTCATTTAACCCTTTTACTCCATCCTCATCCCATTTATCCCCCTTTTACCCCTGTCCCATCCCACTCCACCCCATCCCATCCCATCCCATCCCATCCCATCCCATCCCATCCCATCCCATCCCATCCCATCCCATCCCATCCCATCCCATCCCATCCCATCCCATCCCATCCCATCCCATCCCTGCTGGCCGTGCCGTGCCCTCGGTGCCCCCGGTTCCACCCCGGGGGTGTGGGCAGCTCTCTGGGCACCCAGGGATGGACGGATGGATGGACAGATGGACTTAGTCCAGCCCTGCTGTGCTGACGAGGCAGCTCCAGACTGAGCCTGACCCAGATTGCAGCGGCTCTGCTGGAAATGCTGCATGAGCTGCTCCAGCTCAGCTGCCTCTCCCTCTTCTCTTCCTCTTTTCTCTTCTTTTCCTCTTTTCCCACTGCCTCTCCATCTTTGTTCTTTTCCCCCTTTGCTCTTCTTTTTCCTATTTGCTTTTCCCTCTTTTCCTGCTGCCTCTCCCTGTGCTCTCCTTTTCCTCTTTTCCCCCTTTTCTCTTGTTTTCCCCCTTTCCCCCTGTGGCCTGGAGCTGCCTGGGCAGGGGGACAATGCCCTCCCTTGTGGCAGCCACCACAGCAGCTCCCTGTGAGCCCTCACTGGGGCTCTGTTCCCTCCCCACAGTTCTGCTCTGTGGCACTCCCCGATCCCTGCCAAGGCTGGGCCTTTTCATGCTGGGCCTGGCTTCCAATTATCCCATTACCCCACTGCCCACTGTCCATTAGCCCATTTCCATTATCCCATTTATATTTCCCATTTCCCATTGTCCATTACCCCATTTTCATTTCCTATTATCCCATCTCACATTGTCCATTATCCCATTTCTATTCCCCATTGTCCATTATCCCATTTCCCACTGTCCATTACCCCATTTCCCATTATCCCATTTCCATCTCCCATTTCCCATTTCCCATCATCCAATCTCCCATTATCCCATTTCCATTTCCCGTTATCCAATTTCCAATTGTCCATTATCTCATTTCCATTTCCCATTATCTCATTCCCTTTTCCCATTTCCCATCATCCCATTTCCCATTTCCCATTATCCATTATTTTTTGGTAATGGTTTTTTACCAAGGAGGTTTTGGGAAAGGTTTTTTTGGCAAGGAGCTTTTTTGGCAAAGGGTTTTTCCTGGTAGCTTGGCTGCCACAAAAGGAGAGGCAGGTTCAGTGCAATCTCTGCCCCCTCACTGGGACCATCCCCAAAAATCTCCTGTAGACCCCAGAAGAGCCCCCAGCAGCTGCTTTGTTTGGAGGTGACTCTGGGCAAAAGCAGCTGAGCTTTGCTCTGGCCCAGATAAATCTATTTATAGCAGGAGTTGTGCTAATTCCACAGGGATCTGATCTGCTGGCACTGCTGCAGCAATGAGATTTTCTCTACCTGTCCTTTCAACCGCCCTGAGCAGCCAGGAATTGTTAAATTCTCCAATCTCCAGCTCTGTGCCCCCTGCTGCTTCCCTTCCCTTCCCTGACATCTCCATTCCCTCCATCTCCCCTTCTGGAAATTGCTGCTTCACCCCAAAATTTGGAATAAGTGGGAAATACCCAAGGAAAAACAGCTTGTAAAAATAATTTTAAAGCCACTCATATTTAAGTCACTAAAAAAATTTAAAATTGGATTGTTTTACCACCTTGCCTGAGGTTCATGTTAAGTTTTATAAAGAATAATTCATTTGCTGCTCCTTTTGTGAGCTGAGGAGTGTGGAGGGGATTTACCTCATCATTAAAATGTCCCTGTCCTTGGGATAAAAGGGTTTTTTTTCCCCTCGCAGCAATTTCTTAATGGAGGAATGGCACTAAAGAGCTGCTTGCAGCGCTTGGGCTCTCCTGGTTTCGCTCCAGGATAACGGAAGGAGCTGGATTTCCAGTCTTGACTCAAATCTCCCCACAGATGGCCGAGAGGTGGCGGCTGTGCCAGTGGGAGCAGGAGGAGAAAATCCAGGTGGAACAGCAGAAATTCACCAAAACCATCTCTCTCTTCATAGCTCTATCCTCAGTTCAGGGTTTTTTCCCAAAGGCCTGCTGAAAAATCTCTTCTTCCTTCCAGTGGTTCCTCAAAAATTTGAATTTTTCATCAAATCCACCAGCAGAAATTCAGACTGTGACACCAAAACCATCTCTCTCTTCATGGTTTTATCCTCATTTCAGTTTTTTTTTCCAAAGGCCTGACGAACAATCTCTTCATTGCAGTGGTTCCTCAAAAATTTGAATTTTTCATCAAATTCTTCCAGGTGGAACAGCAGAAATTCAGACTGTGACACCAAAATTATCTCTCTCTTCATTATTTTATTCTCTTCTGGTTTGTTTTTTTAAAGCCTGATGAAAAACCTCTTCTTCCTTCCAGTGGTTCCTCAAAAATTCAAATTTCTCACCAAATCCTTCAGCTCCAGCTCCTCTCCCACAGAGCTCCACCACCCCAAATCTTCTCTTTAATGCCCAAATCTTATTTTTACTTCACAGACATTTCCTGGTGTTTGTTTTCCCCCATTTTTCACTGAGATTTAAGCAGCTGCACCACCCCTAAATGAACTTTTCTCCATTTCTGTGCCCAAACCCAGCTCTGGCTTTGCCAGCAGAGCTCAGGAGGTTTTCACAGAGCCCCAGAAAACCCCAATTCCTGTCTGGAATTTGTTAAATGTCAGTTTACAGCTCCTTCCCTTCCCTGAGACACTGGAGGTGGATGTTTAGACAAGGCTTTGAAGCAGGATGAGTAAGATTGCAGAGTTTTGGTTGCTTGCTGTGTTTAGTTGACTTTTTTTACATTAATATGTAGCAAAAACCTGGCAGTTTTCAGCAGAAAATATGGGGTTTTATAATGCACACAAAATCCCATTCCTTTTTCTTCCTCTTCCCATTTTTCTTCTCATTTCTGCTCCGATTTTAAGAGTCAGGAATTGGAATTTAATAAATTTTAATCAACTTTAATCAATTTAAATCAAATTTAATCAATATCTGAGTGTTTTTCTCCAAGCTCCTGCAGCACCAAGGAGCTACTTGGGGAAGGTCATGAGGATTTGGTGACCTCCAGAGGTTTCTTCCAACCTCAATTACTGCAGGATTTAATGGCTTAGAGATGAAATCCTTCCTTAGCCCTCTTAATGCACTCCTGATGTCATGGATCTGATGATAACGGGTTTTTCCCTGGCAACTCCCAGCCAAACCTCCCCAGGAACATCTGGAATTTTCTGGAAATTACCTGCTCAGCACCACCCACCTGCAGCTCCCTGCAGGGATTTATTCTGGGTAAACTATTCTGGAGCTGGTTCCAGGCCTGGATGGACCCCACCTTCCTTTCTGCTCTGAATATTCTTTTTTTTTTTTCTTTTTAAGTTCACTGCAGAAGTTTATCCCTGAATATTGAATATTGAATATTCTTTTTTTATTTTTACAGCTCCCACCTTGAGCTCACTGCAGGAATTTATCCCTGGATGGATCCTCACCTTCCTCTCTGCACTGAACATTGATTCATTTTTTAAATTTTTTTTTTTCTTCAGGGGAACAGCCCAGCTGCAGAGTTGATTTTAGCAGGAGCTGATTTTTGATTTTAGCAGAAGATTTTAGCACCACAGCTCCCAGGTGCTTTTAGGAAACCCCAGTGAGAAATGCCTGGCACAAGAGTGGAACTGCACAGGCAGCCCTGAACACAGGAATATTCTATTCCTGAGCTGAAGAAAGACTCATTCTGCGCCACAAGACCCTTTAGACCCATTTGTTTGCTTTCATTGACGAGCAAAATGGATTTAAATAAAAAAAACAACAAAACGGCCTCAAAGAGTTCTGTCTTCTCCCCAAGTGACCTTGGTGGCACCGTTTACCCACAGGGCTGGAGGAGCTCCAGCAGCTTTTGTTGAGACTTCCCCCAGCAGGGATCTCTTTCACCACTAAATGCTCTTCATTTCTATTTTTTTTCCATTTTCCCCTCCTCCTCTGGGCCTTGGCTGGAGCTGGAGCTGCCCAACCTCTGGGCTGGCTTTGTTTGGGGCTGAAAAGGCTTTTCCTGCCAAGGGCAGCCCTGCAGCGGCACCAAGCCCCTGCCCCTTCGTCTGGGTGCCACTTGGGTGACAAGTGACAATTTGGCACCTTCCCACAGGTGCCAGATGGATTTTGCTGTGCCACAAAATTGGGGTTTTTTCCCAGTGCCACAACCCTTTCCTAAAAGGGTGAGAGTTTATGGGGCTGCTGGGGGAGTGTGAATGAAAGCCCTGGAGCTGCTCATCCCCAATTTTGATTTATTCCCCTCAGGGGCTGGGCACAGTCCCACTTTTCAGGGGAATGTGGCCGTGGAATTCATCCCCACGTGAAAAATCAGCGTGTCAGTGCTCCAGGTCTGGGAAAGGACATTTTGGAGGGGATCTTGGATGATTTTTGGAGGGGAGCACCTCACATGCTGTGGGTGCTCTCTCTCCCCTTCCCTGCTTTTCCTTTCCCCTTTTCCCCTTTCCCTTTTTCCCTTCCCCACATTTCTCCCATTCCCAGATTTCCTGTCCCATCCCTCCGAGGTCCTGAATCTCCTCTGGATGCAGGAAAAGCATCCCTGAGAATGTCCTGCATTCCCAGGCTCACAGGAAAAGCCAAATTGTTGAGGGAAGGGGGAATCATCAGGCAGGAAACATGGATGAGGAGGAAAATGAAAGCATCCTCTGTGCTGCAGGCAGAACAAAGCTGCCCTTGTAGGAACGGGGCTGAGCAGAGGAGAGGAACTCCAGCCCCAAGCCCGGGGCAGAGCAGGACTCAGCCCCACAGGATTCCCAGATTTCCGTCCTCCACACTGAAATTCAGCTGAGATTCGCTCCTGCTTTCCTGTGCGCACCCACCTCTCACCCCCCAGGTGAGGTGAAGGCTCAGGAGCTGAGACGAAAGCCCACAGACCTGGCAGTGCCATCTCCCCCATCCCAAATCCTGGAGTTTTCAGGCTCTCAGCCAGTTTGGGAGCTGGCACCATCCCACATTTTCGTGCTTTAACTCCGAGCTCAGATGAGTCAGTGGCGCATCGAGAGCTCCTCGCCTCCTTCCCAACTCCCCGGCTCAATCTGGCTCGGATTCCACTCTGGGAATGAAAGGCAGGATGTCCCTCCTCAAAAAAATGTCACTTTGCTGCCTCAAAAAAATGTCACTTTGCTGCCTCCACGGCCCCCAAATGCCAGGTGGGCAGAGCAGGAAATGTGGGAATGGGGGAAGGTGAGGAAAGGTGGGAAAGGGGAAAGGAAGGGAGAGGAAAGGAGGGAAAAGAGGGAAAATGAGGAGAAGAGGGAAGGGAAGGGTGGGGAAATGTGGGGAAGGGGAAAGGAAAGGGAAAGGAAGGGAGGGAAGGGGAGAGGAAAGGAGAATAGGAGGGAAAAGGAGGAAAAAGGAAAGGAAAAAGGAAACCTGGGAATGGGGGAAAGGGAATGCAAAGGAAAAAGGGAAAAGAGGAAAAAGGAAAAAGGAAAAAGGGAAAAGAGGAAAAAGGAAAAAGGAAAAAGGAAAAAGGAAAAAGGAAAAAGGAAAAGGAAAAAGGAAAGGAAAGGCAGAGGCCCCGCCTGCTGGGTCAGGGCCACACTGTGGCGGCTGTTTCTGCCATCCTGGGCACAAACCTTGCCCTGCTGCCAAAGTCTGGGTTTATCAGAGAGCAGAGGGGGGACCCTGTGCCCCGAGGCCAGGCCGTGGGAACAGCAGCACGTCCCTGAGCGGGAATGGAGCAGGACAAGGACAAGGCTGGAGGCGCTGCTCAGGAGCTCTCTGCCTTCCCCAGCTCTGCCAAGCCTGGGGGTGCTTCCCTAGAGCCTGGCACAAGCCCGGAGTGGTGTTTAATGGGTGTTTATTCCCATTAAATGTCCTGGGAGCTCATCCTGAAATCCCGTGTCCCGGCAGCCCCTCTGTGCTCTCACACCAGGCTGGGAGCAGCAGCGTTTCCCAGGGAAAGGAAAGGGTTAAACCCGCTGGAGCTGGAGTGGAGCTGGAGCTGGAGCTGGACCTGGAGCAGCCGGGGCGCAGGAGGCCGAGCTCAGTCCCCGCTGTGACAGAATCTGTTTGGGCGCAGGAGGCCGAGCTCAGTCCCCGATGTCACAGAATCTGTCTGGGCGCAGGAGGCCGAGCTCAGTCCCCGATGTCACAGAATCTGTCTGGGTGCAGGAGGCCGAGCTCAGTCCCTGATGTCACAGAATCTGTCTGGGCGCAGGAGGCCGAGCTCAGTCCCCGATGTCACAGAATCTGTCTGGGCGCAGGAGGCCGAGCTCAGTCCCCGATGTCACAGAATCTGTCTGGGCGCAGGAGGCCGAGCTCAGTCCCTGATGTGACAGAATCTGTCTGGGCGCAGGAGGCCGAGCTCAGTCCCTGATGTCACAGAATCTGTCTGGGTGCAGGAGGCCGAGCTCAGTCCCTGATGTCACAGAATCTGTTTGGGCGCAGGAGGCCGAGCTCAGTCCCCGGTGTGACAGAATCTGTCTGGGCGCAGGAGGCCGAGCTCAGTCCCTGATGTCACAGAATCTGTTTGGGCGCAGGAGGCCGAGCTCAGTCCCTGATGTGACAGAATCTGTTTGGGTGCAGGAGGCCGAGCTCAGTCCCTGATGTCACAGAATCTGTCTGGGCGCAGGAGGCCGAGCTCAGTCCCCGGTGTGACAGAATCTGTTTGGGCGCAGGAGGCCGAGCTCAGTCCCTGATGTCACAGAATCTGTCTGGGCGCAGGAGGCCGAGCTCAGTCCCTGATGGGACAGAATCTGTTTGGGCGCAGGAGGCCGAGCTCAGTCCCCGGTGTCACAGAATCTGTTTGGGCGCAGGAGGCCGAGCTCAGTCCCCGATGTCACAGAATCTGTCTGGGCGCAGGAGGCCGAGCTCAGTCCCCAATGTCACAGAATCTGTCTGGGTGCAGGAGGCCGAGCTCAGTCCCTGATGTCACAGAATCTGTCTGGGCGCAGGAGGCCGAGCTCAGTCCCCGGTGTGACAGAATCTGTTTGGGCGCAGGAGGCCGAGCTCAGTCCCCGGTGTGACAGAATCTGTCTGGGTGCAGGAGGCCGAGCTCAGTCCCTGATGTCACAGAATCTGTTTGGGCGCAGGAGGCCGAGCTCAGTCCCTGATGTCACAGAATCTGTTTGGGCACAGGAGGCCGAGCTCAGTCCCCGGTGTCACAGAATCTGTTTGGGCGCAGGAGGCCGAGCTCAGTCCCCGGTGTGACAGAATCTGTTTGGGCACAGGAGGCCGAGCTCAGTCCCCGCTGTGACAGAATCTGTTTGGGCGCAGGAGGCCGAGCTCAGTCCCCGGTGTCACAGAATCTGTCTGGGCGCAGGAGGCCGAGCTCAGTCCCTGATGTCACAGAATCTGTTTGGGCGCAGGAGGCCGAGCTCAGTCCCCAGTGTCACAGAATCTGTTTGGGCGCAGGAGGCCGAGCTCAGTCCCCGGTGTGACAGAATCTGTTTGGGCGCAGGAGCTCAGTCCCTGATGTGACAGAATCTGCTCGGACGGTGCCACTCGAGGCGGATTTAAGGGCTGAGCGAGCACTGGGCTCTGGGATGTGCCACCCACGAGCTGGGCCATCAGCCCCGTGTCACAGATATGTCTCATCATGGGTATATATTAATATTTCTAAATAACAAATAAAATTATCCATCAATATTTATTCATACTTATCAATATTATCAACATTAATTTATCTTATTAATAAATAAAATTTAATATTAATAAATTAATAAATAATAAAACAAAACTATATTTTTTCTTAATATTTATATATACCTTGTTAATCATAATAAATATAATAAATAAATTTATTATAAATATAATAAATACAATAATATTTACAATCATTATAATATTAATTATAATTTATATATTGTATTTATACTTCATATTCTGTATAATATTTATACTTTTATTTATCTATAATTAATATAAAATTAATTAATATGTCTATTTTATATTTATATAAATTATATTTGTATTTTACACTTATTTATAATTACTATAATAATAATAATTAATATTTATATATTTTATCGTTATATTATATATTTGTATTTTAGATTTATTTATAATTAATATAATGTTAAATGATACTTGTGAGTAATGTAATTTATAATTAATATAATCTATTTTAATATTGGCTCTTCACCTCTAATTCACCCCAAATTCACCCCCAGCTGACCCCCAATTCACCCCAAATCCCCCCCACAGCCTGGGATTAAGGCCTACAATTAATTCCTTAATTAATTACAAGGAACACAACTCTCATTGCTCCACCCCCCTCCAGGCAGGGAATTCTGCTCCCCAAATTCCCATTCCCAGATTTTAACCCTGCATTGCCCCAGAGAAGGAAAAGCAGCTGCCAGGTAAAAAAAATCTCATTTTTCCACGTTCCCTCCTCTCTCCAAGCCTGGAATTGCTGTCAAAAAGGGAACAAATTCTCCCTTATTTTCCCCACAAAACCCCTGAATTCTGCTTTTTAATCACCTCCTCTCCTCCACCCTCATTTCTGAGCAAAGCTTTACCTTAGATAAAGCTCAGAAATCCGTGAGTGGAACAAACACTCGGGGAGCTGCACCCAGCAAATGCCTGGAATCCCAATCCTGCCCTGAGAGAGGGGAGCAAACAAGGAAAAAAATAATAAAAAAAAACCAAAAACCCTGAAGCTCACAAAAACATTTTGTCCTGTCCTCAAAATCCAGCCAGACTTGGACTCCAGGTCCCTTTCAAGGGCTCTTTTCTTTATTCCAGATAGCCAAGCCAGCAGAAGCTTGGTTTAATTTTAAGCAAAACCATAAAAATTCATTTTTTAAAAATAAAATAATTCATCCTGTGGCTGAAATTTCATAGTTATGAAACCAGGATTTAAAGGGGCCACTGCTAAAGAAGAGCCTGGGAGTCCAAAATTTGATTTTCATTCCTTCCTCCATTTCAGGAACTTTCAGGTTGGTTTTGGGCTCAGGAATTGAATTTGGGTTAAAAATTTTGCAATTTTTAACTAGGTATTTTAGAGAATTAGAACTGTTATAAATCCTCAGAGATAAATAAATTGCAAATCCTTAAAATCATCAAAGTGATTTTGTCATTTTTAACTAGATAGTTTAGAGAATTAGAACTGTTATAAATCCTCAAAAATTATAAATAATAATATTATGGGAAGACCCCAAATATCCCTGTGGGAAAACCCCAAACATCACTGTGGGAAAAGCCCAAATATCTCTTTATGAAGATATTTTTACCCCAAATATCCCTGTGTGAAGACCCCAAATATCTTTTTATAAAGACCCCAAATATCTCTGTGGGAAGACCCCAAAAATCTCTTTATAAAGACCCCAAATATCCCTGTGGGAAGACCCCAAAGTTAAACCAGGTAAACTAAAACAGATAAATAGATATTTTCAGCTAATAAACTGAATGGAATTTATGAAGTATTGTAAGTGGGAAATAAATGAATTTTCGATTTTGAAGCTGAGGGTTCTGTAAGTAGGAAATAAATTAAAATTAATTTTTGATTTTGAAGCTGAGGGTGGCAGTGCTGTGCGACAAACTCAGGGACAGCTGCAGCCACCCCAAACCCAAAACCCCAAACCCCAAATCCCAAATCCCAAATCCCAAATCCCTCCTGCAGCTCAGGTTACAGCTCCCAACCTTCCTGCCCAAAATAATCCAGGGCAAAAACCTCTCCAAAATTCAGCTGCTCCCTGCTAAGCCCTGACACCAAACTGGGCCTTCAGCCTCATTCCCTCCACTCTGAGCAGAATTTTTATATATAAATAATACCATAAAAAAACCCAAACAACCCAGTACCTAAAATATATAAATATAAAAAGAAATATATTTATTTTTATATAAATATATAAATATATATATAATATATAACTATATATATTATATATAACTATATAACTATGTAAAAATATAAAATATATAATTATATATTTTATATTATATATAATATATCTAAATATAAATATAGACATAAATATATATTATATAAATATATAAGTATAAATATATTATAAAATATCCTAATGATGGGGTGAAAAAGGTGCATAAATCCCAATGGCAGGCAAAAAAAAAAGGGAAATAAAGGTGGATAAATCCCAATGGATGCTAAATGAGCAGAGGATTGATTAAATTGGATTTCTCAGTGGATTTAAGAATTCTCTAGAAATCCATTCCCACAAAAAGAGTGTTCCTAGAATTCCCAAACTCCTGCTGGGAGATAAAAACGCTCAGAGGTGCAAGAACAGGTCCTGCCAGGTCATTAAATTGTTCACCTGAAGTGCAGCCACGCCTCTGCAAGTGCCTGGCAGAAATCAGCTCTATCTGCCAAGCTGGAGCTGAGACACATTGAATAATGGCATTTGAAACGTTAAAAAAGGTCAATTTTCTGTGTAGGAACTGGAATTTATCAGGTAGGAAGTGATGAGGAGGATTTGACATCAGGATTTCTCAATATCTGAGGTGTCAAGTCTGAGTAATTCAACTTGTTTCTGTTTTCTTCCTTCTAACATCAGGATTTCTCAATATTCAAGGTGTAAACTTGATTCCTTTTTTTCCCTCCCAACATCACAATTTCTCAATATTTGAGGTGTCAAGTCTGAATATTTCAACTTGATTCTTCTTTTTCCTTCTAACATCAGGATTTCTCAAGTTTTGAGGTGTCACTTCTGAATAACTCAACTTGGTTCCTTTTTTTCCTTCTGATGTTAGGATTTCTGAATATTCAAGGTGTAAATTCTCAATAACTCAACTTGATTCTTCTTTTCCCTCCTAACATCAGAATTTCTCACTATCTGAGCTGTTCATAATTTAAATATTCCCCTGCTGCACATATTCCAACCCTCCTGAAATGCCCAAGCTCCTGAAATGTCTAATCTCTTGTTCTCCCTCTAACAGACATTCTGTGTCTGGCCATGGGGGAAACAGTTCATAATTCCAGCCTGAAATAAGTGGTTTTGATCAAGGTCCAAGGGAGGGCTCTGAGAGCTGTTTTGTTTTCATGGACAGAGCAGAATGATGCTGAAAAACCTGGCCTGGAGCCCACACACACACACACACAACAGGGGCAAAATAAATAAATAAACAGATCAATCAGGGCTGACGTCAGCAGGAAAGGGTCAGTGCCATGTGGGACAGACAGACAGACAGACAGACAGCTGGACAGTGAGGTCACAGCTCTGGCTCGGGGCCATCCTGCAGTTCACGTGCTCGGCAGCACAATGGGGTGGGATGACAGGCAAAAAAAAGGGAAAATAAAGGTGGGTAATCCTAATGATAGGGGGGAAAAAAAAGGGGAAATAAAGGTGGGTAAAACCTAATGATAGGGGGGAAAAAAGGAAAATAAAGGTGGGTAAATCCTAATGATATGTGGATAAAAAGTGGGGGATAAAGGTGGATAAATCCTAATGATATGTGGAAAAAAAAAAGGGGGGGAAGGTGGTTAAATCCTAATGACAGAGGAGAAAAAGGTGGGTAAATCCTAATAATATGTGGGAAAAAATGGGAGGGAAAGATGGATAAATCCTAATGATAGGGGAAAAAATGTGGGTAAATCCTAATGACAGGCCAAAAAAAAAAGGAGAATAAAGGTAGGTAAATCCCAATGATATGTGGAACAAAATGGGGGGAAAAGGTGGATATATCCTAACAACAGGCAGGGAAAAAAGGAAATAAAGGTGGATAAATCCTAATGACAGGCCAAAGAAAAGGGAAATAAAGGTGGATAAATCCTAATGACAGGTAAAAAAAGGGGGTGGAAAGGTGGATAAATCCTAATGATAGGGGGAAATAAAGGTGGATAAATCCTAATGGATGCTAAGTGGGCAGAGGGCTGATGAAAGCATTTCCTGCCTCACTCTATGAAAGGTCCCAGGATGCCAGAGCTGTCATCTCACCTGGCCCTGCCCAGCACCTGGCAGTGCAGGAAGAGCAGGATCTCCCTGAGAATGAGCAGGATCTCCCTGAGAATGAGCAGGATCTCTCTCCCTGAGAATGAGCAGGATCTCCCTGCAGGATCTCCCTGAGAATGAGCAGGACCTCCCTGAGAATGAGCAGGACCTCCACGAGAATGAGCAGGACCTCCCTGAGAATGAGCAGGATCTCCCTGAGAATGAGCAGGATCTCCCAGCTGGATCTCCCTGAGAATGAGCAGGATCTCTCTCCCTGAGAATGAGCAGGATCTCCCAGCTGGATCTCCCTGAGAATGAGCAGGATCTCCCTGAGAATGAGCAGGATCTCTCTCCCTGAGAATGAGCAGGATCTCCCTGCAGGATCTCCCTGAGAATGAGCAGGATCTCTCTCCCTGAGAATGAGCAGGATCTCTCTCCACGAGAATGAGCAGGATCTCCCTGCAGGATCTCTCTCCCTGCAGGATGAGCAGATCTCCCTGCAGGATCCCAATAAAACCACGTGCAGGGTGACCCTTCCCACATCCCAGCCACACGTGTGTTACCTCCACAAGCACACAGCACCACAAAATGCCAATTTGGAAGCCCGGCCTCAGCCACAGACCACTGCAACCCTTCTGCACCCCAACCACTTCTAGAAATGCTTCAGAAAACCATTGAATGCTTTAGAAACCATTCCTAAACACACTTCCAACAAAACGCAAGCTGCTTTTTCTTGTTTTTTTTTTTCCAATAAACAAAAAGATTCCGAGCAGGAACAACACGGAACATCTGCAGGAAGAGAGAACACCCTCCAATAACTCCTTCCCCTGCACACACAGGCAGCCCCAGCCGCTCCTGCAGGCTTTTGTCTGCATTTGGCTGATGCAGACAGCGCTGGGGCGGCGGGGATCGCTGCCTGCGGGAGCTCTGCTCTCGCTGAACAGCAGCAGCACATCCCAGCACATCCCAGCACATCCCAGCCCCTCCGGACACGCAGCCAGGATGCTCCGGGCACAATGGAGCGGCAGCTGCCGGCTCCTTCCCCGCCAGCCCCGGCCTGATGTGGATGCGAGAGCACAGCCAAGCCGGAGCCTTTGTTGTCACAGCCCAGATTCCTCCAAGACCGCTAAAAAAAAAATTAAAAGATCCACCCTCCGAGAGCCGGGAATGTGAGCGCATGGAAAATGAGCGTATTCCCCTTGAGCGGCTCTGCGGGCGGCTCCGGGCAGCGCCGCCCGGCCGAGCCCCGGGGGATGCGCGTTCCCGGCGGGGACCGGCGCTGCGAGCCCCAGAAACCCCGAATTGTTCCCGTGCCAAGCTCGGGGAGCAGCGGGGATGCGGGACACGGATGCGGGGCACGGGGGATGCGGGGCACGGAGGGATGGGGACACGGGGGGATGGGGGGCATGGAGGGATGCGGGCACATGGAAGGAAGGGTGCGGGGAACGGGAAGACGGGGTGCGGGAGGGATGCGGACACGGCAGGGCAGCGCCTGCGGCCCGAGCATCGCCGGCTGCCGGCGGAACGCGCTGGGCCCCGGCTCCGGCCCTTCCCGGCCCCGGCCCCGTCCCCGGCCCCGGCCCTTCCTTCCCGAGCCCGGCTCCCTCTGCCCGGGCCCGGCTCCCTCTGCCCGGCCGCGGCCCTGCCCGTCCTCCCGTTCCCCCCGCACCGCCCCGAGCCGTTCCCGGGGAGGCCCCGGCGCTTACCGGAACCGGGGCGAGTCCTTGATGCACTCCTCGAACTCCACCGTCATCCTGCCGGCTCGGGCTCGGCCGCGCTGCGCTCAGCGGAGGAAGCGCATCGCCCGCCGGCTGCGCTCAGCGCGGGCAGCGCCCGCCCCCCGCGGCACCGGCCCGCCTCCTCCCGACACCGAACCGGGGCTGGAACCGGGGATGGAACCGGCCCGCCTCCTCCCGACACCGACCCGGGGATGGAACCGGCGATGGAACCGGCCCGCCTCCTCCCGACACCGAACCGGGGTTGGAACCGGGGATGGAACCGGCCCGCCTCCTCCCGACACCGACCCGGGGATGGAACCGGCGATGGAACCGGCCCGCCTCCTCCCGACACCGAACCGGGGCTGGAACCGGGGATGGAACCGGCCCGCCTCCTCCCGCCACCGACCCGGGGATGGAACCGGGGATGGAACCGGCTCGCCTCCCGCACCGCCACCGACCCGGGGATGGAACCGGGTACAGCAGCGGGAACAGCCCAGCCTCCCACGGAACCGGCTACGGCACCGGGAATAGCACTGGGTACAGCCCAGCCTCCCGCGGCACGGCCACGGAACCGGGGATAGCACCGGATACAGCCCAGCCTCCCACGGAACCGGCTACGGCACCGGGTGCGTCACCGGGCACAGCCCCCGGTCCAGCCCTGCCACGGCTCCGACCGCCCCCCGCAGCACCGAGACAGAACCGGGAACGGCACGGGCCCGCCTGCTGCCGAGCCACGGGCAGAACCGGACACGGCACGGACACGGCCATGACCTGCCTCCGGACACCGGACACGGCACGGCCCCAGCCCTGACCCCCCCTCCTGCACACCAGCCATTAGGATTTATCCACCTTTTCCCCCTTTCTTTTTACCTGCCATTAGGATTTATCCACCTTTTCCCCCTTTTTTTTTTTTACCTGCCATTAGGATTTATCCACCTTTTCCCCTTTTTTTTTTAACCTGCCATTAGGATTTATCCACCTTTTCCCCCTTTTTTATTACCTGCCATTAGGATTTATCCCTTCTCCCCCCACTTTTTTTTTTCACCTGTCATTAGGAATTTCAGCTTTCCAATCCAAACCATTCCATGATTTCCAGAATAGCTGAATTTCAGCTTTCCAATCCAAACCCTTCCATGATTTCCAGGCAGGATTTCCAGGCAGGAAGAACAAACCAAATCCAATGGTAAAATTCCATAACCAGCAGCAGGATTGGCATCAATCCTGTCCCTCCTTAATCCAGTTTTTCATTTTCCATAAGCAGTGGATTTGCTGCTGCCAGCAGCCAGGGGATAAATCTGCAGGAATCACTCGGGGAAGGAGCACATCTGGGTTTGTGGGTCCAGTTGAAGGTGAATTCCATTGCCACAGGACAGGCAACAAACTGTGGTGTGGCTAATTGAGGTTAATTAATCCTGATCTTCCACCCACCCAGCACCACAGACCCAGCAGCAGCAACCACATCGCTCACTGATGGTTTCAGATGAACTTTCTGTGAACTGAGAGAAGGGCCTGACGTGAAAATCCCATGTTTGAAGAAAATCCTACCTCTAAACTGAAGCCATGAGTGAATCAACAGGCCCAGGGGGCCCTGACAGATGTCACAAGGAGACCTCACCCAGCCATGGACAGGAACAGGGATGAAATGAAGTGGAATTTGATGTTTAATGCCATTTTTCCCACCCCCTGCCACGGGCAGGGACCTTTCACCATCCCAGGGTGCTCCAACCTGGCCCTGGACACTTCCAGAGATCCAGGGGCAGCTGCTCTGGGAATTCCACTCCAAGGAAGCCGTTCCCTGTGTCCTGTCACTCTGTCCCTTGTCCCCAGTCCCTCTGCAGCTCTCCTGGAGCCTCTTTAGGCCCTGGAAGATGCTCTGAGGTCTCTCTGGAGCCTTCTCTTCTCCAGGTTTTTAACATTCCCAGCTCTCCCAGCCCTTGGAGCATCTCTTGTGGTCCCTGCCTTATGTGTTTTCTTAGCTGAAATCAACACATTATTATTATTTTTATTATTATTGTTTTCTTCCATCCAACTGAGTTGCAGGCAGCACAGTGGAGAGCTGAGGAGCAGCTGAGGTGAAGCCCAGGGTTCCAGAGGGGTTTGATGTTTGCACAACATCCCAGTTCCCATCCCATCAGCACATCCTGACTCCCATGATCACATCCCAGGTTCTGAACCGCACATCCCAGACCCCCATGAGCTCATCCAAGGTGCCCATAAGCAAGTCCCAGTTCCCATGAGCAGGTCCCATCTCCCACCAGCCCATCTCCGGTCCCCACCAGCCCATCCCGGTCCCCTGAGCCCATTCCCCGGTCCCCACCAGCCCATCCCGTTCCCCACCAGTCCTTCTCTGTTCCCCATCAGACCATCCCTTTCCCCAGCAGCCCATGCCGGCTCCCACGATCCCATTCCGTTCCCCAGCAGCCCGCCCCGCTCTCTCCCGGTTCCCGCCGTTCCGTTCCGCGCCGTGCCGGAAGCGGCGGTGCCGGCCGGGGGAAGGGGCGGCGCTGCGGGCGGCGCTGCCCGGCCCGGCCCGCTCCGTGCCGGGTCTGTGTTCCCGGGGTCCCGGCCATGGCCGGCGCCCCTGCCCGGTACCTGGTGTTCTTTCAGTACTTTGGCACCAGGTACAGGTACGTGCCCCGCCCGGCGCCGGGGAGCCTTGGAGACAGCGGGGCTGGGGACAGAGACTGGGGACAGCTTGGGAGTAGAGCTTGGGGACAGAGTTTGGAGAGAGCGGGGTTTGGGAGAGCAGGGCTTGGGGACGGAGCTTGGGGAGAGAGTTTAGGGACAGAGTTTGGAGAGGGCAGAGTTTGGGCATAGAGCTTGGGGACAGAGTTTGGAGAGAGCGGGGTTTGGGGATAAAACTTGGGGATCGAGTTTGGGGATAGAGCTTGGAGAGGGCAGAGTTTGATGAGGATTGGATGAGAACAGTGTCCGGGTGAGAGATTAACCCCTTCCTGAGCAGGTGAGAGCTGGACCTTGCTGTGCACAGAAAAAGGGATGGTTCAGGCAGGAAATGCATCAAACCAGCAAGGCAAAAAGAGGAGAAGGGAAGTTTGTCTCAGGCTGGGGCAGGAGGATAGAGCAGGAAGTTCATCACAAACTGTCCTTGTGGCCCTTTAGTCAATTTATGACATTCACAAGTCCTGGCCTCCAACTGGCAACCAACTCCTGGCCCTAAAATAGTATAATCTCAAACTAACTTATCTGCCTTATTCTCCTGTTAGCCTCTGTCTCAAGGGCCAGTCCAGAGAGGAACATTTGAAGGATTATTTTATTTCCAACATCCCTTCTGGAAAATAACCACTTTTAATTTTAATAATTTAGATTTTAATAAGTTTAATAACCAATAAGGCACTTTCCCTGCCCATTCCTCAGTGTTTGGTCCCTGCAAGTTCTGTGGGAAGATCCAAGAAGTCCCCCAAGAAGACCTGAATTTTTTGGTGGGCTCTGTCAAGTCCCTAAATGTTGACATCAATAAATCATATTTGTTTTGCTCTGCAGTGGGGTTATGGAGACCAAGACTGATCAGGCCCTGGTTGGAGTCCAGAATTATTTGGAGGTAGGTCCTGTTGTCATAAAAATGAAGCTTTTAGGGTCACACAGGTGTAAATATCATTTTGAGATGGACACTCAATGAAACTGGCAGAGTGCTAAACACTCCAAAGTTCAAAACCAAATCCCTAAAATGATGTCATGATGCAGATTCTGACCTTAAAAAGATGTGAACCCTTCAAAGAGACTTAAAATTGAGCCCAGAACTGCTCAATTGAGAGCCTTATCAGGTGCTGGCCCACCTGAGCTTTGTTAGGACTTGTGGCTTGTCCTTAAAACTGCCTCAGTTGTGTTTCATGTCCAGTTCCTTCATGGATTTAGCAGCTGGATGCTGTCTCCTCCCAGGGGAGGATGTTCCTGACAGAGGTTTGTTAACAAAGCACAGCAGGATGTCCATTGTTCTGTGCTGCTTCCATTTTTTTTTTTTTTTTGGAGTTCTGTTATGCCAGGGAAAAAAAACCATGATCCTGTTATCCCTGCACTGCTCCCAGGGATTCCCTTGGATCTGGGAATGGTTTGAGGACCCCAGGTTGCTGTTTGGGTTGGCAGAGAGTGTGAACAGGAATGAAAAAAACACATTTTTATACCCAGGAGTAGAAAATGGGTCACCTGAGTGTGGTGGTGCAGTTGGGAATTTAAATTGTAAATTAATTACAAGCTGCTGTTGAACTGCTGAGTCAGGAATCAAAGGGAAGGTGAATTATTTCTCTTGTCTTGGAAGCATCATGGGGTTCAAAAGGAAAGTTGTACCAACTTGGAAGATAAGAGGTTGTTGATTCATGTTGATTCAGAGCACATTTTGTCACTCAGTTCCCATTTGTGGTCAGTCTGTCTGACCCAAATCCCAAATTGCAGCACTTTGGGATGCTCTGCTGGTGTGGAGGACAGAGCTGTCCAGGAGCAGCCTTGGTGACACCCCAAGGGACAAGGGCAGGACATCCCCATGCTCTGTGGGGCTCAGAATTCCTGCTGCTCTCACTGGGGTGCCTTGGGAAGGCTGGCCTGGAACAGGAACTAGAAAGAGTTACAGAATAAAGCAGGGATTTCAGAAAAGTTTCTCCTCAATGGATGCACCTTGGGCAGCACAAGAGCCCAGCCAGGGCTGCACCCGAGATGAACCAAAATGGTCCCAAAATGATCCCAAAATTAACCAAAATGGTCCCAAGATGAACCCAAGATGAACCAAAATGGTCCCAAAAAATGGATGATCAGTCACAAAATTATAAGTTCTGCTCCATTTGCATCTTGGAGTGAATTGTCCCATTCCAGCTTTAGCCCCTGCAGTCCCATCCTTGTTTTTCTCTCTCCAGCCCATGCTGTTTGTGCTCCTGGGCTGAGATTTGGATCATTTGTCCTTGGTGCCCAGCTGGAGCAGGAATTGTTTTGTCTCCCTGCTCTGTGCACAGAGCTCACCATCCCCTGATATAAAGCCCAGACCCACACACTAGAGCAGCACAGAATGTGAAAAACAGAAAATCCAAAACCTGAGGCATCAGCACAGAATCTGGAGAATAGAAAAGCCAAACCTGAGGCATCAACTCGAAAGGAAAGTGTGAGGAATTATGGCTGGAATCAGAGTTCTCAGGGTGCATTCATGTGGCTTCCTGCCCCGAGACTGTGGCAGAGAAAGTGGCTAAATTTTGTGCAGAGCCCAAAAAGGATTTTCTATCCCATTTATCTCATCCTCTGAGCCGTGCAGGGCCCCAGGCTCTGGGCGTGGGGTGAGCCCAGCAGTTGTTGTGCATTATCCCAGTGGTGTCTGAGCAGGCAGATGGGTAGGGAGGGTGATTAGGGGAGAAAAGAAGAGGAGAAAAAGACAAACATGAGCTTATTTGGTGTTGCCTTTTCCCCAGTATCAGCACTTTGCAGGCCAGCTCGGTGCTTTCATGTGGTGCTATTGATGCTGGGCACTGCTGTGTCTATTGGAACCACATGGGAAGCCTTAAAGCAGCTTTAATAGAAAACTTCTGGGGCCTGCAGGAATTTCTCTTCCTTCCTCCTTTTCTCTGCAGCCTTGAACTTCACTGCTTTCCCCAAAGCCAGGAAGGCAAGCGAAGAGAAGGGCAAAATTAAAGCTCTAATGAGATCGTTATTGTGTTCTGAGGATGTTCAGCCATTTGTTTGCGAGCAAATAACCTGGGAGGTGCAGACTTGGTGTTCCAGCAGCTGTTTTGTGGAAATTGGGATGGGTTAGTTGGTTTTGTGTCAGTTTGGGCTGAGGCTGAACAGACCTGTGTCATTGCAAAGCTTTTTTAGTTCTTGGTGCTGCTCTGTGACAGAGCCCTGCAACTGCCCAGAGATAATGGAGCCTTGGTTTAGTCCAGAGATACTTGTGGGAGCTTTTCATCTCTCTTTGAGGGTGTGAGCTTTGCTGACAACATTTTATTTTTTGGACACAACTCTTGGAGCACTTGGAACCCCAATTTGGACCCAAAACAAATTCCAGGCCTTGTTTTCCCTCAGGAGGAGGTTGGAACTCTCATTTGGCTCCCTCAAGTTATTCATGGAACTTTTCACATTCAAGACTTCATGCTCTGTCTCTTATAAGAGCTTTTCATCTCTTTTTGAGGGGTGTGAGCTTTGTTGACAACATTTTATTTTTTGGACACAACTCTTGAAGCACTAATTTGGACCCAAAGCAAATTCCAGGCCTCGTTTCCTCTGAGAGAGAGGTTGGAGCTCTGTGATTTGACTCCCTCCAGTAATTCACAGAAATTTTCACTTCCAGGACTTCATGCTCTGTCTCTTGTAGGAGCTTTTCATCTATCTTTGAGGGGGTGAGCTTTTCTGACAACATTTTATTTCTTGGAGACAAGTTTTGAAGCACCAGTTTAGACCCAAAGCAAATTTCAGGCCTCGTTTCCCCTCATGAGGAGCTTGGAGTTCTGTCATTTGGCTCCCTCCAGTAATTCACAGAAATTTTCACATCCAGGACTTCATGCTCTGCCTCTTGTAGGAGATTTTGATCCTTCTTTGAAGGGGTGAACTTTTATTTCTTAGAGACAAATGAACTTTTGTTTCTTGGAGCACTTGGAAGCCCAACTTGGGCTTGTTGGGCCCAATGCAAACTCCAGGTCTTGTTTCCCCTCTTGGGGAGGTTGGAGCTCTGTGACTTCGATCCCTCCAGTTCTTTGTGGGAACTTTTCACATCCAGGACTTCATCCTCTGTCTCTTGTAGGAGCTTTTCATCCTTTGAAGGGGATAAACTTTTATTTCTTGGAGACAAGTCTTGGAGCAGTCGGAAGCCCAACTTGGGCCCAAAGCAAATTCCAGGCATTGTTTTCCCTCATTGGAAGGTTGGAGCTCTGTGATTTGACTCCCTCCAGTTATTCACAGAAATTTCCACTTCCAGGACTTCATGCTCTGTCTCTTGTAGGAGCTTTTCATCTCTTTTTGAGGGGGATGAACTTTGCTGACAGCATTTTATTTCTTGGAGACAAGTCTTGAAAGCCCAACATGGGCCCAAAGCAAATTCCAGGCCTCGTTTCCTCTGATGTTGGAGCTCTGTGATTTGGCTCCCTCCAGTAATTCATGGAAATTTTCACATCCAGGACTTCAGGCTCTGTCTCAATTCTTAGAAATGTCTCTGCTGTAAAGGAAGATCTCACTTTTTGCTGTTGTTTGGGATCTGCAGAGTTCCCTTCCCTCTCAGACCTGCCTGAACCATCTCCCATTTCTCATTTTGTTGGGAATTTCTGCCCAAACTCATCCTCCCCCCCAAAAAGCCTGTTCTGGCCAGCAGCCTTGTGCTGAGGGCAGAAATTGTTCCCGTGAAAGGAAAAGGGAGGAGGAGAGAGAGAAAGGAGAAACACCAGCTCCTTACTATGCAAGGCAGCTCTGGTACAACCTCCTTCCCCACATCCTTTAAAAAAAGAGCAAGAATTTCAAGCAGACAAAGAGAACTGTCATCTTCAGCCTCTGTTTTGATAATGATCCCAGTGACGTGGCAGATTGCTTTGGAAACCTTCTCTTCTAACAAAATCCACATTCTCGGCGTGTCCTTCCTGGCATTCACTTCCATTTCATCCATCCAACTGCAAACGAGCTGGGTTTTTAATTAGTTTCAGCTGACATAGCACCCAGTGAGTCAGGGAGGCTGGCATGACTTACAATCAGCAGCTTGCATGTTATTAGTTATTAGAACACTGTAATTAATAAATTGTGCAGCTCCCTGGCAGGGCTCTGCAGCCTCTGTGTCCAGAGGATAAAACCATGACCCATCTAGGGGAAGAGAAATTTATTTTTCCAAAACATTCCCAATATTGGCCTGTAAAGGTCGATGGAAAATCTGGAGGATTTTTTTTTTTTTTTAAATTCAGATTTCAGGAAGGGAAGTGGATGAACTTTTGCTCCCCTGCCAAGGCTGATGTTCATCAGCATGAGAGGAAAAATGAGCTGGGAGCAATAAAAGCAAGCTGGAATGTGGATCCATATCATTCTGGCAGCCAGCAGTGGAAATTCCAGCGTAATTCCAACTGTGGAAGGCTCAGTGAATGAAGCAGGACACAGCAGCTAAATGCAATTAATGCTTCCCCTGCATCCCTGGCGTGTCTGAGGGATAAACTTCCACCCTGGCTGCTCCAGGAATGTGGCTGGGTGGAAAAATTCGGGATAAATTCAGAAGGGTGAGATGTGAGAGGCTTCCAGCAGGTGCCAAATACAAGATTTCAGTGTTTATAGCACCTGCTAAATAAAAGAAAATTTAAAAAAATTAAAAATATGGCTTAAAGGAGAGAGCAGAGAGCTGTGAACTGAGCACACACAGGACTCATTTATTCCTTTATCTTCTTAATTTTTCTTTTTACCTGGGTGAAATCTTAATTCCTGCTTCAGTCCCACCCTGGGAATGCACAGAGGATCCCAGACAGGACTGGGATCTGGATGAGCAGCACCCAAACCTCAGATGAAAGAGAGCAAGGGCAGGAAAAACTGGTCCCTATCCAGCAATTCCTGCATGTAAATAATGCACTTTTTTTTTGAAATTCAGGGTGGGACATAATAAGAGATTAAAAGAGGAGGAAACCTTTAGTGCTCCAAGGACTTTGGATATTCAGGCAGGAGATATTTGCAAAGGTGAAGGGGTCATTTTTCAGCTGCCTGCAAAGAGAAGTTGAGAAGTTCTCTCTTCCAGGAGATTCTATCTCATCCAAAAGAAATGAAATAATAAATACTAATATTAATGAATGAAGTATTAAATTAAATATTAAAATTGAAACTGGAGGCAATAGTTGGTAGGATATTATCGGTGTGTTTTGTTGTGCTGGAGGAAAAATCCACAAAGGTTTGAGCTTCACAGACTGGGATTTATTTGGTGGTGCTGATGGTAAAATTCCTCCTTGGGATGCTCAGGAAGGTGGGAAAAATCTGATGGCGAAGAAAAATCTCATTTGTGGAAGGAAAACTCCCAGTCTTGCACCTTTTTGGATTTGCTGGCTGAGCTGAGCAGGGGAAATAATCAGATTTACTTGAGACTTTGCTCCTCTTTTCCTCTCCAGTCTGGTTTTTAGTGGAGAAATTCAGAGTTATGCTGATCCAGATGGAGCTGGGAAGCACTGAGGGATCCTAAGCAGTGCTGCACCCAAAAAAAAAAAAGGATTTTTTCCATGTTCTCTCCTCTTGTCTCTCCCAGCTCTTGTTTCCACTGGCTGGTTTTTGTCTGCTGAGGAAGGAGGGGGAGAAAAGGGTGGAGAGAGGGACCTGGGAGGAGCCTGCAAAACCCAAACATCTCTGGAGAAACTTCGCTCTTAAAAATCAGCCCCTGCTCTCAGACAAATTGCTGAGGCACAGGCCAAGGTCTGCTGCAGGAAATTATTTCATTTCTGTCTGCTCCTCTCTGCTTGGGGGTGATAAATACAGATTTTTTTTTTTCATTCTTAATTGTAACCACACGTGAACTGCAAATGGAAGGGAAAAATCAGTTTGGTTTTTTTTCCCAGGCCTCCCCCTGCAGCTTGGTTATGGTTTTTTTTTCTGCCTCCCTGTGCATTTTCATGGAACATTTCTGAGAGCTCACAGCTCTGACTGCTCCTCCAGGAGTCTGGAAGGTATTTGTGAGTCAGCAATTCGAATTTTATTGACTCTTGTAGCAAATTAAAATCCAATAAAAACCGCTGGGTTCAGTGCTCAGGAGTGGGGAAGGGAAGGAGAAGGAAATTTTGAGTCATGCCTTTGGTTTCCTGCTTTCTTTTGTGGTTTTTCACTCTTTGAGATGTTTCACTTCTTCCCTGCAGTAATTTTCACTGGATTTTCTGTCTGGGGTTTGGGTTGAAATGAGCTGAAATGGGCGATCCTCTGTTTTTTCCCCCTCACCCAACAACACAAAGCAGATAAAGAAATGAATATTTGTCACTTTATTTTGTGCTCTTAAGGAAGCTCACATGACACAAAGCAGAGAATAGATAGTAGTTAAATTTTACTAGTTTATTTTGACTTTATTTTATCCCCCTAAGGAAGCTCTCATGGCATTTTGGATCCTCTGTGTGAGGTGATTTCAGGGCAGAAGCTGAGAAATCACTGATTTTAGGAGAAATTCCCCCAAACCCTCAATTCTTTGTAACCCACAGTAACTCCAAACTCCTCTGGAAGCAGCACAAGGTGTGGTTAGCCAGGAGTGATGCCTCAGGTTTTGGATTTTCTGTTTTTCACATTCTGTGCTGCTTTAGTGGGTGGGTCTGGGCTTTATATCAGGGGATGGTGAGCTCTGTGCACAGAGCAGGGAGACAAAACAATTCCTGCTCCAGCTGGGCACCAAGGACAAATGATCCAAATCTCAGCCCAGGAGCACAAACAGCGTGGGCTGGAGAGAGAAAAACAAGGGTGGGACTGCAGGGGCTAAAGCTGGAATGGGACAATTCACTCCAAGATGCAAACAGAGCAGAACTTATAATTTTGTGACTGATCATCCATTTTTTGGGACCATTTTGGTTCATCTTGGGTGCAGCCCTGGCTGGGCTCTTGTGCTGCCCAAGGTGGATGCATTGAGGAGATCTTTTTCCTAAATCCCTGCTTTACTCTTTAACTCTGTCCAGTCTCTGTCCTAGGTCAGCCTTCACAAGGCATCAGGAGGAGGACAATTTTGCTATATTATTGCTGAATTATTGGTGAATTTTTGCTAAATTATGGCTGAATTATGGCTGGATATTTGCTGAGTTATTGATTAATTTTTGCTGAATTTTTATCGAATTATTGCTGAATAATTGCTGGATCATGGCTGGATCATTGTTGCATCAATGAATTATGGCTGAATTTTTTGCTGAATGATTACTGAATTATGGCTGGATTTTTGCTGAATTATTGCCGAATTTTTTCTGAATTACTACAAAATTTTTTGCTGAATTATTGCTGAATTTTTGCCAATTTTTTTCTGAATTATTGCCAATTTTTTTCTGAATTTTTTCTAAACTATTGCTGAATACTTGCTGGATCATTGCTGAATGATTACTAAATTATGGCTGAATTATTGCTGAATTATTGCTAAATTATTGCTGAATTTTTGCTGAATTATTGTTGAATTTTTTCTGAATTATTGCTGAATTTTTTCTGATTTTTTTCTGGATTATTGCTGAATTTTTGCTAAATTATTGTTGAATTATGGCTGAATTATTACCAAATTATTGCTGAATTTTTTCTGACGTTTTGCTGAATTTTGTGCCGAATCATTACTGAATTTTTGTGAATTTTTGCCGAATTCTTGCTGCGTTTTTGCTGTTTGCTTGCAGAAGGCAGCAGAGCAGCTGAAGCCCAGCGCTCCCATCAAGTTCCACATCTCCAGCCGCACGGACAGCGGCGTCCACGCCCTGGCCAACGCCGCCCACCTGGACATCCAGAGGGCCCCGGGCAGGGCCCCCTTCACCGGCCCCCAGCTGCTGCAGGGCCTCAACCACCACCTCAGACCCGAGCCCATCCGGTGAGCCAGTCAAAACCCTTTCTTTTCCCTTATTTCACTGCAACAGTCTCGGGCTTCCTGCTGCTCACAGCGACCCCACGGTGTTAAAAGTCTCTTTTCCCTGCCCGGTGCTCAAAGAAGGAGTCAGAACTCTTCATTTCTCGCTCTCAAGGTTGTTTATTGTTTCTTATCTATAATATTTTTCTTATCTATAACATTTTTCCTTACCCATAAAATTTTTTTCTTATCTATAAAATTGTTTCTTATCTATAACGTTTTTTCTCCTGTCCAGCCGAGGTGCACTCAGCAGGACAGACAGAAGCACTCTGCCTGCCCCTGGGTGGTGTGTCACAGACAGGTTTTATGAAAAATCCTTTCCTTAGGACTTTTTCTCCTGAAACAAAATGTAAATAATAATTATCTGCTGCTGTGGAATGCAACAGGTGCATCTTGGATTGGTCTCGTGTGGTTGTTTTTAATTAATGGCCAATCACAATCCAGCTGTCTCGGACTCTGGTCAGTCACAAGATTTTATTCTCATTCCTTTCTATTCCTTGCAAGCCTTCTGATGAAATCCTTTCTTCTATTCTTTTAGTATAGTTTTAATATACTATATATCATAAAATAATAAATCAGCTTTCTGAAACATGGAGTCAGATCCTCCTCTCTTCCCTCATCCTGGGTCCCCTGCAAACACCACCACAATTGGTGACCCCAAGTGATGAAAAATTCACACACTGGTGTTATCTATTTATCCTAAAAACTACCTGTACAATATTTACAATTACTTCCCAATACCCATCACCCATGTTAGACATGAGCTCCTACTCTAAACCAATCCAGCAGTGCCACCATCACAGCAGAAGATGGAGGCCAAGAAGAAGAAGGAGAAAGGCTGGACACGCCCAGATCCCTCCATCTTGCCCCTTGAACCCCATTCTAAAAACCCCAACAATCAATTTTTCACCCTGTGATAAATTCACTATCATTCTACTTAAACTTTCTTGACCTGCAATTCTTCATACAAGGTTGGGAATTGTTTTTTCCAAGGGCTAAAGCAAAGGCACAGGGGTCTGGGGCTCTGTGCCAGGGTCTCTGAGACCCCTGGCCAGGGGCTCGAGTCCTCCAGGGCAGCCAGAGGAATTTCCTGGGTTCCAACAAGTGCAGAGCAAAAAATTCCTTTATTTTGGCTTGGTTTTACTGCAAGAACAGGAAAAACTGGTCCCTATTCAGCAATTCCTGCATGTAAATAATGCACTTTTTTTGAAGTTCAGGGTGGGGGATATGAAGAGATTAAAGGAGAGGAGAGAACCTTCAGTGCTCAAAGGACTTAGGATATTCAGATAAAATTTTAAATTTTTCTCTACTTACCGTAACCTGTCTCTGCTTTAAACTATAAATCCACATTTTCACTTCTAACACCTAAGTTTGGGAGCTTTTTCCAAGGTCTGAAATCAAATCCTGGGTTTAGTTCTGAGCTTTGGCTTCCAGGCCCAAAGTTCTGAGAGTTCTTTACATTTCAAATTCCAACACCATCCCCCAAAAATCAGAATATTTCAATCAGAGAATATATTCAGAATATTTGGAGCTGTTTTAGGAGGGTTCTGCTGCCCTCAGAGTGGGACTGGCAGTGTAGGAGTCTCACACCTCCTGTTCCTGGTTTTGTAACCACACAATAAAAATTCTCTGAGTGACAGGGCAGAGCTGGGATTCCTCCCACCTCCTGCAAATTGGCTTTGAGGTGGAGAGAACAGGAGGATTTTTTCTCTCATACATTTCCATTTCTAATTAAATGTCTTTGGGCTTTTTTTCCCTTTGATCTCAAAATTCAGGCCCTGTTGGAAATGCTAAAAAATGTAAAAAAGGTAAAAAAAAAAAGCCACAGTTCTTTATTTACCATCATTTTTAAAAATGGGATCTCAGCAAATGAGATTTAAAAATGGGATCTCTGAAATGCAGAGAAAGAAAATCTTTGGAATCTGAAATCTGAGAAAATCTTTGGAATCTGAAATCTGAAATGCAACTACTGGAGAAAATTCTGGACAAAACCATTCCTGGCTAAAAGGAACAATTGCAACAGGAAAAGCTGCTTGCACTGAGGAATTCTGTGAGCAGAAATAAACTCCTGTGAGAGAGAGAACCTCCCTAAAAGGATGGTTATTTAATCAGAAGCACACAAGTGCTAGCTCAAGGCAGGCTGGGTGCTTGTGGAGGCATGCAGACAGAGGGAAATAAATGTCATCATTTTATTCTGGTGTTTGGAGGAGGCTGGAGCTCCTCCTTCAAACCCTGGAGGATGGAATTTGCATTTCTCCTGATGGTTTATGGCACTGGAGCAATTCCTGGGATTGTTTGTGCAAATCTTTGTGGCAACATTTTATTTTTTGGAGACAAATCTTGTTTTTGCAAATCTTTGTGGCAGTGTTTTATTTTTTGGAGACAAATCTTGAAGCACTCAGAGCCCCAATTTGGGCCCAAAGCAAATTCCAGGAACTCTCATTTCTCCCTCTGTGCTCTGAGCCAGGGCAGGGAGGGCTGAGAGCCAGAGGCCAAAAATCCCCAGAGCACCAACTTTCCTTAAAGTAAATAAAGACATTTGTGGTCCCAAATCTATCCTGGTTTTTTGGCTGCCCTGGCTCCTTTCTCCTCACTAAATTCCAAAGGCAGAGAGGCAAAACAGCAGGAGAAAAATTCCCTTGTAAGGAGAGCTCTCCTCTCAAGCACCACCTGCAGGGGTGGTGGCTCTGAGTAGGGTTTTTCCTGCAGGATTTTGGATTGTGGATTTTGGATTGTGGATTTTGCTTTTTGGATTTTGGATTGTAGATTGTGGATTTTGCATTTTGGATTTTGCAGAGTCACATCCAGTCCAGAGAACACTTTTGGGAGAGCTGCAGGAGCTCGGGGAAGCTCCATTTCCTTGCCTGGCAGGGAGAATTTGCTCTCTGTGCCCTCCTCTCTGCCTCCCAGGCTCTGTGGGGTGGTGATTTTGGGTTTGGAGAAACAGGGAATTTTCTCCCTGCTGCCTCTAGAGGAAAACAGGGGAGCTCAGGTGCCTGGGAGCTCCTTTTTGGCTGTTTTGGGGTTGGTGGGAGATGGGTGGACACTCATGGGAATGGCTTTTGGGGCTGAGAGGGTTCTGCTGGGTTCACTCCCACGCCACCCCTCTGGTGCTGGGATTTTCCTGGATTTTCCTGGCTGCACAAAGTCCTGCAGGTCCTGAGGGAAGGGACCTCCTTGAAAGCATCTCCATCTGCTCTAGGAGCTGTTTGGGGGGAACAGAGGGGAGTTCTTTCCTCTCACTTGGGGATTTTGGTGTCCCTGTCCCCTGTGTCCCACAGCATCCTCAGTGCCCAGTGAGTGCCCTGCACTTCCAGGGGAAAGCTTTGGGATGTTGGTGTCCCTGTCAATGGAAAACCTTTGGAATTTGTGTCCCTGTGACCTGTCCCTTGTGTCCCACAGCATCCTCAGTGCCCAGCGGGTTTCCAGCACCTTCCATGCCCGTTTCTGTGCCCTCTCCAGGACCTACATCTACCGCCTGCTGCTGGGCTGTGCCCACCGCTCCCAAATCCCCGTCTTCGAGCAGGATCTGTGCTGGGCTCCCCCAGGAGGGTGAGTGCAGCTCCCTGGGGAGGCTCCTCTGCAAGGAAATTAGGGAATCAGGGCTGGGAGGGGAAAAAAAAATTGATTTTTTGGCTCCGAACAAGTCCCTGACAGGAGGGGACAGCCCCAGGTTGGGCTCTGGGACAGGAGGAGAGGGAATGGCCTCAGGCTGGGGTTTAAGTTGGACATCAGGAGGGTTTAAGGGTCCCAGGAGAGGAGGTTTAGGAGGAATTTCCCCTTTTAAAGAGTTGTTAAATGTGGGAATTGCTGCCCAGGGAGGTTTGGAGTGCCCATCCCAAGAAAAAAAAAAAAAAGTTGAAATAGAATTTGGGTTGCTCATTTTGCTCAGACTGGAAACCAGTCAGGGCCTGGAAGCCCAAACCCTTTTCTGGATGTTGGAGCAGTCACAGAGGACAGGGAGGTAGGTCAGAGCTCTGATTTCTTGCCTTAAAAGGAGTTTGGGGTTTAAACCTGGTGTAATTCCCTGGGGTTTGAGCCTGGCATAATTTATTAGGATTTGAGCCTGGCATAACTCTATGGGGTTTGAGCCTGGTGTAACTAATTTATTAGGGTTTGAGTCTGGTGTAATTCCTTGGTGTTTGAGCCTGGCGTAACTCTATGGGCTCTGAGCCTGCTGTAACTGCCTGGTGTTTGAGCCTGGCTCAATGCCCTGGCTCTGAGTTCTAAGCCTGGCTCAATCCCAGGGCTCTGAGCAGTCTCTGTGCATCGCAGCCCCCTGGACATCCCAGCCATGAGGGCAGCGGCCCAGCTCCTGCTGGGCACCCACGATTTCAGCACCTTCCGCTCCCCACACCCCGAGGCTGCGGCCCAGAGCCCCGTCAGGACCCTGCAGCTGCTGCAGCTCCAGCCTGGCCACGGCCTCCTGGGCCAGCACCACCTGCACAGGTGAGAGCCCCGACACTCAGGGCTGCAGGGAAATCCAGGTGGGACTGGGGGATTGGCAGGGAGCAGCTGAGGGAGGGGTTCTTGTGTCATTTACACTCATTTTGGTGTCATTTACACTCATTTTGGTGTTATTTACACTCATTTTAGTGTCATTTGCACTCATTTTGGTGTCATTTGCACTCATTTTTGTGTTATTTACACTCATTTTGGTGTTATTTACACTCATTCTGGTGTCATTTGCACTCATTCTGGTGTTATTTACACTCATTCTGGTGTTATTTACACTCATTTTGGTGTCATTTACACTCATTTTGGTGTTATTTACACTCATTTTGGTGTCATTTACACTCATTTTTGTGTTATTTACACTCATGGCTAAAATCCACCTCTGTCAAGGAGCTGGGTTTTATTTTCCTACCTGCACAGGTGAGAGCCCAGTGTTAAAAACCACCTGAAATTTGATTTAAGTGCTTTTTTTGGGTTTTTTTTTTTAGGGAACTGGAGTTCTGGGAGGTTAAAAAACACCTGAAATTTGATTTAAATGCTCTTTTTTTGGTTTTTTTTTAGGGGACTGGAGTTCTGGGAGGTGAAGGTGAAGAGCAAATCCTTCCTGTACCGACAGGTACTGCCTCCAGCTGCTGCCAACCCAAATTTAAATTTATTAATTAACTTAAAAATTAATTAATTCATCTAAAAATCGATTGTTTTAGCAATGTTCCAGCTGTGTGGCACTCACAAGGACTTGGGCTCTTTATTTGATCCCAAAATCTCCTAAATTTGTGCCCAAAACCTTCACAAAATCAGGTGGCAGGATGGAAAAAAAGTGTTTTTCACAATCTCTGCCCTTTTAAAAAATTCTTTTTAATTTTTTTACCATGCTCATTGGATTTGAGCCTAGGAAAAGCTGTCTGGAATTTCACTTCCTGGCTTTTTTTGGGAAAAAAAATTTAAAAACTTTTTTTTTGCTTTACAAACTGCAGAAATTCTCCCTCTGCCCTGAAACTCCCCTGGATTTTTTGGAAATAATTACAAAATAATAATAATTATTATTACATAATTATATATTATAATTATCCTAATTTTTTAATATTTTGTATGTTAATATTTTAACCATTTAGGAAGCTGAATGTGGATATTTTTATATGTGGAGGCACCAAACCTACAGATATGGGTGCCAATAATCTGATTTTTAACCTGATGGGTGCCAATAATTTGATTTTTAATCTGATGGGTGCCAATAATCTGATTTTTAATCTGATTTTTCCTGAATTGTGGAGGCAGCAAAGTCATGGCATGCAATGACCTCTAGCGAGGGAGGATGAAATAACAGAGGGGAGGATTTGAGCTGCTTGGAGAGAAATTCTGGGCACTCCAAGGTCCCAAAATTTCCCTCTGGATAAAACCACCTTGGCCTGTTGGATATTTTTGAAGTGCTGATCATGAGCAGGTTGCTCAGGGGGCTTTGGTTTATTTATTTTTTAATTAATGGGTCACAAACTCAGCCCAGGGATTTGTTCCAGCACTGCAGGCAGGGTTTGGGAGAGTTTGGAAAGGTCAAAAATGGAATTTTTGTTAAATCCAAATCAGGGACTGAGGTGGGGGTGGAAAACTGGGGAGGGGGAATTGGGGATGAAAAATTGGGGGTGGAGAATTTGGGGCAGAGAATTTGGGGTGAGGATTGGGGAGGGGGAATTGAAATGGAGAATTGGAGGTGAATAATTAGGGACAGAGAATTGGGGATGGGGAATTTAGAATGGGAAATTGGGGATGGAGAATTTGGGATGACAATTGGGGCTGGAGAACTGGGGGTGGATGAGATGCTGGGACTGGCACTAAGCCAGGCTGGTTCTTGTCAGGTTAAACCCAGAATTGTCCTCCCTGTGTGCCCCCAGGTGCGGAGGATGGTGGGGGCCCTGGTGGTCACCTGGAGATGCTCCTGCACGTGGCAGGTTGAGAATGTCACCAAGAGGGGAAAAGCAGCTTCTCTTGCAGACTTTGGGGTGGCTGTGGCTGCTGGGGTGGGACTAAGGGACAAAAATGCTCCCGGGATGAGCCCAGAGGCAGAGCAGGAGCAGCCAGGCCGGGTTGGTGACTCAGGGTGGGACTGGCACTAAGCCAGGCCTCGGTTGGTGACTCAGGGTGGGAGTGGCACCAGGCCAGGCCGGGTTGGTGACTCCAGGTGGGAGTGGCACTAAGCCAGGCCTCGGTTGGTGACTCAGGGTGGGAGTGGCACTAAGCCAGGCTGGGTTGGTGACTCAGGGTGGGACTGGCACTAAGCCAGGCTGCGTTGGTGACTCCAGGTGGGACTGGCACTAAGCCAGGCCTCGGTTGGTGACTCAGGGTGGGAGTGGCACTAAGCCAGGCTGGGTTGGTGACTCCAGGGTGGGAGTGGCACCAGGCCAGGCTGGGTTGGTGACTCCAGGTGGGAGTGGCACCAGGCCAGGCCGGGTTGGTGACTCAGGGTGGGAGTGGCACTAAGCCAGGCCTGGGTTGGTGACTCCAGGGTGGGAGTGGCACTAAGCCAGGCCTGGGTTGGTGACTCCAGGTGGGACTGGCACTAAGCCAGGCTGCGTTGGTGACTCCAGGTGGGACTGGCACTAAGCCAGGCTGGGTTGGTGACTCCAGGTGGGACTGGCACTAAGCCAGGCTGGGTTGGTGACTCAGGGTGGGACTGGCACTAAGCCAGGCTGGGTTGGTGACTCTGGGGTGGGAGTGGCACCAGGCCAGGCTGGGTTGGTGACTCCAGGTGGGAGTGGCACTAAGCCAGGCTGGGTTGGTGACTCAGGGTGGGACTGGCACTAAGCCAGGCTGGGTTGGTGACTCCAGGGTGGGAGTGGCACTAAGCCAGGCTGGGTTGGTGACTCCAGGTGGGAGTGGCACCAGGCCAGGCCTGGGTTGGTGACTCAGGGTGGGAGTGGCACCAGGCCAGGCCTGGGTTGGTGACTCAGGGTGGGAGTGGCACTAAGCCAGGCCTGGGTTGGTGACTCCAGGGTGGGAGTGGCACCAGGCCAGGCTGGGTTGGTGACTCCAGGTGGGACTGGCACTAAGCCAGGCTGGGTTGGTGACTCCAGGTGGGACTGGCACTAAGCCAGGCTGGGTTGGTGACTCAGGGTGGGAGTGGCACCAGGCCAGGCCTGGGTTGGTGACTCAGGGTGGGAGTGGCACCAGGCCAGGCTGGGTTGGTGACTCAGGGTGGGACTGGCACTAAGCCAGGCCTGGGTTGGTGACTCCAGGTGGGACTGGCACTAAGCCAGGCCGGGTTGGTGACTCAGGGTGGGACTGGCACTAAGCCAGGCTGGGTTGGTGACTCAGGGTGGGACTGGCACTAAGCCAGGCTGGGTTGGTGACTCAGGCTGGGTTGGCAGCACTGTCCCTCTCTGTGGCAGGTGCGGAGGATGGTGGGCGCCCTGGTGGCCGTGGGCCAGGGCAGGCTGGCCCCGGGGCAGCTGCAGGCGCTGCTGGAGCTCAGGGACCCCCGGGCGCTGCCCCCGCACGCCACGGCCCCGCCCCAGGGGCTCTTCCTGCACAGCGTGGAGTTCGGCCAAGCAGGTGGGCAGGCTGCAGGCAGCACCCACAGCTCATCAGGAACGGGCTCATGGTCTCGAAATATCGATAAATATCGATAAATAATGTACAGTGATTATGATAGAATAATCTTGTAATGTGTAATGCTATACCATATTATTATGTATAATTATATAATTATTTATAATAGTATAGAATTAATATGTATAATCAATATATTCTATATATTTATATTGTACAGATTAATACATATAGTTAATTATTTATAACAATAATATAAAATTAATGTATATTAATAAATATATAGTATTATATTTTATATCTTATAAATTAATGAATATATATAATTCTATAATTATAGTAATATGAAATTAATATATATTAATCAATATAGAATGTATTATATTTTATAACTTTACTATAGATTGATTGATATAATAATGATATAATTATTTATAATATAATATAGAATTAGTGTATCTTAATTAATATATAATAGTGTCCTGGTTTGAAAAACAAATAGATATTATAACTTATATAGTATAATATAGATTAATAATATACATTATTCTATAATTATTTATGATTATATATTATTATAATTATTGAATATACATGGGATGGTGGAAGGTGGCCCTGGCAGGGCTAGAATGGGATGAGTTTTTCTCTATCCAAACCTTCCCATGATGAACACTTTGAGCCAAAATGTAACAATTTAGCTTATACAGAAGTGGGATAGATTTGCAAATACCTGCTTTCAACCAGCCAAGATCCCGGTGCTTCTTTACCCCTAAATCAATATTTCCTTTTCCCCTAAATCAGTGTTTTCTTTTCCCCATAATCAATACTTTTCCCCTAAATCCATGTTTTTTTCTGCTCTCTCCTCTCAGATTTGGCCCCTCCAAGTGCCCCAGGAGAAGAGGAGCTCTGTGGGCTGAGCCGAAAGGAATTTATAACATAAATTATAAATTCAATTAAACAATTCTAAAAATTGTAACATCTGTATTGTCTCACCCTTCACATAAAAGTTTTTAAAACACCTCTCAGTTACCCCATTCCTAAATTATAAAAAAATCATATTCCAACACCTCTGCTTCCAGTGGGGAGGGGGGGGAATGAAACAGATCTCAGGTGCTTCCTGGAGGGTTTTTTTTTCTGATTATTTTTCGTTTTTTTGGTTTTTTTTTTTCTAATTTTTTTCTGATTTTTTTCTGCTTTTCTTCTGCTTTTTCTAATTTTTTTCCGATATTTTTCTGATTTCTTTCTGATTTTTTTTCTGTTTTTTTTTTTTTTTTCCTGAAATTCACCCGGGCATTTGTCCTTAATTGGCCACCTCATTAATTATTATTAAAAAGCCCAGGTTGGCTTCTGGCCTCTCCCTCTCTGTTTTGCTCAGATTTTTAAATCTTGGTGAGAAAATTCAGCTGCAACTTTTGTAAACTCTGGAAAATTCCAATTCCTGGCACTGTGGGAGCCTCAGCCCCTAAGAATCCTTTACCTTGAGCAGAAATTCTTTTTTTTTGTCCCATTTTTTCCTGTGGGAAATCCTCCCAGCACTGGAGGGGAACTCCTTTTTTCACCATTTTATTGAAAAATGTAAAAAAAATTGGATTGGAGGCTCCTTGCAGCTGGGCCTGAGGGAAGGATGAGGAATTAAAGATGTTTTGCTGCTTGGTTTTCAGCACATTTAGGGTTTTTTACTTTCTGTGATGCTTTTATACTTGGAATTTTAATTTTAAGCAGGGGATTTTCAGCTGTGGGAGGGGAGAACACTGAGTAACTTTTACTTTAATGTGTAAATTGCTCCTCAGGTCTATTTAAAAACAAATTCTTGACTTCCCTTTTTTTCCAAGGGGGAAAATCCCAGTGCTGGTGTCACTGCAGGAATTGGACAAACACTGAAACTCTTTTATTAAAATCAAGCAGAAAAAACCATTGAAAATGTAAACAAAATAAAATCTGGGCTCAGCTCTCAGGGGGTGCCCTGGGGCAGCCCCTTCTTCAGCAGGGATGTCAGGTAACTGCCCAGCTCCTCGTCCTGGAATGGAAAACACCACCAGCGTGAGGGCAAAATCCTCCTGGCACTGTCCCGCCGGGGCAGTCAGTTCAATTCTGGTGCCCAGGAATGGACTGAGAGAATTCCTGCACCTTGCAGGACCTAAGGTGAGCTGTGTTTAAAAAGTGAAATAATCCACAAATTCATTTCTGGCTGTTTTCACAAACTATTGCTGTGAAATTCCCATTTCTCCAAGGACCTGGGGGGTTTCCTTTGAGGAAAAGCCCCATTTTTGCTGGAAATCAAGGAATAAATTGCTTTATTGCTTTGCCTTCCAAGGGCATTTCCTGCTGTCAAGAAAGAGTTTAATAATCCAGAAAATTTAATAATCCAGAAAGTTCAATTTAATAATTTGATAATCCAGAACGTTTAATAATCCAGATTAATGTATATTAATAATCCAGAAAATCCAATATACCAGAAAATTCCATAATCCAGAAAATTCAATGATCCAGAAAGTTCAATTTAATAATTTGATAATCCAGAAAATTTAATAATCCAGCCACAGAAAGGGAAGATGATGGGATGACTCAAATAAAAGAATGTTTAGATCAGAAATAGTTCTCTTATTTGTTTGAAATTTTCTAAGTTAGAAATACAAAATGAAATACTTAATTCAGAACTGAATTAAGTGGAATTAAGTGGAATTGCCCCAGAAGTTCTCTGCTTTACAGAGCTGTAAAATCATTTCTGCTCAGAAAACACCAGGGACTGCCCCTCATCTTCCAAATTCCTTCAAAGCCAGAGGAGGCAGGGTTGGGAGGGAGGGATTTGGCTGAGAAATGAGGAATTCCCACCTGGTAGGTCCAGGAGACCAGCAGGACTTTGGTTCCCTGGTCCTCAGAGTGAGCCGTGGCCTGGATCAGGATGGACTCCACGGTGATGGAGCCATCAGGGAGGTGCTGCACTGAGTAATCCTTCAGAACCCTGCAGAGAAAGGAGACATTTGGGGTTTATTTGGGGAATAAATGCTGCGTTTTCATCCCAAATCCCAGTTCTGAGCCCAAGAAGGGAAAAGGAGCTGATCCACTGCTCATTTTGGTGATTTTTCTTTTTGTACTATTGCATTTGTATTTTTTTTAATTTCCCTAATAAAGAACTGTTATTCCTGCTCCCATATTTTTGCCTGAGAGCCCCTTAATTTCAAAATTATAACAATTCAAAGGGAGGGGGTTTACATTTTCCATTTCGGGGGAGGCTCCTGCCTTCCTTAAGCAGAACCTCTTTCCAAACCAAGACATTCTCGTGAGCAGTGGCTGGAGAGATCTTCCTACGAGTTTTGCTTTGGTTTCTTCTGCTTCCTTTAACTTTTCCAACCCCATGCTTGAAAACGTGGGCTTAAAAACCATGGGGATAAAAACCCATGGGATAAAAAAACGATGGGAATAAAAGAATCAATTGAATCCCTGAGAGCCAGAAATGCCCTGCCAGGGCTCAGGGCTCATTGCTGGCTGGGGCTGTGTACAAATCATGAAGGGGACAGGACTGCTGGGAATGTGCCTGGAGCTGTTTGATTTTCCAGCATCAGTCTCATTCCATGGTTATGACAATGGGAAGATCCCAGCAGCTCACAGCCCAGGCAGCAGACAAAGAACGTTGTAGTTGTAAAAAGTTTTGTGACCAATCCCACAAAGCAAAAGCACATTGACAGTAGTTCTGTCCAACCGCTATAAGCACAAATCCTGCTGGTTAAAACAATGCTTGCTTATTTTAAATACAATCCCTGCTTGTAAGCCTCAAAACACAATGCACAGAGCTCCATTATTAAGCTTAGAACTCCCTAACATCTCTCTAGATAGACTTTTCTGTAGCTTAGGAGTTACTCTAGAGAAGCATTAATATACAAACCATTGTTCTATTTGTCTTTACTTTTCTACTTCTTATATAATTTTTCTGCTGACCAATCTCATGGCTCCTGCTTAGCTCTAATCACAGTTCTGCTGTCCCTGAGGCCTTTTGCAGCTTTCCCACCCCCTCAGATGTTAAGGACTGGCCCAAGGGCTCACCCCTTGAGGTGGTTGTAGACCCTGAGCACGGTCTCGTGCTCCTTGCGCGGGTCCTGGATGTGCACGCGGCAGGTGAAGCGCAGCTGATGCTCAGCCAGCCCCAGCTCCTTCAGGGCCTGCTCAGGGGAAACCAGCCTGAAACTCTGGAGGAAAAAGAGATTAAAGGGAGAAAATTAATCCTCAGAGCTTGGGGGAGTTGTGCTGCTGCCAAGCAGGGAAGGGCGTTCCCTTTCTGGGCTGGGATATCGCGGAGTGTTTGTCGCTGCTGAGGGTGGGCAGCAAAGGGAGAGCTGGGACTGGGACAAAACATCCACCTCAATAATTATAAATAAATAAATAAATAAATATTTAACAGCATCAAGCTGGTCTCTGGTGAAATTAATCCGCAGAGCTTGGGGGAGTTGTGGTGGTGTCAAGCAGGGAAGGGCGTTCCCTTTCTGGGCTGGAATATCACAGAGTGTTTGTCACTGCTGAGGGTGGGAAGAACTGGGAGTGGGACAAAACATCCACCTCAATAATTGTAAATAAATATTTAACGCCATCAGGCTGGTCTCTGAAATTAATCCTCAGAGCTTGGGGGAGTTGTGCTGCTGCCAAGCAGGGAAGGGCGTTCCCTTTTTGGGCTGGGATATCGCGGAGTGTTTGTTGCTCAAAGGGAGAGCTGAGAGTGGGACAAAACATCCACCTCAATAATTATAAATAAATAAATATTGAACAGCATCAAGCTGGTCTCTGGAAGGTGGTTGAAGCTCTAGCAGGGGAGTGATGTTTGAAAAGAAAGATGAGGTTGCAGATGAACTTCCTTTGTTGGGAGGAAGTGAAAGCGCTGGCGGTAATTTGGGTTCTTTGTGTGTCTGAAACTGGACAGCACCTCCAGAGGGCACAGAAACACCTCAGAGGGCATAAAAAACACCCTGAGAAGGCACAAAACAGCCTCAGAGGGCAAAAAACAGTCTCAGAGGACATAAAAAACCCTCAGAGGACAGAAAACACAGAGGATATGAAAAACACCGTGAGAAGGCACAAAAACCACCTTGATAGGGGAAAAACACAGAGGACACAAAACACATCCTCAGAGGACATGAAAAACACCCTCAGAAGGCACCAAAAATCACCCTCAGAGAAGAGAAAAAACACCCTCAAGCACAAAAAACACCCTGAGAGGACACAAAAAAACACTCTCAGAGAACAGAAAAAACAGCCTCAGAAGACAAAAACCACAGAGAACATGAAAAAAGCCCTGGGAGGACACAAAAAACATCCTCAGAGGGCACAAACCACCCTGAGAGGACACAAAACAGAAAACAAGAAAAACACCCTGAGGGGGCACAAAAAAACATACTCAGAAGGCTTGACAAACACCTCAGAGGACACGAAAAACAGCCTGAGAGGACTCAAAAAGCACAGGACACAAGACCCACCCTGAGAGGACACAAAACACAGAGGACATGAAAAAAACACCCTCAGAGGGCACAAAAAGCACAGGACACAAAACCCACCCTGGGAGGGCTCTGTACTCACGTTGTCCTTCATGAGCAGCGTGCCGTGCATCAGCCTGGGCCTCTTGGCATCAGGGGCAGCACCTGAACAGGGCAATAGTGACACCTAAAATCAATATTTAGTGATACAGAGCAACTCCCTCTCTTCCCAGAGCACTTCCTGATGTAAAAATGAGATTATTTGTTTCTAAAATTCTGTTTTTAAATATATATTTATTTATATTATATATATAGGATATATAATTTTTATATTTATATAAATATAAATTTATTAATATATAAATAGTAATAATATAGTTATGCTATATATATTTATTAATAATATAAATATATTATCAATAATATAATAATATAATTATATTAATAATATAAATATAAAATATTTCTATATTTTATATAATATGTATTTATATATTATATATATTTTTATATATATACTAAATAAATAAATATATATTTATATATTCAGTTTATCTCCCAAATCAAGCACACACAGGCAGCAAACCAGGCAGGGTGTGCACATTGATTTAAAACACATAAATTATATTTTAAATATAAACCTACATCTAAATTTTAAATAAAATTTTACATCTAAATTCTATTTTAAATATAAATTTTCAGCTTTCTAAGCCAGCACAGGGAGGAATTGGGGGCGGGCAGCGTCACCTATGGCTGTTTCCCTCTTGAGCAGGCCCAGGGAGATGTCCACAGGGATGCAGGGGTTGGTCAGGATGGTGGTGGTCTCTCCATTGGCTGGCATGAAGCAGCTGACATCTGCAAAGGGAACAGCAACAAAAGAAACTTCAGCTCCAAGGGAGCCACTGCAATTAATTAATGCTAATTAAGGTGTAACAGGTGTCACTTCCTTGAGGGGAGGTGTAAATGCCACCCCAAGGGCCAAAATGGATCCAAAATGTGTAAAATTTTAATTCCATTCCTTCCTCTCCACTGGAAAACAATCCTAATTTATGTCCAAGAGTATCACTGTAATTAACTGGGCTTCATTAGTGTTAATTAAGGTGTTACAGGCATCACTTCCTTGAAGGGAGGTGTAAGTGTTACCCCACTTAACTGTACTGAGGGCCAAGATGGATCAAAAATGTGATTCAAAGTTTTAATGCCAGTCCTTCCTCTCACATGGAAAACAATCCTAATTCATATCCAAGGGGTCACTGCAATTAATTAATATTAATTAAGGTGTCAGAGCCCTCACTTTCTTGAGGGGAACTGTAAGTGCCACCCCATCTACCTGAGCTGAGGGATCCAAAATGTGTAAAGTTTTAATTCAATACCCTTTTCTAACATGGAAAACAATGCTAATTCATGTCCAAGGGGGTCACTGCAATTAACTTAATTAATGTTAATTAAGGTATTACAGGCATCATTTCCTTGAGGGGAGCTGTAAGTGCCACCCTCCATAACTTTGCTGAAGGATCCAAAATTGATCCAAAATGTGTAAAATTTTAATTCCATTCCCTCCTCTCACATGGAAAACAGTTCTAATTGATGTCCAAGGGGGTCATTGCAATTAACGGGGTTTAATTAATGTCAATTACGGTGTTAGAAGCATCAGTTCCTCGAGGGGAGGATAAATGGCACCTCCTCTAACTGTGCTGAGGCCCCAGATGTGATTGGCAGCCGTTCGGGGTTCCCTCCCCTGCCCAGGGATACCTACGGAACTCCTGCTCGATTTTCTGCTTCAGGAATTCCATTTTCTTGGCCTCCCCGTGCACCAGCAGCACGTTCCTGGGCTCAGCCTGCCGGATCAGCTGCATGATGCCCTTGGCATCTGCGTGGGCACTGAAGGACATGTACTCCACCTGCATCTTCACCTCCAGCTGGGGACAAGAGAAACTGAGAGCGCCCAGCTCTGGGAGCTGGGAATTCCTTGGGAACACAGCCAGGTCCCTCTGAATTTACTTCCAAGGAGGAAGGAGAAAACCTAAGTTTTTTTACAAAAAGCTGTTGTAATTTAAAAGCTCCAGCTGCCACATTTCAGGCACTACTTGTCACAAAAATTTGTCAAGAAACAAAAATCAAATATTGAAGGACATGTACTCCACCTGCAGCTTCACTTCCAGCAGAGCACAGCTCTGGGAGCTGGGAATTCCTCTGGGACACACCCAGGTCCCTCTGGATTTATTTAAAATTAAGAGGGAGAAAACCTAAATTGCCTTGACAAAAAGCTGTCATAATTTAAAGCTCCAGTTCTCTCATTTCAGACAATAATTGTCACAAAAATCAAATATTGAAGGACATGGGCTCCACCTGCAGCTTCACTTCCAGCTGGGAGGAGCAGAGCAGAGCTCTGGGAACTGGGAATTCCTGGGGACACACCCAGATCCCTGTGGATTTACTTAAAAGGAAAGAGGAGAAAACCTAAATTGCCTTAACACAAAGCTGCTGTAATTTAAAAGCTCAAATTGCCTCATTTCAGACAATATTTGTCACAAAAATCAAGTATTGCAGGTCAGCTGGTGTTTTATTATCCAAATGTGCTTTATATGGGTGAAAAGATAGCAACTGAAAAATGAAAAATGGAAAAATATATCTGTTGAAATGCAAATATATCAATTGAAAAATTGATAATATATCAATTGAAATGTGAAAATATATCAATTTCACTTATTTGCCTCGTTCTAAAAGGTATAAAATGCCCCTAAGTATTTAAAGAAATTTTAAGAATTTACTTAATTATTAATTTACTAAATAATTAAGAAGTAAAACTTTGTAAGTTTTAGTAAAACTTATTCACCCAAATTTTACAGCAGAATCAAAGGGCCCTTCAATGGTTTTTTTTTGGCAGGAATGAATGCAAAAGGGGGGAAAAATAAAACAAATCAAACTTTGCTTAAGCAAAAAAGGAAAAAAAAACCCAAATAAGTGCAACTCCAAAAGTAAAGATTATTTTGAGGTATTTTCAGTGCTGGAAATTGAAAATCCAACTCACAATTTGTCTTCCTTCCATCTCCAGCTTCCTCTGCCCACTGAGGATTTTGTGGCCCACAGTTCCCTGGACACAGTAGCCAGGCATGATCACCTGGAAAAAAAACCCCAAAAAATCAAAAATTCCATGGATTTACCTGGGAAATCCATTTAAAACATCAAAAACGTCACAAAATAGAGTTAGTTCAAAGAGGATTTTTGTCCTTTAATTCCAGCTCCTCAAGAAAAGCTTTGCCATAATCTCAGTAGTTGTGACTCACATTAATATGAGACATAAAAACCCAATAAAAACCCCACAAAAACCCAATAAAAACCCAATTTCTTACCATGTTCTTCTCATTCCCAGCCCATTTCCTGAAGATCTGCAGGGATTGTCCTGCATGGAGCATCCCAGGGGTTGCAAACACCACCTGCAAATCAAAGATGGGCCATAAATCACTACAAAAAACCCATTTTTTCCATGGTTTATAGAAATATCCTAAATCTGTGCAGAGCATCCAATAAAAGATTGTGTGGAAAAGAAAACCCTCGTTTGAATCAGGATGTGTAGATGAAATAAAGATGCAAAATTTTCATTTTTTCTGGGTGTTTCACTTTTAATGAAGTAAAAAATAAATTAAAGAAATTTAAATTTGGTATTTACAGATGTGACCTGGCCATGAGAGGTTTTGTGGTGGGATTGCTGGGGTGGAGGATGCTCAGGCTGATTTCCCCCCAGGATTTGGGATAAATCTGGAATAAAAAAGCTCCCAAGCCTCTCCTACCATGGGCCCAGGGTTGTCTGCAAAGGCTCTGTCGAAGGCTTTGATGTGCTTGAACTCGAACATGTTCCTCTGCACAAAGGTTTTCCTGATTTTCTGGTTGGTCCAGGTGATGAACAGTTTGTAATAATGGTTGGCCTTCTCTGTCAGGCCCGTGGAGAAATAAATTGGAGCTTTCAGGTTCATCCTTTCCCTGCAAGAGAAGAAAGAGGCAAATATATAATATATAACATAGAATATATAATATCATGTTATATATTATGAATTATATATTATCTATATAACATAACATATTTTACATATATAAAACATATTTTATAAATAATATGTTATCTATATTATATATATAACATATTTTATACGCATAATATGACATTATACATATATAACATGATATATATAACTATATATAATATATTGCATATATAAAATATAACTCTATATAAATTAATACACAAAAATATATTAAAAATATATACATATTATATGTATAAAGCATTATATATAAATATATATAACATATATAATATATCCTATCTGGCCATAAAGCTGGGGAGCCTCCCAAGGTTTTTTTTGGGGTGTATTTCCCTGTTTTCATGAGCTAGAAATCAGTATTTTATATTAAATATTTTCAATATTTAATAATTTTAACTTTAGCTCTCCCTGCACCCAGGGCAATTCCACTCCAGGAGGAATATGAAATAATACATATAATATATATATTAAATATATTTCTATGTTATTATATACATGATTTATTGATGGATTTATCTATTATTCTATATTGTCAGCGGCATTCAAGCCCAGGCAGGTTTCAGTGCCTGTCTCCCCACAGATCAACTTCTACATTTCCAGCACTCATCACGCACAAAGGATCCCAAAGGCAGGGGGCGCTCACCAGAAGGTTTCCAGTAAAATGCAAAGTTCCTGAGCACGGCCAAGGGCAAAAACTGGGATGAGAACCTGGAACACAGGGGGAGTTCAGGGTCTGACAGAGCCAAGCAGCATTCACTTACTAGGATTATAATTACATTAGTAGTAGTAGCAGTATATTTCTATTTTATTATATAATATAAATATATTATAATATATATTTATATATTAATATACTACTATATATTATATATTACCTATTATATTCTATATTGTATAATTATGTTTTATTATATTTAAGTATTTTATATACTATATACAATAGATATATAATAATATATAATAATATAAAATAGATTTAAAATATATATAATAATAATTTTCCATTATTACATTTTCAATCACCAACTGGTAAGTGATATCTCCAGTACTGATTGATATTTTTGAGGATTTGTTAATGTGTGGGAAAGACAATTAGATATTTATCATTATTTATTACTTAATATTAATTCTTACATTTTCATTATTTGATTCTATTTTTAATTTATTTTATTTATTTATATTTTATTATAATTATATTTATTTACAGTTTTATATTTATTTCTAATTTTTATTTTATAATTATTTATACTTTATTACATTTAGTTTATTTTTTATTTTTATTTCTCTTCATGCATTTATTAGGATTTGTTTTTCTTTATTATTTAATATTTTTACTCCTTTTCGTTCCTCTGTACCTTCCCTCCTCTCTCCACAGTCTCGTGCACCTTCTTGAGGAAATCCCTCTCGCGGCAGCGCTTGGAGTCGCGGATGGTGGTGGCGTAGGTGGACTCAGTGATCAGCAGGTCGGGGCGGCACTTGTCCAGCCAGGCTGCCCTGAAAACAGGAATTCCACCCAAATCACAGCAGCAAAGGGCTCTGCTGGGTTCCAGCTGAAAATCTCCACGGTGGGTTGGGGAATGGCACAGGAAATGGGAGCAAAGTGGGCTCTGGGGGCTCTATGGTAGCCTAATTGGAATTAATCCAGCTCAGTATTGAAGTTACAGAGCTCAAAAATTAAAATTTCAAAATTGAGATTGCTCAAAAAGCAGTATTTATCCAGTCTATTATTAGTATATTATTTATAATATTTATCCATTCTATTACCAGTTTTAAATGCATTCATTTAAATGCATGAAGATTCAAAAATCACAGCAGGAAATGGTTTCTGGTGTTTCTAATCTGAAAATCTCCAAGCTGTATTGGGGAATGTCACTGTGTCCACAGGAAATGGGAATAAAGTGGAAATGGGAATAAATACATAAAGGAAAATAAAAAATAAAGGAAATGGGAATAAATCCCATAATACCTTTGGAATTCTGTGGTAGCTTAATTTGAATTAATCCAGCTCAGAACTGAAATCACAGAGCTCCAAAAGCAGTATTTGTCCAGTTTATGACCAGTTCTAAATGCAATAATATTCAACCCAAAATCACAGCAGGAAATGGTGTTTGGTGGGTTAAATCTGAAAATCTCCAAGCTGGATTGAGGAGTGGCACAGGAGATGGGAGTAAAGGGTGCCTTTGGAGCTCTATGGTAGCTTTGTTTAAATTAATTCAGATAAAAATTGAAATTCAGCCTTTTACTCACCCCAAGTGTCTGTCTGGTGTCATGTTATAGTCACCCTGAGGGGAGAAGAGAAACCCAGAGAGATTTCTGAACCAATGGAGGCTCAAATATCTAATAGAATGTAATATAAATAATATAAATATATGCTAATATATAAATATAATAGATAGTATACACAAATAGCTGGTATGGAAATAATATAACTATGTAATAATATATAAATATAAAGACAATATGTATAATATAAACTATATTAATATCTTGTACATAAATAATATAAATATATAAACATAAAGATAATATATATGTGTATAATATATTGTATATAAATAATATAAATATATAATTTTATATATCATTATATATCGATATAAAATATAAAAATCTGGGAATATTTAGAGCTAAAAAAAAGGGGAATAATTCTAACTTTGGGCATACTCACAGTGTACACCACGGACTCACAGCCAACCTTGATTTGGAACATGGCAGCTCCCAGCACGTGGCCTGCATAGTAAGCCTTGATCTCCAGCTCCTCATCCACCTGCCAACAGCAAACCCTCAGCACTGCCAGCATCTCAACTTTATATAGATATAAAATATAAACAGCAAACCCTCAGCACTGCCAGCATTTCAACTTACAGATATAGATATATGTATATAAATTATAAACAGCAAACCCCTCAGCAATGCCAGCATTTCAACTTACAGATATAGATATATGTATATAAATTATAAACAGCAAACCCCTCAGCAATGCCAGCATTTCAACTTATAGATATAGATATATGTATATAAATTATAAACAGCAAACCCCTCAGCAATGCCAGTATTTCAACTTATAGATATAGATATATGTATATAAATTATAAACAGCAAACCCCTCAGCACTGCCAGCATTTGAACTTATAGATATAGATATATGTATATAAATTATAAACAGCAAACCCCTCAGCAATGCCAGTATTTCAACTTATAGATATAGATATATGTATATAAATTATAAACAGCAAACCCCTCAGCAATGCCAGTATTTCAACTTATAGATATAGATATATGTATATAAATTATAAACAGCAAACCCCTCAGCACTGCCAGCATTTCAACTTACAGATATAGATATATGTATATAAATTATAAACAGCAAACCCCTCAGCACTGCCAGCATTTCAACTTTATATAGATATATGTATATAAATTATAAACAGCAAACCCCTCAGCACTGCCAGCATTTCAACTCCAATTGGAAATATCTGGAAATCCAAATCCCTCTGGATTTACTCAAAAGGAGGAGGAGAATTTGCCTAATAGCTATATTCCTAATTTTAACCCCTTGATAAATTAGCTACATTTCCAACATAAGCCCTTGATTAATTAACTACATTCCCAACAACTCATTGATCAATTAGCTACGTTTCCAATGTAACCCCATGACTCATTAGCTACATTTCCAAAGAAATTTATTGATTAATTAGCTACATTTCCAATTTACCCCCTTGACTCCAAGCCCCCTGACCTGCACTGTCTGGTGGAGGTGCACGGCCACCACCTTCTTCATGCAGTCCTTGATCATCTGTGATGTGAAGAAGTTGGTTTCCCCTTTCTTGTCCACGGTGATCTTCCTGTAGTCCTCCAGCAGGATGGGGCAGATGGCCTTGGTGGGGTGGGTCATGTAGATGGGGCCATCATAGCCAACCATCTCACTGAAATAGGGCAGGGCCCCGCAGTGGTCCAGGTGGAAGTGGCTGCAAAAAAAAAAATAAAACGCAAAAAACCCCAAAATGGTTGCACAGAATTCAGTTTGCGTGGCTCCCAGATCTTCTCAGGAGGGAAAAAGCAGGTAAAATATGAGGTGGGCTTGGAACGGCACAAAAAGAGGTGGGAGAAGGAAGGAGCCTCACCTGATGATGACACAGTCCAGGAAATCAGTCAGCCTGCCATTCTGGGTGATGTAGGAGAAGTCAGGGAAGCGCCTCTGCAGCCGGGGGAAAACAGGAGATCCACCAGTGATCCAAAAAACCATGGAGGGAATGAGACACTGGGACATTGGGAATGTGCTGGGGCCTCTCCAACAACACCAGCACCACTGATCCAACAAAAAATGGGAGGAATGGGACTCGGGGAATGTCCTGATCCTTTTCCAATAACACCAGCACCAGTGATCCAACAAAAATGGAGGGAATGGGCTAATGGGACATTGGGAATGTGCTGATCCTTTTCCAAAAACACCAGCATCAGTGATCCAACAAAAATGGAGGGAATGGGATATTGGGAATGTGCTGAGCACACTTCAGGCAGCACCAGCACCACTAATAAAAAAAACGTGGATGGAAGGATCTGGGAATGTGCTCATCCTTCTCCAGGCAACAGCAGATCCAATAAAACCATGGAGGGAAGGGCCCGGAACTTTGGGAATGTGCTGATCCTTCTCCAGGCAACACCAGCATCACTGATCCAACAAATCCACGGAGCGAAGGACCTGGGAATGTGGTGACTCTTTTCCAGGCAGCACCAGCACCACTGATCCAACAAAAAATGGAGGGAATGGAACACTGGGAATGTGCTGAGCCCTCTCCAGGCAGTTTTTGTGTGCAGGGAGAGGCAGAAAAGAGGGCACAAACAGAAACTGACCCTTTCATAAATAAATCATTTTATCTCCCAAATAAAACAGGAGCTGATCACACCCTGGCTCTGAAGCACAAAGCCCCAAAAGGTTTCCTGTCCAGCACATTTACTGCTTGAACGAAATCCTACAGAATATCTGTGCCATTATTCCTTTCCTGCTGGGTCAGGGAAGCCAAAATCAGGAGTTTCCTTCTCTCCCCCTGGAGCAGCAGAAATGTGGTGAGGATCCCACCTGGAATGAGCTGCCCCAAAGCTTAGGACAGGATTCCTGCTCACAGGAAACCCAGAGAGTCCAACCCCAGCTGGAATGGAGCATTTGCAGCTGCATTAATAAACATTATTAATAAACATTTCCCCAAGTCCACGAGCCAGGGAAAGGAGGGCTGATATTTCATGGAGCACTTGAGGGGAAGGGAGATTTTGGAAGGGGAAAGAGCAGCTCTGCCCCAGCCCAGCCCCAGCAGGGGCTGATGGAGGAGCCCAGGGGTGCAGGAGGGACAAAAGGGACGACAGGAGCTGGCCCAGGGGACACTCACATCATCGTTGTAGCCCATGTGCATCCCACAGTCCAGCATCACATTCTTGCCAGCGATGGACACCAGGATGCAGCTCCTGCCCACATCCTGGCCAGCACCTGGACACCAGAAAAACATCAATAAACACCAGGAGAACATCACAAAATATCAGCAACATAGCAGTAAAACATCAGCAAAACACCACCAGCAAAATAACAGCAAACATCAGGAAAACATCAGCAAAACACCAGTGAAAAAGCAGTAAAACATCATCAAAACACCAATAAAACCCAATAAAACACCAGGAAAACATCACAAAATACCAGTGAAATACCACCAGCAAAATACCAGTAAAATATCAGCAAAACACCAGGAAAACACCAGGAAATCATCACAAAACACCAGTGAAACACCATCAGCAAAATACCAGCAAAACACCAGGAAAACACCATTAAAACATCAGCAAAACACCAATAAAACAGCACCAGGAAAATACCAATAATACCCCAACAAAACACCAGGAAAGCATCACAAAACACCAGCAAAATACCAGTAAAACATTGGAAGAACACCAATAAAGCATCACCAGCAAAATACCAATAAAACACCAGGAAAGCACCAGGAAAACAGCAGAAAAACACCACCAGCGAAATACCAGCAAAACATCAGCAAAATACCAGTAAAATATTGACAAAACACCAGCAAAACATCAATAAAACATCAGCAAAGTATCAGTAAAATACCAGTAAAACACCAATAAAACACCAGTAAGACACTGGTAAAACACCTCTGGGAAAAGCTGCAATTCCTTCAAAATAAAAGCAGGTGAAGGTCTGCACAGACTTCCTGCAATTGCAGTTTCAAGGAAGAGAAAAGAATCCTTCATCTGGCAAGGATCAGAACTCCTTCTCCAGCTGCTCTGCCCTCGTTAAGCCTAATTAAGTTAAACCCACACCAAGGCTGAAAACTACCCAGGAGGATAAAGCAGATCTGCTGCTCAGTACATCCTCTGCCCTCTCACTACAAAACACATTAAAAAAATATTAAACAGGGAAAAACGAGACATATTTTCTTCCTGTGGCTCTTTAGCACTGTAGTGAATTAATGCTCCACAACACCACAGTACCTTTACAAGAATAACTTAATTAATCCTGATTAATTAATCCAAACAGTTATAACGGTCACTGGAAAAACCAAGGGAGGGAAGAGAGGAATCACATCAGGGATTCCAAATATGAGCCTGAATTCCCCCCAGGGTTCAGTGTTTGCATTTCAAGGCGATTTTAGGCAGGACTTACCCAAGGGGGTGACTTTGATCTCGGGCATTTTTACCCCACTCCAGGTCCCAAACCCGCACAGAAAATTAGTCCAGGAGCAGATGCGAGGGGGGCACAACGAAAGAGGATTTCGTTGGTTTTACCGGCACCATTTCAATTTTTTCAGGATCCAGCCGAAGACTCGAGCAGAGCCCAAACTTCTTCCTGAGGCGAGACAGAAAACATGGGTGAGGTGATAAACAACAACTTGTGGGAAAGCGGTCCCGTTTGGCTGCGATACCCACCACAACTGCTGAGAGCCGGGAAAACACGTGTAGAAACACAGAAAAACGGGCAAAAAAGGCACAAAACCACAAAAAATAACACAAAAAAACCCGCACAAAACCCCGCAAATTCACCCAGGCCCGGCCGCAGCCCCGGCGCCTCCTCCGCGCCTGCGCCGCCCCGCGCGGATTGGCCGAGCCGCAATGACGCACGCGAAGCGGACTGGCCCGCGGGGAGCGGCGGGTGACGGACGCGGCGCTGATTGGCCGAGCGGGCGGTGCGGGATGCGGAAGGAGGAGGAGGAAGAGGAGGAAGGGGAAGGGGAGGCGGCGGCGGCGCCGCGGCGCGATGGCGGCGGCGGCCGCGGGCCCGTTCAGCCTCAGGGAGGTCCTGGACGCCTTCCGCAGGTGCGTGACGGAGCAGCGGGAGGTGCTGCTGGAGCCCTACCTGAGCGGCTGGCGGGGGCTCATCCGGTGAGTGCCCAGCAGCGAGTGGGGGGGCTGTGGGCAGAAGGATGCAGGGAGCGACGGCTTCACACTGAAGTGGATTTGGGTTTCTCTTTTCACCACTCAGATGCTTTTTGGCTTCTCTTTTCACCCTTCAGATGCTTTTTATCTTCTCTTTTCACTCCTCAAATACTTTCTGTCTTCTCTTTTCACCCCGATGGAGCTTTTGCTTTCTCTTTTCACCCTTCAGATGCTTTTTGCCATCTCTTTTCACCCCTCAGGCGATTCTTTGGGCTCTCTTTTTCCCCCCTCCGGTAATTTCTGGCTTCTCTTCCCACCTCTCTAATGCTTTTTATCTTCTCTTCCCCCCCCCCCCCCCCCCCGATGCTTATTGGCTTTGCTTTTCCCCCTTCAGATGCTTTTTGCCTTCTCTTTTCACCGCTGAGGTGTTTTGGGGTCGTCTTTTCACCCCTCAGGTGTTTTTTTTGGCGGGGGTTCGGCAGGGCTCTCTTTCTCCCCCCTCAGGCGATTCTTTGGGCTCTCTTTTCCCCCCTCAGGTACCTTTTACAATCTCCTTTCCCCCCTGAAGTGTTTTGGGGTTCTCTTTTCATCCTGGAGGTGGTTTTGGGGTTGTTTTTTTCACCCCTCTGGTATTTTTTCCGCTTCTCTCCCCACCCCGCGCCCACCTAACCCACCACTCCCCTCTCCCCCCCAGCTTCCTGCAGAGCCTGGGCGCCGTCTTCTCGTTCATCTCCAAGGACGCCGTGGCCAAGGTGGCTCTGCTGGAAGGTCACCAGCAGCAGCACGGCTTCGTGTCGCTGCAGTCGCTGGTGCAGCACGAGCTGGCGGCGGGGCCGGCGGCGCTGCGGGCCCGCTCCGATTCCGGCTGCCGCACGGTGCTGCGGCTGCACCGCGCCCTGCGCTGGCTGCAGCTGTTCCTGGAGGGGCTGCGCTCGGGGGAGCCGCGCACCTCCGTGCTCTGCACCGACGCCTACAACGCCTCGCTGGCCCAGCACCACCCCTGGGTTGTCCGCAAGGCGGCCACCGTGGCTTTCTGCGCGCTGCCCTCCCGGGATGCCTTCCTGGAGATCATGAACGTGGGCTCGCAAGAGGAGGCCGTGGCCATGCTGGGCGAGGCCATCCCCTACATCGGAGATGTCTACAGCATCACCCAGGAGCTCTTCACTCAGCACAAGCTGCTCGACCTGCCCTGATGGCTGAAAATGACATTTTTGCACAAGCAACACACTCTGTCCGTGGTTATTTCCACTTTTTCTTTCCAGCCCGGAGGTGGAAAGTTAGCCAAACTATCCCCCTTTATAAACGCGGACCATTAATTTTTTCACATTTCTCAGTTCTTACATCTCTAAAGTTAGAAAACAATTCCACATTAGGATGAGCTGCTAAGGGATTGATTTTTTTAATTCCCACCTTACAGCATCACCCAGGAGCTCTTCACTCAGCACAAGCTGCTCGACCTGCCCCGATGGCTGAAAATGACATTTTTGCATAAGCAACACACTCTGTCCGTGGTTATTTCCATTTTTTCATTCCAGCCTGGAGCTGAGGATTTGACAAAATTATTCCATATAAACATGGACCGGTTATTTTTTTACATCTCTCAGTTCTGTTCTTATATCTCTAAAGTTAGAAAACAATTCCACATTAGGTTGAGCTGCTAAGGGATTGATTTTTTTTATATTCCCACCTTACAGCATCACCCAGGAGCTATTTGTGTATCTGCCCTGACGGCGGTGCTGGGGTGAAAATGACATTTTTGCACAAGCAACACACTCTGTCCGTGGTTATTTCCACTTTTTCTTTCCAGCCTGGAGCTGAGGAGTTGGCAAAATGATTCTGTATTATAAACATGGACTGGTTATTTTTTTACATCTGTCAGTTCTATTCTTACATCTCTAAAGTTAGAAAACAATTCCACATTAGGTTGAGCTGCTAAGGGATTGATTTTTTTTTATATTCCCACCTTACAGCATCACCCAGGAGCTCTTTGCTCAGCACAAGCTGCTCGACCTGCCCCTGATGGCTGAAAATGACATTTTTGCACATTTATTGTTTGGTTATTTCCACTTTTTCTTTCCAGCCTGGAGCTGAGGAGTTGGCCAAGTTATTCCACTTTATAAACATGGAATAGGTTTTTTTTACACCTTTTTTTTACATCTCTACAATTAGAAAAAAAAAAATCCACATTAGGAGGAGCTGTGCAGAGTTAGAAAAATAATTCCACATTAGGATGAGCTGCTAAGGGATTGAAGGGATTGAAGTTTTTTATTCCTAGCAAAGCTGGAAACGGTTTTTCTTTTCAAGCCCAAGTGCAGCAGCTTGTGTGCATTTACAGCAATACTTGTGGCCTTGTGTGGCAGCACAAATTGGAGCTGTGGTGTCTGAGCTCATTCCCACACTCTGGTTTGCACAAAAATCCCACCTGGAGGATTTCATGCTGAGCAGTGCCCTGGGGAAATGCCCTTTCCCTGCCACGGTGGGAGCTCAAGGAAATGGGGGTGGAAGGGGGAGAAAATTGTTCCACCCAGCAGCACCTTCCCCTGTGCCCCTTCCCTGTTCAATCCATGATTTTTGCACTTGGGATGTGCAGCAAATTTTAATTTCTGCTGCACAATCCCCTCTGTCCAGCCCAGCCTGGAGCTGTTTGCTTCTGAGTTGTGTTCTTGTGTGTTTACTTTTAATTTGTATCAATGTGTTCAATGCCTACAAAAAGGATTTTTCTGCCTCTCTGGGGTGGGAAATCCACACTTGTACTGTAAATCACTGCTTTGGGAGCTTCTGCCAAACCCCTGGAGGAGGCAGAGGTGTCAGGTGGGATTTTCTGAGCTTTGGGAGCTGGAGAAATCCTGCAGGGTTATTGCAGGGATCAATCCTGCAGCTGATTGTCTCTTTCTGCCCTAATGTACCACTGAAAAATTCAGGAAATCACAATTACCTCATGGAGACTGCACTCACTGCACATTAAATGATGTGAATAATGTGATTTTTGAGGAGTGTCCTTTGTGGGATCACACTCTGGGGGTCCAACACCATTTACAGAAAACCTACTCAGATTTTATTTCCCTGGAAAAATCTGTTTCATTTCCCTGGAGATCAGGCCAGCTGATATTTCACCAGTGCAGTGAATTAAATACCTTCAACTAAATCAAATAATGTGTGTCAAGGGAAAAAAAATGGGTTTAAATCTCTAGAAATGATGGTATGACCACAAGAAAATTTTTTTTCCCTTGTCACACTAATTGTAATTATTCCTCTTAAGAGATAAATATTAATATTTATAATTACCATTGCTAATATTGAAGATGAACTTGCCCAAAATTCAGAATTGTGTTTAGAACTTATTTTTTAAAGTTTTATAGTTAAACTGACACTTAAATAGTCCAGGAAAGGGAAAGGATGCTTAAAAAATGTTAGTATGAACATACCTGGAAAACACAGCTGCAGCTGGTGCATTCTTGTATTTAGGTGTCTAAATCTGCTTTTCTTCCTGCAAGGAAAATATTCCAGCCTTGGAGCAGCACTGGCAGGAAAAGGAATTTTCTGATATAGAAAATGCAGGAAATTGAACTTTTCATTCAGAGCTGTCCTAAAATCCAACAATAAAATACAGTAATAAAACCTAAATTACCATGCTATCAACTCAGATTTAAGTTTTTAAACTGAAATTAATATTGTAGTTCAGTGTGAGGGAAAGAAAAATAGATCAGCCAGTAACAACTTCCTAAAAAAATATCAGGACAGCTGAGGGACAGCAAGGCTGTAACCCAGGAATGGCCTCTCCAGGTTATTGGTTATTTCCATGATGAGGTGTATTTAAAATTTAAATAATTAAAATATAATTTAAATTTTAAAAATGGAATGTAATAAATAAATAAATAAATAAAAATTACGGCTGTGTAAATCATTTACCAGATTCAGAGCGGGGCACCTGAGTTCTGTCACGTCTGCCAGAGGAACCCAAATTCCCACAGCTGTGCCAATGAATTTGTAAATAAAATAAAATACAGAGTGATTTGTAAATCACTCTGAGTAAAAGCTACTCAGTAAAGGAAATCAGCACGAGGGCAGTGGTTTTTACTTAGAGACTATTTGATTATTAGCCACTAAAGTGAATTCATTGCATTTTGCCAAACAAATTCCTCCCCATCACTTCAACCCCTCTGAGCTCGATTTAAAGAGACGTCCCAGGAGCATCTGAGCCTGGATTTCCCAGATGTCCCTGAAAATGCAGCTGGGGCTGGGGCTGGGGCTGGGGCTGTGCCTGGGCTGTGCCCGGGCTGCCCCTCTGAGCCCCTGGTGTCTCTCAGCCCAGCTCAGCAGGCCTGGAGATTTCGTCCTGGGGGGTTTGTTCCCCTTTGGGAAGGACACCCTGAACCTGGCCGCTCGCTCTGAGCCCACCCCGCTGCTCTGTGACAGGTGAGGGCTGGGGCTGGGGGAAAAGGGAAAACATGCCACGGGATAGAGGAGAGCTGGAGCACTGGGACATCACCAGGTCCCAGAATGGAAACGGGTTTGTGGTTTTTTGGTGCTGACAAGCTTTGGTCTCACCTTGATAAAAGGTTTTAGTGGCACTGGCTTCCTAGGGGTTTGAAGCAAACACTTAAGTTGTAAAAAAATCAGTTAAACTGAATAAAACAGTTACATTGTAAATGAATCCGTTAAATTGAATCAAACACATTGTAAATAAATCAGTTAAATTGAATCAAACACATTGTAAATGAATCAGTTAAATTGAATCACACAGTTAAATTGTAAAATAATCAAACACCTAAATATATAAATAAATGTAGAAATATAGGTATAAAAATAAGTTATGTTAATAAAAGAAGTATAGAAAAATATAAACATGAAAAATGGATAAAAATAAGTTATTCTAATAAAATAATTCTATAAAAATATATAAAATCTGTTATGCTAATAATATAATTCTATAAAAATATCTATAAAAATCAGTTATGCTAATAAAATATCTAATAAAAAATTAGCTTTTCCTGCATGAAGAAGCTCAGTCCCAGGTGCAGCACAGGTCCTGTCCCTGCTGTCCCCAGGTTATTCACGGATGGGCTGATCTGGGCTCTGGCCATGAGGTTTGCCATCGAGCAGATCAACAACAGCAGCTGGCTGCTGCCAGGGCTCACCCTGGGCTATGACCTGCGTGACACCTGCTTTGAGCCCCTGGTGGCCCTTCAGCCCAGCCTCCTCTTCCTCACCCGCAATGGCACCAGGGCCATCGGGGTCCTGTGTGACTACAGCGAGTACCAGCCCCGCGTCACCGCCGTCATCGGGCCCCACAAATCCGACCTGTGCCTGCTCACGGCCAAGCTCTTCAGCTCCTTCCTCATCCCACAGGTAAAAAACCTCTCTGCAGGAGCAGGATTCTCCCTTGTAGGTAATGAAACAAACTCCAGAACTGATGGTTTGTGTGAATGCCTAACCCTCTAAACACTACTCATAATTTCCTTTTCTTATCAAATTTCTTCTAGTAATTTAATAAGTTTTAATATAAATTTCTTGTAGTAATTTCTTAAGTTTTAATATAATTTTTATAGTAATTTCTTAACTATTAATATAAACTTCTTATATGAATTTAAGTAAATTTCTTAGTGAACAGCTCCAGCTCCTCTCTGGAGAAGCACGATTCTCCCCTTTAGGTAATGAAACAAACTCCAGAATTGATGTTTTATATGACTGTCTAACCCTCTAAACACTCCTTGTAGTTTCCTTTTCTTATAAAATTTCTTACAGTAATTTCTCAAGTATTAGTATAAATTTCTTATAGGAATTTCTGAAGTTTTAATATAAATTTCTTATAGTAATTTCTTAAGTATTAATATACATTTCCTATAGAAATTTCTTAAGTATTAATATAAATTTCTTACAGAAATTTATTAAATATTAATACAAATTTCTTATAGGAGTTTCTCAAGTTTTAATAGAAATTTCTTATAGAAATTTATGTTTTAATATTAATTTCTCAAGTATTAATATAAATTTCTTATGGAAATTTCTTAAATAATAATGTAAATTTCTTACAGAAATTTCTCAAGTAAATTTCTTACTCAACAGCTCCGAGATGCATCCAAGAATCCTTTCCCAAGCTTTTTAAGAATTTTTCCATTCAATGTTGTATTTTTGATAAGGTGTTAATAAACTTTTGGAATTCTTTGTGAGATCTTTCCCCTCCAGGTGAGCTACGGTGCCAGCAGCGAGGCCCTGAGCAACACGGAGCTCTACCCGTCCTTCTACCGCACGGTGCCCAGCGACAAGAACCTGGTGGAGGCCGTGGTGCTGCTCCTCAACCACTTTGGCTGGAACTGGGTGGCCACGGTGGCCAGCGATGATGAGTACGGCCGGGGAGCCCAGGCGCTCTTCCTCAGCATGGCTGGCACCAACAGCATCTGCATCGCCTTCGAGGGGCTCATCCCCACTGAGCTGGCCGAGCCTGACGCCACCAAGCAGCTGGAGAACACAATTAAATTAATTAACAGCACCAAAGTCAACGTGATCGTGCTGTTTGCACACAGCGTGCCAGCCCAGGCCCTGCTGCAGCACAGCCTGGCCATGGGGCTGGGCAAGAAGGTCTGGCTGGGCAGCGAGGCCTGGCTGCTGTCGGACATCGCCACCTCTGTCCCCAACATCCAGAGCGTGGGGACAGTGCTGGGCTTTGTCATGAGGACAGGGACAGTGCCAGGCTTCCAGGAGTTCGTGGCTGAGCTGTTCAGCTCTGTGGCTCAGGAGGAGTTCTGCCGGCGCTCCCGGGAGCTCAGCGGGCTGGAGGACACCGAGGTGTTGGACACGCACTGTGGGCAGTGTGGCAATGTCACCCTCGGGGACATCTGGCCCATGCTGGGGGTGACACCGGTGCAGCCCGTGCACGTGGCCGTGTACAGCGTGGCCCATGCCCTGCACAGGGCTCTGGGCTGCACCTCCAGAGGGTGTCCCAAAACACCTGTCAGGTCCTGGCAGGTGAGTGGCACCATTGAGGCAGAAATGGCACAAATTCACTCCAAGGCTGGTTTGCAGGATAGTCCCTTTCAAGTTTAATATGAAAATCCTCTCTTTCATAGACAGATTTGACACATTCTACTTGACTGGATAATTAACAAGAACATCTTTCTCACAAACAGTCCTTGAGAAGAACAAACAGAGTAGGAAAACAGCACCTGCAGGTTGTTTATATAACAAGTTATCATTGTTTTTCTACAGCTCCCTAAAAAGTCTCCCAAATCCACTGTGAGAAAACAAAGTTTTCTCGCTTTCTGACCAGGCTGTTGCCCTACAGGTGAGGGCAGATCTGAGGGACAAACAGCCAATTTTTGTCACCTCACAGCCAGGTTGGCACAATCTTAGCCCACCTAAGGCACAGCTGATGTCAGCTGGAAGAACTGTCACCTCCAAACAAGAACTGGACCAAAATCCATTTTGATTTCATTTCCTCCCCAGCTGCTGCACTTCATGAACACCCTCCCCTTTGAGGTGAACGGGCAGAGCTTCAGGTTTGATCAATCCCACGGCACAAACACGGGCTACAAACTGATCCTCTGGGACTGGAGGGATGGCACTGTCACCTACCTGCCCGTGGGGGACTACGACCAGTCCCTGTACGTCCGGACGTCCGAGATCCAGTTCCACACCCCAGACAAGAAGGTAAAAATGGCACATTCCTTACTTCTGATCAGTTCCTTCCATCATTTCCTTCTGATCAGTTCCTTCCGATCAGTTCCTTCTGATTTCTTGGAGATTTATTCATCCTGGCTGATGTTCACTCCTGCCCTTTGCCAGGAGCCCACATCCGAGTGCTTCAGGCGCTGCCAACCAGGGCAATTCAGAAGAATAAAAGGATTCAACCTCTGCTGCTATGACTGCACAGACTGCTCAGAAAACACCTTCTGGAGCAGCACAGGTGAGCTCTGGGCAATTGAAAGGCTTTAAGTGGATTATTCTGTCTCCAGGCTGAGGTGATGAGCTGGAAGCTCTCCTCCCTGTCTTGCTCCTCACTGGGACCTGCCCCTGTTGGGCCCAGAGGGAAGGAAAATGAGGACAACGTTTATGTTTTATCTGCAGAGCTTGGAGAGAGGGCTAGGATGGAATTCTGAGGGCATGGGTAGAAGAGAGGCAGAGGATAAAATCCTGGGATTGCTGGGGGAAGGAAATAGAGGCAAGAAACACAAGGATCCTTCAGGGATGAGGGTGGAAAAGCAGAGGCTGAACTACCACAAACTCTGGACATCCAACACACCTTGGAGGGAGGGGAAACACCACCCAAACCACCACCAGATCCCTGTGTGATCCTCCCCCAGGGGTGGCAGGTCCCTATTGGAATATTTACCAATATATCTGGATGGGACTTGCCTGAGCTTGTCTGGCCCTTGGTGCTGAACCAAACAGGAGCAACTGTGGTGTTTCACCCCAGGCACTTTTAGCTGGCTGGGTGTGTGGTGTTTCACCCCAGAGACACTTTTGGCCAGCTGGGTGTGTGATGTTTCACCCCAAAAACACTTTTGGCCAGTTGGATCACCCCAGAGACACTTTTGGTCAGCTGGATGTGTGGTGTGTCATCCCAGAGACACTTTTGGCTAACTGGAGATACTTTTCACCCCAAAACCACTTTTGGATGGCTGAATGTGTGGTGTTTCACTGGGTGTGTGGTGTTTCACCCCAGAGACACTTATGGCTGGCTGGAGACACTTTTTTTTCACCCCAAACGCCACGTCTGTGGTGATACCCATCAGGGCATCTTCAGGGGAGGGGCCTGAGTTCTGGGGGGGTTGAAATCCCACCTCAACAGGTCTCCAGTGCTGATCAGTCTCTCTTTGCAGACAGCACCAGCTGCTCCCCGTGCCCACAGCACCAGTGGGCTCCCACCCGCAGCACGCGCTGCCACGACCGCACCGAGCGGTTCCTGTCCTGGGATGAACCCCTGGCCGTGGCCCTGCTGACCCTGGTGGCCCTCACTGCAGCCCTGAGCTGCGGGGCAGCCCTGCTGTTCCTGCAGCACCTGCAGAGCCCCCTGGTGCAGCTGGCAGGAGGTGCCAGGAGCCTCCTGGCCCTGCTCTGGCTGCTGCTGCAGAGCCTCAGCTGCTGCCTGCACGTGGTCAGGCCCAGTGCGGCGCTGTGCCCGCTGCAGCAGCTCTGCTATGCCCTGTGCCTCAATGGCTGCCTCTCCTCCCTGCTACCCAAGGCCCTGGAGATCACCCTGGTGACAGAATTCCCCCGCTGTGCCCCCAGGCTGCTGCGCTGGGTGACCCACGGCAGGGCCTGGCTGGTGGTGGCCGTGTCCATCCTCACCCAGGTGTTGCTCTGCTGGTGCCACCTCCACCTGGGCCCTGATTACCTGGTGGCTGACTATGAATCCCTGCCCAGGGAGGTGCTGCTGGTGTGTGGCACCCAGTCCTGGGCTGCTTTTGCCCTCCTGCATGGCTACAACAGCTGCCTGGCCTTCGTCTGCTTCCTGTGCACCTTCATGGTGCAGACCCCAGGCAAGAGGTACAACGTGGCCAGGGGCATCACCTTTGCCACCTTCATCTATTTCATCATCTGGATTTTCTTCCTGGTGATTTTTGCCACGCTCAGGACAGTGCTCAGGGCTGTCACCCAGATCTGTACCATCCTGGCCACCACCCTGGGCATTTTGGGCAGTTACTTTGTGCCCAAGTGCTACATCTTGGTGTTCAGGCCTGATCTGAACACGAGGGATTATTGCCAGAACCTTTCTGATGAGCAGCCAGAGGAGGACAGACAATAAACCACAGCCTGTGGCACCTGCTCCTCACAGAATTTGGATTTTAAGGAGAAAATCCTGTTTATGAGCACTTTTATTACTGCCAGAACCTCTCTGAGGAGCAGCAAGAGGAGGACAGACAATAAACCACTCCTTGTGGCACCCGCTCCTCACAGAAGTTGGATTTTAAGGAGAAAATCCTGTTGATTTTAAAGAGAAAATGAGCACTTTTATTGTCTGCACCAGCAGACAATAAACCACTCCTTGTGGCACCCGCTCCTCACAGAAATAGCATTTTAAGGAGAAAATCCTGTTTATGAGCACTTTGTGGCCCCAGGAACAATCACATCTGAATTAGAGTTGTGAAAGCACAGGGCTCACAAGTCCATCCTCTCCCTCCTCTCTGCAAACACATTTCAGCCCCAAAAAGGAGCAAAATTAGGTTCAGTTAATGGAAGAACCTCCAGAAATGATATTTTACACCAATCTCTCAAGTCTGGCAGTGTGAGTCACCAACAGCACTTCCCTCTAAACACTTCCAGTAATTTCCCTTTCTTATTAATTAACAGCTCCTGAGATGGATCCAGGAATCCTTCCACAAGCCTTGTCAGAATAATACAATAATTCTAATATATCAAATACACCCAATAAAAGAGGAGTAAAAAGAACATTCTGGCAGGTACCAGCCTTTCCCAAACCTTGTAAGATTTATACAATAATTCTGATATATCAAATATATCCAATAAAACAGAAGTAAAAAGAACATTCTGGCAGGTATCAGCCTTTCCCAAGCCTTGTCAGAATTGTCAAATAAACCCAATAAAAGAGGAGTAAAAAGAACATTCTGGCAGGTGCCAGCAGTGCTGTGTGGGACACAGAGGAGGCATTTCCCATTCAAATCCCAGCTCAGTCCATTTGTGTTCCATGAAAATCAGGGACAGGCTCATGGAAATGAGCTCTGTGCAAATCTCACCCTCCAAAGGCACAGCAGAAACTTCCTCCCTCCCCAAAATCAGGCAAAATTCACCCAAAACTTCACATTTTTGCCAGGCAGTATCCAGTCAGTACCCAGTCACATCACCAAGGTTTTTCTTTTCCCCACTCATGTTGACAAGGAATTATTCTGCTCTTTTATTCCTTAAAAGTTTTTCCATTTCTGCTCTTTTTTTCCCTAAAAGTTTTTTTAAAGAATTTGTAAATTAATCTAAACCACTGAACATTTTCATTAAAAAAAAAAAAAAAAAGAACTTTTTGGTGCACGGCAAAGTTATTTGTCCCCAATTTTTGTGATCACCTCCATCTAAAATTATTCCTCAGTGTGATTTAAAAAACAAAAACTCTGACCTGGAGCCTGGAGTTCTTGTTCCTGGAGCCTGCAGGAATTCTTCACAACCACCTGAAGTTCTCAGTATTCCTCCTCCAGGGCTGTGGCTCCATAGCAGAGAAACATTAAATAACTTTTGATCATCATTCCAGAAATAGGGAAAGGAAAAAAATCTGATTTAACTCCACCAGGCCCTGCAGGAAAAGGCTGTCCAAAATTCTGACCATTTAATATTCACTTAAATTCTGACCATTTAATATTCACCTAAATTCTGACCATTTGATATTCACCTAAACTCTGATCATTGGATATTCACTTAAATTCTGACCCATTCAATATTCACTTAAATTCCGATCATTTAATATTCACCTAAATTCTGACCATTTAATATTCATCTAAACTCTGATCATTTGATATTTACTTAAATTCTGACCATTCAATATACACTTAAATTCTAATCATTTAATATTCACCTAAATTCTGACCATTTAATTTTCATTTAAATTCTGATTATTTCATATCCTCCTCACTGGAAAATGCTGGGATTTATGGTATTTAAATGCTGTTTCACTCTCCCCTTGCTGTGTGATCTGTACCAGCTGGGAAGAAGGAATCTGCCTCACCAAGCTGTGCTTGTTCTTTTTATTTAAGCTGGAAAATCAGAATAATTTGAGGCTGGAAAAACCTTCAAATCTCAAGTCCAGCTGAGCCTCCAGGGTGTCCTGACAAACCCAAGGCTCAGCAGAATTTACAAAGGGTGTCCCAGTGATTCTTGATTCTGCTGGAGAGTCCAAAAATTGGCAAGGTTTAGGAAATAAATCACAATGAAATACTGCAAAGAACTGAACACATACACTGTGGTTATCACATAAAATTAAAAGCTTTTTAGTGTTTAAAATAGCATTTACACATAAGCAGCTATATATTAACTATACAGACACTTGGGTTTTAATACAATATCTACAAAAAAGAATTCAATTATGCAATAGACATTTAACAGGAACAGTGCAGTCCATGCTAATAAGAGGTCACTCTTGGAGTAGAACCAGTTCTAGAATAGGTGATAGTTCTGGGTTTTCATTATTTAAAATCATGAAACTTTGTTCCTCTACTGTACATAAAATTCTTTACATGTATTTCTAATCACTGATTAGAATTAATAATTTTAAGTCAATCTTATTACAATCCAGTTAAATGCAAAACAAAAACAAAAAATTAAAATAAAAAAAAAACCAAAACCAAAACAATTACATCAACCCATGAGCTGTCAAGTCTCGGGAGGGGAGAGAACAAAAATCAGAGAGAAAATAAAAATCGTAGCAAAATTCAACATCTGTGCATCATTGCTTGCCATCCAATAAAACCTTTGGATAAAGTGTCCAGGGTACTGATTCCTTAGAAAAGCAGATTCATTAACAGGAGGCAAAAGACACCAGCATGCTTTTAAGACTATTTGCCAAAAAAATTTACTCTTCAGGGCTTAAATACTGGGTGGGGACACCTCCTGTGCAGATGCTGCCTCTTGGGGTGAGAGAAATCACCCCAAGTTTTTTCTGCCCCTTTTCCAGAAGCCCCCAAACATCCCTGCTGCAGGAAGGGGGGAGCTCAGCTGCAGAATAAAAATAACATTATTTGAAAAAATAATCGAAGAATTGCTTTAACCCAATTCCTTCAGGCTCCTGCTCTGAGGGTGCTCCCATGCCCTGCACAGCAAAGCTCTCCCTGGAGCCAAAATCCGCCAAAATCCATCAAAATTCAGCAAAATTCACCTGCAGGCCCTGGTGGGTAAGAAATGCTGGAGCCAAAATCCACCAAAATTCATCAAAATTCACCTTCAGGCCCTGGTGGGTAAGAAATGCTGGAGCCCAAATTCATCAAAATTCATCAAAATTCATCAAAATTCACTTGCAGGCCCTGGTGGGTAAGAAATTTTGGCTCTGCAGCACTCCAGCCTCCAAATTTTCTTTTCCCCGGCACAATTCCCCTGCACTGTGGGCAGCTCCCTTGGCATGGCTGGCACAGGATCCTGCAGGGAATGCAGCAGGACAGGAAAGACACAAAGGATGGGATTTAGGAAATCTCATTTTTGTTCCCTTGAGGAAACAGATCTGGCAAAGATTCAGACCCGACTTTCAGCCCAGGATGGGGAGGGAAAAAAATGCAGATTTTTGTGTCACTGTTCAATATTGCACTGTTCAAGAGGATCCACCTCCTCCAGCCTGAATTTCCTCAGCAAAAAAAAAAATTCCCACATCTGCTGGGGACTCCCAGCCTCGTCCCAGGGTGACCCACAAGCACACACATTTTAAAAAAAAGTCATTTTTTCAACATAGCAGCAAAGACCAGCAAGACACAGAACAGTTTCTGCCAACAGCAAAACCACGAGACAAAAGCCAACCCCCAGCAGGTGTGGAAATTAAATATGGAAATTAAATATGGGTGAAAAGCTCAGCCCCCAGCTTTAATCTCTTTTTTTGAAAATATTAAAAGGAGATTTTTTTTTTCCTCCAGCCCTTTGAGTTTTGCCTTAAAACAAACAGGGCCAGAGAAATAATAATACATAAAATGCCAGAAAAAAAATCACAATTAATTTAAAAGTAGAACCACTAGTGATTGTCAGTAACGTCACAGCCTGCTCAGCAGTGTCTTCTGGAGACAGAGCAGAATCCCACCACTCCTTCACCCTGACTTAAGTGCCAATCTTTCAGAATAATTGACCAAGTCAGCTTCGCATGTGGGAGGAGGAGGGAAGGACAGAAAAGTCCCTTCCTGACTGTCGTACAGTCAAGCTTTAGGCAGGGCCTCTTTTGGAGGAGCCACCCATGGGTGGTGATGAAAGCTCTGCTTTCAGAAGCCTTGGGCAGCCTTTTTTGGGGGGGGGTTTTGCAAAGGAAATTAATTTAGAAGCCCAGAAATGGGCTGAGTGAGAGTTTCCCGAATTCCTGGCTCCTGTGGAAAGGAAAGGGAAATTGAGTCTCCCATTCCCACAAACATCTGGAGTCTCTGACAAAGGGAGGTGGGAAAAGGAAAGAAGTGAAAAATCAGAATTAAAATGACATTTTGAAGGGTGACTTTTCAGAATTAAAAGGACATTTTGCAAAGGAAAGAAGGAAAAATCAGAATTAAAAGGACATTTTGAAGAGTCAGTTTTCAGGGTGAAAATTTTGAACATTTTGAAGGGTCAGGTTTTCATTTTCACAAATGAACTGTGTGTACACAGAGACAAAGATTGTTCTAAGATGTTCTCTCCTCACATCCACCTTGGATATTTACCCAAAAAAGCACAGAACAGGCCAAAAAGCAGCTTCTTACCAGTGGAGAAGATGCTTATTTACAGTAAAAACTGATTTTAAAGCACCTGCCCTAAATCCTGCCAGCATCAGGGATCTCACAAAAGAGAATTTAACTGAGGAATGGCCCCATGGTCAAATGCCAGAGTGGCGTCATTAAATGAGCCACATGAGAGCATGGCTGTGCTCACCATGCCTCAAAAAAGCTTCTTAAACATCCCTGAAGCTGCCTGAATTTAATTTCTAGAGCCTCAGAACAGAAATAGCCAAAAATTAAATATTGGGGATATTCAACAGCAGAGCTCCTCAGCAGGAGGAGGAGTCAGGGGGTTCTTCTTGAGAATTTGAAAAGGATTTCTTTGTGGGGAGCTGCAGAGTCAGTTTAACTCAGGGTCAGGGGTAAAGATTTATTTTTGAGGAGCTCCAGGGTTGGTCTAACTTGCTGTCAGGGGTAAGGATTTATTTTTGGGGAGCTCCAAGGTGGGTCGGCCTTGGTGTCCGGGTAAGGATTTCCCTGTGAGGAGCTCCAGAGTGAGTCTCACTCAGTGTCAGGGTAAGAATTTAATTTTGGGGAGCTCCAGGGTGGGTCCAACTCAGGGTCAAATGTAAGGATTTAATTTTCAGGAGCTCCAGGGTGGGTCTAACTTGCTGTCAAGGGTGAAGGATTTATTTTTGGGGAGCCCCAGGGTGGGTCTCACTCAGTTTCAGGGTAAGGATTTCTTTTTGTTCCATTTCTGATCTGTTCTCAGATACCCTCACACTTCTCTGCCCACTGTGCTTAGAAATGTTGCCAGGGGGATCGGGCATCTCCAGGTCTCTGTTTTAACAAAAAAGAGAAAGATTGAGGTGAGAAAGGAAGGAGGGATCACAAAGAAGATGTCCCATGTCCCAGTGGGAGCCAGGATTTCCCTGCTGGAATGGGATAAACAGCCCCTTCAAGAGGGCAAAGCTGACAGAACTGCAGCAATTTTCCTATTTCTGTGGGAATAACTCTTCCAATCTGCAAGCAAGTGCACATCCAGAGGGAACAGCCACACCTGGCAGCAGGGATGTGACTGAAATGCCCAGGAACCCAGTGCAGCTGGAAAATTCCTCTTGGGAAATAAGGAAATAACTGAAGGAAATAGCTTTACAAGTTCTGCACAATGAACACAAACAGTAGCAAGACTCCAGCACTCCCTTGATAGAATATCTTTTAAAAAAAACCCTCAACCCAAGAAAGATTGATTTATACTGCCTAGTCAGCAGAAAGTAGCCACAAGTTAGTTTTCCTCTAGGAATTGGTTGGATCCTGCTCCTTTCCAAGCACTTGTGGGTGCCATGTCTGCTTAGAGCTATGGATGTATCCAAGAACCAGCATTCCAAGGCAGTATCCCCGATACCAGCCAGCAGTCCATTTTTGTTTTGTCCTTGCAAGAGAAAAAGCGGGGGAAAAAAAATAAAAATCAAAGTGCTCCTATGCATTGTCAGGAATTCAGAAGTCATGTGAAATAGCAGTCCTCCAATCAGCCCGGAAAGAGACACTAATTCCACTGAAGTAGGTGCCACAATGACCAAAGCTCATTAAGATGTGAACATACACCAGCCATTCACAATCCAAAACGAGATGGGCAGGGGAGAAAAAACAAACAGAACAAAAAGATGCCGTCGATTTAACAATCCCAGGAGATTTTGTTCTTCATTTTTGTAGCTTGAGGAGTGGGGTGTTTGTAATTTATTTTTCTTTTTTTTTTTTTTTTTTTTTTGTTTGTTCAGTTTTGTTGATTTTTTTTCTCTTTTCTGCGACACACTCGCGAACAGGAAGGTGTGACATGCAAGACAGCCAAGCCTCTTCCAACCGAGCATCCCACAACCCACCCCCCCCCCCCCCAAAAAAAAAAAACAAAAAACCAAACCAAAAAGCAGAGTCTTTTGAAGGCACTTCCTCTCACATGATGTCCACGAAGAACTCGCAAGGGTTGCCCATGGCCTTCTGGAAGGACTGGCGGCTGGCGGTGAGCTCGGGCGGCACAGCGCTCAGCTCGCGCACCGGGGGTGCTCCGGGGGGCCCGCTGCTGCCCAGCCCCTTGGAGCCCAGCTTGGGCAGGCTGTACAAGGGGGGCAGCCCTGGGGGACCATAAGAGTGGTGGCTCTGGTGGCTCCTGTCGCTGGCAGAGCGCTGGCTGAGCTGGCTGAGCGGGCGCTCGCGGCGCGCGCCCGGCTCCGACTCGCTGCCGCTGCCCCCAGACTTGCTGCGCTCCTTCTCCCTGCCCGCTGCTCTCCTGCTGGTCTCGCTGGTGCTCCGGTTGGAGCCGCTGCTTTTGCTCCCTAACAGCCCAAAAACAGGAGAGAAAAAGAGCCAGGATGAGCTGGGCTCTGCTGTGAGGCCCACGTGCTGGTGGTGGCTCAGCGATGGGGTCGTGCCATGCATGGGGACACACGGACACAGCTCCGGGCTTGCACAGGGAAAGCAGCAGCTGAATTCCAGCTCAAATCCAGTCCAGGAGAGGGAGGCAGCAGAAAAAAGCAGGAATTTGGGGTTTGACTCAAGCAAATGAGGTTTAATTCTAATTGTCTCTGCTTTATTTTGTACCTTTTCCAAAAGAAACCCCTCTGCCTACTCTGTCATCCTTCAATCACTCAGGTTTTAAATCACTCAGTCCTTTTAAAATTCTTTTTAAAATTACCTTTTCTGAAAGAAATCCCTTTGCCTACTCTGTCGCCCTTCAATCCTTGAGGTTTTGTTGGCTTCAGTGGGGAAGTCCTTTTAAAATTACCTTTTCCAAAAGAAACCCTTTTGCCCTCTCAGTCACCCTTCAATCCCCAAGGTTTTTGACTTCAGTGGGGAGGTCCTTTTAAAATTACTTTTAAAATTACCTTTTCTGAAAGAAACCTCTTTGCCTTCTCTGTCACCCATAAATCCCTGAGGTTTTGTTGGCCTCAGTGTGGAGGTTCTTCTAAAATTACCTCTTCCAAAAGGAACCCTTTCGCCTTCTCAGTCCCCTTTAAATCACTCAGGTTTTGTTGGTTTCACTGGGGAGGTCCTTTTAAAATTACCTTTTCCAAAAGGAACCCCTTTGCCTTCTCTGTCACCCTCAAATCACTCAGGTTTTGTTTGCTTCAGTGGGGAGGTCCTTTTAAAATTCCTTTTAAAATCGCCTTTTCTGAAAGAAACCCCTTTGCCTTCTCTGTCACCCTTAAATCTGTGAAGTTTTGTTGGCTTCAGTGGGGAGGTCCTTTTAAAATTCCTCACTAAAGCCTTGTGCTGGAGAATTGGAGAATCTCCTGCTTGGAGAATTCCCTAGGAAACAGTTCCTGAGCTGCTCTACCCCAAATCAGTAACACCAGGATATTGTTCCCAAGAGAGGCCACTAAATCACCTTGGAAAACCAAAGGATTGCCACTGAGTATCAGCTGAGTTGTTACTAAAAACAAGCTTTACTAAACTTCCAAAACTGTTTTTTTATGGAAGCTGAAGGTCTTGCTCTGTTCTCATGACAGACGGATTAGGAGACAGTTCCAAACTAATTATTTTTTTAAAAATCCAACTAATCAATCTAAGGAATATCCCATTAAATTCCTGCACCTTAGTGCAAAATGGACTTCCCAAAAAGATCCCCAGTCAGCAGAACAGGGGACCAGCTTTTGAGTTTAAATAAATCACAGAAATGGGAAAAAGAGAATTATTTTGGGCTGCTCCTTCTTGAATTACAGACCACTTTCTGCCCATCACTTTCTGCTGCTCCACCTGATTGGAGAAATGGGAAACCACACTGGATTTTGGGGGGAAAGGTTGCATTTTCTGCAGAGTGCCAGAGAGATGGAAAACAGACCACAAAACCACTGGATTTTAAGTGAATATTCCAAGCCTGGGTCTCTGCAGTGGTATTTGCTGATTGTTATGATTTAATAGTGCAGAAAAATGAGAGACGACACAAACCCCCAAATTTAACACTGTTTTAAGAGTGAGCAGAGCAACCTTGTGCTCCAGCACTCCCAACCCCTGCCTGAACCACCTGGCCACCAGGATTTTTATTTAAAGATTAAAGGCCACCAATTAATGGGCAGTGCAAGGGCACTGGCAGAGAAATCCATCCAGAGGGGTGACACCATAATAAATTTGGATTATTTATTTTCTGGAGAGCCTGGGGATGGGATTTTCCCAGCTGATTCTCTCCCCTCTGAGCTGCTGCAGCACAGTCCCACAGGTTGATATGCCAATGCCACACCACTCCGCACTGAGACAGATCGAGCGTCCAAGACAATTCAAAATAAAAATAAAATTTCAAATTAAGAAAAAAAGCGAAACCAAAATACAGCTAAACATTTGGGGTCACGAGAATCTAAAAATGATCATGCTGTGAATTCATCATGGAGGGATTTGAGGCTTACCAATCCCCTAGAGTCAGCCATTCCTCTAGGAATCCTTCAGTCTAATGCTTGCTCAGGACAAAACAAGGGAATAACAGTTACAAGGCAAGAAAACAGCACAGAAATTGGTTTCCACCAGGAAAAGTGTGGAAAACTTTCAGAGCTGAACACCCTGGCACTTTTTAGGAGTGCCACCTTTCCTTTCCTATTCCAGCAGCAGGGAGAGAATTCCTACAGCTCACAGAAGCAGCTGCCAAAAAACCACCCCCGCTTTCTGTCCAGGGCAGTTTCCAATTCTAAAGCCTCTGGGAGATTCCTCATGGATATTTCTTATTTTGGGATAAGGTGACATGCAGCTGGTCTAAAATCCCCTGTTGTGAAACCCTTTTGTGCCATTTTGTAAAATCTGACTGGCTGTGGTGAATAGGGATAAGTGACATCCAATTTATTGGATGTTCACTGAAAAAACACAAGAAATCCTCACCCCTTCTTTACTGGCAGCATTCCCAAAAGCAAAACTCACTCTGGGAGTGGTCTAAAATAAAATAAAAAATTTAAAATAGCATCTCTACAGCAAAAAAAGGACATGATTTAATTTACTAAGGTTAAAATGAATTTAGGGCAGAAAAGGAGGAGGGCAGGTCTTTAATCCATGCAGAATTCTCTTCCTGTCCCTGTCACACTTGCCAGCAGAGACTCTCCTCCCTGGGAGCAGTGTTTCAGCCCTGGAAAGCCCTGGCTGGCCACCTCCCACTTACAAAAACTGTGATTTTCCTTTTGTGCTGAGCACTGACCTGCAAGCCAAGAGCACCTTGGTTCTAACCCAGCAGCACAGAAATCACCTCAATTCCAGCAACACCAACCCCACTGCTGGCAATCCCTGCCTGGGTTAAACCTGGCACTTCCCACAGAGAGCTGAAAGCCAAACCCCCTCCTCCAGAGCCACAAACACCTTTAATTCATTGCACAAAATCCATGCAGGGAGCAAAAAAACCACAAGACAAGCACGGAGAGCACCGAGGACCTCAAGCAGATGATGGGGGACAATGAGAGCTGTGGGATAAAACGCTTTTGTCCCAGCTTACCTTCACTTTGCTGGCTGCCTGCACTGCCACTGCCATAGCTGAAACCAGGATCTTGGTAGGCTGGGGGGAAACAAGGAGGGGGCAGAGAGTACTGGTAGGGATATCCTTGGCCCAAGGGCCAGGGAGCAGCAGGGTGTGGGAGAGGAGCCAGGGTGTCCTGGTCAGAGGCGCCGCTGGAACCGTTGTTGAGGTTCAGTGCAGCCAGATCTGGGAAAGAAAAAAGGGGAAAAATTCTTACTCAGCAGGTAAAATGATCACTGTGAATTTATTTATGGAGGTTTTTGAAGTTTAGCAATGCCTTGGAATCAGCCTTCTCACACAGCAGGGAGAGGGGAGGGAAGGGTTGAGGACAGGGTGGGGACATCCCCTTGTTCCACTGGGACTGACAGCAGGGAATGTGAAAGCTGCCCTAGAACAGGGACTAGACAGAGCTAAAGAATAAAGCAGGAATTTATTAAAAGTTTCTCATCAATGGATCCACCTTGGGCAGCACAAGAGCCCAGCCAGGGCTACACCCAAGATGAACCAAACGGTCCCAAAATGAACCCAAGATGAACCAAAATGGTCCCAAAACGCATGACCGGGCACAGGGTCTGTCACTTTTACAAGTTCTGCTCCATTTGCATATTGCAGTTCATTGTCCAATTATTCACAATTCATTCATAATTCATAATTAATTAATAAGCTTTCACTTATGAAGTCTCATCCTGCTTGTTTTTCTCTCTCCAGCCCACGCTGTTTGTGCTCCTGGGCTGAGATTTGGATCATTTGTCCTTGGTGCCCAGCTGGAGCAGGAATTGTTTTGTCTCCCTGCTCTGCGCACAGAGCTCACCATCCCATAATATGAAGCCCAGACCCACACACTAAAGCAGCACAGAATGTGAAAAAGAGAAAAACTAAAACCTGAGGCATCAGTACAGAATCTGGAAAATAAAAAAGCTAAAACCTATGACATCAGTGTGGCACCACCAGAAATAAATCCTGCTGTCCTCAGTGCTTTGCTTGATGAGTTCATCCTCCTCCAGGAGCTCTCCTTGCTACCAGGGAGCACCAGCCACTTGTCACACAATTTCAGGGTGATGTCCCCTGTTCTGGGCCACCCCAGGAGAGGCAGGGATGGAAGGGACCTCTGGAGATCCCCCTGTCCAATTCTGGAGCAGGTGACACAGGGATGTCCTGCAGGTGACACAGGAATGTGTCCTGCTGGGTTTGGAATATCTCCAGAGAGACTCCACCTCCTCTGGGCTGTGGAAGTTTTCAGGCAGCCCTGACATGGGAAGAGATGAGAATCTTGACTCCAGGTTTCAGAAGGCTGATTTACTATTTTATTATATATATTTATGATATATATTATATTTATGATATATATTATATTAAAACAAAATTATATATTAAAACTATACTAAAAGAATAGAAGAAAGGATTTCATCAGAAGGCTTGCAAGGAATAGAAAGGAATGATAATAAAATCTTGTGACTGACCAAACAGTCCAAGACAGCTGGATTGTGATTGGCCATTCATTAAAAACAACCACATGAGACCAATCAAGATGCACCTGTTGCATTCCACAGCAGCAGATAACCATTGGTTACATTTTGTTCCTGAGGCCTCTCAGCTTCTCAGGAGAAAAAATCCTAACAAAAGAATTTTTCAGAAAATATCATGGCTACACTGGGCAGCTCCAAAGCTCTGCCACCCTCATGCAAATCCCTCTTTGTGAGGACACACAAGGGGACAATGGACACCCTCAAGGCACAGAAATGACACAGGGCCAGCTCTGTCCTTCCCGGCTGGGGACTTACTGCCACAGAGGTCTCCGAAGACGTAGTAGCACTGCTCTGAGAAGGTGATTTTGTTCACAGTGTGCCTGAGGTAGCCGTGTTTCAGCATGGAGCTGGCGTATTTCCGCGCCTCCCGGCGGTCCTTGAAGCCTTCCACGTGTGTGTAAAGCCAGTCCACCACGTCTGCTCCTGAAATGGGCACAGCAAGGGGAGACACGGGCTCATCTCAGCTACATTGTGCCAAATGAACATCTAAAATGGGACTGTCTGAGCCAAGCTTATTTCCTGGCCATAAATGGAATAGAAGAGGTCACAGACATAAAAAAAAAGCTCATTAAAAGGTAGGTTTTTTTATCCTGTTTTCATTAAATCACTGGGTTTTTTCCCTCTTCAGGATTTCTGGGGTCTGCTTACCTATCACTGCATTGGAGATGGTGATTTTTAACCACATCCTGTCCCGAATTTCAAGGCCTGAGTCTGGCAGCTGCATGACCTTGACAATAGTAGCCATGTCACTCTTCACAGTTAAGGGAGATTCTTCTAATTCTGAAAGGAAGAGAGGCCACTGGCTGCTGTGAAATGAACTCAGCCTGAAGGAACTTCTCAGCTCCCAGTTTGGATGAAATAAAAATACAGTTTTACCAACAGATGCAAAAAAAAAAAAAAAAAAAAAAAAAAAAGGAAAAATAAAATTAAATAAAATAAATACAATACAATAAAATAGAAAATTAATAAAAGAATAAAATAAAAATTAAAATAAAATTGTAAAAATAAAATGAAATAAAATAAATACAATAAAATACAGTACAATAAAATAAATAAAAATAATAAAAAATAAAATAAAAATTAAAATAAAAGGAAATAAAAGGAAATAAAGACTCAAAGATTCCCAAATGCACCCTCATCCACAGAGTGAATTACAGCATTTGCAGCAATTTTTCATATTTTGGGCTCAAGGCCACCAGTTTAGTGACAGAAATTCTGCGTCCCCACATCCTGACTTCTCAAAGCAGCTGCAGGATCCTCTCTGCATCCAGACTGGCAGGAAAGGAAACCCAAGGGTTTTTGTGATCCATCATTTTCCATTTCAATTTCCCAGGAACTCTGGGGGAGAAGTTTTTGGGGTTTGCTCTTTTGGGGTTCCCTGTCAGGAGCACCTCCCATCTCCATGTAGAAAGGGTGACCATGATCAATCCATGTCCAGTTTTTTATTTAAAGAGCTGGACGTTCATGAGGAAAATTAAATTATAGAAGAAATCTTCCCTCCTCAGAAGAAATTAGGGATTTTCTTACAAAAACCCTTCCCAGGGTCCCCTCACAATCCACTCCTCCCAGGATTGCTTCGCCCTCAATTTTTTTTTGTGGAACACTTTAAAAAAAACTCCCAAATGCCTCCCCAGCCATTCCCAGTTCACACCATTACAGGCAGAACTGGATCCCCAGAGATTTCACACTTTCCTCATCATTTTTTACAATAAAATAAGAACAAGGTTGAATTTGTCAAATCCTCCATCCTGTCCCATCTTCCAGTCCTAGAAAATTCATTTTTATCTCTGTCTGTAGCCCAGACCCTTCTCCAGCAGGAATTCCAGAACCCTCCTCCCCTCCCAGTTCCCTACATCACCCACCTTTCAAAAGCACTTTTGCTTTTGTCCTTTTCCAGCCACCCAAAATTTTGGATAAAAAAAGGTACAGCAAATGTGAAACAATGAAAACTGAAAATGTTTCTTTCCATACATGCACTGCCAATATGCATGAAAACATCCCAGACCAGCTCTGCATGCAGCTTTAATACTTACAAACCTCAAATAAACACTAAAACTTTGCTTCTGCTTTAAGTTAGTTTGGTTAGTGGCAAAAAGCAACATGTCTTGGGAAAAAAAAAAATACACCAACAAACTAATATTGGGGAGCAATAAATTGTATTTTCTTGGAGACCTGAGATCTGCATATGAACAGAAAATTGGTATTTTTAAAGTTCTGGCTTCTGTACAAATATGGCAAATTCTGAGATGCATCTGAAATGCTCCCATTTTGGGCATAAAAGAAGGCCATATGAATATCAGGGAAGGATTTCTCATAAGAAAGGACTTGTTTCAACAAACAATTATTGTTGAAATTTGTTAAAAACCAACTAAATGCAAAAAGACAGCTCTCCCATCCACCTGAGTGGATAAACCTGAACCTGTCTTTAAAATCCAACCTCTTGGTTTCATGGATATGGCTCTTTCAGACTGCCAAACCAGGAAACAGGTTGTAATCCAATCATAATTTCACGTAGGATGTTAAATTTAGTTTTAGCTTGCTCAATAAATTCTAGGAATATAAAGAAGAACAAAAAAATGATTAAAAAATATAAAAGAAGGCCATGTGAATATCAGGGAAGGACTTCCCAAGGGAAACATTGACATTATTGTTGAAATGTATTAAAAACCAACTAAATGCAAGAAGGGAGTCTCCCATCTACATTAGTAGAAAAACCTGAACTTACCAAAAGTATAAAAGAAGGCCATGTGAATATCAGGGAAGGATTTCCCAAGTGAAACCTGAACGTTATCGTTGAAATTTATTAAAAACCAACCAAATGTGCACCTGAGTGGAAAAACCTGAACCTACCACTAAAATCCACCAGCAACCACTTCTCCTTGAGACAAAACCCTGACCAAACACCTGCACATCAACCTCCAACCTTCACCAAAAGTTCTCCTGCTTTCCCCAAGCGTGAGAAACCACTCAAGGCCTGGCTGGCGCCGCCGCTGTCACCGTGCCCGTGGCCGGGCCCTGGTGGCCCCGAGCAGCCCCCTGCCCTGGGCTGGCCAGGGGGTGACTTACTTTCCGACTCGGGAATTGAGCTTGTTAGTGAGGAGCTGGTAGATGTGGTGATGCTCATGGAGGGGCTCATACCGTAACGGGGGTACGCTCCCGTCATGGCTGTGGTATGAGAGATCCACGCCGCGGGGTCGATTGGCCGCACCGGCTCAGCTGCGAGCAAAAGGGACAGGAAACAGGGTCAAGATTTGCGGGAAACACCAAGATTTTGAGAGATCTGAGGGGTTTTACTGTGTTTTGTTGTTTCTCTGGTTTTCTGAGGGTTCCACAAGATGGTACCACCACAAAGGGACAGCAAACAGGGTCAGAAATGCAGCAAACATCAAGATTTTGAAAGATCTGAGGGGTTTTATTATGTTTTCTTGTTGTTTCTTTGTCTTTCTGAGGGGTTCGCATGAGTGAGGTGCCATAGTCGGCACCACCACAAAGGGACAGAAAATGGGGTCCAGATTTGTAGGAAACGCCGAGGTTTTGAGAGATATGAGGGGTTTTATCGTGTTTTCTGGTTGTTTCTTTGGTTTTCTGATGGGTTCGTGTGAGGGAGGTGCGATAGTCGGCACCACCACGAAGGGATAGAAAACAGGCTCAAGATTTTCAGGAAACACCAAGATTTTGAAAGATCTGAGGGGTTTTATCGTTTTTTTTTCTTGTTGTTTCTCTGGTTTTCTGAGGGGTTCACATGAGTGAGATCCCATAGATTGTACCACCACAAAGGGACAGAAAATGGGGTCAAAACTTGCAGCAAACACCAAGATTTTGAGAGATCTGAGAGGTTTTCTCTTGTTGTCTTGTTGTTTCTCTGGTTTTCCTAAGGGTTTCAAGAGGACTCCCACCGTCTGCACTGGTTTGTTGCATTTATTCCACCCCATCTTCACTGCCACTGTCATCTTCTGTGGACAGCACCACCAGCACAGCCCTCACCAGCAGGAGGCAGCTGTGTTTGTCACATGAGCACAGATCTTTTACTGCTAATGAAAATAAGATAATTTTCGGGTTTTTTTATGTCTATTACTGCTGCTTCCCTCCCATCTTCAAAATACTCAGTTCTCTCTAAAGATTCACTGTGAGAAAATGAGGATTTTTAACACTTGGCATAATTATTTCCAAACCTTTTATGAATTGTTAGGTTAAGATCACTTCCCAAAAGTTTAGGAGATGGATCCGAAGATGTGAACCAAGAGAAAAACTCCCAGAAACTCAATGGGCAGTGGAACCCCAGGCTCCCAATACAAAAGTAAACAATTAAAGGACTGAATGGGTAGAATCTGTTAGGTGCCAAAATAGGTGAAAATATTCCAGGTCTTGGGAGCTTCCCAGGAACCCAGCAAAGAGTTTAAATGTGTACTCACCCCTGGGGATGGTGAAATAACTCCTGGGAGTAGGGTCCCAGCATTTGGCTACTGTTAGGCTGATAGGTCTAGGAAGAAAGAAAACAGGTTAAGGATGATTCTTAAATTTCCTACAGAGCTGGAAATGCTAAAAGAACTATTTGAAACAAATTTATTTTTATCCAGCAGTTGTCAAGTACATTCTGAGAATGGTTTTGAGAAGATTTATAATACTTTAAGTATGAGTGGGTTTGAGAAGCTTTATAATATTTTAAGTATGAATAGTTTTGAGAAACTTTCTAATATTTTCAGTATGAAGCACATCAGGAGGTTCCTGGTTTTGCACAGATGATGAGCACTGGTGGTGAAATCTGTTGGATGATCAGCTCCTGGGATATTAAAATTCTCATCACATAAACAAACAGCTCTGCTGAAAGCAGGCAACTCCTCAATTCATGTTGGTTTTGGCCAGAACCAACCTCACTTATTCATCATTTACACTGAGAAGTTCACAGCTGAGATCAGTCATGCTGATGGATATCAGAATGTTGATTTCTCTGAGGTTTCCCAGCTCCAACAACTGCACAAGGAGGATAAACAGGAAGGGTTTTTGTGATGTGCTCACCCTGGTTTGGAGACAATTTCCCGCAGAACCCGAACAGCATCGTCATTGCTCATGTTCTCAAAATTGACATCATTCACCTGAAACAGAGAGCAGAGGTCAGCCTTGCAGCAGGAAAGTTAAAGTTGTTTTAACTACTTCATTAATCCCCCAAATTATCTGCCTGGTCACCACTTCCATCCCACCATTTAATGGTCACCACTTCCATTCCTCTGAGATGTCGTTTCTCAGAGTGTCTCACAAAGAATCACCAATTTCAGTCATCTTTGGGCCACATTTCTCTGAGGATGAATAAATTCTGTTCCCTGCTGACTACAGCTCGTGGGGCTGGTGGGATGGCAGGGCAGAGCAGCAGGATTTGGGGACAGGGACCCACCTGCAGCAGCATGTCCCCTGGCTCGATGCGCCCGTCCGCTGCCACTGCCCCTCCCTTCATGATGGAGCCGATGTAGATGCCACCATCACCCCGGTCATTGCTCTGCCCTACAATGCTGATCCCCAGGAAGTTGTACTTTTCTAGATGGACACAAAGTAAAGGGTGGGGAAAGGGGAAAAAAAAAGCAGATAAAGTGATTGGAATGATAGCAAAGAGCGAGGCTGTTTCAGCTTTGAAACATCTCAGCACATCAGCGGGGCAAAGTTTGACTTGCAATGATCTCAGGCTGCTCTAATGATGAATATTTGCCTGGCACCTTCAGGGAAAGGCTGCTAAAGACAGGATTTTTTCATCCAAGACAGTGTTACTTTAAAAAAAAAAAAAAACAGCAAGGGGAAGAGCACTGAAAAGACTTGTCCACACCTGGAAATTAGCACTGAACACATTAGGCACTGTTTGTTCCACATGTCAGAGAGGCAGGAAGGGTTTGGTGCTGCTGGAAGGTGCTGAAGTTGCTGGCAGCCCTGCACATTTCTGCCTGGCTGACAAATGAAACACAGGAGCAGCATAAATGCAAATCCCCAGTGCCTTTCTACCCCAATCCCTCACCATTAACCCCACGCCCTGCAGTTCCAGCTCCTTCCCTGGAAGGAACACTCATCTGCTGGTGAAAATGGCCCAGTTCTGGATTAGGAATCCAGAGAAATACCAAATACATCTCTACCACTCAAAATTCATCATAAAAAATGTGGCTTGTCCTCTTACCCATGTTGAGTGTGACAGTGATGATGTTTAGGGACATGGTGGAGTCAGTGATGCTGCTGAACGAGGACGACTGCAAAACACAACAGAAAAAGTCTCAAGGTTTTAAATGGCTCAGAGTAAGAACTGCTGAGGACCAACTCATCAGGAATTAAGAGGTTTCCAACTGAAAGGCAGACAGAAATTATTGAGGTTTCCTCAAAATTATGCTTCATTTAGAGACTTTAAGGAAAGAAATCTGAGCAGAGTCTGCACTTTCTCCAAAGGTCTGATCACAAAACACACAGAGCACTTTCCTATACTGAGGTTTCTCATCTGAACTTCCCCTGGAATTATTTCTGCTTCCTGGCTGTGACTGTCAGGCAAACATTTGGATCCTAAAGTGCCCAGTGGAGTGTGAATTATTGCACCCACAGCTCCTCCCTAAAGGGAGGAGGGAACAGCACATGATCCAGAAGGAGGGGAGAGGAGAGACACTGCCCTGCGTCCAAAATGAAATACAAAGGTGCTTAGCAAAGACCTTCTGAAACACTATCCTGTGATAAAATGTGTGTGAGGTCATTCTTTCACATGTGGAGACTGAGATTTATGGGAGAATAAACCAGATATTTCAGGGTCTGTCTGTGGGGTCACCCCCATCCTGCTGCCCAGGACTGGCACAGGGAAGGGCAGAGAAAGATTTGGGATCTCCTGTGAACTTGGATTTCTCCTCCCAGCAGGTCTCAGGGGATCTCACATCCCTTCCCACACCTTCTCCTGCAGACATTTATCTTGGAAAAGACAAGAAATGGGATCACTGCACAGTGAAAGGAGAAAGGGAGAGGTGAAAGCTTCACTCTGGAGCCGCAGAACATCAAATGCAGAGATTAAGCCCAGCCTGGAGCCACAGGGAACCTTCCCAGTGAATTCAACAGGCACAGACCTGTCCTGGATCCCTTCCGGAGCCAAGAGCTCCACTCAGAACTCCCAGTTCAGCTCCCTGGGTGCTGCTGGTGCCAGCCTTACCCTGTCAATCTGCCTCATCCTCTGTTTCCTCCTCCGGCGCTTGTGCTTGCGGATGAGGCGGGACGAGGTGCTCTGCTCCGTGGAGCTGCTCAGCCTGAGGGCAAGGACAACAAATGTCACCCCTGAGAGGCTCTGCCACCCACAGGAGCTGATTCCTGCAGCAGCAGGACAGGGGAAATCACACACACAGCTCAGCTCAAGGACAGCAGGGATCAGATGAATAATTTAATTATTGTTTAATTTAGCGCTTGTTTTCTCCTGGGAGCAGGACTGAGTGCAACCCATAGTGCTCATTTTTGTGAGTCCTGGCATGGTGCTGAATTTTCTTCCACTGTTACCAGGAATTCAAGGCTTGAATTTAAAGAAATCAAATAGAAATTGGTAACAGGGGGACAGTGAGTATGATTTACCTTCACATATTCTGTTAAGTTTTATTTTGCTGCTTTTTTCCAGGCTCTCCAAACTTGCAGAACCTAAATGTGCCACATTTTACATATAAATCTTTAAGGTCTTTAATAAGAGTTTGGAGCATTAACCATCCTCACTTTACAGAGAACAGAATGAGACAGAAATGGATTTGCCCAAATTAATTTCAGGAGCCTGGAACAAAGCCCAGACTATTAAAATATCACAATAACACCAGAGAGACATCTCTCCTCTATTTAATATGTAAGAATGGTAATGCTCCATCATTAACCAAGATTAAAAATTCCAACATTATACACAAAACAAACATTGCCAGGCTTTTCCCCCCAATTTCCACATCCCTGAATTCCATGTTCCAGCCACATGCAGGAATGTGACAATACCTCAAAAACTTGGTGCCAGCAATTCCAAAAAGGAATTGCCCACAGGAAACCCCTCTGGCCTGAAATATTTTATCAAGTATCAGCCCTGGAGCTGCTCAGAGGGTGTGAATCTCCTGACATTCCCTTGAGCTCACACAAATATTTCAGGCATGTTAACCTCACACACTCCTCCTTCCCCTCCCAGCAAGGGGAATGGAAGAGCCAAGAGGTGGGATTTTATTAAAAAAATAGCCAAAATGTGATGATTTCTGGTTGGTAAAACAGCTCACACAGCATCTGGGGTTGGGAGGTTTTGCCTTCCAACAGGAAAAATAAGGAGGTGTCAAACCCAGTGTTCCCAAAACTGGGCTTGTTCAATATTCATCAAAGACTGACACAAAGATCTCCTCTTTTATTTTGCTGCCAATATTCTCCCCCTTCCTGCTTCCTCTCCCATTTCCTTCTCCCCCTCTTCCCTCAGCTACAATTTCCCACTTTAGGAGAATCTGAGGAAATCCAAGGCACTCACTCCACAGTGAAGCTGCCTGCTCCCTAAAAATTAAACCAGCAAAACCAGACTTTCTTGGCAAATCCCTGAGCTCCTGTTAGCAGGTCATAACATCTGAGACGTGAAGTTTTACTTGTATTTTTGCCATTCTGCTCAGTATTAGGATGGAAGGATGAGAATCAGCCCCTGAGAAAAGCTCAGGTTTAGTTCAAGGGGGACACAAAACATTTCAGGGAAAAACTAAAAGTAAATTTTTAAAAATTTATTACCAGCTGCACAAAACTGCTGATCAGAAGGCTCTGCAGGAAGCCTATTTTACACCTATTTTCATCATCTCTCCTTGTGATTTCTGCTCAATCCACCGCCTTAATGCATCCTTGTCGAATCCTTAATATTCTGGGAGCATCTGGATGCTAAAAAGCAGCTCAAACCTCCTCTAATGAGGAATATTTTGCTCTCTGAAGCATCTCCAGAAATACTGGGTAAAAGTTGTTATTATTACAATCTGATGAGCAAGACAAGATGGTAAATTTGAGCTTTTGAGACAAATAAAGTGCAAAGATGAGAAATAAATCTGGAATTATCACTGCCAATTAATTTCCTGCACCAGCTACTGCTCAAAAACCATGACTGCACTTGTAGTACAAATGTCAATAAATACCACAGAAGAGATTTTTAAAAATACTGTAATAATAATAATAATAGCAATACTTTTTTCTCCATTCTACAATTTTCAAAGGACAGGGAAAAAAAGGCAACATTTGTTAAAGAAAGCTTATCCACATGGCTTAAAAAGAAATTATGGTAATTTCTTAAATGAAAAATAAACAGATTTTTTGCAGTGAATTCCTTTAGCTACATTGAACTGAGAGCAGCAATTGCTGACAATAATCCCACAGCTACAGATGTTAGATTTGTTAAATCTTTACTTTAGAGAAGACAGAAAAAACCTTTTACTGTTAAGTTCCCTACATCAACCTGTGCTCAAAATCCTACCTGCTAACAACAGAAACGTTTAATTTGTAAAAAAAAAGTTGTTAAAAAATTGTCAAACACTTGGAAAAAAAAAGGAAATAAATGATTGTGCTTCCACTGTCACTCTGCACTGTCCTGGAATGTTTGTGAACAGGTTAATTCACCAAAACATGACTTTATTCTTTAACTGAATGCAACAGAGCTTTCTTGGGCTGGGAATTACCCAGCTCTGTTCCACTGCTCTGAGTTCAAATAAAACCAAACAGACGCAGAAAAGCATCCTCAGCTCACAAACTCTTCCCTTCCAGGACAGCAACATCCCTTCCCTCTCATTTCCTGCCTCAGAGCCTCCTCCCTGACAGCCTCCCCACAAAGCACCAGAACCCACCAGAGTCCAGGAGCCAACCCCTCATACCCCAGGGGATGTGTCCACCAGGGACCAAACTGACCCCTCTGTGTCCACCAGGGACCAAACTGACCCCTCTGCGTCCACCAGGGACCAACCTCACCCTTCTGTGTCCACCAGGGACCAAACTGACCCCTCTGTGTCCACCAGGGACCAAACTGACCCTTCTGTGTCCACCAGGGACCAACCCCACCCTTCTGTGTCCACCAGGGACCAAACTGACCCCTCTGTGTCCACCAGGGACCAAACTGACCCCTCTGTGTCCACCAGGGACCAACCTCACCCTTCTGTGTCCACCAGGGACCAAACTGACCCCTCTGTGTCCACCAGGGACCAAACTGACCCCTCTGTGTCCACCAGGGACCAAACTGACCCCTCTGTGTCCACCAGGGACCAAACTGACCCCTCTGTGTCCACCAGGGACCAACCTCACCCTTCTGTGTCCACCAGGGACCAAACTGACCCCTCTGTGTCCACCAGGGACCAAACTGACCCCTCTGTGTCCACCAGGGACCAAACTGACCCCTCTGTGTCCACCAGGGACCAACCTCACCCTTCTGTGTCCACCAGGGACCAAACTGACCTCTCTGTCCCCACACTGGTGCGTCCCTCAGGGACCAAACTGACCCCTCAGACCCCAGAGGATGTGTCCATCAGCTGTCACAAACCAAATGTCCCCTCAGACCCCTCTGTCCCCAGGGGATGTGTCCATCAGGAACCAAACTCCAAACTGTCCTCTCAGACCCTCTGTCTCCGCACTGGTGTGTCCATCAGGGACAAAACTCACCCTTCAGACCCGAGAGGATGTGTCCATCAGCTGTTACAAACCAAACTGACCCTTCAGACTCCTCTGTCCCCCGGGGATGTGTCCCTCAGGAGCCAAACTCACCCCTCAGATCCCTCCTCTGTCCTCAGGCTGGTGCCTCCAGCAGCTCTGGAACCTTCTCCATTTGCTCTTTGCCTGATTTGCCTCTACAGAAAACTTCTCCCTGCCAGCACCAAGTCTCCTGTGCCTGAGTACATCATCACCACCCCTGGAACACAGCAGCATACCTTGGAGCATTCCTGCAGTGGTTCTTCCTGACTAGCTGGCCTGGCAGCTCCTCCTGTGCCAAAAACTCCTGCCCAGCCTCCAGACGGAAAGGCAGGAGCGGCAGCTTCCAAGAATCTCTTTCTTCTCAGGTCAGACTCAGGAAGTTTTATTATTATTATTATTTTATTCATACAGTGAGATTTCGCTGAGTCTGTTCTAATGTGGCCACCCTGAGCTAATCCTGCCCCGCTGCATTGCTGGCTGCCATGGAAATTATTCATTTATTTACAAGAAACACAAATCACCTGCAGGGTTTTGTTGTTGTTATTGTGGGCTCCAGGTTTTGGGGGAGGGCTCAAAGCCCTGAAAGCTTTGGGTGCATTCAGGGTTAAGAACCATCCCTCCATGCGGGGAAATATCCAGAAAAGTGATTTTTTATATCTCATCATGGAATGGTTTTGGTTGGAAGGGGCCTTAAACTCATCTTATTCCAACACCTGCCATGTGCAGGGACACCCTGCACTTCACTGGGAGTACAAAATAAATTCTTGAAACTAATTCAAGACTAAATCTGTAATGTGGATTTTAGTTACCCTTTCAGCCCTTTGGGAACTCTCAGCCTTTAATTAGAATTGTGAGGTCTTTAAACCCTGACCAGCTGCAAGACCCAACAGATCCACCAAGACCCGAAAGCTGATCATGTTTGTAAGCACAGCAAGGGGTTCAGGATCTCCAGGAGTAGTTGCTTTTTGCCGTTTTTATTAAAAAATCTCATGGTTTCATTAAAATTACCGCGTTCTGCCTTATTTGTGTTAGCTGCAGATCACTGTGACCCACCAGAGATCTGTCACTCTGTTGTCCTCTGACAAATCCTCTGGATTTTCAGAGTCCACTGGGATGAACAACAGCTCTAGAGCCAGTGGCCAGGAAAATGAAGAATATTCCAGAGAATGTGGTCAGGAAAAGTAAGGAAAATACTTTAGATTGGTTTTACATCCATGAAAATAAATATTTTAAACCCATGAAATGTATTGGCTTAAAGACTTCTTAAACAAAAACATCTTTGGATATAACAAAGATGTCTTGAATGAGAGGTATTTTTCAAGTAGGGAATAATTCACACACTCTGCGTACACAAAAAGAAAGAAATAATGAAGAAGCCACAAATCCATGGCAGCCTTTGCAGCAGCATTAACTTTGATGAATTCCTGAACTGCTCATAGGTCTCAGACTATGCAATTACCCAGGAATTCCTCTGTAATTGAGCTCCAGTGAAGTGCACACTTATTAGGAACCTCTGCTGACAGTATTTTGTTTTCATATTCACACCACTGCTTTATAAATAGGTAGGCAGAGTGCTTTGATCTGGAAATGTGGCCATTGTTGCTATGAAAAGGAGAGGAGCAGAGCTTTTCTTTCAACTGGAGCAGTGGTTTGGACCCAATAACAGAGGTAAAGACTTCTTAAAGAAAAACAAAAATATCTTTAGATATAACTTATAGGTATAATTCATAGAATTATATATTTGGCCCAGATCCTGGACCCAAAAACTGAGCAGTGATTCCACACAGCGATGGCACTGATGAACAACCTGTGCTCAAAGTGATGCCTCAGGTTTTGGCATTTCTGTTTTTCAGATTCTGTACTGATGCCCCAGGTTTTGGCTTTTCTATTTTTCACATGCTTTAGTGCTGCTTTAGTGTGTAGTTCTGAGCTTCGTATTATGGGATGGTGAGCTCTGTGCACAGAGCAGGGAGATAAAACAATTCCTGCTCCAGCTGGGCACCAAGGACAAATGATCCAAATCTCAGCCCAGGAGCACAAACAGCGTGGGCTGGAGAGAGAAAAACAAGGATGGGACTGCAGGGGCTAAAGCTGGAATTGGACAATTAATTGCAATATGCAAATGGAGCAGAACTGATCAAAGTGACAGACCCTGTGCCCGGCTGTGCATTTTGGGACCATTTTGGGTTCAACTTGGGTACAGCCCTGGCTGAGCTCTTGTGCTGCCCAAGGTGGATCCATTGAGGAGAAACTTTTCATAAATCCCTGCTTTATTCTTTGTCTGATCTCTGTTCTAGGACAGCTTTCTCAAGGCATCAAAATCACAAAAGAAATGAAAGGAAAATTTAAAAAACAACAACAACAAAAAACCCAAAAAACCCTCAAAAAACCAAACAACCCCCCCCCCAAAAAACCAAACCAACAAACAAAAAACCCCCACCAAAACAAATCCTCCCCCCCCAAAAAAAAAAAAAAAAAAAGAGAAGAGGAGCCCAAGAAGGTGCCCAGAGCTGTGTCCCTGGCAGGGCTGTACCTGCTGGTGTTGTCATCATCCTCAGAGTCGATGAAGCTGCTGGACTCCAGCTCGCTGCTCAGCATGGTGGAGGAGCTGTCGTAGCCAGGGGGGTGCTCCCGGTGCCTGTCCAGCTTGGGGTGCCCGTTGATCCTGGGGGCTGCGGGGCACAGGAAAGGAGTGTTACAGACCAGGGGAGTATTGCAGATATATTTTTGCCCCTGATGAAGTAGAGGAAATGATGAGGAGGATTCCACTGATATCAGAAGGTTAATTAATATAATTTATTATACTATATTATTCCATATTATATTATTATAGTACATTTTATATATATATACATACTATAATATACTATTTATATATATGTATATACAAATAGTATATTATTATATACTATATTATTCTATATGATATTATACTATATTCCATTACATCTAAACTGAATTTGCCAAGCATTCAAGCATTCAACTGCACTCATCTGGTGACTATCACCCAACGGTCCTCACACACACAACTGGCCCTGACAGGCCAAGGAAACAAAACTCCATCAGCCTGGGTAAACAATCTCCATCTTGCATTCTACTTTTGCACAAACACAGGCACAGCAAATGAGATAAGAACTGTTTTTCCTTTCTCTGAGGTTCAGAGAATGTGAATCCCAGAAATATTCTTGGGAAGTTGTGCCTTGCTTTTCTCTGTGAAGAGAAATGTGGCTGCAGGGGGGTTGTGGCACCACAGCAGGAGATGTAGGAGAGGTTTTACAGTCAATTCTGTGAGCCAGAGAGAAGTTTGAGAAGAGGATCCATGTTTATCCCCTGAAAGAATTTCCTACCAAGGCTGACATAGAAACCAAGAAAGAAAAAGGATAAATAATTGACACGAAGGGGTATATATTGACATGAAGGGGACAGACAAAGGTGATATCAGAAGGTCTGAAAAGCATTTTATTATTAGAAATCCTGCCTTATGGGCACATCCCTGTGCCCTGACTTGCCTTGGGACTGAAGTTCCTTTGGATCCTCACACAGCCCCAGTCCCTCCACCCCAGTCAGGCCCAACATTCCCACCCCAGCTGTTTTGCAGTCCCAGCCCTCCCTCAGTCACAAATCACAGTTAAAACTCCACATATTGCAGCAGCCAGGGGAAATCTGCAGCAGCTCCTCTTCCCAAACATTGGCGATCTGTGAGCCTGCCCACATGAAGGGTTCTCCAGCATTTCTCAGTGGCTGCTCAAGAGTTAAATTCACCCCACAGCAAAGTGGGTGTTGAAACCTCAGCACTGACATTGACATCTGCAGACTTGTCAGGAGCCCAGCAGCAGCTACAAAACATTCCTCAACATCCAAAAAAAACCCACTTGTCCCTTAATTACCTCCCTAATTAGAGCTCCCACAGTCCCCTTTCCCGCTCCTGCTCAGCAAACTGACATGGCAGCTTTGTTCATCCCAGCCAGGGGTCCCCAGCACATGTGCCAGGCAGACCTCCCACCACCCTAATTAAGATCCTCACTCTACTTTCACTTAATAAGAACTTTGTCAACCTCCCAAAGCAATGAGGACTTTTGTTGGGAGCTCTGACATCTTGATGTTTTTTTTCCAGATCGGTTTTCCTCGAGGTTTTCTTGATGTTTGTATCTGCAGTGTCACACAGCTCCAAAAAAGGAGTTTTATTCCATTCCTCAAGGCACCATCTTTGTGGGGATTATTTTAAAATCAGAGAATATACAAGCACAGATGGAGATTGTCTGTGCAGTTAAAACAGGAATGCAATTTAAGGGAGAGGGGTGGAAGAACTTAGGGATACCCCAAATCCTTCTGGATTTTCAATGGGAAGAGGTGTGAAAACACTGTCAGATCACCCAGGTGTGTCCCACACCCTCCAGCTGCAATCAATATTTATCACTGTGTGTGTGGAATTCAGCAAAATCAGCTTTTTTGGGGTGAGTAACCCTGCACAAATGAAGGGAAACATCCAGGCAGCCGTGCTGAACAACCCACCCATGGTACCACACTGCTCATTATCCCTGGAGAATCTGGGGAATTCTCATCACCCCAAATCCAAACCAAACCTCTGCAAGGATCTTGCTGCACTTCAAAGCTGGCAAAGTTTTCCAGTAAAGTTAGGAAGCAACTTTTGTAAATTAAAATGGAGAGAAGCACAAAAAATCTTTGTTTAGTGTTGGAGTTTTCCCAACCTTCATTCTGTGGAACCTCTCAATTCCAGTGCTCTGGGCTCAGCCTGTTTGACCTGTTCAGGTTGCAGCTCAGTGTTTCTGTTCCCAAATGGCTCCTTCACACCTTTTCTCACTTCACCTGTTTGAAATGAAGGCTGAAACACCCTGCTCCTGCTTTCTTGTGGAACAAGAACTCCCTTCCCTTGAGGGAACCCAGGGAAATCCTCTTTGCCAGGGTGGGTGATTCTTTGTAACACCAAACACTTCCAAAATTGTCCAGCTGGGGTGAGCTGTTCCTGTGCCTCTGGAATAAATCCTCTGGCACAAAGCTGTGAGTAACAGAGAGCTGCAGGAGATCCCTCTGCCAAGCAGCAGGGCTGTCATTTGGGCATTTCAAACGAGCCCCTGCAGGACTACATCAAACACTCTCACTGCATTTCAGGGAGGATTTTCCCAGCACACAGCAGCTGGATCCAGGTGTCACAGCCCCTTCCCCATCCTTGTCCCCCTTCTCCTAAGGCCGTTCCCCCACTTTCCATCCACACAAGACTTTCTTGCAGGTGCAAGAAAAGAGTGACCGTGATCATTGTTATGAAAAGGGCTTAAAATCCTTCCCAGGTTTTGGGTATTTCACTTCTTTCAGTGTTGTCAAGTGGCAATTCAGGACACAGAGCTGAACTGTGCCTTTTACATTTACTTTCCACTGAAAACAACACACTCCTGGTGTTGTTATTGTACTGCATGTTGTTGTTGCTAAATGAAATATTGTTATGACCACAGAAACACCATGGACATTGAATAATGTCTTTTAAAGCAGCTCTCCTTGCTCTATGCACACTAACAGAACTCACCTGCTGCAGGCAGAAGGCCTAAATTCAGAGAAAAGTAATGTTTGTGACTGTAGTAAGGTTCTTGCCTGGGCTTTGGTAAAAGGAGGAAATTTAATCCCATTTCCTTCTCAAGGGAAATGCATGAATTGGTTTCAGACCACTCCAATGCTCACACAATTCCATCCACCAACACCAGCTCTTATGCCAAAAATATCCAGAGCAAAACATGCCCCGGCACTGATTTCATGCTTAAAACAACTCCCCTTTTCACATTCTTCCTGCAACAAGTTTTTAATCAACACTGTGAGAGGATTCTGCCTATTTCTGTCAGTTCCCAAAGCAATCTGCAGTCAGGATCATGCACAGACAGCTCTGCTCCTCCCACTGAGGGATTTCCATTCACTCCTCATCAGTGACCCTCTGGAAAGGTGAAATGAACACAATCCCTCAGTATAAATCTGATTTCTGGGGTTCTAACTGGATTCAAAGGAATCTGCAGTCAGGATCATGCACAGACAGCTCCGTGCTCCTCCCACTGAGGGATTTCCATTCACTCCTCATCAGTGACCCTCTGGAAAGGTGAAATGAACACAATCCCTCAGTATAAATCTGATTTCTAACTGGAGGCAAATGCTTTGGTGGGAGGAGCTGTGAATAAAGGCTGTGATGGCATTTCTTGGGCCCAAGTATTCCAAATTCTGCACCATTTTAAACCCAATGGGTGGCACCTATTAATTCTTAATTAAGCCTGGAAATTCTTGTCTGGCAACGAATGAAAAACCCAAGCTTCCTTTGATGTACAGACCAGAGGCAAGAGATGGAGTTCTGCATTTTATAAGTGCACTTTGGGCGCATTTAGGATAAAAAAAAGATCTTCAGAGCCTATGTTACACCAGCAGAAAACACCACAGCTGATCCAAACCTTGAGAAATCAACAGCCAAGCCATTCATCTTCTCATGCTACACAAAGTTTTGCACATTGTCAGAAACAATCTCTCTGCCACTTCACTGTGGAGTGTTTCTGGCAAAAACGCTGAGCTTCAAAGAGTTTCAGAGCAATTATCAAATTATTGCATTAAAATAATAATGAAGAGTCCCTGAAAGCTGGCAGGAATGCAGCCAGGAGTCTCTTGGGGAGGAGGAGGAGCAGGAGTGTCACCGTGATATTTTCTGAAAAATCCCTTCAACAGAATTTCTTCTCCTGGGAAGCTGAGAGGCCTCAGAGAAAAATGTAAATAATAATTATCTGATTGCTTCTCCTGTGTTTGCTGCTTTGGGATGTGGCTGGAGATCCTTTACCAACAGGTGCATGTTTGATTGGCTTCATTGAATTGTTTTTAATTAATGACCAATCACCATCACCTGTGTCAGACTTTGAGGAGTCAGCCATGAGTCTTTATCATTCAATCTTGTTAAACCTTCTGTCTGTATCCTTTTCGTATTCTTTAGTACAGTTTTAGTATCGTATAACATCATGCAACATAACATCATTAATATAAGAGAATAGAATATATAATATAAAATAAAATATAATATATAATGAAATAAAATATAATATAAAATGAAATAATATATAATATAAAATAAAAATATATAAGAGAATATAATAGAGAATAGAATATAGAACAGAGAATAAAATATATTGTATCATGTTATATAACATCATCTCATATCATAATAAATCAGCCTTCTGAGAATACAGAGTCAGATTCTCCTCTCTCACCTCATCCTGGGGACCCTCACAAACCCCACAGAGGAGCTGCTGCTCTGGGAGCCGTGAGGAAGATGAGGGAGAGGAGGACGAGGAGGCACTCACCGTCCTCGTGGCCCTCGCGGTTCCTGCGCCGGTGCCGCTCGCGCCGGTGGCTGAGCACGGACTCGGTTCCGGTCTCGTTGTCCAGGCCATCCCTGCTGCTGGCAGCGTTGGGGCTGGCACAGAGCACAGGGGACAATCACTGCGTTATTCTGCCGGTCCCCTTCCCACCCAGGCAGCTCCAGCCGGGAGCAGCCTGGGGCAGAGGGTACAGAACTGCTGAGGGTGAGCGCTGCACGCTGGCCCAGGCTGATGGGAAACCCCAAGAACAGCTCAGGGGGCAAAGAGAGCCCAAAAACCACCTCCAGGGGGAAAAGAGAACCCAAAAAACACCTGAGGGTGAAAAGACAACCCAAAACCACCTGAGAGGTGAAAAGATAATAAAAAACCACCTGAGGGGTGAAAAGAGAACCCCAAAGCACCTGAGGGTGAAGCTATTTCCCCATTTCAGAACTCCTGCCCACCCCACTCCCTGAGCACAGATGCGACGGGTGACGTGCCCACCACAGCCATGAGGATATCAAGGTTGTCCTTCAGGAAAACATCTCGGGGGACATTTTAATCCCTACCAAGGGGACACATTTTATTCCCTACCAAAATGCCAGGGGGATTTCAGTGCTGCCACACGGATTTTTTAACATTTCTTGTTGAGTGCAGCACAGCTGGCAAAGGGAAGAGGTGACACACAGGTGGCTCAGGTCACTCTTGGCCATCCCAGCAGCTCCATCTGCTGACCCCTGCTCAGGATCTTCACTCAAACCAGCCTCCAAAATGGGATTTACACCATTGAAAAGGGTGCAAAACAAAACAAAAAAAAAAACCCAGCTGCCTTTTCCCCCAGTGCTGAGCCCATTAATTTAGCAATTAAATTAATGATTAAATTATTTAATAATTATTAAATTATACTATATAAACCATATAATATATTACATATATTATATATTACATTATATATAATATAATACATAACATATAATATATATTTTATAATATATAAATGTTATATCTAATTAATTATAATATTAAATATATATATTGGTTTCATCAATGGGAAAGCAAAAAATAAAGGGGGAAACAAAAGAAGTTTTATTTGGATTTCATCAGTGGTAAAGCAAAAAATGAAGGGAAAAAAACAAAGCAGGAGGACCAGCAGGGCATTGGACCCACAAACCTCGGGCCTAATTATCAGCTAATTCTCTTTTTAAACAAAGCTGGAGCTTGCAGCTGTGCCAGGCAGGTTTAGGCCAGGAAAGACAAAAGCCTGGTTTTATTTTCTGGCCAGATCAGAACACAGGAGGGCAGCACAGCCTTAGCAAGGCACTGCCAGGATTTCCCAGCATTTCTTGTCCTCTAAAAGGTTTATTTTAAAAAGACTCATAACACTGAGAGCTCTCCAAGGCAACTTCCATCCCAAAAACAAAATGGAAAAAAAGGCAAATCCAGGCCATATTTCCTTCTCCAAACACAGCCTAAGAGCACAAGGCCCTGCTTTAAATCCCCCTGGTGGAAGGAGGAATTTTTTTCTGGTGGAAATTCCCTGGAAAATGAAGATATCTAAGGATCAGGAAGAGGAAATAAGAATATCAAAGCAGATATTCCCAGCCACAGCTGGCGCTGGCAGCCTCTGGATGGCCATGGAATTGGAATTATTATGGAATCGGAATTATTATTCCTGGTGGAAATTCTCCCTGCTGCCAGCAGCCTTCATCTGGCTCTGCAGCCTCCCTAATTACACAGAACACACTAATCACTGCAAAAAGCATTTTGGGCTCCCTCCCTACTTAACTCATCCACAGCAGGCTGCAAAATGAGATATTTTGGATAAATATTTCACTCTTAACAATGACAGGGGGTTTTCAGTCACATCTCCCTTTTAACTCCTCAATATTTGATTTTTATGCTCACAACAACAAACAGCTGGCTTGGAGCAGGAAGGAAAATGAGGGTGAGAAATAGATGGGAAGAAATCAATAATAAATCAATGGGAATTTGGGCTTACTGGAATGATGGGGGCCAGGAAAATAAGATATTTTGGATAAATATTGTATATTGGATAAATATTTTTGATAAATATTTCACTATACCAATGAAAGGGGTTTTTAAGTCCCATCCCCCTTTTAATTCCTTGATATTTGATTTTTATAACCACAACAACAAACAGCTGGCTTGCAGCAGGAAGGGAAATGAAGGTGAGAAATAGATGGGAATGAGAATTTGATAAATCAATGGGAATTACTGGAATGATGGGGGCTGAGAAAATGAGATATTTTGGATAAATATTTCATATGAAATAAATATTCACTGTAACAATGACAGGGGGCTTTCAGTCCCATCCCCCTTTTAATTCCTCAAGATTTGATTTTTATTACCACAACAACAAACTGCTTGGAGCAGGAAGGGAAATGAGGGTGAGAAATAGATGGGAACGAGAATTTGATAAATCAATTTGCTAAATGAGAATCTGATGAGTAAATTGGGGCTTACTGGAAGGAGGGGGGCCGGGAGTCTCCGATGCCTCCTGTCCTCTCCAGGGCTGGGGGCAGCTCCACGTGGCTCTCGGTGCATTGGGAGCCTGTGTCAGAGTGGGAGCTCTCAGCCAGGACCAGCTGCCAACAGAAAAAAAACACAGAATTACACAAAATTACATCCTCAAAATCCCACCAGCTTCTCCAAGTGTACAGCCAAACTTCCAGGATCTGAAGGGAAGTGCAGGGATTCCTGCCAAACCGGCAGAAAATCAGGTTAAATTCGGGTTAAATTCAGGTTCCACGTGAAAACATCAGCCTGGATGGGCACAGAATTCCTGCAAGCACCAGGAATTCTTCTGCAGAGTACTTGGGAATTATCCTAAATCCCATATCTCAAATCTCATTTGGCTAAAATTGATTAATTTATCAGCAGCAAAAGTACAATATTGAAACTCCCACTGAGGAACAGCAGCAGCTCTTGGTGTTTCTCTGAGCTCAGGGAGAGCCTTGTGAGGGATTGATCCCAAGTGATGCCTCAGGTTTTAGTTTTTTATTTTTCACATTCTGTGCTGCTTTAGTGGGTGGGTCTGGGCTTCATATTATGGGATGGTGAGCTCTGTGCACAGAGCAGGGAGACAAAACAATTCCTGCTCCAGCTGGGCACCAAGGACAAATGATCCAAATCTCAGCCCAGGAGCACAAACAGCGTGGGCTGGAGAGAGAAAAACAAGGATGGGACTGCAGGGGCTAAAGCTGGAATGGGACAATTCACTCCAAGATGCCAATGGACTAAAACTTATTATTTTGTGACCCATCATCCATTTTTTGGGTTCATTTTGGGACCATTTTGGGTTCAACTCAGGTGCAGCCCTGGCTGGGCTCTTGTGCTGCCCAAGGTGGATCCATTGAGGAGAAACTTCATAAATCCCTGCTTTATTCTTTAACTCTGCTCTAGCTCAGCCTTCCCAAGGCATCCCAGTGACTAAAGAAATACCCAAAAGAGCCGTTTATATTTTTGACAGCAACTTCCCAACAGCCACATTCATCTTTGAGCTGGAAATAATTATTTCCCATCAAGTCAGAGGCAGCTCAAATCCCAAGTCAAAGCTTCAGAGCTGTGCCCCATTATCCACACAAGGCTGTTCCCAAAGGAGCAATTGCAGAAAAGGAATTGCAAAAAAATTCCTGTGCTCCACCAGGAATTCCATCAAAGGCACCAGGACTCCCCAGCTCTGCTAAAACCTCATCAGCAAAAGGATTTTTATTTGAGCAAGGAAAAATTGTCTGTGCTGAGATGAGGCTTGGGATGAGTGAGGGTTTATATAAAGTGTGAAGAGACTGGCCCTGAAATCAGCTCATTTCATCCAAGATTCTGCTCCTGGGGATTTTTATTCCCTGCTTCAGCTCTGAGCATTTTTATTTTTTCATTTCCCAGCCCTGAAGCTCCTGCGCTGCCCTTGTCAAATGGTTCTGCCCCACCACGGAGTTCATTATAATTGCAAATAGAGGCTGGAAAAAGCTGATGTACAAACAGGACAAGAATTATCTGCTGGTACCCAGATAACGGGGAGGAAAAAGCAGGGAAAACCTCCCAGAAAGCAGTGACATCACTGCCAGCCAATGGGGAACTGCACATTCCCAGCAGCCAGGCAAGGAATTGTTCCCAGATGTTTGAAATCCTTCCTAAAAAACAGCGATAACAGAGCTGGCAGCAGCCACAAACCAATTCCTGCCACACTCCCAGCTTCCACCATTCCACTTTTCCCCAAAAGAACAGAAAAACATTTATTGTAAAAAAAATATTTTCTTCCACTTTTTTTTTTTTTTTTCAAATTGCCCAGTTAAGGCCCAAATATAAAAAGGCAAAAAGCAAAACTGCATTAAGAATTTCATTCAGGTAAGCAGTCCCAGAAAACTCCAAACAAATGATTCTCAGAGAAAAATTATATTTTGTGTTGTATGTTACAAAACCAGGACAAATATCAGCTATTTCTGGCAGAAGATGTGTTTGTGTAAATGCATTTACTGTAGTTAATTAAGAATTCTGACACACAATTAATGATAGCCTCTGTATTGTCAAAAAAACTAAAGATCAACCAGTTTAAAAGAAAAAAAAAGGATTTTTAAAGGAATTAAAAGAATTCCTTGCAAATGAACCTAGGAAAAAGCAGCTCTGTCCCAAATTATTTCATGCTTAAAAAACACCACCACAACAACAACAACAACACCAGCAAAAAAAAACAAAACAAAACAAAAAAAAAAAAAACAAAAAAAAACCCCAAAACCAAAAACACACAAGAAAAAACAAAAATGGAAAAAACAAACCCAGGCTGAAATCAAAGGAAGGAGATCTGAGCTGTGGAGGAGGAAAACAAGCAGGACACAGGAGGGCTGGGGAGGAAGTTGAAATAGCTAATTAGCAGCAGGGATTTTAATTCACCACTAATCCAGACCTGCAGATCCTCCCTGGAAGATTTTCCCCTATGGAAATCAGTCCTGCAGATGACACCCAGATCAAAGTTCCCACCTCTGACAAATAGAAGGATTCAAATGGCATTAAAAAAGATGAAAATCTCACATTTCCCCACGTCAGCCCTGGTGGAAACTTCAAAGTAGCCACAGGCTCAGTCAGGAGGGAGAGGTGGGGGGAAGAGGAGGCTCAGCTGTGCTGGGTACACTGAATTTTCCCATTTTTACATTTAGTGCTGAGGCTGTGAAACTCACTGCAGTCACTTCCAGGAGCACAGCAATCTCAATTTTCCCATTTTTACACATGCGCTGGGGCTGTGTACATTGAATTTTTTCCCATTTTTACACGTGTGCTGGGGCTGTGAAACATGCTGCAGTGATTTCCAGGAGCACAAAATCCTCACAGATGGGTTTGTGCAAGAATCCCAACTGTCTCCCAGCAGCTGACACACATTTAATAGCACTGGGGACAAAAAAAGCTCGGGCCCATTAAAAAAAAAACCAAAAATAAACAACAGATAAGTAAATAACCCTGGCTGAAACACCAAAAAAAAGAGTGTGTGTACATATATAATTACATATTTATATATAATATTTAAAATTATATATATTGATATACATATATATATTTGATATATATACATATAATATATATAAAAATTACATATATATATATATAAAAATATGTTTCTAAAAGGTAAAGACCCAAGTTCGCCATCCCTGGAAGATTTGTGTGCAATTATCTGTTAAGTCCCAGTGAATGGGATACTAAAGAATTCGAAAGGGAACAATTAACTTCCAGTGAGATTTACATAAAACTCCTGCAGTAATTAGCAGCCAATAGAGGCAGATAAGTCCTGCAATTTTATGGGTGTTAGTGTGGAAAAAGCAATTTGCAATTCATCAGGCAGGTCAGACCCAGATGTTTCGGCTGATTGCTGAACAGAAACCCTTGTCAACATCATCTGCAAAAGGAGCTCACAAAATGCACTAAACCAGGAGAAATTTGGGAGCAGCTGATGGGTGAGAAGGCAGGAAAAAAACAAGTTCTGAAGGAATAAATCCAACCCAACTTCCTCCAATCTTTGCTGCCTCTGCAGGACTGGGGAGGTTTATAACTCATCCTGAAATATGGGTGGGTTTATAACTCATCCTGAGCAGCATGAAAAAATTCAGTCTAGCACACAAAAAATGCCCCATTAAGGAAAATAATAGTATTACATATATATATGTATATATTTATATATATTTTTATAAATATATCTACTATATAAATATAATAGATCTAATACATTTATATAATATATATTTATATAAAAATATATATTTTATATGGTCTTAATAATAATAATAATAATAATAATAATAATAATAATAATAATAATAATAATAATAATAATAATAATAATAAACAACCCCAAAATAATAAATCCCTATTTTATTTGTTCTAGGGCAGCTTTCACAAGGGATACTGGTGACCAGCAAAGGACACAAGGCACCAGTGCTGCTCCCAGGCCATGGCAGCACAAATCCCAGCTCCATTTCCTACTCTGCTTCATCTGCAGCTTTTGGGACTCTCTTTTCTGCTCGTTAATCACACATGAAATCCCTTTTTGTCCCATCCCTTGCCACCCTGGCAGAGCCCCACGCTCTGTGATCCTTGCACTGGAGACAAAAGCAGCAGCAGCAGAGCTCAGGGGCATCCTAGAGCACTGATCCCCATCCCAAATCCAGTTCCCAGGGCACAGTCTCATTAAGAAAGGAAGAAATTGGTGAAATTAATAAATTGGTGCTGCCCGCAGCCTGATCATCAACTCTCAAACATTTTGTGTTTAAACATCAGTTTGATTCTCTAATTCCAATGGTTTTATTCCTTTGACAATCAATTTGCTCATCGAGGGAATCTTCTCTTCTTCTTGGTGACAACTGGTGCAATCTAAAGCACTGCTCAGCTTTAGACTGGAATTGGACCAGAAATGCAGCTTTAAATCAAAATAACTGCTTCAAAACACTCCTCCATGCCCAAAACAAGGCCTTGGACTGGAGACAAAAGCAGCAGCAGCAGCAGCAGAGCTCAGAGGCATCCTGAGAGCAGCAAACTCAGCAGTTCTGAGCCCTGCAGCCAAACCCAACCCCTGAGAGCAGCCAGGGAACACCAGGATGTCCCTCCTGCGGCAGGGATCCCCATCCCAAATCCCATTCCCACCTAAGAACGGGCACAACCTCATAAAGAAAGGAAGAAATTGGGGAAATTAATAAATTGGTGCTGCCTGCAGATGGATCCTCAGCTCTCATTCTCTGTTTCAACATGAGTTTGATTCTCACATGTCAATGGTTTTATTCCTTGGAATGAAATTATTCCAATTTGCTCACCCAGGGAACCTTCCCTTTTTCCTGGAGACAAGTGGTGCTTGTTCCTTTTTCTGAGACTGTCCAGCTTTAGATTGGAATTGGATCAGAAATGCAGCTTTAAATCAAAATAAAGCTTTCAAGCACCCCTCCATGCCCCAGCCAAGGCATTCTGATGCTGCTGGGAGGAAATGCATGGCTGAGCTCTTGGAAAAGTCCCCTTGGTTATCAGTCACCTACTGCTGCGTGGGCTAAAGGTTGGAGCAAAAAGGTAAAAAAACAGGTAGGGAGGTCCTAAAAAAAAGGGCGAAAAGTAACTTTTCCTTCTGAACACAATTCCCAGCTACTTTTGGACAGCACAGACTGAAAATCCCAATTTTTAAGACCTCAATTAATACAAAATCTACTGAGTGCTTAACACACATTTGGGTGTGTGTGGGAGGACTGATTTTAAACTCAGCTTTACAAAGCCATGTGTTTTGCTTGCCTAACACTAAAAACCTGTTGGGACTACCCAGCTGCCAGAATCTGAGTGCCCTAAAATAAACATCAATCAATAGAGCAGGAAGAAGTGGCTGGAGCTGTGTGATCCAGCATTTCCCAGCAGGGCTGATCCACAAGGAATCTTTGCTCAAGAAGCATCTCCCAGTCAAAGCCAGTCTGAAAAACACACTGCACTTCTGCTTGCATGCAGGAAACAGCAGGCAATCAATTCTGCACTTGATTTTTTGTGTTATTTCCATGTAATCCTGCCTGCAAGAAGCCAGGCTGGGAAAGGTCAAGCTGCTCAGCAGGCAGCAAATGTCCTTATTCTGTATAACTTCAATGTCTGGGCTGTTAAAATATTTTAAGGGATGAAATAGTTAAAATATTCAAATAAATAGTTAAAATACAAAAATAAATGGTTAAAATATTAAAAAATAGTTAAAATATAAAAAATAGTCAATTTTTAAAAAATAGTTAAAATATTAAAAAAATAGTTTAAATATTTTAAAAATAGTTAAAACATTAAAATAGTTAAAATATAAAAATAATAGTTAAACCATAAAAATAATAGTTAAAATGTTAAAATAATAGTTTAGTTACAATATAAAAATAATAGTTAAAATATTAAAATAATAGTTTACTTAAAATATAAAAATAATAAATAAATATAAAAATAACAGTTAAAATATAAAAATGGTTAAAATATAAAAAATTTGTAAGAAGTGTAAGTTGCAAGATCTTCAACTCCTAAAATCAGCACAGGAATGAAAGAGCTGCTCATTCCATCTGATAATTCCACTTTTGTTCCAACTGTTCAGTTGGAAAAAACTCCTATAAACCTACTTTACTATTATTTCCTTGTGTTCCTTCATCCCAGCAAAAACAGTAAATCAGCTTCCAGTATCGAACACACATTTCCACAGACAAAATCCAACATACCCAGGACACCACTCTTCCATTGAAGCAGGGCAGCTTTGCATTGTCATCTGAGATCTCTTCCTTCACCACCCTGGAAAACAAAATAAAACAACAAAAGGAAGAAAATCAGGAATTTGAAATCACATCAGATCAGAACGGACAATGGTTTTCTCCAATTGTTCAGGAAAAATGCAATTTATTCATTAAAATGTTGGTGCCAGCAGGTGCTCTGCGTTTAAAGAATGAGAGACTCTGAGAATAGAGGAAATAAATCCAAATAAAGGGTAGAACAACAACTTTCCAGACAACCACCCCAAACTGGGAGGCACTAAAATAATTTCAAGAATTTCCCATTTTGGAGTCTCCCCAGAGCCTTGAAATGTCTGATGGGGACTAAAATCCCCCTGTGCTGTGTCAGAGATCACACATTTGTAGCAAAAACAGATTTTTGGCCTCAAATTCACTGCAGAACAGGGCCAGATTTGCTTTCGACAATCTGAAGCCTGAAGTCTCATCAAAATCTGTGGATCCACAAGCACATTTTCCTTTATTTATGTTTTTGTCTTGTTGCTGGGTGAAGAAAAACCACAATAACCACAAAGCAACTCACTGGGATAAAACAGTGGCGTGTTCAGGGGGGTGGTTAGAAGGGAGAAAAGAGCAAATTGATTTTTTTTTTAAATAAAAATAAATAACTCCACCACTAATCCACTAATGCCTGTATTCCCACACATTTTAAGGAATAAACTTTTTTTTTTTCCTCCACATTTATTTGCATTGTTAATGGCTGGCAGGGCAATATTAGGCAATTTCACCCCCCCTTTTTTTTTTTCTATTATTGGAAAGAAAAACATTGTAAAATATTCACTTAATTCCTAAACCATCTGTCCTCCCTTCATCTTTTGGCAGCAGGAATCAGATCATATGATCCCATTCTTGCTTTTAGTCATTTATCCTCAGACTCCAAGGAGCAAACTCCACTAAAAGCAGAAATTCAGGGCTTTAAAAACCCCTAAGAATGCAGAGAAGCTCTCAGACCTGTAATTCTGGAGCTGCAAACCCAGGATTTCAACACCTGGATCTCCATGGACAGACTGGAATTTTGTGTGTTCCCACAGGGAACACTCACTCAGCACAGCTCCAGTGCTGGATCAGCAGAGAAAGGTGCTGCAAGAATTTTATCTGCATGTCTGAAAGGGCAGGATCTGCAGGAAATGACACTCAGGGCATCCCAGGAATCCCAGGTGAGAATTTCTGCACCCAGGAAAAGTCATACACAGAATTTCTGTTCCCAGCAAAAAATATAAACAGAATTTCTGCACCCAACAAAAATCACACCCAGGATATCTACACCCAGCAAAAATCACACACAGAATTTCTGCACCCATAAAAACCATATACAAAATTTCTCCCATATACATATATAATTTCTTTTAATATAATATATATCATAAATATAGATCATAAAATAATAAATCTGCCTTCTTAAACATGGAGTCAAGATTCTCATCTCTTCCCAAAACAGCATGACAAGGAAAAAAGGTGATTTCTCCCAAAAACTTCCTGAGGTGAAGAATATTTTAGTCCAAAACAGCGTGGAGGGGAAAAAAAGTGATTTCTCCCAGAAACCTCATCCTGAGGTGAAAAATATTCCAACCCAAACCAGTATAAGAAGAAAAAAAAGGTGACTTCTCCCAGAAAGCTCTTCCTGAGGTGAAGAATATTCCAGCCCAAAACAGCATGGCAAGGAAAAAAAAGTGATTTTTCACAGAGACTTCATCCTGAGGTGAAGAATATTGGCACTGGATGTGGTCCACCCTGGAGATAAATCCCCAGAGCTCTCAACCTGATTGTTAATGGACACCGTGTTTGAAAATAAGACCAAAGAGCATCTGATAGCAAGGCCCAGAGAGGGAGATGTTTATCCCCTGTCAGAAAAAGGGGTTTTTATTTCCCAGGTCACGTCCTGCCTGTTGGCAGCCCTGCTCCAGCACACACAACCTCCCGTTTAACTGGGGCTGGGCACAGCAAACAAACACCTGGCCACAAAGTTGGAGCAAAAATGACATTTCCAGGTCACAGCAGCTCTGCCTGCCCTGCTCCCGCATCCAGGTTTGCCCCATGGAAAAGGAGTGCACAGCACACCAAAAATTCAGAGATTTTTCTCCAATATTCACAGGCAATAGTCAATATTCTTCATAGACTTGTAATGTCTCCCTCTTTACCACAGAAACATCTCCATGCACAAAACATCTTTTAATTCATCTCTCAAATGCATCTACCAGGTGGAAGGAAGGTAAAAGAACAGAGGGAGAAGAAAATAAAACACCTGGCCACAAAGTCTGAACAAAACTCTGCCTGCCCTGCTCCCACCTCCAGGTTTGCCCCTTGGAAAAAGAGAGCACAGCAAACCAAAAATTTAGAGATTTTTCTTCAATATTCACATAAAATATTCAATATTCTTTACAGACTTGCGGCATCTCCCTCTTTGCTGCAATCCTGAAAAATCTCCTTGCATAAAAAGCTTTTAATTCATCCCTCAAATACATCTACCAGGTGGAAAGAAGGTAAAAGAACAGCGGGAGAAGTAAATAAAACACCTGGCCACAAAATTTAAACAAAGCTCTGCCTGACCAGCTCCCACCTCCACAGGTTTGCCCCTTGGAAAAGGCACACCAATAATTCAGACATTTTTCTCCAATATTCACATATAATATTCAATATTCTTCACAGACTTCTGGCATCTCCCTCTTTGCTGCACTCCATGCACAAAATATCCTTTAATTCATCCATCAAATGCATCTATCAGGTGTAATGAAGGTAAAATAACATAGCCAAGGTCACATCAGAGACAAATCATGAAAAATACCCCACTCTTCACCCAAACACCAGCAAAGCCCCCACATCCATGAATATCTGCACAAAAAACCAAACAAACAAACAAACAAAAAATACCAAAAAACCCAAACAAAAAACCCCCCAAAAAACGAAAAAAAAAAACAACCACCAAAAAAAACAACCAACCAACCAACCAACCAACACCAAAACCAAACCCACAACAAAAACAAACAAAAAACTACAAACCAAAAAGGGGGTGCGGAAATGTGGGGCAGGGGAGGAGGGAGCAGCTCCAGCAGCTCACATCCTCTGCTTTATTTGACTTTGAGGAGATTTCAGCACTAATTAGCAAATTAAACAATCACTGCTGGGAGCAGCCCCTCCTTGCTGTGGCTTCCTGGAATTGTGTGGATGCTCTGGCTCTCCCTGCACAATTTGGGATTTGTGCCTTTCCCAAACCTCTCACCTCACCTCAGCATCCTGAATTTTTCTTTTTTTCCAGACAGGATTTCAGCCTGAAAATCAAGGATTGTTGAGGCTCAGCCTCCCCCTCATATATAATTTTCTTTTTCTCATATACAATTTTCTTTTTCTTATATATATAATTTCTTTTTTCTCATGCATCATTTTCTTTCTGCCAAGAATTCCTGATTCCACACAAACTGGGATGCACCTGATGGCACCTGAACCCGACAAACCTATAATGGCTCTGATTCATCAGCACTGAGTTAATTGGTAATTAAACAATGAGTTTGATAATGCTGCACTCTCATCGTGCATGCCTGGCACAGACTGCATTCTCCACAATTAGCTTGCTGATTTTTCATTGCACTTGGAAAAAGAAATATTTTATTTTAATAATAAAATTCTCCTTTCCTCCAGCACCACAAAGATAGGAAATGCAGGGTTGATTTTTCATTCCACTTGGAAAAATGAGGTTCTGCCTGCAATTATCAGTATTTATATTCATGTATTTATGTAGTTAATTCATGGATTTATAGCCCAGTTATCCTCTGCCACATCTGATCTCCAGCACCACACTCATTGCCCACAGGATTGACTCTTCCCTGGTTTTTCCACCCCACCTTTATTCCTGCAGGGATATTTGGCATGCCAGGGATAATTCCAAATATTTTTGGCATGTCAGGGATAATTAATCCATCACCTTCCAGGGATGCTGTAGAGGTTTTGGCACCTTGGTCCTGCACCAAAGCTCAAATTAAGCTAAGTTTAAGCATATGAATGATACAAGAATGATTGTGTTCTTTAAGCAGAGGATCAGCCCAAATCTGCACTGATTTTAAACATAAAACTTCACTTTTTATGGTTATTCAAGGATAATTCAATTTATTGAGGCTCTGCCCTGTAGCACAGTGCTGCGTCACCTCGAGCTGGGACATTGCACTGCTGGAAAAGTGCAGAACAGCCCTGCTGAAAAGTTCCTTGGAATTCTTTGAAGTTTAAAGACAGAATTTGGAGCAGCAGAAAACCTCCTTACTTGGTGAAGGAAGCCAGGAATTCTGCTCAGGAACACAAATCCAAAAAGAATCCCAAAAAGAGGGAGGGAAGCACAGAGAAACTTTAGCCACCCTCCCAATGCAGGAGGAAATTCTCCTTTCCTCTGAAAATAAAGTCATGTGCTGAATTTACAGGGATAAACACTGGAATAAAATGGGATTTTCAGCAGAAAACCTCCTTGCTTGGTGAGGGGTTTAGGAACACAAATCCAAAAAGAAAGTTGGGAGGGAGGGAAGCACAGAGAGCCTTCAGCCACCTTCCCAATGCAGAAAAAGGAATGAAAATAAAGTAATGTGCTGAATTTACAGGGATAAACAGAGGAATAAAATGGGTTTTTCTTCCTTGTGTGACTCTGCAAAGGGAATTTCCATGTGCAGCAATCCCATTTTGCCTTCTGCATCACACTGCAAGGTCCTGGCAGCCCTCAGCACTGCCACAGGGACTCCTTCCAAAGAATCCCATGTGTTTCGAACCAACTGCTGCTTGGGCTGCCCGCCCAGCCCTGCCTCATCCTCCCCTTTCAGCCCCAAGCCAGAAATCCTGCCCCATTCCCTCCAAATGAAGTATAACGGCTTTTTATAAAATATTTAAAATTAAATATTTTATAAAAATATTTTCTATTTTATATGTAATATATTAAAATATTTTATATTTCATACTTAATTTACTTACTTAAATTTACTTAATAAATATTAAGATATTTTTATAAAATGTTAAAATATTAATGATTGGCTGTCCAAGAGCAGTGGCATGCAGGGAATATAATTTGCTTTTCTGCTCCTTAGGAACAATATTTCAATAGCTGTGCAGTGCTCAGAGTGTGAAAATCCCACTAAAATACAGACTTTCGTGGCATTTAAATTGAGATCTGTAGAGTCTGGTTTGATTGTAGCACCGCTAGACACAACTGTGCATGGTGTTATATCTCACTCCATGCCCAGCTAAACTAGAAAAAACATTATTTTTGCAGAGAAGCCAAGGAAACGGGTGATTTTTAGAATCCTAAAACCTTAACATTTCTTTTCTTCAATTTCTTTTCCTCAATTTCCTCAGAAAGGGTTTGGAATAAAACAAGCAAAGCATTTTAGCCCCACTGAAAATCTCCAGGCTTTTCTCTTAGTTCCCTTTTTCCTCCCTGTATTATTTAGTAAATTATTTATGTGCCTGGATTTCAATCTCCCAGGTGTTAATGAATTTATTCCCAAGGGACACACACATCTCTGCCAGAAAAACAAGAAAAATCTCAGTACAAAGGGACAGGTCACAAAAATCCTGACCTGAACCCACATTCCCAATAAACAATAAATATTAACAAACCCCCATAAAATTAAGCAGTTCTTGAGAACAGCTTAGGGGGAAAAAAAACCAAACCTGTAAAAGCTTTAATGTTTAATGCCCATTTCCAACAGCTGCCTGGGGTTTGGCTTTCCCTAGGGTGCAATTTATGCTCCAAACTCAGGGCAGGACACTGAAAATAAAATAAAAAAGCTCTCAGGGATGAGCAGGGTGGGAATCCAAAGCTCTGCAGGTCCTGAGAGCTCCAAAAAACCGTCCCAGGGCACTTCACTCCTCACACCATGAAAAACTGGGTCCAAAAATAAAAATAAAAAATCAAAAAACCAAAAAAGAAAAACCTCTTGTCTTCATACCAGGTAATAAATTCCACCCACACTGCAAATTCAAAGTATAACTGGACCTACAGGTTGGTTTGGGTATTAAAAGAGAGATTCCCAGCTTGTCATAAAGTCCCATAAATTAAATCCCATAAATGAAGGAACAGGCACTTTTGGGATGGGACTGTGGTGTCTCTTTAAAGATTTGCACCACACTGAGTGAAAAATCTGTGTTTTCACCGCGGGAAAGGTTTTCCAGAAGAGAAATTAAACAAGATTTTGGTAATAAATGCAATTCCCCAGCCCCACCTTCACGTTCAGGCATGGATTTGCTATTCCAAGCTGAACTACAACACATTTTTTCTACTATTTCACTTAGAAAAATTGCATTTCTAGCACAGATTGCAGGATTTTGGTGTCCACAGAACCATGGCCAGCCAACCTCCCTCATTTCAGGAGTGGCAAGGGAAAGGCAGAGATTATTTCATTTATTATTGGGCTCCTGAAGAACTGAGAACACAAAGCTCAGGGACTCACAGGGTACCTGACACAGATTTTTGAGTTCTTTATCATTTGTCCAATTTAGAGGATCCAGAAGGACACAAAAATTCTGTATTTCAGGTGGATCAGAAGCTTTTCCCACCAACTCTTTGTCCCTCATCCAAAAAAAACCACATTTGCCAACAGCTCTTTGAGTCATTTAAGGGAAATAAAAATTACAGAGCTCTAAAACCACAAATCACTCAGCTAAAACTTTTTAAAACTGCCAAGAATGCAGCAAGAAATGGTGCTCCTCCAAAAATTCCTCATGGAAACATCATCCAGGAGCTGGAAAAATCCCCAGGGAGCTTTTTCTGGGAGGGGCCCCATGGAATTCTTCACCTGCCCAGCTCTGCCTGCTTGTTTTCCCACCTCCCACTCCTGAAAAATCATCTCAGCAACCTGAGAGAAACAGCTCAGATAAAAGGGGCTGGGATTTTGTGCATCACAGGGAGAGAAATGAACCTTTTTCCATATGCAAAGGGAGAGCAAAATGCAAAATTGCATTCCAAAGCTGCACCAGCCCAACTGCATTTGACTTCTAAATGAGAATTTGATGGAATTCCAGAATTTGATGGTTTGGGTTGGGAGGGATTTGAAAATTCAACCCAGGGTGTTCCAACCTGGCCTTGGACATTTCCAGGGACGGGGCAGCCACGGATTCTCTGGGAAATCCATCTCAGGGAAAAAATCCCATCCCAAAAATCCCCTCTAAAACTGCCCTCTGTCCCTCCAGAGCTCTATCACCTCACATTCTCAGAAATGTTTATAAACCTGTTATTTGTAGCTTTAAATCCACAATCCAACAGAACTTTGGCCTTAAATTTTCCAGGAATTAATCTGAAAGAAAGTGGGGAAAAAATCAGAAAATCCTCTCAGGAGTTAGAAACCAACTCCTAACTCACCCTTAGGGCAAGGGTGAAAACAGAAAAAAGGCAAAAAATGCTTCTCATGTCCCTCTCCTATTCAAAATTACCCCATTCAGCTCCCAATCCCAATCCCAAACTGGATTCCTACTGCTTAAAATCCCATTTTCTCACTGGTTTTCATCCAAAAAACCAATTTTTAGCTGCAGCTCCAAGTGCAGATTGAAGGGGAGCTCTTGGGCTGATACCAAAGGAATGCTGAAAAAGCCACTCCTTGGACCTAATGATGAAGTTACAGCACAGCAAGAGATCTGGCAGTCAGGATTCCTGGTTTTAACTCCTCTCAGGGGTTGGAAAAAATCAGAAAATCCTCTTAGGAGTTAGAAACCAACTCCTGACTCACCTCAGGGCAAGGGTGAGAACAGGGGTGCTGCACTGAAAAAAAGGGAAAAAATACTTCCCCTGTTTCTTTCCTATTAAAATTTACCCCATCAGCTCCCAAACTGGATTCCTACTGCTTTAAATCTCATGTTCTCTCCGGTTTTCATCCAAAAAACCAATTTTTAGCTGCAGCTCCAAGTGCAGATTGAAAGGGAGCTCTTGGGCTGATACCAAAGGAATGCTGAAAAAGCCACTCCTTGGAGGAGTCCCTGCAGAAGAATAATCAGAGGAGCATTAGTGCACACAATGGAAAGAATGAGGATTTGAACCTCACCCAAAGGGTGCCAGAACAGACACAACTCTGCTCTTCCTCCTGCCCCACTCACAGGAACCACAACAAACAGGAATTTTTATCCAGTTCTGGACAGAAAATGTCTTTAGGATGGTTGTTCTTCACTGAAACTCTGCTGTCCACACTGGAACAGCAAAACCTCAAACCAGAAAATTAAATAAATACATTTACAGAAAATTAAATATGTTTAATTAAATAAACTTACAGAAAATTAAATATGTTTAATTAAATAAATAAATTTACAGAAAATTAAATATGTTTAATTAAATAAATAAATTTACAGAAAATTTAACATCTTTAATTGCCTGGATCCTCCACATTGATCCTTCTGTGCTCCTGCAAGTTACTGATTGTGTTTTATGAGCAAAGCTCTGGAAATATCAAATATTTCAAAGCAGAAAGGGATTCCTGTTGCAGGATCTGTCAGAGATTCCTGATGAACCATTTGGATCCCACACAGCTGTCACTGTTCCACCACCAGAACCCAGGCATCACAAACTGCAGCTTTATTTTTAGATGTGTTCATTAGCTGTCATTTTTTTAATCATCAAAGAATTAACAGAATTCTGTGGGGCAGTAACCTGAGAATCAGCAGTGCCACTGATGGGAAATGGCCTCTGAGCTTTGCCCTCAGGAAAGAATCAGTGGCTGGAATTAATTAAATCAGCTGATGACACAGCCCCTAGTCTAGAAAAACATTCCTCAAATATCACCTCTCCTAAATTTCACTGCTGGTGAATGCTGTCACAGCAGTGAGGCTGTTACAGAACATCCCCGCTTGGTTTTCCAGCAACCAGAATAAAAACAGAAGCTACAAAAGCACTTCCATTTGGACATCTTGCACCTTAAAATCAGCATTATGGTACAGATGGAGGAAGGAGGAAAGCAGAGAAAAGGCAGGGCCATCCCTGTGTGGGTCAGAACTGGCACAGGGGAAGTGGCAGGGCAATACGTTTTAAAAATTATATTAAATTTGAAATTTAATAATTAAAATATTTAATTTATAATGTATAATATAAACTTATAAATATATAATATATATAATATATAATAGATAAAATATATATAATAGATAAAATATATATTATAATTTAATTTAATTATTTAAATTAAATTAATTTAAAATTAAATTAATTTATAATGTAATTTATAATATAATAATTTTATATATCTTTATAGATATAAATTTATTTATTTATAATGTAAATTTATAATTTAATTTATAAATTAAACTGTAAGCAAAGCTCAGATGGGAATGTCACCCTCCCACACCTCCTCCTGCACCTTCCAAGGAGCAAAGAACCCAGGGCTTGAATTCCATTGAATTCCATGCCCCATGCAGGACCCAGCTCCATCCCATCCCATCCCAGCTGGAAAGCATTCAGCACGTGCAGGGTTTGTGAGCACAGGATTTATTCCATTATTTCAGCATCCAGGAAAGGCTGGGCCTTAATTACAACAGCGTGTGCAGAATTGCAAGGAGTCAGCTCCTTCCAATCCTGCAGGAAAACATTTGTTTTCCTAACACAACCACTGCTTTTCACATTGCACAGTGAAAAAAAAATCAGGGATTTCGGGACCAAACCAAATCCCAGCTCGACACCATTGGGGAGGACACCACAGGGACACCCAAAATGTCCCTGAAGCTCCACTTCCAGGCAAGAGCTGCTCTGGAGGAGATTTTCAGGCACAGAAAGGAGAAATTCGAGAGCCACAGCTCTGTTATGGTCTGTGGCAACAGCAGCTGGAATTGCCTGTTTGCAACAATTAAAAGGATGGAGCTATGCCAAAGGAGTTGGGAGGGATTTTGGGATTTTGGTTCTTCCCCCAGAGGGCTCTGGACACTGCCCAGGAGCTCCCAGGGATGGGATTTTGGGATCTCTGGGCTGGATAATCCCTCCTAGTTTAGGATATTCCATGTTTCCACAAAAAGTCTGTTTCCAATCCTGCAGGAAAACATTTCTTTTCCTAACACAACCACTGCTTTTCACATTTCAGTGAAAAAATTCAGGATTTTAGGGACTGCCCTAAATGGACCAAGCCAAATCCCAGCTTGGCACCATTGGGGAGGACACCCAAAATGTCCCTGCAGCTCCACTTCCAGGCAAGAGATTTTCAGGCACAGAAGGGAGAAATTCGAGAGCCACAGCTCTGTTATGGTTTGCGGAAACAGCAGCTGGAATTGCCTGCGTGCAACAATTAAAAGGATGGAGCTGGGCCAAGGGAGTTGGGAGGGATTTGGGGATTTTGGTTTTCCCCCAGAGGGTTCTGGGCACAGCCCCAGGGGATGGTCCCAGCCCCAGGAGCTCCCAGGGTGGGATTTTGGGGTGTCTGGGCTGGATAATCCCTCCCAGCTCAGGATATTCCATGATTCAACAAAAAGTCAGTTTGCAGATAAGATGATGAAAACAAAGCCCATTTTTACTACTAACACTCACTAAGACAGCCAAAATTCAGCTGAATTTTCTTCTGATTTTCCCAAATATTTTGGGTTCAGAGAGGCACAAACACAAAAGGAACAAGACATAGAAAATAAATGCAAACAAAGCTCAGGAGTCCCACATCAGAGTCACTCTGAGCTGTCTCGAGGCCATGGATTGTCACCAAATGCTGTTGATTAAATAATAGAGACTGAATTTCCAGGTCTTGATCCTTGCAGCCCTTCATCTTCCATCAAGTCCATTTCTAAGAATAACAGACAAGTTTCACCTTAATTTTCATACTAATAAGAAAATCCACTCTAGGGTTTGTTACAAACTTTGTTTCCTGGTCAAAGACCATTTCCAAGAAGAACAGACAAATTTCATCCCAATTTTCAGACTAATAACAAAATCCACTCTAGGGTTTGTTACAAACTCTGTTTCCTGGTTAAAAACCAAAACATCCCCGTGTGTTCAAGATGCCTCAGCATAGTTTATATTTCCTACTTGTAAATTTCTGTGGCACTGGGAACCATGCAGCTGCTGCCTGAACAATCCCAACCTCCTTTAGTGAAATCAAACCACAAACATTGAATTTCTACGACAACAACGTGTCCCTGTCACTCGGGGAGGTGAAGGAGGGATATTTACCAATAATCACATTTATTTTGAAAACAAACATTTTGTAGGGTTGCTTCCCCCCTCAAAAAAAAAAAAAGTTTGCACAAGTGAGAAAAACAAGAAGTCAATCCACGAACACTCCTGTGGTTACAAGCCAACACTAACAACTCACCACATCAGAAATCCGTGTCAACAAACAATATCCACATTCCACCAGGGAGAAAAACACAATCAGCATGAAAGGTTCAGGTCTCAGGGATAAAAAAGAGGCTGCACAACACATCCAAGGATGCTTGGGGTGATCTATCTCACCAAACACCAACCCTGCACCTCAACCACGGCGTTGTTTTGGAGTCAGGTCCGCACGAGTTTCCCACAAACCTGCTCCATATTTTTTTTTTTTTTAATTCCTGGCAAGGTATTTAACTGCGCAAAATTGCCTTGCCAGCGACAGATGCGAGTACAAAGAGAAGTGATCTGCTGAATACATTTTGAAAGTTACAGTCTGGCAAACTGTCAAAGGGACTTGCATTGTTTTATTTTTTTCTGGCTGTCGCCAAGCCTGGTGACATAGGACGATGTCAAACCCCTGGCTCAGGCATTCAGCTGCCTCTGGCCACCACAGAGGTCATCTCAAAGTCCAGCCCTGCTTTCGTCCAGCTCAGCTTGTGCCCTTGGAAGAGGGCATTGACCGTCTGTCACCTGTTTGGCCACTGACCATCTTCAGCCGAGGGTTTCACAGCTGCTGGCCCAGCACAGCTCCTGGAGCTGTCTGACCACCAGGTGATTGTCACCTGTTCAAACAGGGACTGTGTGACACCTGTGACACCTCAGGTGGCCACTGACCACCTGACACCTGTGTGGCCAGGGACCATCCAACATCTGTTTGGCCCCAGTGGATTTGACAGTCACGGTCTGAGCACAGCCCCTGAACCTGTCTGACCACTGACCAGTTTGTACCCATTTGACCACTGAGCATTTCATACCCATTTGACCACTGACCACTTCACTCCCGTTTGACCAGGGACCGTCTGACACCTGTCTGACCTCGAGGATTGGACAGCTGTGGTCTGAGCACAGCCCCTGGCACCGTTTGACCCCTGACCACTTGTCAGCCATTAGGACACTGACCATTCCATTTGACCACTGACCATTCCACACCCGTTTGAGCACTGACCCCTTGTCCCCCATTTTTTTGACCACTGACCATTTCACACCCATTTGACCACCAACCAGTCATCACCCATCTGACCACTGACCATTTCACACAAGCTTGGCCACTGACCATTCCACGCCCCTTTGACCACTGACCCCTTCTCCCCCATTTGACATTCATTTGACCACCAATCCTTTGACATTCATTTGACCACTGACCATTTCACACCCGTTTAACCACCGACTCCTTGTCCCCTATTTGACATTCATTTGACCACCGACCTGTTTGACCACCAACCCTTTGACATTCATTTGACCACCAACCACCTATCACCCGTCTGACCACCGACCATTCCACACCCGTTTAACCAATGACCCCTTCTCCCCTATTTGACATTCATTTGACCACTGACTATTTCACCCCCGTTTGACCACTGACCACTCGTCCCCCATTTACCCACCGACCACTTCACACCCGTTCAACCGGGGCCGCCTGTCACCCGTCCGACCCCGAGAATGTGACACCCGTCAGATCTGTGACAGCGGCGGTGGCAGCGCTGCCCGCGGTTCCCCTGCTCTTCCCCGGGACCCCTCGGCGCTCACCCTGGGCCCGCCCGCCCTGCCCGGGCGCTGCGCGGCCTCCCCGGGCGCGGTGACAGCTGCGGCAGCCCGTCCCCGCCGCCCCGGCCCTGGCCCGGCGGCACCGCGGCGGCTCCTGGCGGGCCCGTGGCGCTCCTGAGGGGGCACGGGGGGGTCCCGGGGCACGGCGGGGCGCGATCGCGGTAGCCCCGAGCCCGCGGCCCGGCGCGCCCGCCATGTTCGCGGCGCCGGCGGTGCCGAGCGGGGCCGGGCCGGACCGAGCCCGGCAGGTGCCCCGGGGATGCTGCGAGCCCTGCCCGGCCCGCGGCCCGCAGAACGCAGCGAGGGCCGGGGTCGCGCCCGCAGCGCGGCCGCTCACCCGAAATCCTGGTCCATGGACTTGAAGAAGAACTTGTAGCTGTGCACGGGCCGGTTGCTGAGGACATTTTTGAAATCGGCCAGCGTGACTTTCTCCGGCGGCACGGGCAGCTTCACCAGGTACGGCGTTTCCTCCTCGTCGATGTGGTAAATGATCTTGGTCTCCGCCATGGGCGAGCGCAGCGGGGGCGGCCGGGCCGGGCCTCGGCCGGCGCTCGGCTGCGCTGTCGGCCTTGCCCACAGGAAGGGAGCGCCGGGCTCAGGCTCGGGCTCCCTGCACTGCTCTCTAGCTGCCCGACCCGGGAACGGCAGCGCGCCCGCCCCGCCCGCATCCTCCGGCCGCCCCGCCGGCCTCGCTGCGCCGCCGCCGCCGCGGCGCTGCCCGGGCCGGGGGCGGCGGGCCCGGCCTGAGGGGGAGCGGGGCGGCCCCGGGCAGCGCCCTCCGCCCGCTCCGCGGCCCCCGCTCCGCGCCCGCGGCGCCCGCACACCGCCCCTGCCGGCCCGGCGGCAGCACGGCCCGGGCCACCGGGAGGGTGGGGATGGGATGGAGGGGTGGGGAGGGAAGGGGAAGGGGATGGGGATAGGGTGGGGGTGGGATGGGTATGGGGAGAGGGGAGAGGAAAGGGGAAAGAATGGGATGAGAATAAGAACAGGGATGAGGAGAGGAGAGAGGATGGGATGGGGAAAGGGGATTGGAATGGGGAAAGGGGATGGGAATGGGGATGGGGAGAGGATGGAATGGGAAAGGAAAGGGGATGGGGATAGGAAAAAGGATGGGATGGGGAAGGGGATGGGATGGGATGGGATGGGAAAGGGGTTGGGGATAGGGAAAATGACAGGATGGGAAAGGAAAGGGGATGAGGATAGGGAAAAGGATGGGATGGGGAAACAGGATGGGAATGGGGAAAGGGGAGAGGATGGGATGGGGATGAGGAGAGGGGAAAGGATGGAATGGGAAAAGGGATGGGAATGAGAATTGGGATCAGAAAAGGAAAGAGGATAGAATGGGAAAGGGGATGAGGATGAGAAAAGGGGAGAGGATGGGAGGGGATGGGATGGGAATGAGAAGAGGGAAAAGGATGGGATAGGAAGGGAAGGGAAAGGGGATGGGAATGAGAAAGGGGATGGGGATAAGAATGAGGATGAGAAAATGGGAGACGATGGGAATGGGGATGGGGATAGGGAAGGAAAGTGGATGAGATAAGAGAAAGGGATGAGGATAAGAATGGGGATGGGGATGAGGAAAGGCAAGAAGATGAGAATAAGAATAGGGATGAGGAAAAGGAAGAGGATGGGATGAGGAAAGGAAAATCAGAAAAAAAATCTTTAGTGCCACACAGGTGATATATTTGGAAAGAATTCATCCTTATTTTTATAAAGTCCCCAAAAACAAGAAAATGAAGATTTCAGAGCAGTGTTCTTAGGTCTCAAGGAATCTCCTGCTTATTAAAAAACCCTTTTTCAGTTAAACTCCAAAAATGTGAATTCACTTTTCTGTCCTAGCAGTCTCTGCAAGCACCCCAGTGCTCCTGCATGGGTAGTGCACCAGAATCCATCAGAACCACTGTGCAGGAATGGGAAAGTTCCCTTTGGTGGGATCATAACTCTGGCATGAGCAATATTTTCTGAGTTCTTGCAGCATGAAACTCAGGCAAAACATTAACATTTGCTCCCCTCGGTTGGTATTTAACGACCTCCTGTGTTCCCTAGGTGTCCACCCAGAGCCTGAACCTGCTGAGAGCGCTGTTCTTGCTCCCTGAGCTTTGCTTTCACTGCTGACAGCTGGAAATAATCATTGTCAGATGATTACCCCGGAGCAGACGTGATCAGGCTGGCTCTGTGAGTCACAGAAAGCTCCCCAGAAAGCACAGGAGAGAGGAGAGCACTTTCATGCTGCAGTCAAAGCAGCATCTAATCCAATTAAAGAGAGGACACAGGAGTACAGGATGCAGCCCTGGCCCATCAGGGCTGACACCTCGTGTCTTACAGAGCTCAGGACTTAACACTTCAGCAAAAAAGAAACAAAAGCTCTTGCTAATAGTGCTGTGCTCTCTGTGATAGAGGGAAAAGTCTTGCAGGGCCCTGCAGGGAGCAGAGAGTGTCCTGAGGGATAAAAGCTGCTCACCCTTTTCTTCATTTTCACACACAGGGAATAAGCAAACCCTTTAAAAAAGCCATTTTAAAAAACTCTTTTAGAATTACAGCAATGCTTCTTGCTTGTCTTGGGGAGTTCTCAGAGCGCTTCACACTCTGGGTGCTCAGCAGAGCTTCTGACCTAAACCACTGCCCCAAGATGTTTTTGGTTTAGGGATTCTAAATTTTTACTGGAGAATCTCTAAAACAATTCTTGAACCTCAGGTAGAACACATGACCTTAATGGGAAAAGAACTGAACCCTCCATTCTTGGGCAAACATTTTGCCGATATTTCAAAAATAAATGTGTAGAAAAGATGGGACAAAAGGGAAACCAAAGATCTGGGCACCCACCCAGAGGTGTCCTGGGTGGTTTTCATATCAAAAATTTATCTGTAAAAGAGCAAAATTTCACTTTGAGGAATGTTGGCAAGATTGGCATTGACACAGAAGATGAACTTAAGATGGAAATGATCCCAAAGCAGAGAGAGTTTCAACTTCTCCTGGATCTGGTCTGGAAAATCTGCAAGTATTTTTTTTTTCCCATTTATTCTCCCTCTGTGTGCAGTGTACTTTGGGCAGTCACTGACAATGAAATGGAGACATTAAACACTAGAGGGAAGCAAAAGACTTTGCAGTAACCTCTGCAAAGCTCCCTGGGGCTTAAATGTAATCAACATTTATTTGTGGTTTAGGTCCTCAGAACGTTTTATATCTAAACCTTTTAAAAGATTTAAGTTGAAATATAGAAAAAGTTTAGGATATAAAAATAGTTTAAGATATAAAAATAGTTTAAGATATAAAAAGTAGTTATAAAGCTAACAAGGAGTTTAGAATGCAGAACTGTAGGTTTGTGTGTCATAACATGATTAACTAAGAAATCTTACTCTGTAACATGGGTCTATAAGATGAAATATTTAAGGATTGGATCAAAACCATAAATATCCTTGTTGGCAGTGTTTTATTGGTTAATAAATCTTTATAAGGTCTTGTAACTAAGGGTCTTGAGACCTTCTGAACCATGCTGTGAAGATGTGAGCTGAACTCACCCTTCCTATGTAAAAGATAAGAAAAATAAACTCATCATCAAAAACAACTCCTGCCAAGATCACACACTTTTTTTTTTCCCTCCCGTCTGGGTTTTTTCCCTCGGTCCTGGTCAGTCTGCGAGGCGACGTTCATCGCCAAAGTTTGGGTGCGGACCGTCCAGGGACCGGGGTTTTCGTCAGGCAGGAGGATTTTTTGGAGGCTCCAGGGAACCACGTTCCTGAGGACCAATGATTGCTGGGGTGTAATTTAGCAGTTGTGATCAGAGGGATGGTGAGTTTGTGTGTCATTTGAAGGGGGTGTTAATGGTAGATGAGTGCTGTTTTTTGTGTGCTTTTGTTGGTTTGGGTTTCCTGTAACAATAAATCAACATGTAATGAAAATAGAAAAAGGTTATCATCTTGTGTTAATGTGTGTGTTGTGTTGTATTGCTCTGTATTGCAGGGTGAGCACAGGGTGAACTCTCTCCTCCTTGCTGTGAGACCTGGGCTGGCAGGGATGACACAGTGACCTCTGCCAGCCCATGCTGCCTGTGCCATCACCTGGCACTGATGTGTTTGATGAAAATCCTTTCGCTGGGATTTTTCTCCTGAGAAGCCTCAGAACAGAAATGGAACCAATAACGATCTGCTGGCTGTGGAGTGTGGGCTGGAGATGGTTTAGCAACAGGGGCATCTTGGATTGGTCTCCTGTGCATTGTTTCTACTTGATGACCAATCATGGTCCAGCTGTGTCGGGGCTGTGAGCAGTCCCAGGTTTTTATTATTCATTCCTTTCCAGCTTTCTGATGTCTCCTTGCTCTTTTAGTGTAGTTCTAATATCTCATCTTCTTTTAATATAATAGAGATGATAAAATAATATTTCAGCCTTCTGAAAGGGGGAGTCAAGATTCTCATCTCCTCCCTTGTCCTGGAGGACCCTCAAACACCACCACAATCAGCAGCCGAGCGGGTTTGTGCGAGCCTCTCAGGAACCCTCGGCCGGTCCCGAGTTGGCAGACACCGGGGGGGGGCAGCCCCGACACGGCCAAGAGCGGGGAGACACTCTCTGTGCCCCGAGGGTACTGAGGGCACCTGGGCTGGGGGCAGACACTCTCTGTGTGTGCCCCGAGGGTGCTGAGGGCACCTGGGCTGGGGGGAGACACTCTCTGTGCCCTGAGGGTACTGAGGGCACCTGGGCTGGGGGCAGACACTCTCTGTGCCCCGAGGGTACTGAGGGCACCTGGCCTGGTCGCCTTTGCAGCACAAGAGACACCAGAGACAGCGGTAGAAGATAAAGGGCCGACTCTTAGCAGGGGTTAATCCAAGGTTTTATTAGGACCCCCAAAGGAGGTCCTGCACCTCAGGGGGCTCCTGCCCAGAGCCCCGGGAGATGTGCCAAGGTTACATTTAAAGGGAGATGGAAACCCAAAGTAGATAACACCCTACCAACCATTAAGTGACCCTAAGGGATGGATGCTGGGGGATAGACATATAGGACAGCGTATGGGGCAAGGCTTGGGGGGCTGACTCCCAGCCTCTGGCTGATCACTCGACAACTTGGACTGAAACTTCTGGATGGAGGGGATGGGAGGCTGAGTGAGTGACAGAGAGCCAGGGTGGGGGTTTGGGGATGATCTCATCCCGGGAGAGGGATAACACAGGTAAAGGGAGGGGGGTACAGTTTGGGATAAACCATTTGGGAAAAATTACTTCAAAGTATTACAAAGTATAAAAATGCACTACAGCAGGTTTGGGCAGCACCAAATAAAATGTAATAAAATTCTTTAAAAATAAAAAAAAATTAAAAAAATTAAATAAAATTAAAATAACAAAATTAATTTAAAACAAATGAAGAACAAAATAAAAACTGTAAAGTGCTGTAAAGTGCTGTAAAAGTTCCATAAAAGGTAGTGCCGTAAAGCAAGACCCTCAAACACCACCACAATCACCAGCTTGAGTTGGTCTGGGCAGCACCAAATAAAAAAAAATAAAAAGCTTTAAAAATAGAAAAATTAAAAATAAAAAATAAAATTGAAAAAATTTAAAAAAAGCTTTAAAAAAAGAAAAATTAAAAATAAAAATTAAATAAAAAATAAAATCAGAAAAATAAAATAAACGCTTTAAAAATAGAAAAACTAAAAATAAAAATGAAATAAAAAATAAAATAAATAAAATAAATGCTTTAAAAATAGAAAAATTAAAAATAAAAATTAAATAATAAAAAAATTGGAAAAATAAAAAAACTTTAAAAATAGAAAAATTAAATATAAAAATTAAATAAAAAATAAAATCAGAAAAATAAAATAAATGCTTTAAAAATAGAAAAACTAAAAATAAAAATGAAATAAAAAATAAAATAAATAAAATAAATGCTTTAAAAATAGAAAAATTAAAAATAAAAATTAAATAATAATAAAATTAGAAAAATAAAAAAACCTTTAAAAATAGAAAAATTAAAAAAAAAATTGAATAAAAAATAAAATTAGAAAAAAAAGCTTTAAAAATAGCAAAAATTAAAATAAAAAATAAAAAATAAAATAAAAAAAATAAAAAGCTTTAAAAATAGAAAAATTAAAAATAAAAAAGAAATAAAAAAAATTTTAAAAATGCTTTTAAAAATAGAAAAACTAAAAACAAAAATGAAATAAAAAATAAAAAAAGAAAAAAATGCTTTAAAAATAGAAAAACTAAAAATAAAAATTAAATAAAAAATAAAATAAAATAAATAAAATGAATGCTTTAAAAATAGAAAAATTAAAAATAAAATTTTAATAAAAATAAAATTAGAAGAATAAAATAAAAAGTTTAAAAATACAAAAAATTAAAAAATAAAATTAAAAAGAAATAAAAAACAAAATTAAAAAAATAAAAAGCTTTAAAAATAGAAAAATTAAAAAGAAAAAAGAATTAAAAAATAAAATTAAAAAATAAAATAAATGCTTTAAAAATAGAAAAATAAAAAAAATTAAATAAAAAATAAAATTAGAAAAATAAAAAGCTTTAAAAATAGAAAAAATAAAAATAAAAATTGAATAAAAAATAAAATTAAAAAAATATAAATGCTTTAAAAAAAAGAAAAATTAAAAACAAAAATTAAATAAAAAATAATAGTAAAAAATGCTTTAAAAATAGAAAAATTTTTAAAAATGAAATAGAAACTAAAATTAGAAAAATAAAAAAAGCTTTAAAAATAGAAAAATTAAATATAAAAATAAAATAAAAAAAATTTAAAATTAACATAAAAATATTTAAAAATAAAAAAATTTTAAAAAAATTAAATAAAAAATAAAAATAGAAATATAAAATAAAAAGCTTTAAAAATAGAAAAAATAAAAATTAAATAAAAAAATTAAAAAATATGACAAAAAGCTTTAAAAATAGAAAAATTAAAAATAAAAATTAAATAAAAAATAAAATAAATAAATAAAATAAATGCTTTAAAAAGACAAAAATTAAAAATAAAAATTAAATAATAATAAAATTAGAAAAATAAAATAAAAAGTTAAAAATAGAAAAATTTAAAAATAAAATAAAAAAGAAATAAAAAACAAAATTAAAAAATGAAAAGCTTTAAAAATAGAAAAATGAAAAATAAAAATTAAATAAAAAATAAAATTAAAAAATTAAAATAAATAGCTTTAAAAAAAAGAAAAATTAAAAATAAAAATTAAATAAAAATTAAAATTAGAAAAATAAAATACAATGCTATAAAAATAGAAAAATTAAAAATGAAGTTTAAATAAAAAAATAAAATTAAAAATTAAATAAATAGCTTTAAAAAAATAGAAAAATTAAAAAGAAAAAATTAAATTAAAAATGAAATTAAATAAATAAAATTAATTAAAAAAAAAAGAAAAACAAAATAAAAACCATAAAGTGCTGTAAAGTACCACAAAATTTCCATAAAAGGTAGTACTGTAAAGCGCGACTGTCGCAAAAGGCGCCGTAAAGCGCGACTGTCGTAAAACTGCCGTAAAGCGCGACTATCGTGAAACTGTCGTAAAAGGTGCCGTAAAGCGTGACTGTCGTAAAAGGTGCCGTAAAGCGCGACTGTCGTAAAAGGTGCCGTAAAGCGCGACCGTCGCAAAAGGTGTCGTAAAGCGCGACCGTCGTAAAAGGTGCCGTAAAGCGCGACTGTCGTAAAAGGTGCCGTAAAGCGCGACTGTCGTAAAAGGTGCCGTAAAGCGCGACTGTCGCAAAACTGCCGTAAATCGCCACTGTCGTAAAAGGTGCCGTAAAGCGCGACTGTCGTAAAACTGTCGTAAAAGGTGCCGTAAAGCGCGACTGTCGTAAAAGGTGCCGTAAAGCGCGACTGTCGTAAAAGGTGCCGTAAAGCGCGACTGTCGCAAAAGGTGCCGTAAAGCGCGACTGTCGCAAAAGGTGCCGTAAAGCGCGACTGTCGTAAAAGGTGCCGTAAAGCGCGACTGTCGTAAAACTGTCGTAAAAGGTGCCGTAAAGCGCGACTGTCGTAAAAGGTGCCGTAAAGCGCGACTGTCGTAAAAGGTGCCGTAAAGCGCGACCGTCGCAAAACTGTCGTAAAAGGTGCCGTAAAGCGCGACTGTCGTAAAACTGTCGTAAAAGGTGCCGTACAGCGCGACTGTCGCAAAACTGCCGTAAAGCGCGACTGTCGCAAAAGGTGCCGTAAAGAGTGACTGTCGTAAAACTGTCGTAAAAGGTGCCGTAAAGCGCGACTGTCGCAAAACTGCCGTAAATCGCCACTGTCGTAAAAGGTGCCGTAAAGCGCGACTGTCGCAAAAGGTGCCGTAAAGCGCGATTGTCGTAAAAGGGGCCGTAAAGCGCGACTGTCGTAAAAGGGGCTGTAAAGCTGTTGACGCGCTTTACGGCCCCTTTTACGACAGTCGCCCTCTACAGCTCTAACTTTTATGGAACTTTAATGGTACTTTACAGCACTTTACGGATTTTATTTTTCATTATTTTTAATTAATTCTATTTTTTAATTTTATTTTTATTTAATTTTTATTTTTAATTTTTATATTTTTACAGCTTTTTTTTCTTGTTTTAATTTTATTTTTTATTTAATTTTTAGTTTTAATTTTTCTCTTTTTAAAGCATTTATTTTATTTTTTTAAATTTAATTTATATTTTTAATTTTTCTATTTTTAAAGCTTTTTATTTTTTTAATTTTATTTTTATATTTAATTTTTGGTTTTTATTTTTCTATTTATTTTATTTTATTAATTTTATTTTTGATTTAATTTTTAGTTTTAATTTTTCTATTTTTAAAGCATTTATTTCATTTTTAATTTTTTATTTAATTTTTATTTTTGATTTCTCTATTTTTAAAGCTTTATATTTTATTGATTTAATTTTATTCTTTATTTAATTTTTAGTTTTAATTTTTCTCTTTTTAAGCATTTAGTTTATTTTTTAAATTTTATTTTTATTTAATTTTTATTTTTAATTTTATTTTTCAAGATTTTTTTGCTAATTTTATTTTTAATTTTTAGTTTTAATTTTTCTATTTCTTTTATTTTTAATTTTATTTTTTATTTAATTTCTAGTTTTGATTTTTTTTATTTTTAAAGCATTTATTTTTTTTAATTTAATTTTTCTTTTTGATTTTTTTATTTTTAAAGCTTTTTATTTTATTGTTTTAATTTTATTTTTTATTTAATTTTTAGTTTTAATTTTTCTCTTTTTAAAGCATTTATTTTATTTTTTTATTTTTATTTAATTTATATTTTTAATTTTTCTATTTTTAAAGCTTTTTATTTTTTTAATTTTATTTTTATCTTTAATTTTTAGTTTTAATTTTTCTTTTTCTTTTATTTTTTAATTTTATTTTTAATTTAATTTTTAGTTTTAATTTTTCTATTTTTAAAGCATTTATTTTATTTTTAATTTTTTATTTAATTTTTATTTTTGATTTCTCTATTTTGAAAGCTTTTTATTTTATTGTTTTAATTTTATTTTTATATAATTTTTAGTTTTAATTTTTCTATTTTTAAAGCATTTATTTTATTTTTTATTTTTATTTAATTTTTTCTTTTGATTTTTCTCTTTTTAAAGCATTTATTTTTTAAATTACATTTTTATCTTTAATTTTTAGTTTTAATTTTTCTATTTTTAAAGCATTTATTTTATTTATTTAATTTTATTTTTTATTTTAGTTTTGATCTTTTTATTTTTAAAGCATTTATTTTTTTTAATTTTTATTTTTGATTTTTCTATTTTTAAAGCTTTTTATTTTTTTAATTTTATTTTTTATTTAATTTTTTGTTTTAATTTATTTCTAAAGCATTTATTTTATTTTTTTAATTCAATTTTTTATTTAATAAATTCTTTTTCTCTGAAAGATCCAGGTGTCCTGTGGCTGCTATCTCGCTGCAAGTCCTTTCTTTAAAAAAAGTATCTTACATAGCATCGTTTCTATTTTAACAGTTTTTATAACCTAAAACTATATTTAACACACTACTTAAGAGAATTAATACAGCATTACTTTCTAACACAACACATATAATATTCATTTTAATATTTCCAAAAGGCCAATCATAAAATACCGGCACTTTTCACAATCCCCACTCTTATTCTTTGTAAATCCTTTGGCTTGAGCAATATTTCTTATCTACTTGCATCTTCTGGACTATGCGGGCAAAATAAAACAGGGGATTACACAAGGAAGAAATATAAAAATAGTTGCAACACATAAAATGAAAGACCTTAATTTCTTCTAATACATTACCCTACCAGCTAGGTTTTAACATTGTTTTCTAATTTTTGGACCGGTACCTGGGTTATTATATGCATATATATTTTTTTCTTCTTTGATTTCTTTTGCTTTTTCTAGAATGACTTTTCTGTGGTCATCAATTTTCAACAATTTGATCTATTAAACTTTCTACAAACACCCCCTTCTTTGGCCAATAAATAGTGTAAAGCCAACCTATTCTGATACCCTACAGTTTTTGTTTGGCTTAGCTGACTTTATATTAACTCCAATGCCTGGGCAGCTCCATTTGCTATCATTTCTATAACTGCTTGGAGTCTTGTAATACGACTCAATAGATTATTTGGGGTCAATACAGAGTTAAGTTGCTGTGCTGGTTTTACCTTTTCGTTTATTATTTGTTTTTTTACCAAATCTCGAACCGTCAAGATTAAATGTAAAACAAATCCCTCTCTCTCCTTTTGGACATTCAATTCCAAATCTATTACCACTTTTTCCTAAGTTTCTTGTAATCCAATAATTTACTCCATTTTGCCTACAGGTTCTTAATTTGGATGGGTTATAACAGTGGCTGTTGACGTAGGTGTGTGTAATTAAAGAGGAACTTTGGTTTCTTTCCACGTGATGCTTTCTGCAGCATTTGTGACACAATCTTGCTGGTATCCCGAAAGGGAAAAGAGAACAAATGAGTGCCAGAAACAGGAATAACAGAGGTCCAGTATGCCTTATACTCCCACCTCCCAGGCCTGTGAGGTTGCAACCCACAGCAGGTGTATTTGATCTTCTCGGTGGCAAAAAACAGAGGCCAATCTGGTCTTGCCCTCTATTTCCTTGTCACTTTCTCTTAACTAATTTCCAGGCAAATTGGTTTGGACACCCTTTAACTGTGGTCTCTTACCGTTCTTCAGGTATCTCTCATTCACCAGGCACTAGTAATTCCCATCCACAAAACTAAGTTATTACTTTAACACTTTTTGCAATAAGAGCATAAATGTTGTGCACTTCAATACTAATTATTCTCACAATTCAAGCATTTACTTATAACCCAGCTAGCATGTCCAGTATTGGAATGAATCAAATAAAGTTTACTGGTGGAAATGGTAATTCCCCTTCTCCCCTGTACAATTCTCAGGCTAAGGTCAGAACACAAAAACAGGCTTGATCCTTCTATCTGGAGTATTCCTCCCCGAAGGAGATGTTTTATTCAGGCAGTGCTTGAAACCAGTGGTATGAGCATTGTCTTACTTCTGAATTCAGTGTTATTCTTTGTACATTTCTTGGATCATTTGGCTTTTCCCAAACTATTACCACTCAGTCCCCATTGGAAAGTCAGTTTGGTATCACCCGGTTTAAATGTGATAGTCCTTTGATTCTGCTGGCATGAATTCACCCTCTTTCCGTGATTCTGATTGTTGCTTCGGTAGTAACTGGAAAGGACTTCTTAATAGCATAGTAATAAAAGAAAGACAATACTGCATTAACTTTTACCATTCACTTTTCTTCTAAACTTTCTGGGTTTAGCTAAAAGCTTTTTCCACAGCAGCCTCTTCTTCTTCTATCCAGCTGTGTTTATAGCTGCAGAGGCAAATTCTTCTTTTTGTGAGTTACAGTTAGTTAAATAAGAAAAGTTAGACCAATTTTAACACGAGATGTATCACATCTATTGCTTTTTACTTTTTGGGCAGCATTTAATTGTTTTAGCCTTACAAACCCATTCTTCAGGAAAAAAAACAAGAAACCAAAAAACTTCTTTTTAACAGCAAAAAAAAAACACACAAAAGAAAAGACCAAAAACCTTCTTACTTAAGAAAAACAACCCACTTTGTGAGGTTTGGAGAGTCAGCAATCTCTGCTTTGATTTTATCTTTTAGTGCTAGCCCCCCTCCTGCTCTTTTCACGGCCTTGCTGTCGATGCCGTGCTGCCACTTCGCTGCAGGGCCGGAGCAGGGGAGAGCAGCCAGGGGCATGGGGACCCTGGGGGCAGCCTTGGGTCCCTTTTGCCCTCTCTCTGTCTTCTTCTCTCTCTTTCTCTTTCCTTCTCTCTCTCGGCCCACTTACCAGGGCCAACGCTGCCATCCTCGACTCGGGACCCTGGCAGTCTGGGAGCCCCCGGCAGTTCCGCCACGGAGCCAGCCCGCTCCTGCCCGGCAAACCCGTGTGTCCCCTGCTGCCAGCACCGCCACCGGGTCACCTCCATGGATCGGTGCCTGCCGCAGCCTCCGAGACCCCGCCGCTCGTAGGGAGCGGTCAGACACCTCCCAGCCTTGACAACCCCAAACCTGGCGTCCCCAGGTGCTCCTGACATTCTTTTCCTTTCTCTAGTCAACTTCTCCTCTTTTCCCTTCAAGGAGGGCCCGTTCTGCTAAACCCTTTCTGGACCTCAGTTCAGCATTGAATAACCTCCTAACAACCGTGTGTTAAGACACTTCCCTGCCTTTCATGCAAAAACCCTGCATTCACACTTCTGCTCTCTTCTAGCACCAAGATGTCATCACTTCACATTCTAACATCTCAGAGTTTGCTAACCACCTCCCTACTTCAACTTCTCTCTTTCTTCTCTTCTTACCTGTTTTTTTGTGTTTTTTTTTTTTTTTTAATTCAACAGACCTCAGATAGTATGAGGTGAACCTAACTAAATTACTTCCAAAAGTAGGCTTACAACTTTCTTTTGCTAGGATTGCAGTAGCTGTTAAATACCTACTGGCTAGCTGTGGCTTACTGAGTCTAACATCTTTGATATATAAGCTACTAGATATTTTTTTACTCTTCCTTACTCTTGAATTAAAATTTTATGAGCTACTCCATTTTCTGTATTTATGTATAAATGATAAAGGATTTTGCTAACAAAGGTAAGCTTAAAGCTGGTACTTAGGCTAGTTTTAACTTAACTCTTTTAATTTAACAATATCTTCTTTGGTCTGTTTTATATCATCTCCTTCTGTCAATTTTTTTCATACACAAATTTTGCTACTTGTGCGTACCCCTCAATCTATAATCTATAATATTTCAATAATCTAGGTAATTTTCTGATCTCTCTCTTTGAAGAGGGAGGGAGAATGAATAAAATTCTTGCAAATTTTCTCATGGTTGGTTTTCTAGCTACTTTTATTTATTAAGTGTCTAAGATATTTTACCACTGGGTAGTGAGTCTGAGTTCTTTTATTAACCTCCCTTAAATCCTGTACTAGTCTATAACTCCCATCAGACTTTACTGGGGGCATAGGGATATTATGAGGAGACATACAAGGTTCTAATGCCCCATTCTTTATTAGTCCTTCTATTACCGGCTTCAAACCTTCCCGTCCTTCTAAAGATACAGGATACTGACGTACACGTACGGGACAATCTTCTCTCTCAATTGTAACCCTTATGGGGTCGATATTTAATCCTCCCCTATTTCCTTCTCCAGCCCAAACTTCTTTGGTGATTTTTTTTTTCTTCATCCTCTCTTAAATAATTTTAAAACTCTAGCTGTCCTTTTCCCATTTTCTGATATAACTCTTATTCGTAATTGCACTTGTAAGACGCTTCCCAATAAATTGCTACCTGCCCCTGGGACCAATAAGACATCTCCCATCCAAACTTTAGTTTCTTCCCTCAATTACTACATCTTTAATGACCAGAAATGTAAAACTTTCCCTCTTTGCCCCTGTTACTTTCACTGTATGTTTGCTCACACTATAACTTTTTGGAATATTTAACAGGCAGGTTCTCTCTGCCCCTGTGTCTATTACAAATTCCAATTCTTCTTCTTGGGGATCCACTTTTAAAGTTATCACAGGCTCCAGATGGTATTTGTTCCCCCCAGAAAATTAGAGCTTATGACCTCCCTATTCCTCCTCTGTGCCCATCTCTTTAAAGATTTTCAGATCTTCTGCTTACTTAGGACCATTTTCCTATTTCTCTTAAGTTTGTTTATCTATTTAGCTGAAGTTTGTTCTTTCCCCTCTAAAAGCTGTCCCTTAAAAACTTCTTTTTTTCCTGCATTTCGCCTTTGATATGCTGTCTCATTTATTCCTTTGATTATGTAATTACGATAATTATTCACGTGTTTACTCCCCTCCTCATTATTTTTACCCCACTCAGGAGGTACAGTTGGCATTTTGTCTTCTCTGGGGGTCCCCGTAGATTATCTTTTTTCCTAAGCTTTTATTTCAGCTGCTCTGATTAATTGCCTTTCTTCCTGAGAAAAATATTATTTTCATTACAGACCACATCTCTTCTCAAATATAAATGTTTGGACCTAAAAATTGGTCTAATTGTTCAGCTATGCCTATGGGATCCTCCAAATATCCCTTTAATTTATTTCTTAAAATTTCAGACCTCAGACGAAGTCAAAGGAGCATTTACAAATCTTGGTCCGCCCCCTCCTATGGGAGCCTCTTTTAATGGAAATAGACCAATCCCTTTATCCCATTCTTTTTGGATTTTTATCTTCTATAGCTTTTCTCCCGTATTTTTAGGAAGAATCAGGAGAGGGCTTTCTTTTACCTGAACTTTTAGTGTTTTGATAAGGTGATTCCTTTAGAGAGTTCCGCTGAGCAGCCGGAGCTGTGGTTACCAAGGGAACGGAGCTCAGGGCGGGACGGGGGAACTCGGCACAACTCAGGGTCTGGATCCTCCAAAGGCGGGGTCTGCAGGGGGAATCACCCGTGGGGATCGGCACAGCTCAGGGTCTGGGTCCTCCAAAGGCGGGGTCTGCAGCCGGGATCGCCCCAGGGGATCGGCACAGCTCAGGGTCTCGGTCCTCCAAAGGCGGGGTCTGCAGCCGGGATCGCCCGAGGGGATCGGCACAGCTCAGGGTCTGGGGGCTCCAAAGGCGGGGTCTGCAGCCGGGATCGTCCCAGGGGCTTTTCCGGTGCAGACCGAGCTGCAGCGTGGATCGGCCCCACGTGGCTCACGGCGGCTGATCCGGCAGAGACAAAGCCGGGACTGACCCCGGCTGCAGCGGCGGGAGCCGAGCAGAGTCAGGGCAGGCGGGGATGGGACAGACGGGACCCCCCCTCGGTGCGGTCAGCGCGGTACCCACGGTGCACACGGCAGGACGGACCCCCCGCCCCTTCCGCCGGCACGGCCAGCGGAGCGGCCGCGGGCCAGGCGGCCGGGACCGGGACAGACGGACCGGGACAGACGGACCGGGACAGACGGACTGTGCCGGAGCCGGCACAGGGGCTGGGGCAGCCGCGAACGAGTGGGGGAACAAACAGGAATGGATGAGGTAATATTTCTATCAGCAAAATTGAAATGAAAGCGAGCTTTGAGCTCCCTCAGTTACTGAACAACAGGAAAACAATGGTGTGGCCAGCTGAAGGTAATCCCCTTTGATGAAACAACACCCTCTGCCTGCAGACAGCTCCAAGGGGCCGAGCAGACCCTACCAGCTTGGCAGAAGGGGTCCAAAGAGGAGCTTTTAGGGTTTAAAATGGAACACATTATGGTAATGTAGTGATTCTTATAGGCCGTATGGAAATGCTGTAGGATTTGTGTATTGTACTAGATTGGTTAGTGAGAAGTAGACTATTCAACACAGAAGATGATTTTTTGTATTGTAATGGGAACTTCACTCTCTTGACCTTTTACTCGCTTACCCCTTTTTACTCTCTTATGCTTTTGCTCTCTTACCTTTTTATGCTCTTACCCTCTCATCCTGTCAACCCCTCTCTTCTCTCAGGCCTGCTCTGAGCTGTGGCTGGCAGCTCCCAGCAGGCCCCTGCCCCCGGGCCCTTTGCAATAAACCCCAAGTTCCACAAGGCCCCTGCCCCCGGGCCCTTTGCAATAAACCCCAAGTTCCACAAGGCCCCTGCCCCCGGGCCCTTTGCAATGAACCCCAAGTTCCACAAGGCCCCTGCCCCCGGGCCCTTTGCAATAAACCCCAAGTTCCACGACCCGGCTTCAGAGATCTCTCGTCTCCGTCCGTCCCGACTGTGCTACCCCCCGATGCTCCTACAGCTAGAAACTCACTCACTAGCACGGAAAAATCCTTCCAAAGCATTTTTTTTTTATTTTTATCCTCCGAGTGTCCAACTTCTTTTGCTAAATTTCTACAGATTGGAGTTCAAATTACCATTTCTGACCAGTGCAGAGACAAATGATGAAACATTCCTGAGTTATTCTTACTCTTCATCTTATGGAAGTAGCCAGCACTAAATTTGCATGATCTAACCAAAGTAGACATTTCACAGAAAAGCACTTTCTATAGGCATATTGAGAAACTATAGATTGAGGTAAAACCATCAAGTTTCTGCCCTCAGTGGTGCAAAGTCACATGTTGTTTGAAGAGCATCCCACTGAATTTTCTAAAGATGTGTGAATGTGTCATCTGGACCACAGGAGATCAAGCAGGGTTAAAACACTGAGCAAAACTGAAGTTAACAAACACAAGGTTCATCAACCTTGCAATAGAAGCTTGCAGAAACCTTTCAAGGCTCATCCAATAAAGCCCCGTGGCACTTTGTTCTTCCCCCTCCTCCCAAATCTCCATCTGTCTGAGCCAGCATCAGCAGGAAATTTTGCACAGAAGCTTACCAGATAAAATAGCTATATCATCTGCCATTAGTTTTAGAGAGTTCTTCAAAAATAGATTAAAAATTATATATTATTTTTTAGCTGTGTCCTAAGTTAGGGATGGGCCAAGTCTTGTGTCTTTTTCTCACAGAAAGGTGGTTCACGTGTCCTTTAATATCATATGTGCAAATATTTCCAATCTGCATTCTGCCTTATCAGAAGGCTAATTAATTGCTTTATCATACTATATTACATTACATCTAAACCGAATCTGCCAAGTACTCAACCCCACACACACCGCACACAACTCATGACTGTCACCCAACAGTCCCGACACACACACACACACACTTGGCCCTGACAGGCCAAGGAAACAAAACACCATCACTTTGGGTGAACAATCTCCACGCTGCATTCTACTTCGGCACAAACACAGGCACAGCAAATGAGATAAGAATTGTTTTCCTTCCTCTGAGGTTCAGAGAATGTGAATCCCAGAAATATTCTTGGGGAGAATTGCGCCTTGCTTTTCTCTGTGAAGAGAAATGCGGTGACAGGTGCACCCTTGCCTCCAGGGCAAAGAATCACGGAATGGCTTGGGTGGGAAGGGACCTTGAGGTTTATCTTTGATTTATGCAACACTTCAACAGGCAAGAGGGGGCTCATCCGCTTCAGAGCTGCTTGCTTTTCTCACACCTTTCACAAGCAAAGCCTGAAGCAAACCCTCCCGAGTTGCCCTATCGACCAGGGGACCCCTCAGCACTCGGCGATGCTGCCGGCAAAACCTCAAACTTTTACTCACACAGGGACAAGGCTGCGCACTCGGTCGTAACCCAGATTCTCTTTTTCCAGCAGTAGCCTCGAACTTCCTTTGTTCTCTCTGCAGGCCTTTTTGCAAGCACACCAATTAACAGACTACAGAAGTTTCACCAGCAGACTTCAGCTAAATCCAAAATTGTTTTCTACCCCAAGTAACATTTCCAACCCCCTGTCTCACCTGGGATGTTTGGAATTTTAGGAGGCGGCAGCCCACTGGAGATCAAAGGTCCTGGGCAGGGTGCAGACCCACGGACACAAATGCCATCCCTTTTCCAAGGGAAACAAAACTCATCACCCCAGTTTCCTTACATCAGTTTGCCGAAGACGTTCGGCACTCCCAGGTCACTCAGAGTTCTCGTTGCTGCAGACTCGGTCTTGGAGTTACGGAGTTACGCTTCCTCCTAACACTCACCTCCCCACCTCAGCCCCCTGCTGCTGCGTCCCCTTCTCCGCTCCTAACCCTACTCTATTTTCCAGCCCGCCCTTGCTCCATCCCTCACTCCACCCTTAACCCGTCCCACCACACTTCCCGCTCCATCCGTTACTTCACCCACTGCCCACCCGTGAGTCCCCTCCAGCAGCACGCAGGAGCCCGAACCCTCGGAGGACGGCGCAGCTCTCGCAGCAGGACAACACCCAAGCGAGACAGGCAGGGACAACGTCTGTGGGCTGCAGGGTGTCACAAGGGGCTGCGGGCTGAGGGGAGGGGGCTGGAGGGTGACACAGAGGATGGGGGGAGCTGAGAGGCAGAAGGGGGCGTTAGGAGCAACTGGGGGGCTCCAGGGTGGCACAGAGATGCTGGGAGTGGGGAACTTGAGGGTGACAAGAAAAGGGTGAGGGGGAGCAGATGCCTTGAGGGGCAAAGTGGGGGCTGCTTGAGGGTGACAGGTGAACCAGCCCTCACACCACCCCTAACCAGGTGGAGAGTGCACGGTGGAGGCCAGGGGGCCAAGGAACAATGTCAGAGGTCTCGGGGTGGCACACAGACATTGCGGGCTGAGGGGCAAGGAGGGGGAGGCTTGACAGATGGAGAGCTCACACCGAGGGTTAGGGGTACAAAGGACACAGGGTACCAGGTAGGGTTAGGGTACAGGTGCAGCAGCCCTCAACCCAACCCCAAGGTAACCCTACAGAGCACCCCTAGGACCCCAGTTTTCCCCAACAGCAGCACAAGGCAATAACCCCAATGCTGGGACAGCCCCAGAAGTCTCCCAGCAGCTGCAGGCAGCAACCCTAATAAAAAGGTAGCAATGATGTTTGTGGTCTAGAGAGTGACAGGTAGGAGTTGGGGGCTGAGCAGTTTTTTAGGGTTTTTTTTTAGGGTTTTTCTCATGGCTTTAAAAGGATATTTTAGGGCTTTTTTGGAGGAGTTTTCCAGGAAATTTCTGGGAACATTTAGGATGCTTTTTCTGGGCTTTTAAAAGATTTTGTTAGGGTATTTTAAGGGCTTTCTTAGTACTTTTAAGAATTGTTTGGGAGGGGATTTGGGTGTTCTTGGGGTTTTTTTAGGACTATTGAGGGTATGTGGAGGACTTTTTAGGGCTAGGGTATTTTTAGGGTTTTTGAGGGAATTTTTAGGCTTTTTTAGGGTCTTATCAGGGCATTTTAAGGATTTTTGGGGTATTTTTTTGAGCTCTTTTTGGACTATTAGGGGTATATTTAGGAATTTCTAAAAGTTCTTTGGGGATTTTTTAGGGGTTTTTTAAAAGTATTGTATTTCCAGTGTATTCTAACAGCATTCTGAGGCTATTTTTAGGTTTTCATGGGGTTTATAGGACATTTTGAAGATTAGGGGGTTTTCAGGGAATTTTTAGGTTTTTTTAGGGTCTTTTCATGGCACAACACATGGAGGATGAGGGGCAGCTTGAGGGGCACTGTGGGGGCTTGAGGGTGACAGAGGCTGGGAGCTGAGAGAGGAAGAGGGAGAGGGGACAGTGGGTGACACACAGAGATGCTGAGGGTGGCAGGGGCAGCTGTAGGGTGACACAGAGAAGCTGGGGGCTGAGGAGCAAAGGAGAGGGGTCAAGGGTGACGCACAGGAGCTGAGGGCTGGGGGGAGAGGGACCGGTTGAGGGGTAAAGGGAGAGGGCTTGAGGGCTGGACAGTCCAGTGGAGATCAGGGGTACAGGGTACAGCCGTACCACCCCTCACCCCAGCCCTAACCTCAGCCTAAGCAGCCCCCCTAAAAACAGCCTTTTCCCCCAACAGCAGCACAACGCAGCCACCCTCACAGTGAGACCAGACAGCAACCCTCACACAGCAGCACAATGACAGAACCCTCAGAGGACAACGGACCCACTGCAAAAAGGTAGGGACGACATCTGTGGGCTAGACAGCGAGAGGTAGAGTTCGGAGACTGAGCATGTCTTTGTGAGGCTTTTTTTCCAGGACTTCTAAAGGTATTTAGGGGATTTTGGAAGGGTCTTTTCTGGGACTACTTAGGGTATTGTTGGGGATTTTTCAAAGCCATTTTATGAGTCTTTAGCATATTTGGAAGATTACGGTCAGGGTCAGAGGAAACACCCTCTGAAAAGGCAGAGTTTTAGGACTGCAGTGGAATGCTTGAGCAAGGGGCCAGCGGTGGCACAGCGAGTCGGGTCCCACGCTGCCAGTCCGAAGGTTGTAAGTTTTAGACCCAGCTAAGTTGTTGTGGTTAGGGTTAGACGCTCTCAGCTATGGTCTGGGAGATCTTCAGCACAGAAAAACTCACCCCCCGCGTCTCCCGACGCCAGTTCGCAGGAGGTGCTCGGCACTGCCAGGGCAGCCTGAGCTCTCGGCGGGGGCAGCTTTGCTCCCGGAGAAATCCTGCGCCGGCCCTCTTCCCCATAAAGCCAAACTCACCCCCGCTGCGCGTCGACGTCCGTTCGCAGGAGGCACGCGGCACTCCAAGGGCGGCAAGAGTTCTCGGCGTCGGCAGCCGCGGTCCGTGAGAAATCGTTCTCTGCGGTTTTGGAGGCTGAATCGCAGTTTCGGCCACGGGCACACAGAGAGGAAAGACCGTTAATTTCCTTAGAAAGGAAAGTCTGGCAGCCCATGGTTTAAGGGGCAGACGAAGGGCTGTGCAGGGGAAGGAACTCCTCACAGGACCTTTCTTCACCTCAAGCCCACTCCAAGGTCTAGCAGCCCCCCGTGTGCCCAGCTGCTTTCAGAGGGTTACCCAGGCACACCCGCACAGGGAGCCGCTAGTCCAGAGGGGCTAACAGGGGCATCCCAAGGGTCCCTCCAGGAACTACGGTCGGAGCATCCAGCACAGACTAGGGAGCAGCCGGACCCACCCGGGCACGGAGCAACACTTTGAGAAAATGCCAAGGGAAGAGCCCTTTTGCCCAGGGGCAGCATCTGAGCAGGCCAGGCAGCATGTGGGGTTCCAGGAGAGGGCTTTCAACTTTCCCCTTTTACTGTGCCAGTCCCTCCCCAGAGCCCCCAGACCCTCCACAGCACTCCCAGAAAGGAGAGGGGTTATTAGGAGAAAAAGGCTTTAGAAAAAAGGGAAAAAGCTTCCTTTTCCTTTATTTTTTGTGTTCAAACTGGGAGGGACTCTGCTTCCCCTGCAATTTTAGTGGTCTCAGTTGAAAGAATCCCTGCCTTTTCTATGCTGTTCGGGGTGTTAATTGACAGGGAGTCCTCATTTTTGATTATTTTCCAGTTTAAGTAGAAGGGGAAAACCTTGACAATGTTTCTTATGGGTTTGAATTAAGGGTAGCCAGCCCCTTTTTGTTGTCCTGAGGCCTAAATTGAGGGAGAAGCCCAGCTATACCCTCCATCTTAAGAGTTTGAACTGAGGGAAAAATCCCTCTTTTTTCATCACTGGAGAGATTTAAAGAGAGAGGAAAACCTCTGGATTCCACTGGAGAGGAAAACCCCTCTTTTCCCAGTACTTAAGGAGAATAAATTAAAGGGCAGAAGCAATTTATTTGCCATTGTATTAGTTTCAGTAGAGGTAGCTGCCCCATTTCCTCTGTTTAAGGGGTTCACTGGAAGGAAGCTCTGCTTTTTTCAGCATTTTAAGGGTTTAAAACTACATTTCAGGGCTCTTCTTTCTGTGCCATAGGACCAAGTATCTCAGAGCAGGGTAAGCCGGGCACGCACTTAACCCTTACACTGCCTGGGAAGCTTTTATTTATCTTATTTTTACTTATAAAGTAGTTAGGCCTAATTAGAGGTCCCAAGGAGACTTAGACAATTTTCTCCACCCAGCTTAGTCACACGTGAAATACTACTTAGTAGCCACTAAGGAATGATTAGGAAAGTTAACAGCAAATTACCCAATTTATCTAGTTATGCTGTCTAAACAGAAACTTTTATTTCTTACCAGTTTTGTACCCTTTTGCTCCAAATAGATGTTGCAAAAAAAAAAAATCACTGATATTTATCTGGAGAGTTTTCTTCTATAACAAGCCCTCTACTCCCCTTGAAATCAAATTAGAAACGCCAAGCACCTGCAGCCGTTCTGAGGGCTTTTATACCCGGTGGGATTCGCCCCCTCCCTTTTCCTGGGTGCCATGGGAACGAGAGGCGGGCACCATCAGGGGTATATTAACCCCAGCTTTTGCCCAGGGCCTTCATTCCCCCTCTGGGAGGTGCTGGGATAAGAGCTCTCCTCTCATTTCAGGTAAGAGGCTCTTTCAGTTTACCTCAGCTTGTTTTCAGCAGGTGTTTCTGGGCATCTAAAGCAACAGAGGCTTTGAAGATACTGTGAAGAAAACAGCCTGGAATACAGGGAGTATTTAAGTTCACAATTTTGGGTTTTGTGTTTAGGGGTGGTAAAATGCATTTGTAATTTCTGATTTTGTTCTGTTTTTTTTTTTTTTTTTTTTTTTTTTTTAGGAGGAGTGCAGCTTCCAGAGAGTCCAGGTTGTGTCAGCTACGACACTTTATTCCGCAGATTCATCGTGTCACAAGAGGCATCTGCCCAGTGTCCCAGATGATGTTTGAGACTGAGGCTTCAGGTGAGTTGAGGATTGTGACTAGGAGAGGGAGGGTGAGCAGGTATCCGGTTAGGAGTTATTGTTGGGGGGGGTGGTTTTGAAGGCAGCAGGGTGAGAAAGGGTGTTTATTTGAGCCCCCACCCCAAGGCTTTTCAGAAGCCGAGCAGAGGCATTCACACATCTTACAGCACACAAGGTCACCCACTGCACTCACAGGAATGCCATTTAACTTTGCCTTTCTCTAACCCAGGTGCCACTCATTATAACGGCCACAGCCTTGGAATCAGGATGAAGCTGGAGCCTGAAGGAGCCGGGCACACTCAGGAGAGGGCAAGTAGCTGACTCGCTGGGATTTGGCCCAATCGGTTTTGTTTTTCTTTATTGTAGCTGACCGAGAGGCTAACAGGCGATCACGGGGCCCTCCGAGGCAGACTCATTTCAGGCGCAACGTGGATCCTCATCACCGATCATCCAAAAGATAAGTCAGGGCCACGGCCTGGAGATGGGACAATGGGAGAGCAGCGGGTTGGGAGTTCCTGGGACAGATTTAAAAATTAGCAGAGGGAAAAGCAATCTCCTCCAAGGGGCCTCTTAGGACAGCTGAAGGGAGAGGCTCTGATTTGTATGGCAGCGCAGAACAGTTCCGGTCCCCGTCGTGTTGTCCGGCGTACTGTGTTACCTAGTGTGTCTTTGGGGTCCCTTTTGCCTTTTCCCCTCAAGACCCTCACCACAAGCATGCTGTGTTGTGTTTGTTGTCCCCCTGTTTGTCACGTTCTGTGTCACGGGTGTCCGCACATATTTGTGCCGGAGCCGCTCTGCCCTGCCCTGCCGCATAGCCTGCTGCAACAGGACAAGTCCCAGGGACTTGCAGTTTGTGGGGTGTTGCCAGACTCTAGATGATATTTCTAGAAAGACACAAGATGTTTGGAGCTGTGAAGTTATCCTGCAGGCCTTTGACTTTTGTCCTCGCTTTCTTTCAGATGCAGAAGGATAAAATCCAGGGCAAAATCCATCCACCCATCCCGAGTGAGGAGGTTCCCCCGAGCAGGTCAGTCACCGTTTGTCTCTGCAGGGAGAGTGTAAAGTGTGACTTTGTTACAGCTCTGTTCTTTTTCTTTTTAGGAGGTAAAGCTGGACATCAGCAGTCAAGGTGAGGTGGGCAAGGTGAGCATTGAGTAGCGTCCAGAAGCAGTTGTTATTGCTCCAGTCTCACTTTCCGGTGCAACTCTAAGCATCCGTTCCTGTGTTTTCATCAGCCTCGGAGCACGACCGAAGGGTGCGGCCCCAGGAGCCGGGCATTCTTAGGAGAACGGTGAGTCACAGAATTGTTGGGTTTTGGCCAGGGTGCTGCAGAGATCATGCATTGATATTTGGATTTCTTTCATGTAGCTGACTAAGAAACAACAGGAAGTTGTTGAACAACAGTGCCAGCAGGAACTTCCCAGATGTTGAGGCTGCCTTCTTTTGCACCTGACACGGACCTGCATCCCCAGATGTCCGAGAGATAAGTAGAGGGCTACAACCCACAGAGGGGATGAATGCGGGGCGCAGGGTAGGGGCCCACTGGGAGGGATTTTTGAGTCTCCTTTGGAGATGGGGGCGTCCATGAAGCGGCCCCTTAGGCCCCATAAAAGCAAAGCCTGACTTTGGATCACAGTGCTGAGGTGCGCAGGGCAGAGCAGTCCCGGTGTGTATCGTGTCACTTGTCTTTTGTGTATTATGTGTTGTTTGGATATGTCATGTCCTTTACCTTAGGCCTTGGAGGGGCCTGTCAGAAACCCTGGCATCATTGTTAGCATCTGCGATCTCTGCATTCCTAGAGAATGGCACCAATGCCATAGAACTTTGGACTCAGGAGCTCAGACAGGCATCAGACTCTCTTGTCTCTTTAGAAGCATCCAGTCAGATGTCTTTTCAGGTCTTGTTCTGAGCTGTATGGACAGCTCTGCCCTGCCAGGATCCATTATGGCGGACTAGGACTTGAAAGAACGTGCGGGCAAGGACTTGAAAGAACGTGCGGGCAGGCAGAGGCTTCTGGCGGTAGGATTCTCGGGCATCCATCTTTGCAGTTCTTGGAATAAATCATTCGGTCAGCATCTTCTTCCTCCAGGTTTCTCTGAGCCTCATCAGCTCACCATCGGTCTCCCCTCGGTCATCTCCTTTTGCATTCTCTCAGTCCTCGCAGGCATTTTCCTTGCCAGGAGATTTCTGTCCGTGTTGTGTGCCTGTTGTCTGTCACGTCCTGTCTGTCCTGTGTCACGGGTGTGTGCACACATTTGTGCCGGAGCTGCTCTGCCCTGCTGCATAGCCTGGTGTAATAGGACAAGCCCTGGGGGGTTGAAATTTGTAATATGGGCTGTACTTGGACTCCAGATGCTATTCCTATATTGACCTGAGGCGTTTGCAGCTTTTGAGATTTTCTGCAGGTGTTTGACTTATGTTCTAACTCTCTTTCAGGTGCAGATGCATTGCACCCATGGCAGAGCCCCCCATCCTGGGTGAGGGGGTTCCTACAAGCAGGTCAGTCACCATTGGTCTCTGCAGGGGGAGTGTCAAGGGTGACCCTGTTACAGCTCTGTTCTTTGTCTTTCTTTTTAGGAAGTAAATCTGGATCCTAGCAGTCAAGTTCAGGAGAGCAAGGTGATCAGTAGCCTTTCTTGTTGCTAAGGTCTCAATTGCTGGGCCACGTCTAAGTCTCCATTCTCGTTTTTGTGCCTTAGGCCATCCACTCGGAGCACGCCAGGCTCCCATCCCCAGCGGCCAATGGACCGGGTTTGCTGCTCTCACAAGCCCTGAGTTCCGGGTCAGGAACCGCCGAGGAGCTGCGGTGAGTCGGGGAAGTAGGGAGGAGGAGTGAGGGTCCCCTCAGGTTTCAGCCATGTCAAATCACCTCATCTCCTCTTACCCCAGGCACCCCCTGTGACGACGGCCTCGGTCTCCGAGCGTGCCCGAAGCGTGCGGCCAGAGGAGCTGAGCGTTCTTAGGAGCACGGTGAGTAGCAGACTTGGGGGTTTTGGCCGAGGGGCTGCCAAGATCGGGCACTGATGTTTGGTTTTCTTTAATACAGCTGTCTAAGAGACACCAGCCCGGTGCCAGCAGGACCTTCCCGGCTGACGAGGCGGCCTTTCTTCGCACCCGAGACCGGCATCCCCAGCTGTGCGAGAGATAAGTAGAGGGCCACGACCCACAGAGGGGATGAAAGCAGGGGGCTGGTTTGGGAATTACTGGGAGGGGTTTTTTAGTCTGCTTTGGAGGTGGGGGGATGTCCCTGAAGCGGCCCCTTAGGCCCCATAAAAGCAAAGCCTGACTTTGGATCACAGTGCTGAGGTGCGCAGGGCAGAGCAGTCCCGGTGTGTATCGTGTCACTTGTCTTTTGTGTATTATGTGTTGTTTGGATATGTCATGTCCTTTACCTTAGGCCTTGGAGGGGCCTGTCAGAAACCCTGGCATCATTGCTAGCATCTGCCATCTCTGCATTCCTAGAGAATGGCACCAATGCCATAGAACTTTGGACTCAGGAGCTCAGACAGGCATCAGACTCTCTTGTCTCTTTAGAAGCATCCGGTCAGATGTCTTTTCAAGTCTTGTTCTGAGCTGTATGGACAGCTCTGCCCTGCCAGGATCCATTATGGCAGACTAGGACTTGAAGGAACATGAGGGCAGGTAGAGGCTTCTGGCCGTAGGATTCTCGGGCATCCATCTTTGCAGTTCTTGGAATAAATCATTCGGTTAGCATCTTCTTCCTTCAGTGTTTTCTGAGCCTCATCAGCTCACCATCGGTCTCCCCTCGGTCATCTCCTTTTGCATTCTCTCAGTCCTCGCAGCCATTTTCCTTGCCAGGAGATTTCTGTCCGTGTTGTGTCCCCGTTGTCTGTCACGTCCTGTCCTGTGTCACGGGTGTGTGCACACATTTGTGCCGGAGCTGCTCTGCCCTGCCGCATAGCCTGGTGCAATAGGAGAAGTCCTGGGGACTTGGAGTTTGTAATGTGGGGTGTAGTTGGACTCTAGGTGGGATTTGTAGATGGACACAGGATATCTGGAGCTCTTAAGTTATCCTGCAACAGTTTGACTCTTGTCCTGACTTTTTTTTTCAGATTCAGATGGATTAAATGTGTGCCAGAGGGCCCCATCCCGGGTGAGTGGTTTCCCCTGAGCAGGTGAGGCACCATTTGTCTCTGCAGCAGAAGTGTATGTGGTGACTCTGTTACAGCTCTGTTCTTTGTCTTTCTTTTTAGGAAGTAAATCTGGATACCAGCAGTCAAGGTGAGCAGTGGAGAGAAGTAGTTGTTATTGCTCAGGTCTCAGTTTCTGGTGCTGCTCTAAGTTTCCATTCTCTTTTTTGTGCCTTAGGCAATCCACTCGGAGCCTGCCAAGCCCCCGTCACCAGCAGGCCGATGCACTGGGTTCCCTGCACGTGTGAGCCCTGTGGATGCGTTACAGGACCTGGTGATGAAGCCCTGAACTCTTCTATTTGAAGGTGTCATCCAGGTGGCCTTGGGCAGCTGCCAAGGAGTTGCGGTGAGTTGGGGAAGCAGGAAGGAGGAGCGAGGGTCCCCTCAGGTTTCAGCCATGCCACATGACCTCGTCTCCTCTTACCCCAGGCTTAACCCGTGACAACGGCATCAGCCTCGGAGCGCGGCCGAAGGGTGCGGCCCCAGGAGCCGGGCATTCTTAGGAGAACGGTGAGTCGCAGAATTGTTGGGTTTTGGCCAGTGTGCTGCATTGATCATGCATTAATATTTGCATTTCTTTCATGTAGCTGACTAAGAAACAACAGGGAGTTGTTGAACAACAGTGCCAGCAGGAACTTCCCAGATGTTGCGGCTGCCTCTTTTGCACCTGACACGGACCTGCATCCCCAGATGTCTGAGAGATAAGTAGAGGGGTACAACCCACAGAGAGGACGAAAGCGGGGTGCAGGGCAGGGACCCACTGGGAGGGATTTTTGAGTCTCCTTTGGAGATGGGGTTGTCCATGAAGCGGCCCCTTAGGCCCCATAAAAGCAAAGCCTGACTTTGGATCACGGTGCTGAGGTGCGCAGGGCAGAGCAGTCCCGGTGTGTATCGTGTCACTTGTCTTTTGTGTATTATGTGTTGTTTGGATATGTCATGTCCTTTACCTTAGGCCTTGGAGGGGCCTGTCAGAAACCCTGGCATCATTGTTAGCATCTGCCATCTCTGCATTCCTAGAGAATGGCACCAATGCCATAGAACTTTGGACTCAGGAGCTCAGACAGGCATCAGACTCTCTTGTCTCTTTAGAAGCATCCGGTCAGATGTCTTTTCAGGTCTTGTTCTGAATTGTATGGACAGCTCTGCCCTGCCAGGATCCATTATGGCGGACTAGGACTTGAAAGAACGTGCGGGCAGGCAGAGGCTTCTGGCCGTAGGATTCTCGGGCATCCATCTTTGCAGTTCTTGGAATAAATCATTCGGTCAGCATCTTCTTCCTCCAGGTTTCTCTGAGCCTCATCAGCTCACCATCGGTCTCCCCTCGGTCATCTCCTGTTGCATTCTCTCAGTCCTCGCAGGCATTTTCCTTGCCAGGAGATTTCTGTCCGTGTTGTGTCCCCGTTGTCTGTCACGTCCTGTCTGTCCTGTGTCACGGGTGTGTGCACACATTTGTGCCGGAGCTGCTCTGCCCTGCCGCATAGCCCGGTGCAATAGGACAAGCCCTGGGGGGTTGAAATTTGTAATATGGGCTGTACTTGGACTCCAGATGCTATTCCTATATTGACCTGAGGCGTTTGCAGCTTTTGAGATTTTCTGCAGGTGTTTGACTTATGTTCTAACTCTCTTTCAGTTGCAGATGCATTGCACCCATGGCAGAGCCCCCCATCCTGGGTGAGGGGGTTCCCACAAGCAGGTCAGTCACCATTGGTCTCTGCAGGGGGAGTGTCAAGGGTGACCCTGTTACAGCTCTGTTCTTTGTCTTTCTTTTTAGGAAGTAAATCTGGATCCTAGCAGTCAAGTTCAGGAGAGCAAGGTGATCAGTAGCCTTTCTTGTTGCTAAGGTCTCAATTGCTGGGCCATGTCTAAGTCTCCATTCTCGTTTTTGTGCCTTAGGCCATCCACTCGGAGCACGCCAGGCTCCCATCCCCAGCGGCCGATGGACCGGGTTTGCTGCTCTCACGAGCCCTGAGTTCCGGGTCAGGAACCGCCGAGGAGCTGCGGTGAGTCGGGGAAGTAGGGAGGAGGAGCGAGGGTCCCCTCAGGTTTCAGCCATGTCAAATCACCTCATCTACTCTTACCCCAGGCACCCCCTGTGACGACGGCCTCGGTCTCCGAGCGTGCCCGAAGCGTGCGGCCTGAGGAGCTGAGCGTTCTTAGGAGCACGGTGAGTAGCAGACTTGTGGGGTTTTGGCCGAGGGGCTGCCAAGATCGGGCACTGATGTTTGGTTTTCTTTAATACAGCTGTCTAAGAGACACCAGTCCGGTGCCAGCAGGACCTTCCCGGCTGACGAGGCGGCCTTTCTTCGCACCCGAGACCGGCATCCCCAGCTGTGCGAGAGATAAGTAGAGGGCCACGACCCACAGAGGGGATGAAAGCAGGGGGCTGGTTTGGGAATTACTGGGAGGGGTTTTTTAGTCTGCTTTGGAGGTGGGGGGATGTCCCTGAAGCGGCCCCTTAGGCCCCATAAAAGCAAAGCCTGGCTTTGGATCACAGTGCTGAGGTGCGCAGGGCAGAGCAGTCCCGGTGTGTATCGTGTCACTTGTCTTTTGTGTGTTATGTGTTGTTTGGATATGTCATGTCCTTTACCTTAGGCCTTGGAGGGGCCTGTCAGAAACCCTGGCATCATTGCTAGCATCTGCCATCTCTGCATTCCTAGAGAATGGCACCAATGCCATAGAACTTTGGACTCAGGAGCTCAGACAGGCATCAGACTCTCTTGTCTCTTTAGAAGCATCCGGTCAGATGTCTTTTCAAGTCTTGTTCTGAGCTGTATGGACAGCTCTGCCCCGCCAGGATCCATTATGGCGGACTAGGACTTGAAGGAACATGAGGGCAGGCAGAGGCTTCTGGCCATAGGATTCTCGGGCATCCATCTTTGCAGTTCTTGGAATAAATCATTCGGTTAGCATCTTCTTCCTTCAGTGTTTTCTGAGCCTCATCAGCTCACCATCGGTCTCCCCTCGGTCATCTCCTTTTGCATTCTCTCAGTCCTCGCAGGCATTTTCCTTGCCAGGAGCTTTCTGTCCGTGTTGTGTCCCCGTTGTCTGTCACGTCCTGTCACGGGTGTGTGCACACATTTGTGCCGGAGCTGCTCTGCCCTGCCGCATAGCCTGGTGCAATAGGAGAAGTCCTGGGGACTTGGAGTTTGTAATGTGGGGTGTAGTTGGACTCTAGGTGGGATTTGTAGATGGACACAGGATGTCTGGAGCTCTTAAGTTATCCTGCAACAGTTTGACTCTTGTCCTGACATTTTTTTCAGATTCAGATGGATTAAATGTGTGCCAGAGGGCCCCATCCCGGGTGAGTGGTTTCCCCTGAGCAGGTGAGGCACCATTTGTCTCTCCAGCAGAAGTGTATGTGGTGACTCTGTTACAGCTCTGTTCTTTGTCTTTCTTTTTAGGAAGTAAATCTGGATACCAGCAGTCAAGGTGAGCAGTGGAGAGAAGTAGTTGTTATTGCTCCGGGCTCAGTTTCTGGTGCTGCTCTAAGTTTCCATTCTCTTTTTTGTGCCTTAGGCAATCCACTCGGAGCCTGCCAAGCCCCCGTCACCAGCAGGCCGATGCACTGGGTTCCCTGCACGTGTGAGCCCTGTGGATGCGTTACAGGATCTGGTGAGGAAGCCCTGAACTCTTCTATTTGAAGGTGCCATCCAGGTGGTCTTGGGCAGCTGCCAAGGAGTTGCGGTGAGTAGGGGAAGCAGGAAGGAGGAGCGAGGGTCCCCTCAGGTTTCAGCCATGCCACATGACCTCGTCTCCTCTTACCCCAGGCTTAACCCGTGACAACGGCATTAGCCTCGGAGCACGGCCGAAGGGTGCGGCCCCAGGAGCCGGGCATTCTTAGGAGAACGGTGAGTCGCAGAATTGTTGGGTTTTGGCCAGTGTGCTGCATTGATCATGCATTAATATTTGCATTTCTTTCATGTAGCTGACTAAGAAACAACAGGGAGTTGTTGAACAACAGTGCCAGCAGGAACTTCCCAGATGTTGCGGCTGCCTTCTTTTGCACCTGACACGGACCTGCATCCCCAGATGTCTGAGAGATAAGTAGAGGGGTACAACCCACAGAGGGGATGAAAGCGGGGTGCAGGGTAGGGACCCACCGGGAGGGGTTTTTGAGTCTCCTTTGGACATGGGGGCGTCCATGAAGCGGCCCCTTAGGCCCCATAAAAGCAAAGCCTGACTTTTGATCACAGTGCTGAGGTGCGCAGGGCAGAGCAGTCCCGGTGTGTATCGTGTCACTTGTCTTTTGTGTATTATGTGTTGTTTGGATATGTCATGTCCTTTACCTTAGGCCTTGGAGGAGCCTGTCAGAAACCCTGGCATCATTGTTAGCATCTGCCATCTCTGCATTCCTCGGCCTGGCACCCAGGCCATAGAACTTTGGACTCAGGAGCTCAGACAGGCATCAGACTCTCTTGTCTCTTTAGAAGCATCCGGTCAGCTGTCTTTTCAGGTCTTGTTCTGGGCTGTATGGACAGCTCTGCCCCGCCAGGATCCATTATGGCGGACTAGGACTTGAAAGAACGTGAGGGCAGGCAGAGGCTTCTGGCCATAGGATTCTCGGGCATCCATCTTTGCAGTTCTTGGAATAAATCATTCGGTTAGCATCTCCTTCCTCCAGGTTTCTCTGAGCCTCATCAGCTCACCCTCGGTCTCTCCTCAGTCATCTCATTTGGCATCTTCTCAGTCCTTGCAGTCATCCTTCTTGCCCAGAGATTTCTGTCCGTGTTGTGTCCTCGTTGTCTGTCACGTCCTGTCCTGTGTCACGGGTGTCTGCACACATTTGTGCCGGAGCTGCTCTGCCCTGCCGCATAGCCCGGTGCAATAGGAGAAGTCCCGGGGACTTGAAGTTTGTAATGTGGGGTGTACTTGGAATCTAGATGCCATTCCTAGATTGACCTAAGGTGTTTGCAGCTTTTGAGTTATCCTGCAGGTGTTTGACATATGTTCTGACTTTCTTTCAGGTGCAGATGCATTGCACCCATGGCAGAGCCCCCCATCCTGGGTGAGTGGGTTCCCACAAGCAGGTCAGTCACCATTTGTCTCTGCAGGGGAAGTGTCGAGGGTGACCCTGTTACAGCTCTGTTCTTTATTTTTAGGAAGTAAAGCTGGATCTCAGCAGTCAAGTTCAGGAGAGCAAGGTGATCAGGAGCATTTCTTGTTGCTGAGGTCTCAATTCCTGGGCCAAGTCTAAGTCTCCATTCTCTTTTTTGTGCTTTAGGCAATCCACTCGGAGCCTGACAAGCCCCCGTCACCAGCCGGCCGACGCACCGGGTTCCCTGCACGTGTGAGCCCTGTGGATGCGTTACAGGACCTGGTGATGAAACCCTGAACTCTTCCATTTAAAGGTGCCATCCAGGTGACCTTGGGCACCTGCCAAGGAGTTGTGGTGAGTCAGGGAAGTAGGGAGGAGGAGCGAGGGTCCCCTCAGGTTTCAGCCATGCCAAATCACCTCATCTCCTCTTAGCCCAGGCACCCCCCGGGACGACGGCCTCGGTCTCCAAGCGTGCCCGAAGCGTGCGGCCCGAGCAGCTGAGCGTTCTTAGGAGCACAGTGAGTAGCAGACTTGTGGGGTTTTGGCCGAGGGGCTGCCAAGATCGGGCACTGATGTTTGGTTTTCTTTAATACAGCTGTCTGAGAGACATCAGCCCGGTGCCAGCAGGACCTTCCCGGCTGACGAGGCGGCCTTTCTTCGCACCCAAGACCGGCATCCCCAGCTGTGCGAGAGATAAGTAGAGGGCCATGACCCACAGAGGGGATGAAAGCAGGGGGCTGGTTTGGGAATTACTGGGAGGGGTTTTTGAGTCCACTTAGGAGGTGGGGGGATGTCCCTGAAGCGGCCCCTTAGGCCCCATAAAAGCAAAGCCTGGCTTTGGATCACAGTGCTGAGGTGCGCAGGGCAGAGCAGTCCCGGTGTGTATCGTGTCACTTGTCTTTTGTGTGTTATGTGTTGTTTGGATATGTCATGTCCTTTACCTTAGGCCTTGGAGGGGCCTGTCAGAAACCCTGGCATCATTGTTAGCATCTGCGATCTCTGCATTCCTAGAGAATGGCACCAATGCCATAGAACTTTTGGCTCGGGAGCTCAGACAGGCATCAGACTCTCTTGTCTCTTTAGAAGCATCCGGTCAGATGTCTTTTCAGGTCTTGTTCTGAGCTGTATGGACAGCTCTGCCCCGCCAGGATCCATTATGGCGGACTAGGACTTGAAAGATCGTGAGGGCAGGTAGAGGCTTCTGGCCATAGGATTCTCAGGCATCCATCTTTGCAGTTTTTGGAATAAATCATTCGGTTAGCATCTTCTTCCTCCAGGTTTCTCTGAGCCTCATCAGCTCACCATCGGTCTCCCCTCGGTCATCTCCTTTTGCATTCTCTCAGTCCTCGCAGCCATTTTCCTTGCCAAGAGATTTCTGTCTGTGTTGTGTCCTTGTTGTCTGTCACGTCCTGTCCTGTGTCACGGGTGTGTGCACACACATTTGTGCCGGAGCTGCTCTGCCCTGCCGCATAGCCTGGTGCAATAGGAGAAGTCCCGGGGACTTGAAGTTTGTAATGTGGGGTGTAGTTGGACACAAGATATCTGGAGCTATTAAGTTACCCTGCAACAGTTTGACTTTTGTCCTGACTTTCTTTCAGGTGCAGAAGGATAAAATCCAGGGCAGAGCCCCCCATCCCGGGTGTGGGGATTGCCCCGAGCATGTGAGTCCATGTTTGTTTCTGCAGAGGAAGCATAAATGGTTGCCGTTACAGCATTGTTCGTTGTCTCTCTTTTTAGGAGGTCAAGGCCGAGAGCAGCAGTCAAGGCCGAGTGGGTGAGGTGAGCATTGAATAGCATACAGAAGCAGTTGTTATTGCTGAGGTCTTAGTTTTGGTGCAGCTCTAAGCATCTCCTCTTGTTTTTTTATTTTAGGTGGTCCACTTGCCATCTCTCCTGGCCGAGCATGCCTATGCCAGGTGGGTGAGAGCTTAAGGTATCGGTGTGGCATCCTTGTCAGATTAGGGAGGTTGTGTTTTCACAGTATCTCAGCATGCTTTTCTGCTTTGTTTCTTTGCAGGTGCTGTCGCTGCCCTAGGCACGCCAAGGAACAGAGGAGGGCAGGTGAGTCGGCGTTTAGGCAGGCTGACCCATAGGTGAGCGTTACACAGCAGCATGCTAAGCGTGTCCCTTTTCTCTTTGCAGGTATCTTCCGGGCACCCTTCGGAGTCAAATCAAGATTTGAGGTGAGCCGGGGCAGTGGTGCGGAGGAGTCCCAGGGATTACTGTTTTTGAGGGCAATAGTCAGGTTTTCTGTTTTGTCTTAGGTACCCTGAGGAGGCTCGTAGCCCAAGCTTGGAAACGGCAGCACCGAAGCACACACGGAGAGCATCTCAACGTCCACGTCTGACCGAGGATGGATTTTGTCCTCTCATCTTCCAAAAGCTAAGTGTCGGGGCCAGTGGTTGGGAGAAGGGGAATAGCCTTTACTCTACTCTCAGAGGAGGCAATTTGATGTCAGCTTAGGGGACAGGTCTGTAGCGGGGTGGGCTCTCTGGCAGTAAAGGGAGAGGGTTTCCCCTCAGCCTCGCCAGAGCCTTTTCCGGGCAGGGCAGTTCCGACCCATCTCCTCATTCTCGGGAACTTTGTGTCGTCCGCCTCCCTCGACTCGACGTCGTTGGGATCTTTCCCCCGAGGAGCTCGCCTTCACGTCCAGAGCTACGGCCACGGTCACCCGGCAGTCAGCTTCCTTCTCTAGGCTCGCCGAGCCTCTCGAGCATCCTCTTAACTGCTTTGGCACTAACTTCTTTTAACGAGTTACATTTCATCATCACGTGCCATCGTCATAGGGCTTCCTTTCCTTTGGCATCATCAGCCTCTGGCTCATCTTGCGTTAGGAATCTCGGGTCCCTACGGGGACAGTGCCAGGCAGTTGCCACTTGTCTCTGTGTTATGTCATCTATGTCTGTGTTATGTAGTCCGTGTCCATCGTCCTACGTGTCACAGGCCCTTGTTACGTCTCGATGCTTTATCGGCACTATTCCGTGCCACGTAGGCCTTATTCTACTCACGTTCCTTTCCGGATATCCCTTATTCCGGCATCTTTACATCTTTACTCTTTGAGACAGGAATGTCTCAAAGGGACAAGATGTTCTCATCCATCTTCCTTTTCACTACCAGCTTTGGTAGTGCCTTTTTTTCCACGCCATTCTCTTGGACTTCCTGAGGGAGCGTCTTACACCCTCCTCACGTGACTGCAGTAGTTCTGTAGGTTCCATCTTCTCAAAGGGTACAGGGCTCAAGAATTAATCTTCCAGAGAGCTATCTCAAGTCCTGGCTTATACTGTATGTACTTACATTGTTTGTACCTATGCTGGTTTATACTGTATGTACTTATACTGTATGTACTTACATTGTGTGTACCTGTGTTGGCTTACACTGTATGTACTTACATTGTGTGTACCTATGCTGGCTTATATTGTATGGACTTACACTCCATGCACACTTGCACTGTATGCGTCTGCTTTTATTGTGTGTACTCATGTTTTACCACTTATGGTCGGAGCTGCCCTGCCCTGGCACGTAGTCACAGTTAGGTAGCAGAGTTATAAAAACTTTACTGTTCATCTGTCTTTAGTGGGGTTTAGGGTAGAAAATTTATCGGTCAGAGCGGGGACAAGTCCTAGCTGTCAGCCACTCGTTGACCGCTTCCTGTCGTCTCACAGGTCCCCGAGGCTGCCGATTTCCCCAGAATCTACCATTTGACGTCGAGGAGCGGCAGCCAGAAGAAGCGTGGACGCGCGTTCTTCAGCGTCTCGAGTAAGAGCCGCAGGGAACGTTTAAATGGGAGGAGTGCGTGAGCGTGTGTGAGAGCACGTGTCTGTCTGTCGGCGTCTGCTCGTCTCTGAGTGTGTGAGCGCATGCTGTGACTGGATTTAACCTTGTGTGTGTGACTTTTGCTTTTCAGGTTTTTCAACTCATTTGTAAATTTAGAGTAAAAAATCCCCAGCCGGGTTTACCCCCCCCACCCCCCCCGGCTGTTTTTTTTTTCTTTTTTTTTTCCCCCCGGCTGGGTTTTTTTCCCCGGTCCCGGTCGGTCAGCGAGGCGACGTTCATCGCCAAAGTTTGGGCACAGACCCTTCAGGGACCGGGTATTTCTTCAGGCAGGAGGAATTTTTGGAGGCTCCCGGGAACCACGTTCCCAAGGAGCAATGATTGCTGGGGTGTAATTTAGCAGTTGTGGTGAGAGGGATGGTGAGTTTGTGTGTCATTTGAAGGGGGTGTTAATGGTAGATGAGTGCTGTTTTTTGTGTGCTTTTGTTGTTTTGGGTGTCCTGTAACAATAAATCCACAAGTAATGAAAATAGAAAAAGGTTATCATCTTGTGTTAATGTGTGTGTTGTGTTGTATTGCTCTGTATTGCAGGGTGAGCACAGGGTGAACTCTCTCCTCCTTGCTGTGACACCTGGGCTGGCAGGGATGACACAGTGACCTCTGCCAGCCCATGCTGCCTGTGCCATCACCTGGCACTGAGGTGTTTGATGAAAATCCTTTCGCTGGGATTTTTCTCCTGAGAAGCCTCAGAACAGAAATGGAACCAATAACAATCTGCTGGCTGTGGAGTGTGGGCTGGAGATGGTTTAGCAACAGGGGCATCTTGGGTTGGTCTCCTGTGCATTGTTTCTACTTGATGACCAATCATGGTCCAGCGGTGTCGGGGCTGTGAGCAGTCCCAGGTATTTATTATTCATTCCTTTCCAGCTTTCTGATGTCTCCTTGCTCTTTTAGTGTAGTTCTAATATCTCATCTTCTTTTAATATAATAGAGATCATAAAATAATATTTCAGCCCTCTGAAAGGGGGAGTCAAGATTTTCGTCTCCTCCCTTGTCCTGGAGGACCCTCAAACACCACCACAATCAGCGGCCGAGCGGGTTTGTGCGAGCCTCTCAGGAACCCTCGGCCGGTCCCGAGTTGGCAGACACCGGGGGGGGGCAGCCCCGACACGGCCGAGAGCGGGGAGACACTCTCTGTGCCCTGAGAGTACTGAGGGCACCTGGGCTGGGGGGAGACACTCTCTGTGCCCCGAGGGTACTGAGGGCACCTGGGCTGGTTGCCTTTGCAGCACAAGAGACACCAGAGACAGCGGTAGAAGATAAAGGGCCGACTCTTAGCAGGGGTTAATGCAAGGTTTTATTAGGATCCCAAAGGAGCTCCTGCCCAGAGCCCCGAGAGATGTGCCAAGGTTACATTTTAAGGGAGGTGGAAACCGAAAGTAGATAACATCCTACCAACCATTAAGTGACCCTAAGGGATGGATGCTGGGGGATAGACATATAGGACAGCGTATGGGGCAAGGCTTGGGGGGCTGACTCCCAGCCTCTGGCTGATCACTCGAGGACTTGGACTGAAACTTCTGCATGGGGGGGATGGGAGGCTGAGTGATTGACAGAGAGCCAGGGTGGGGGTTTGGGGATGATCTCATCGCAGGAGAGGGATAACACAGGTAAAGGGAGGGGGGTACAGTTTGGGATAAACCATTTGGGAAAAATTACTTCAAAGTATTACAAAGTATAAAAATGCACTACAGCAGGTTTGGGCAGCACCAAATAAAATGTAATAAAATGCTTTAAAAATAGAAAAATTAAAAATAAAAATAAATAAAATAACAAAAGTAATTAAAAATAAATAATAAAAAACCCCAAACTGTAAAGTGCTGTAAAGTGCTGTACAAGTTCCATAAAATGTAGTGCCGTAATGCAAGACCCTCAAACACCAGCACAATCACCAGCTGAAATTGGTCTGGGCGGCACCAAATAACATAAAATAAAAAGCTTTAAAAATAGAAAAATTAAATATAAAATTAAATAAAAAACAAAATTAAAAAAATAAATGCTTTAAAAATAGAAAAATTAGAACTAAGAAATAAAAAGAAAATTAAAAAAATAAAATGCTTTAAAAAGAGAAAAATTAAAAATAAAAATTAAATAAAAAATAAAATTTAAAAAATGCTTTAAAAATAGAAAAATTAAAAATAACAAATAAAAAATAAAATAAAATAAATAAAATAAATGCTTTAAAAATAGAAAAATTAAAAATAAAAATTTAATACAAACAAAATTTAAAAAATATAATAAATGCTTTAAAAATTGAAAAATTAAATATAGAAATTAAATTAAAAATTAATAAAATTAAAAGGTTTAAAAATAGAAAAATTAAAAATAAAAATAAAAAATAAAATTAAAAAATAAAAAAAAGGTTTCAAAATATAAAATTAAAAATAAAAATTATATTAAAAATAAAATTAAACAATAAAAAAGCTTTGAAAATAGAAAAATTAAAAATAAAAATTAAATAAAAAATAAAATTAAAAAAACAAATGCTTTAAAAATAAAAAAATTAAGAATAAAAATAAATAAAAAATAAAATTTAAAAATTCAAAAACTTTGAAAATAAAAAATTTAAAAAATAAAAATTAAATAAAAAACAAAATTAAAAAATAAATGCTTTAAAAATAGAAAAAATAAATAAAAAAATTAGAAAAAAACAAAATTAAAAAATAAATGCTTTAATAATACAAAAATTAAAAATAGAAAAATAAATAAAAAACAAATTTAAAAAAATAAATGCTTTAAAAATAGAAAACTGAAAAATAAAAAAATTAAAAATAAAAATAAAAAAATTAAAAGCTTTAAAAATAGAAAAATTAAAAATAAAAACATATAAAAAAATTTTAAAAAGGTTAAAAAATAGAAAAATTAAAAATTAAATAAAAAAAATTTAAAAATCAAATAAATGCTTTTAAAATAGAAAAATTAAAAATAAACATTCAATAAAAAACAAAATTAAAAAATATAATAAATGCTTTAAAAATAAAAAAATTAAATATAAAAATTAAATTAAAAATTAATAAAATAAAAAGCTTTTAAAATAGAAAAATTAAAAATAAACATTCAATAAAAAACAAAATTAAAAAATATAATAAATGCTTTAAAAATAAAAAAATTAAATAAAAAAAATTTAAAAAATAAAAAAGTTTAAAAATAAAAATAAATAAAAATAAAATTTAAAAAATACCAAGCCTTAAAAATAGAAAAATAAAAATTAAATAAAAAACAAAATTAAAAAATAAATGCAGTAAAAAAAGAAAAAATAAATTTAAAAATTAAATTTAAAAAAAATTTAAAAATACAATAAAAAGCTTTAAAAATAGAAAAAGTTAAAAAAACCCCAAAATTAATAAAATAAAATTAATTAAAAATACATGAAAAACAAAATAAAAACTCTAAAGTGCTGTAAAGTGCCGTAAAATTTCCATAAAACGACGTAAAACTGCCGTAAAGCGCGACTGTCGTAAAAGGTGCCGTAAGGCGCCATTGTCGTAAAAGGTGCCGTAAAGCGCGACTGTCGTAAAAGGTGCCGTAAAGCGCGACTGTCGTAAAAGGTGCCGTAAAGCGCGACTGTCGCAAAAGGTGCCGTAAAGCGCGACTGTCGTAAAACTGTCGTAAAAGGTGCCGTAAAGCGCGACTGTCGTAAAAGGTGCCGTAAAGCGCGACCGTCGTAAAAGGTGCCGTAAATCGCGACTGTCGTAAAAGGTGCCGTAAATCGCGACTGTCGTAAAAGGTGTCGTAAAGCGCGACTGTCGTAAAACGTGTCGTAAAGCGCGACTGTCGTAAAAGGTGCGTTTTTTCGACAGTCGCGCTTTACGACACTACCTTTTATGGAATTTTTACAGTACTTCACAGCACTTTACGGATTTCATTTTGTTTTTTAATTATTTTTAATTAATTCTATTTTTTAAATTTAATTTTTATTTAATATTTTTTTAATTTTCCGATTTTTAAAGCTTTTTAAAATCTTTTTTTTAGTTTTAATTTTTCTATTTTAAAGCATTTTTTTATTTTTAAATTTTCCTTTTTATTTAATTTTTAGTTTTAATTTTTATATTTCTAAAGCATATTTTAAATTTTTATATTTTTATTTTTTTCTTAATTTTTACTTTTGAGATTTTGATTTTTAAAGCTTTTTTTTATTATTGTTTATTTAATTTTATTTTTGATTTATCTATTTTTAAAGCTTTTTATTTTATTTTAAATTTTTTTTTAATTTAATTTTTTTGTTTTATTTTTTTAAAGCATTTATTTTTTTAAATTTATTTTTTATTTTTTAGTTTTCATTTTTTATTTATAAACTATTTATTTTATATTTTAAATTTTATTTTTTATTTCATATTTATTTTTGCTTTATCTATTTTTAAAGCATTTATTTTATTTTTTTAGTTTTTATTTAATATTTAGTTTTGATTTTTTAATTTTTAAAGCATTTATTTTATTTTTTACTTTTTATTTAATTTTTATTTTTGATTTTTCTATTTTTAAAGCTTTTTATTTTATTTTTTAATTTTATTTTTTATTTAATTTTTTGTTTTAATTTTTTTATTTTTAAAGCATTTATTTTATTTTTTTAATTTTATTTAATTTTTATTTTTTGCTTTTTCTATTTTTAAAGCTTTTTTATTTTTTAATTTTATTTTTATTTAATTTTTTGTTTTAATTTTTTTATTTTTAAATCATTTATTATATTTTTTTAATTTTATTTTTAATTTCATTTTTATTTTTTGCTTTTTCTATTTTTAATGCTTTTTAAAAAGAATTTATTATTTATTTAATTTTTATTTTTTTTTATTTTTAAAGCTTTTTTAAATTTTATGTAATTTTTATTTTTGATCTTTCTATTTTTAAAGCTTTTTAAATTTTTTTTATTTAATTTTTTATTTCATTTTTAGTTTTAATTTTTTATTTTTGAACTATTTATTTTATTTTTTAAATATTATATTTTATTTCATTTTTATTTTTTGCTTTTTCTATTTTTAAAGCAATTCTTTTATTTTTTTACTTTTATTTTTTATTTAATTTTTAGTTTTGATTTTTTTATTTTTAAAGCATTTTTTAATGTTTTTTTAATTTAATTTTTATTTTTGATCTTTCTATTTTTAAAGCTTTTTTAATTTTTTTTAATTTTCCGTTTTAATTTTTTTTATTTTTAAACATTTATTTTATTTTTTAATTTTATTTTTTATTTCATTTTTAGTTTTAATTTTTTATTTTTGAACTATTTATTTTTTTATTTAATTTTTTAAATTTTTCTATTTTTAAAGCTTTTTTTTATTTTTTAATTTTATTTTTTATTTCATTTTTATTTTTTGCTTTTTCTATTTTTAAAGCATTTATTTTATTTTTTTAATTTTCCTTTTTATTTAATTTTTAGTTTTGATTTTTTTATTTTTAAAACATTTTTTATTTTTTATTTAATTTTTATTTTTGATCTTTCTATTTTTAAACCTTTTTTTATTTTTTAATTAATTTTTAGTTTTAATTTTTTTATTTTTAAACATTTATTTTATATAATTTTATTTTTTAATTTTATTTTTTATTTTTAGTTTTGATTTATTTTTAAAGCTTTTCTTTTATTTTTTTAATTTTATTTTTTATTTAATTTTTTAGTTTTGATTTTTTTATTTTTAAAGCATTTCTTTCATTTTTTAATTTCATTTTTTTTCATTTTTAGTTTTTTCTTTTTCTAAGCATTTCTTTTATTTTTTAAAATTTTTTTTAATTTTTAGTTTTAATTTTTCTGTTTTTAAAGCTTTTTATTTTTTTAATTTTCTTTTTTTTTTATTTTCCCATTTTTAAAGCATTTATTTTATTTTTTTATTTTTTTTATTTAATTTTTTTTTAATTTTTCTATTTTTAAAGCTTTTTTTTTTATTTTATTTGGTGCTGCCCAGACCAACTCAAGCTGGTGATTGTGGTGGTGTTTGAGGGTTTTGCAGTTACCCCGATTAATAGGTAGAGATGATGTTTGGAGGCCACAGTGTTACAGGTAGGGGTTAAACAGTTTTTTAGGGTCTTTCAGGTGATTTTTCAGGGATTTTTAGGGATATTTTAGGGTTTTTTTTACAGGAGTTTTTTAGGAATTCTCTGGAAATGTTTAGGATACCTTTAGGGCTTTTTCAGGGCTTTAAAAATAATTTTTAGGGTGTTGTAATGACTGTCTTACCGGGGCGCCCCAGCCACCCAAGGCACCCCATGCCAGTGCCGCGGCGCTCCAGCCCAGCCTCCCGTCAGTGCCGCCCGTGGCCGCTTCCCCTCCCCTGCCGCCGCCGCTGCATGGCGGGCCGAGCCGCGCCTTCCCCACCGCACCCTCCCGCTTCAGAGCTGCTGGATGGCGTGGCTCCGCCGCCTCCTGCAACCACAGGCGTCTCGGCATTCCCTTCCACGGCCGCAGCCGCAGCCCCGTTCCCGTTCCCGCAGCTCCGCCGCCTCCCGCACGCCCTGTCCTGCCCGCCGCCATGATGACTGCCCGCACTGCGGTAGTGACAGAACCCACGCATGCGCAGGTGCTACAACCCCAGCACCAGCGATATCACTCCGCGCAGACTCATGGAACCACAGCGCTGCTTCCGGGACCAGCCGCACGCATGCGCAGTTCTATCTCCACAGCCCCGCCGCCACCCCCCACTGCGTTTGCCGCAGCTTTGGTACAGCCCGGTCCCGGTTCTGAGTCGCTGCGTGCCGCTGTGCGGCCACAGCCGGCATCCATGTGCCCTGTCACGTCACTTCTGCCGCCACTGCGTCTATACACAACACCACAGCAGGGGAAAACTGCAGCGCCTTGCACGTATCCTTCCGCGTCTCTCCTTCTGCCCGGCACCGAGAGATCCCTCAGCAGCGCGTAACCCTGAGCAACCGATACCTGGTGTGCCTCCGCGTTTTCGCCTTCCACACTCCTAGCACCCAGTGGGACTACTTTGTGTCACGATTCGTCTGCACAGCCACATCCATGCACACAAACCGTGCGACGAGGAGGAGGAGGAGGAGGTTGGAATATGACAGCTGCTTTAATAAATACAGGCCAGAGAGAGAATTATTTTGCCCCTGCAAATGCCAGCTCTTTGATCCCAACACAAAAGAATTTTGAAAAAGAACTGTTCCCAAATAGCTCCAGAGTCCCCTCAGTGTTTGGGACAGATTTCTCGACCCACAAATAGACAGTAAACCCTGAAAATTTGCCAGCATTAATGCCAAAATTAGAAAACTCACAAAAATCTTTTGATAATTTTCACCTAACAGACTGGTGTGAAAAACGCCAATCACTTGCTTTTAAAATTTTTGAAAGTTTAATAGTAATAAAATGGTTATAAAAATAGTAATACAATTAGAGTAATAATAATTTGGACAATTTGAATTAGGACAATATGAGACAACAAAAACAAAGAGTTACGGACGTCCGGGTACCTTTTTCTGGGCAGCACGAGCCCGAAAAAGGACCCCCGTTAACAAAGGATTAACCCTTAAAAGCAATAGCCTGTTGCATAGTCATACACTTCGTACATGGTGCATAAATTCCATTCAAACACAGGATTCTGTCTGCTCATCATCCCCTTCTTCCTTCTAATCCTAACAGCGCCTTGGAGGCAGGAAGAAGTTCGTTTCTTCTGATAAGAGGGCAATAAATTCTTTTTCTCTGAAAGATCCAGGTGCCCTGTGGCCACTATCTCACTGCAAGTCCTTTCTTTAAAAAAAGTATCTTACATAGCATCGTTTCTATTTTAACAGTTTTTGTAACCTATAACTATATTTAACACACTACTTAAGAGAATTAATACAGCATTACTTTCTAACACAACACATATAATATTCAATTTATTATTTCCAAAAAGCCAATCATAAAATACCTGCATTTTTCACAATCCCCACTCTTATTCTTTGTAAATCATTTGGCTTGAGCAATATTTCTTATCTACTTGCATCTTCTGGACTATGCAGGCAAAATAAAACAGGGGATTACACAAGGAAGAAATATAAAAATAGTTGCAACACATAAAATGAAAGATCTTCATTTCTTCTAATACATTACCCTACCAGCTAGGTTTTAACATTGTTTTCTAATTTTTGGACCGGTACCTGGGTTATTATATGCATATATATTTTTTTCTTCTTTGATTTCTTTTGCTTTTTCTAGAATGACTTTTCTGTGGTCATCAATTTTCAACAATTTGATATATTAAACTTTCCACAAACACCCCCTTCTTTGGCCAATAAATAGTGTAAAGCCAACCTATTCTGATACACTACAGTTTTTGTTTGGCTTAGCTGACTTTATATTAACTCCAATGCCTGGGCAGCTCCATTTGCTATCATTTCTATAACTGCTTGGAGTCTTGTAATACGACTCAATAGATTATTTGGGGTCAATACAGATTCAATTGCTGTGCTGGTTTTACCTTTTCGTTTATTATTTTTTTTTTTTACCAAATCTTCTTGAACCATATCTTCAAGATTAAATTTAAAACAAATCCATCTCTCTCCTTTTAAACATTCAATTCCAAATCTATTACCACATTTTCCTAAGTTTCTTGTAATCCAATAATTTATTCCGTTTTGCCTACAGGTTCTTAATTTGGATGGGTTATAACAGTGGCTGTTGACATAGGTGTGTGTAATAAAAGAGGAACTTTGGTTTCTATCCACGTGATGCCTTCTGCAGCATTTGTGACACAATCTTGCTGGTATCCCGAAAGGGAAAAGAGAACAAATGAGTGCCAGAAACAGGAATAACAGAGGTCCAGTATGCCTTATACTCCCACCTCCCAGGCCTGTGAGGTTGCAACCCACAGCAGGTGTATTTGATCTTCTCGGTGGCAAAATACAGAGGCCAATCTGCACTTGCCCTCTATTTCCTTGTCACTTTCTCTTAACTAATTTCCAGGCAAATTGGTTTGAACACCCTTTAACTGTGGTCTCTTACCGTTCTTCAGGTATCTCTCATTCACCAGGCACTAATAATTCCCATCCACAAAGCTAAGTTATTACTTTAACACTTTTTGCAATAAGAGCATAAATGTTGTGAACTTCAATACTAATTATTCTCACAATTCAAGCATTTACTTATAACCCAGCTAGCATGTCCAGTATTGGAATGAATCAAATAAAGTTTACTGGTGGAAATGGTAATTCCCCTTCTCCCCTGTACAATTCTCAGGCTAAGGTCAGAACACAAAAACAGGCTTGATCCTTCTATCTGGAGTATTCCTCCCCGAAGGAGATGTTTTATTCAGGCAGTGCTTGAAACCAGTGGTATAAGCATTGTCTTACTTCTGAATTCAGTGTTATTCTTTGTATATTTCTTGGATCATTTGGCTTTTTCCAAACTATTACCATTCAGTCCTCATTGGAAAGTCAGTTTGGTATCACCCGGTTTAAATGTGATAGTCCATTCCTCAGGTTTCTTCACAAGTCCTTTGATTCTGCTGGCATGAATTCACCCTCTTTCCGTGATTCTGATTGTTGCTTCGGTAGTACCTGGAAAGGACTTCTTAACAGCATAGTAATAAAAGTAAGATAATACTGCATTAACTTTTACCATTCACTTTTCTTCCAAACTTTCTGGGTTTAGCTAAAAGCTTTTTCCACAGCAGCCTCTTCTTCTTCTATCCAGCTGTGCTAATAGCTGCAGAGGCAAATTCTTCTTTTTGTGAGTTACAGTTAGTTAAATAAGAAAAGCTAGACCAATTTTAACACGAGATGTATCACATCTATTGCTTTTTACTTTTTGGGCAGCATTTAATTGTTTTAGCCTTACAAACCCATTCTTCAGGAAAAAAAAACAAAAACCAAAAAACTTCTTTTAAACAGCAAACAAAACACACAAAAGAAAAGACCAAAAACCTTCTTACTTAAGAAAAACAACCCACTTTGTGAGGTTTGGAGAGTCAGCAATCTCTGCTTTGATTTTATCTTTTAGTGCTAGCCCCCTCCATCTCTTTTCACGGCTTTGCTGTCGATGCCGTGCTGCCACTTGGCTGCAGGGCCGGAGCAGGGGAGAGCAGCCAGGGGCATGGGGACCCTGGGGGCAGCCTTGGGTCCCTTTTGCCCTCTCTTTCTCTCTCCTTCTCTGTCTCAGCCCACTTACCAGGGCCGACGCTGCCATCCTCGACTCGGGACCCCGGCAGCCTGGGAGCCCCCCGGCAGTTCCGCCATGGAGCCAGCCCTCTCCTGCCCGGCAAACCCGTGTCCTCTGCTGCCAGCACCGCCACCGGGTCACCTCCATGGATCGGTCCCTGCTGCAGCCTGCGAGACCCCGCCGCTCCTAGGGAGCGGTCAGACACCTCCCAGCCTTGACAACCCCAAACCTGGCATCCCCAGGTGCTCCTGACATTCTTTTCCTTTCTCTAGTCAACTTCTCCTCTTTTCCCTTCAAGGAGGGCCCGTTCTGCTAAACCCTTTCTGGAGCTCAGTTCGGCATTGAATAACCTCCTAACAACCGTGTGTTAAGACACTTCCCTGCCTTTCATGCAAAAACCCCGCATTCACACTTCTGCTCTCTTCTAGCACCAAGATGTCATCACTTCACATTCTAACATCTCAGAGTTTGCTAACCACCTCCCTACTTCAACTTCTCTCTTTCTTCTCTTCTTACCTGTTTTTTTTGATTCAACACACCTCAGACGGTATGAACTGAACCTAACTAAATTACTTCCAAAAGTAGGCTTACAACTTTCTTTTACTAGGATTGCAGTAGCTGTTAAATACCTACTGGCTAGCTGTGGCCTACTGAGTCTAACATCTTTGATATATAAGCTACTAGATATTTTTTTACTCTTCCTTACTCTTGAATTAAAATTTTATGAGCTACTCCATTTTCTGTATTTATGTATAAATGATAAAGGATTTTTCTAACAAAGGTAAGCTTAAAGCTAGTACTTAGGCTAGTTTTAACTTAACTCTTTTAATTTAACAATATCTTCTTTGGTCTGTTTTACATCATCTCCTTCTGTCAATTTTTTTCATACACAAATTTTGCTACTTGTGCGTACCCCTCAATCTATAATCTATAATATTTCAATAATCTAGGTAATTTTCTGATCTCTCTCTTTGAAGAGGGAGGGAGAATGAATAAAATTCTTGCAGTTTTCTCATGGTTGGTTTTCTAGCTACTTTTATTTATTAAGTGTCTAAGATATTTTACCACTGGGTAGTGAGTCTGAGTTCTTTTATTAACCTCCCTTAAATCTTGTACTAGTCTATAACTCCCATCAGACTTTACTGGGGGAATAGGAATATTATGAGGAGACATACAAGGTTCTAATGCCCCATCCTTTATTAGTCCTTCTATTACTGGCTTCAAACCTTCCCGTCCTTCTAAAGATACAGGATACTGACGTACACATACGGGACAATCTTCTCTCTCAATTGTAACCCTTATGGGGTCGATATTTAATCTTCCCCTATTTCCTTCCCCACTTCAAACTTTTTTGTTGGTTTTTTTTTTTCTTCATCCTCTCTTAAATAATTTTAAAACTCTAGCTGTCATTTTCCCATTTTCTGATATAACTCTTATTCGTAATTGCACTTGTAAGACTCTTCCCAATAAATTGCTACCTGCCCCTGGGACCAATAAGACATCTCCCATCCAAATTCTAGTTTCTTCCCTCAATTACTACATCTTTAATGAGCAGAAATGTAAAACTTTCCCTCTTTGCCCCTGTTACTTTCACTATATGTTTGCTCACACTATAACTTTTTGGAATATTTAACAGGCAGGTTCTCTCTGCCCCTGTGTCTATTATAAATTCCAATTCTTCTTCCTGGGGACCCACTTTTAAAGTTATCACAGGCTCCAGATGGTATTTGTCCCCCCCAGAAAATTAGAGCTTATGACCTCCCTATTCCTCCTCTGTGCCCATCTCTTGAAAGATTTTCAGATCTTCCGCTTACCTAGGACCATTTTCCTATTTCTCTTAAGTTTGTTTATCTATTTAGTTGAAGTTTCTTCTTTCCCCTCGAAAAGCTGTCCCTTAAAAACCGTGGTTTTTTTTGTTTTTTTGCATCTCGCTTTAGATATGCTGTCGCATTTGTTCCTTTGATTATGTAATTACAATAATTATTCACGTGTTTACTCCCCTCCTCATTATTTTTACCCCACTCAGGAGGTACAGTTGGCATTTTGTCTTCTCTGGGGGTCCCTGTAGATTATCTTTTTTCCTAAGCTTTTATTTCAGCTGCTCTGATTAATTGCCTTTCTTCCTGAGAAAAATATTATTTTCATTACAGACCACATCTCTTCTGAAGTATAAATGTTTGGACCTAAAAATTGGTCTAATTGTTCAGCTATGCCTATGGGATCCTCCAAGTATCCCTTTTATTTATTTCTTAAAATTTCAGACCTCAGACGAAGTCAAAGGAGCATTTACAAACCCTGGTCCACCCCCTCCTATGGGAACCTCTTTTAATGGGAATAGACCAATCCCTTTATCCCATTCTTTTTGGATTTTTATCTTCTATAGCTTTTCTCCCGTATTTTTAGGAAGAATCAGGAGAGGGCTTTCTTTTACCTGAACTTTTAGTGTTTTGATAAGGTGATTCCTTTAGAGAGTTCCGCTGAGCAGCCGGAGCTGTGGTTACCAAGGGAGCGGAGCTCAGGGCAGGACAGGGGAACTCGGCACAGCTCAGGGTCTGGGTCCTCCAAAGGCGGGGTCTGCAGCCGGGATCGCCCGAGGGGATCGGCACCACTCAGGGTCTGGAAGCTCCAAAGGCGGGTTCTGCAGGGGGAATCACCCGAGGTGATCGGCACAGCTCAGAGTCTTGGTCCTCCAAAGGCGGGGTCTGTAGGGGGAATCACCCGAGGGGCTCGGCACAGCTCAGGGTCTGGATCCTCCAAAGGCGGGGTCTTCAGCCGGGATCGCCCGAGGGGATCGGCACAGCTCAGGGTCTCGGTCCTCCAAAGGCGGGGTCTGCAGCCGGGACTGCCCCAGGGGCTTTTCCGGTGCAGACCGAGCTGCAGCGTGGATCGGCCCCCCGTGGCTCACGGCGGCTGATCCGGCAGAGACAAAGCCGGGACTGACCCCGGCTGCAGCGGCGGGAGCCGAGCAGAGTCAGGGCAGCCGGGGACGGGACAGACGGGACCCCCCCTCGGTGCGGTCAGCACGGTACCCACGGTGCACACGGCAGGACGGACCCCCCGCCCCTTCCGCCGGCACGGCCAGCGGAACGGCCGCGGGCCAGGCAGCCGGAACCGGGACAGACGGACTGTGCCGGAGCCGGCACAGGGGCTGGGGCAGCCGCGAACGAGTGGGGGAACAAATGGGAATGGATGAGGTAATATTTCTATCAGCAAAATTGAAATGAAAGCGAGCTTTGAGCTCCCTCAGTTACTGAACAACAGGAAAACAATGGTGTGGCCAGCTGAAGGTAATCCCCTTTGATGAAACAACACCCTCTGCCTGCAGACAGCTCCAAGGGGCCGAGCAGACCCTACTAGCTTGGCAGAAGGGGTCCAAAGAGGAGCTTTTAGGGTTTAAAATGTAACACATTATGGTAAGGTAGTGATTCTTATAGGCCGTATGGAAATGCTATAGGATTTGTGTATTGTACTAGATTGGTTAGTGAGAAGTAGACTATTCAACACAGAAGATGATTTTTTGTATTGTAATGGGAACTTCACTCTCTTGACCTTTTACTCGCTTACCCCTTTTTACTCTCTTATGCTTTTGCTCTCTTACCTTTTTATGCTCTTACCCTCTCATCCTGTCAACCCCTCTCTTCTCTCAGGCCTGCTCTGAGCTGTGGCTGGCAGCTCCCAGCAGGCCCCTGCCCCCGGGCCCTTTGCAATAAACCCCAAGTTCCACGACCTGGCTTCAGAGATCTCTCGTCTCCGTCCGTCCCGACCGTGCTACCCCCCGATGCTCCTACAGCTAGAAACTCACTCACTAGCAAGGAAAAATCCTTCCAAAGTATTTTTTTCTATTTTTATCCTCCGAGTGTCCAACTGCTTTTGCTAAATTTCTACAGATTGGAGTTCAAATTACCATTTCTGACCAGTGCAGAGACAAATGATGAAACATTCCTGAGTTATTCTTACTCTTCAACTTATACAAGTAGCCACCACTCAATTTGCATGATCTAACCAAAGTAGACATTTCACAGAAAAGTACTTTCTATAGCAATATTGAAAAACCATAGATTGAGGTAAAACCATCAAGTTTCTGCCGTCACTGGTGCAAAGTCACATGTTGTTTGAAGAGCATCCCACTGAATTTTCTAAAGATGTGTGAATGTGTCAGCAGGACCACAGGAGATCAAGCAGGGTTAAAACACTGAGCAAAACTGAGGTTAACAAACACAAGGTTCATCAACCTTGCAATAGAAGCTTGCAGAAACCTTTCAAGGCTCATCCAATAAAGCCCTGTGGCACTTTGTTTTTCCCCCTCCTCCCAAATCTCCATCCGTCTGAGCCAGCATCAGCAGGAAATTTTGCACGGAAGCTTACCAGATAAAATAGCTATATCATCTTCCATTAGTTTTAGAGTTATTCAAAAATAGATTAAAAATTATATATTATTTTTTTGCTGTGTCCTAAGTTAGGGATGGGCCAAGTCTGGTGTCTTTGTCTCACAGAAAGGTGGTTCACATGTCCTTTAATATCATATGTGCAACTATTTCCAATCTGCATTCTGCCTTATCAGAAGGCTAATTGCTTTATCATACTATATTACATTACATCTAAACCGAATCTGCCAAGTACTCAACCCTGCACACACCACACACTACTCGTTACTGTCACCCAACAGTCCCGACACGCACACACACTTGGCCCTGACAGGCCAAGGAAACAAAACACCATCACTTTGGGTGAACAATCTCCACGCTGCATTCTACTTCGGCACAAACACAGGCACAGCAAATGAGATAAGAATTGTTTTTCCTTCCTCTGAGGTTCAGAGAACGTGAATCCCAGAAATATTCTTGGGGAGAATTGTGCCTTGCTTTTCTCTGTGAAGAGAAATGTGGTGCCAGGTGCACCCTTGCCTCCAGGGCAAAGAATCACGGAATGGTTTGGGTGGGAAGGGACCTTGAGGTTTATCTTTGATTTATCCAACACTTCAACAGGCAAGAGGGGGCTCATCTGCTTCAGAGCTGCTTGCTTTTCTCACACCTTTCACAAGCAAAGCCCGAAGCAAACCCTCCCGAGTTGCCCTATCGACCAGGGGACCCCTCAGCACTTGGCGATGCTGCCGGCAAAACCTCAAACTTTTACTCACACAGGGACGAGGCCGTGCACTCGGTTGTAACCCAGATTCTCTTTTTCCAGCAGTAGCCTCGAACTTCCTTTGTTCTCTCTGCAGGCCATTTTGTAAACACACCAATTAACAGACTACAGAAGTTTCACCAGCAGACTTCAGCTAAATCCAAAATTGGTTTCTACCCCAAGTAAAATTTGCAACCCCCTGTCTCACCTGCGATGTTTGGAATTTTAGGAGGTGGCAGCCCACTGGAGATCAAAGGTCCTGGGCAGGGTGCAGACCCACGGACACAAATGCCATCCCTTTTCCAAGGGAAACAAAACTCATCACCCCAGTTTCCTTACATCAGTTTGCCGAAGACGTTCGGCACTCCCAGGTCACTCAGAGTTCTTGTTGCTGCAGACTCGGTCTTGGAGTTACGGAGTTACGCCTCCTAACACTCACCTCCCCACCTCAGCCCCCTGCTGCTGCGTCCCCTTCTCCGCCCCTAACCCTACTCTATTTTCCAGCCCGCCCTTGCTCCATCCCTCACTCCACCCTTAACCCGTCCCACCACACTTCCCGCTCCATCCGTTACTTCACCCACTGCCCACCCGTGAGTCCCCTCCAGCAGCACGCAGGAGCCCGAACACTCGGAGGACGGCGCAGCTCTCGCAGCAGGACAACACCCAAGCGAGACAGGCAGGGACAACGTCTGTGGGCTGCAGGGTGTCACAAGGGGCTGCGGGCTGAGGGGAGGGGGCTGGAGGGTGACACAGAGGATGGGGGGAGCTGAGAGGCAGAAGGGGGCGTTAGGAGCAACTGGGGGGCTCCAGGGTGGCACAGAGATGCTGAGAGGCTGGGAGTGGGGAACTTGAGGGTGACAAGAAAAGGGTGAGGGGGAGCAGATGCCTTGAGGGGCAAAGTGGGGGCTGCTTGAGGGTGACAGGTGAACCAGCCCTCACACCACCCCTAACCTTACCCTAAAAACCACCCCTAACCAGGTGGAGAGTGCACGGTGGAGGCCAGGGGGCCAAGGGACAATGTCAGAGGTCTCGGGGTGGCACGCAGACATTGCGGGCTGAGGGGCAAGGAGGGGGAGGCTTGACAGATGGAGAGCTCACACCGAGGTTTAGGGGTACAAAGGACACAGGGTACCAGGTAGGGTTAGGGTACAGGTGCAGCAGCCCTCAACCCAACCCCAAGGTCACCCTAAAGAGCACCCCTAGGACCCCAGTTTTCCCCAACAGCAGCACAAGGCAATAACCCCAATGCTGGGACAGCCCCAGAACTCTCCCAGCAGCTGCAGGCAGCAACCCTAATAAAAAGGTAGCAATGATGTTTGTGGTCTAGAGCGTGACAGGTAGGAGTTGGGGGCCGAGCAGTTTTTTAGGGTTTTTTTTTACGGTTTTTCTCATGGCTTTAAAAGGATATTTTAGGGCTTTTTTGGAGGAGTTTTCCAGGAAATTTCTGGTAACATTTAGGATGCTTTTTCTGGGCTTTTAAAAGATTTTGTTAGGGTATTTTAAGGGCTTTCTTAGTACTTTTAAGAATTGTTTGGGGGGGGGGGGATTTGTGTGTTCTTGGGGGTTTTTTAGGACTATTGAGGGCATGTGGAGGACTTTTTAGGGCTAGGGTATTTTTAGGGTTTTTGAGGGAATTTTTAGGCTTTTTTAGGGTCTTATCAGTGCATTTTAAGGATTTTTGGGGTATTTTTAGAGCTCTTTTTGGACTATTTAGGGTATATTTAGGCATTTCTAAAGGTTCTTTGGGGATTTTTTAGGGGTTTTTTAAAAGTATTGTATTTCCAGTGTATTCTAACAGCATTCTGAGGCTATTTTTAGGTTTTCATGGGGTTTATAGGACATTTTGAAGATTAGGGGGTTTTCAGGGAATTTTTAGGTTTTTTTAGGGTTTTTCATGGCACAACACATGGAGGCTGAGGGGCAGCTCGAGGGGCACTGTGGGGGCTTGAGGGTGACAGAGGCTGGGAGCTGAGGGAGGAAGAGGGAGAGGGGACAGCGGGTGACACACAGAGATGCTGAGGGTGGCAGGGGCAGCTGTAGGGTGACACAGAGAAGCTGAGGGGCAAAGGAGAGGGGTCAAGGGTGACGCACAGGAGCTGAGGGCTGGGGGGCAGAGGGACCGGTTGAGGGGTAAAGGGAGAGGGCTTGAGGGCTGGACAGTCCAGTGGAGATCAGGGGTGCACGGTACAGCTGTACCACCCCTCACCCCAGCCCTAACCTCAGCCTAAGCAGCCCCCCTAAAAACAGCCTTTTCCCCCAACAGCAGCACAACACAGCAACCCTAACAGCGGGACCAGACAGCAACCCTCACACAGCAGCACAATGACAGAACCCTCAGAGGACAACGGACCCACTGCAAAAAGGTAGGGACGACATCTGTGGGCTAGACAGCAAGAGGTAGAGCTCGGAGACTGAGCATGTCTTTGTGAGGCTTTTTTTCCAGGACTTCTAAAGGTATTTAGGGGATTTTGGAAGGGTCTTTTCTGGGACTACTTAGGGTATTGTTGGGGATCTTTCAAAGCCATTTTATGAGTCTTTAGCATATTTGGAAGATTACGGTCAGGGTCAGAGGAAACACCCTCTGAAAAGGCAGAGTTTTAGGACTGCAGTGGAATGCTTGAGCAAGGGGCCAGCGGCGGCACAGCGGGTCGGGTCCCACGCTGCCAGTCCGAAGGTTGTAAGCTTTAGACCCAGCTAAGTTGTTGCGGTTAGGGTTAGATGCTCTCAGCTATGATCTGGGAGAACTTCTGCACAGAAAAACTCACCCCCCGCGTTTCCCGACGCCAGTTTGCAGGAGGTGCTCGGCACTGCCAGGGCAGCCCGAGCTCTCGGCGGGGCAGCTTTGCTCCCGGAGAAATCCTGCGCCGGCCCTCTTCCCCGTAAAGCCAAACTCACCCCCACTGCGCGTCGACGTCCGTTCGCAGGAGGCACGCGGCACTCCGAGGGCGGCAAGAGTTCTCGGCGTCGGCAGCCGCGGTCCGTGAGAAATCGTTCTCTGCGGTTTTGGAGGAGGTTTCGGCCACGGGCACTCAAAGAGGAAAGGTTAATTTCCTTAGAAAGGAAAGTCTGGCAGCCCATGGTTTAAGGGGCAGACGAAGGGCTGTGCAGGGGAAGGAACTCCTCACAGGACCTTTCTTCACCTCAAGCCCACTCCAAGGTCTAGCAGCCCCCCGTGTGCCCAGCTGCTTTCAGAGGGTTACCCAGGCACACCCGCACATGGAGCCGCTAGTCCAGAGGGGCTAACAGGGGCATCCCAAGGGTCCCTCCAGGAACTACAGTCGGAGCATCCAGCATGGACTAGGGAGCAGCCGGACCCACCCGGGCACGGAGCATCACTTTGAGAAAATGCCAAGGCAAAAGCCCTTTTGCCACGGGGCAGCATCTGAGCAGGCCAGGCAGCATGTGGGGTTCCAGGAGAGGGCTTTCAACTTTCCCCTTTTACTGTGCCAGTCCCTCCCCAGAGCCCCCAGACCCTCCACAGCACTCCCAGAAAGGAGAGGGGTTATTAGGAGAAAAAGGGTTTAGAAAAAAGGGAAAAAGCTTCCTTTTCCTTTATTTTTTGTGTTCAAACTGGGAGGGACTCTGCTACCCCTGCAATTTTAATGGTCTCAGTTGAAAGAATCCCTGCCTTTTCTATGCTGTTCGGGGTGTTAATTGACAGGGAGTCCTCATTTTCAATTATTTTCCAGTTTAAGTAAAAGGGGAAAATCTTGACAATGTTTCTTATGGGTTTGAATTAAGGGTAGCTGCCCCCGTTTTGTTGTCCTGAGGCCTAAATTGAGGGAGAAGCCCAGCTGTACCCTCCATCTTAAGAGTTTGAATCCCTCTTTTTCCATCACTGGAGAGATTTAAAGTGAGGAAAACCGCTCTTTTCCCAGTACTTAAGGAGAATAAATTAAAGGGCAGAAGCTATTTATTTGCTATTGTATTAGTTTCAGTAGAGGTAACTGCCCCATTTCCTCTGTTTAAGGGGTTCACTGGAAGGAAGCTCTGCTTTTTTCAGCATTTTAAGGGTTTAAAACTACATTTCAAGGCCCTTCATTCTGTGCCATAGGACCAAGTATCTCAGAGCAGGGTAAGCCAGGCACGCACTTAACCCTTACACTGCCTGGGAAGCTTTTATTTATCTTATTTTTACTTATAATGTAGATAGGCCTAATTAGAGGTCCCAAGGAGACTTAGACAATTCACATCATAAGCATTCTTCACCACTGGACTTAGTCACACGTGAAGTACTACTTAGGAGCCACTAAGGAATAATTAAGTAAGTTAACAGCAAATTAGCCAGTTTATCTAGTTATGCTGCCTAAAATTTTATTTCTTACCCGTTTTCTGCCCTCTTACTCCAAGTAGTTGCTGCAAAAAAGTAAGTGCTGTTATTTTTCTGAAGAATTTTCTTCTATAACAAGCCCTTTGCTCCCCTTGAATTTGAGTCAGAGGAGCCAAACAGCCTCAGCTGTTCTGAAAGCTTTTATACCTGGTGGGATTCACCCCCTCCCTTTTCCCAGGTGCCACGGGAACGAGAGGCGGGCACCATCAGGGGTATATTAACCCCAGCCTTTGCTCAGGGCCTTCATTCCCTCTCTGGGATGTACTGCGATCAGAGCTCTCCTCTCATTTCAGGTAAGAAGCTCTTTCAGCTTATCTCAGCTTCTTTTAGCAGGTGTTTCTGGGCATCTAAAGCAACAGAGGCTTTGAAGATACTGTGAAGAAAACAGCCTGGAATACAGCAAGTATTTAAGTTCACAATTTTGGGTTTTGTGTTTAGGGGTGGTAAAGCGCATTTGTAATTTCTGATTTTGTTCTGTTTTTTTTTTTTTTTAGGAGGAGTGCAGCTTCCAGAGGCTCCAGGTTGTGTCAGCTACAACACTTTTTTCAGCAGATTCATCATGTCACAAGAGGCATCTGCCCAGTGTCAAAGATGATGTTTGAGACTGAGGCTTCAGGTGAGTTGAGGATTGTGACTAGGAGAGGGAGGGTGAGCAGGTATCCGGTTAGGAGTTATTGTTGGGGGGATGGTTTTGAAGGCAGCAGGGTGAGAAAGGGTGTTTATTTGAGCCCCCCACCCCAGGCCTTTTAGAAGCCGAGCAGAGGCATTCACACGTCTGTGGTGGTTTGACAGGAAATGTGTTTTTTGAGATGCTGTGTTTTTGGCCAATGGATATTCAGACTTTAATATTGGCATTTAACCTGGCCGTTGGGACATGGACACGCCTCTGAGAACACGGGGTTAAAAGCAGAGCTCTCCCCTGGGAGGGTTCTCTTGGGTTTCCGGCGGGAAAGAGTTCGGGTCTCTCCCCCGGCCCAGCTGCTGGCTGGGCAGGGGGAGGGGAAAAGCCATGTGGCCAAGAGTGGTAGGCCTGAGCCCCGGAGTGGAAGGGTAGGAGAGAGAGAGAGACTGGGAACCATCGGGCAGCCCCCACTGAGAGACACAGAGAGAGAGAGAAAGAGCCGCTGCCTGAGACTGTAACTTTGAAACTTGATAACATGAGCCTGTGCCGGCAGCACGGCTGAGAGGAGAAGAAGGGGGGGGTTCAGCCGGCCACTTGTAGGAGCTTTTAACCCTTTTTTAGAGAATGAGAACTTAACAGAACATTGACCTTTCCTAGAAGATAGAGTGGAAAATGAAGAAGGAAATGGGCCAGTGTGAGAGAGGTCTGGGCGAGTGAGAGATAGTAGAAGAGTAGAGAAGAATCCTAGTGAGAAGAGATGATGGAGTAGCTTTTGCTGGACTCTTTTTGTATAGCCATGGACAGAACCATGTTCCTTGTGATACAGAGACTGCATTCTAGGGGGAGGCAATGGCCTCAGAACCAAGAGGGTTCAGTGTTGATGCCCCTCGGCCCCAGGGGGTGAAAAAATATGGGGGGGACAAGTGTCCCAAAGGAGAGATTGTGGGGACAGGTGTCCCAAAGGAGAGACTGTGCCTTTTTTGGATCGGGACAGAGCATCCTTAAAAGACAACCCTAGAAGCAGTTCTGGTCCGTGTTCAGTGGTGAGAGCACTGGACATGAAAAAGAAGAAGTCACGACGGCAGATGTTCTCCGGGCAGTGCCACGAGTGACACAGAAACACACGAGGCTTCAGCTGTGTTTCCAGGAGAAGCCCATAGCACAAGAAAGACTCCTCTCCTCTTGATGAACTGAAGATTGATTGTCTAAAAAGTGGTGCTGGACCGAGAGTTAGTGATTTGAAGAACCAAATGTATTGTGTTAGAAATTTAGTGGGGGGAGGAGGAAATGCACTTGTGAAGTTTTCATTTTCCCTGTGTGTGTGTTCCTTTTTATCTGTAGTTGTAGAGTAGTTAATAAAGTTCTAGTTCTTTTTCCCTAAGTAAGAGCCTGCTTTACTTATTCCTGGTCACATCTCACAGCAGAAACCAAGGAGAAAGTATCTTCATGGAGGCACTGGCATTGTGCCAGTGTCAAACCATGACAACGTCTTACAGCACACAAGGTCATCCACTGCACTCACAGGAGTGCCATTTAACTTTGCCTTTCTCTAACCCAGGTGTCGCTCATAATAACGGCCACAGCCTTGGAATCAGTATGAAGCTGGAGCCTGAAGGAGCCAGGCACACTCAGGAGAGGGCAAGTAGCTGACTCGCTGGGATTTGGCCCAATCGGTTTTGTTTTTCTTTATTGTAGCTGACCGAGAGGCTAACAGGCGATCACGGGGCCCTCCGAGGCAGACTCATTTCAGGTGCAACGTGGATCCACATCACCGATCATCCAAAAGATAAGTCAGGGCCACGGCCTGGAGATGGGACAATGGGAGAGCAGCGGGTTGGGAGTTCCTGGGACAGATTTAAAAAATAGCAGAGGGAAAAGTAATCTTCTCCAAGGGGCCTCTTAGGACAGCTCAAGGGAGAGGCTCTAATTTTGATGGCAGCTTTCAGGCGGGCAGCGCAGAACAGTTCCGGTCCCCGTCGTGTTGTCCGGCATACCGTGTTACCTAGTGTGTCTTGGGGGTCCCTTTTGCCTTTTCCCCTCGAGACCCTTACCACAAGCATGATGTGTTGTGTTTGTTGTCCCTCTGTTTGTCACGTTCTGTGTCACGGGTGTCCGCACATATTTGTGCCGGAGCTGCTCTGCCCTGCCCTGCCGCATAGCCTGCTGCAACAGGACAAGTCCCAGGGACTTGCAGTTTGTGGGGCGTTGCCAGACTCTAGATGATATTCCTAAGTAGACAGAAGATGTTTGGAGCTGTGAAGTTATCCCGCAGCCCTTTGACTTTTGTCCTCACTTTCTTTCAGATGCAGAAGGATAAAATCCAGGGCAAAATCCATCCACCCATCCCGGGTGAGGAGGTTCCCCCGAGCAGGTCAGTCGCCGTTTGTCTCTGCAGGGAGAGTGTAAAGTGTGACTTTGTTACAGCTCTGTTCTTTTTCTTTTTAGGAAGTAAAGCTGGATATCAGCAGTCAAGGTGAGGTGGGCAAGGTGAGCATTGAGTAGAGTACAGAAGCAGTTGTTATTGCTCAAGTCTCACTTTCCAGTGCAACTCTAAGCATCCGTTCCTGTGTTTTCATCAGCCTCGGAGCGCGGCCGAAGGGTGCGGCCCCAGGAGCCGGGCATTCTTGGGAAAACAGTGAGTGGCAGAATTGTTGGGTTTTGGCCAGTGTGCTGCAGAGATCATGCACTGATATTTGCATTTCTTTCATGTAGCTGACTAAGAAACAACAGGAAGTTGTTGAACAACAGTGCCAGCAGGAACTTCCCAGATGTTGAGGCTGCCTTCTTTTGCACCTGACACGGACCTGCATCCCCAGATGTCTGAGAGATAAGTAGCGGGCTACAACCCACAGAGGGGATGAAAGCGGGGCGCAGGGTAGGGACCCACCGGGAGGGGTTTTTGAGTCTCCTTTGGAGATGGGGGCGTCCATGAAGCGGCCCCTTAGGCCCCATAAAAGGACAGCCTGACTTTGGCTCACAGTGCTGAGGTGCGCAGGGCAGAGCAGTCCCGGTGTGTATCGTGTCACTTGTCTTTTGTGTGTTATGTGTTGTTTGGATATGTCATGTCCTTTACTTTAGGCCTTGGAGGGGCCTGTCAGAAACCCTGGCATCATTGTTAGCATCTGTGATCTCTGCATTCCTCGGCCTGGCACCCAGGCCATGGAACTTTTGGCTCAGGAGCTCAGACAGGCATCAGACTCTCTTGTCTCTTTAGAAGCATCCAGTCAGCTGTCTTTTCAGGTCTTGTTCTGAGCTGTATGGACAGCTATGTCCCGCCAGGATCCATTATGGCGGACTAGGACTTGTGAGAAGGTGAGGGCAGGCAGAGGCTTCTGGCCGTAGGATTCTCGGGCATCCATCTTTGCAGTTCTTGGAATAAATCATTCGGTTAGCATCTCCTTCCTCCAGGTTTCTCTGAGCCTCATCAACTCACCATTGGTCTTACCTCGGTCATCTAATTTTCTGTCCTTGTGCTCCTTGCAGTCATCCTTCTTGCCCAGAGATTTCTGTCTGTGTTGTGTCCCCGTTGTCTGTCACGTCCTGTCCTGTGTCACGGGTGTCTGCACACATTTGTGCCGGAGCTGGTCTGCCCTGCCGCATAGCCTGGTGTAATAGGACAAGTCCCGGGGAGTTGAAATTTGTAATGTGGGCTGTACTTGGACTCCAGATGCCATTCCTAGATTGACCTAAGGTGTTTGCAGGTTTTGAGTTATCCTGCAGGTGTTTGACATATGTTCTGACTTTCTTTCAGGTGCAGATGCATTGCACCCATGGCAGAGCCCCCCATCCTGGGTGAGTGGGTTCCCACAAGCAGGTCAGTCACCATTGGTCTCTGCAGGGGGAGTGTCAAGGGTGACCCTGTTACAGCGCTGTTCTTTATCTTTCTTTTTAGGAAGTATAGCTGGATCTCAGCAGTCAAGTTCAGGAGAGCAAGGTGATCAGTAGCATTTCTTGTTGCTGAGCTCTCAATTCCTGGGGCAAGTCTAAGCTTCCATTCTCTTTTTTGTGCTTAGGCAATCCGCTCGGAGCCTGCCGAGCCCCCGTCACCAGTCGGCCGATGCACCGGGTTCCCTGCACGTGCGAGCCCTGTGGATGCGTTACAGGACCTGGTGATGAAGCCCAGAACTCTTCCATTTCAAGGTGCCATCCAGGTGGCCTTGGGCACCTGCCAAGGAGTTGCGGTGAGTCGGGGAAGTAGGGAGGAGGAGCGAGGGTCCCCTCAGGTTTCAGCCCTGCCAAATCACCTCATCTCCTCTTAACCCAGGCACCCCCTGTGACGACGGCCTCGGTCTCCGAGCGTGCCGGAAGCGTGCGGCCCGAGCAGCTGAGCATTCTTAGGAGCACGGTGAGTAGCAGACTTGTGGGGTTTTGGCCGAGAGGCTGCCAAGATCGGGCACTGATGTTTGGTTTTCTTTAATACAGCTGTCTAAGAGACACCAGCCCGGTGCCAGCAGGACCTTCCCGGCTGACGAGGTGGCCTTTCTTCGCACCCGAGACCGGCATCCCCAGATGTGCGAGAGATAAGTAGAGGGCCACGACTCACAGAGGGGATGAAAGCAGGGGGCTGGTTTGGGAATTACTGGGAGGGGTTTTTGAGTCTCCTTTGGAGGTGGGGGCTGTCCATGAAGCGGCCCCTTAGGCCCCATAAAAGCAAAGCCTGGCTTTGGATCACAGTGCTGAGGTACGCAGGGCAGAGCAGTCCCGGTGTGTATCGTGTCACTTGTCTTTTGTGTATTATGTGTTGTTTGGATATGTCATGTCCTTTACCTTAGGCCTTGGAGGGGCCTGTCAGAAACCCTGGCTTCATTGTTAGCATCTGTGATCTCTGCATTCCTCGGCCTGGCACCCAGGCCATGGAACTTTTGGCTCGGGAGCTCAGACAGGCATCAGACTCTCTTGTCTCTTTAGAAGCATCCAGTCAGCTGTCTTTTCAGGTCTTGTTCTGAGCTGTATGGACAGCTCTGCCCCGCCAGGATCCATTATGGCGGACTAGGACTTGAAAGAACGTGAGGGCAGGTAGAGGCTTCTGGCCGTAGGATTCTCGGGCATCCATCTTTGCAGTTTTTGGAATAAATAATTCGGTTAGCATCTTCTTCCTCCAGGTTTCTCTGAGCCTCATCAGCTCACCATCGGTCTCACCTCGGTCATCTCCTTTTGCATTCTCTCAGTCCTCACAGCCATTTTCCTTGCCAGGGGATTTCTGTCCGTGTTGTGTCCCCGTTGTATGTCATGTCCTGTCTGTCCCATGTCACGGGTGTGTGCACACATTTGTGCCGGAGCTGCTCTGCCCTGCCGCATAGCCCGGTGCAATAGGAGAAGTCCCGGGGACTTGATGTTTGTAATGTGGGGTGTAGTTGGACTCTAGGTGGATTTGTAGATGGACACAAGATATCTGGAGCTCTTAAGTTATCCTGCAACAGTTTGACTCTTGTCCTGACTTTTTTTTCAGGTTCAGATGGATTAAATGCGTGCCAGAGGGCCCCATCCCGGGTGCGTGGTTTCCCCCGAGCAGGTGAGGCACCATTTGTCTCTGCAGCAGAAGTGTATGTGGTGACTCTGTTACAGCTCTGTTCTTTGTCTGTCTTTTTAGGAAGTAAATCTGGATACCAGCAGTCAAGGTGAGCAGTGGAGAGAAGTAGTTGTTATTGCTCCAGTCTCAGTTTCCGGTGCAGCTCTAAGCTTCCATTCTCTTTTTTGTGCTTTAGGCAATCCACTCGGAGCCTGCCGAGCCCCCATCACCAGCCGGCCGATGCACCGGGTTCCCTGCACGTGTGAGCCCTGTGGATGCGTTACAGGACCTGGTGATGAAGCCCAGTATTTTTCTATTTAAAGGTGCCATCCAGGTGGCCTTGGGCACCTGCCAAGGAGTTGCAGTGAGTCGGGGGAAGTAGGGAGGAGGAGCGAGGGTCCCCTCAGGTTTGAGCCATGCCAAATCACCTCATCTCCTCTTAACCGAGGCACCCCCTGTGACGACGGCCTCGGTCTCCGAGCGTGCCGGAAGCGTGCGGCCCGAGCAGCTGAGCATTCTTAGGAGCACGGTGAGTAGCAGACTTGTGGGGTTTTGGCCGAGGGGCTGTCAAGATCGGGCACTGATGTTTGGTTTTCTTTAATACAGCTGTCTGAGAGACACCAGCCCGGTGCCAGCAGGACCTTCCCGGCTGACGAGGTGGCCTTTCTTCGCACCCGAGACCGGCATCCCCAGATGTGCAAGAGATAAGTAGAGGGCCACGACTCACAGAGGGGATGAAAGCAGGGGGCTGGTTTGGGAATTACTGGGAGGGGTTTTTGAGTCTCCTTTGGAGGTGGGGGCTGTCCATGAAGCGGCCCCTTAGGCCCCATAAAAGCAAAGCCTGGCTTTGGATCACAGTGCTGAGGTACGCAGGGCAGAGCAGTCCCGGTGTGTATCGTGTCACTTGTCTTTTGTGTATTATGTGTTGTTTGGATATGTCATGTCCTTTACCTTAGGCCTTGGAGGGGCCTGTCAGAAACCCTGGCTTCATTGTTAGCATCTGTGATCTCTGCATTCCTCGGCCTGGCACCCAGGCCATGGAACTTTTGGCTCGGGAGCTCAGACAGGCATCAGACTCTCTTGTCTCTTTAGAAGCATCCAGTCAGCTGTCTTTTCAGGTCTTGTTCTGAGCTGTATGGACAGCTCTGCCCCGCCAGGATCCATTATGGCGGACTAGGACTTGAAAGAACGTGAGGGCAGGTAGAGGCTTCTGGCCGTAGGATTCTCGGGCATCCATCTTTGCAGTTTTTGGAATAAATAATTCGGTTAGCATCTTCTTCCTCCAGGTTTCTCTGAGCCTCATCAGCTCACCATCGGTCTCACCTCGGTCATCTCCTTTTGCATTCTCTCAGTCCTCACAGCCATTTTCCTTGCCAGGGGATTTCTGTCCGTGTTGTGTCCCCGTTGTTTGTCATGTCCTGTCTGTCCCATGTCACGGGTGTCGGCACACATTTGTGCCGGAGCTGCTCTGCCCTGCCCATAGCCCGGTGCAATAGGAGAAGTCCCGGGGACTTGATGTTTGTAATGTGGGGTGTAGTTGGACTCTAGGTGGATTTGTAGATGGACACAAGATATCTGGAGCTCTTAAGTTATCCTGCAACAGTTTGACTCTTGTCCTGACTTTTTTTTCAGGTTCAGATGGATTAAATGCGTGCCAGAGGGCCCCATCCCGGGTGCGTGGTTTCCCCCGAGCAGGTGAGGCACCATTTGTCTCTGCAGCAGAAGTGTATGTGGTGACTCTGTTACAGCTCTGTTCTTTGTCTGTCTTTTTAGGAAGTAAATCTGGATACCAGCAGTCAAGGTGAGCAGTGGAGAGAAGTAGTTGTTATTGCTCCAGTCTCAGTTTCCGGTGCAGCTCTAAGCTTCCATTCTCTTTTTTGTGCTTTAGGCAATCCACTCGGAGCCTGCCGAGCCCCCATCACCAGCCGGCCGACGCACCGGGTTCCCTGCACGTGTGAGCCCTGTGGATGCGTTACAGGACCTGGTGATGAAGCCCAGTATTTTTCTATTTAAAGGTGCCATCCAGGTGGCCTTGGGCACCTGCCAAGGAGTTGCAGTGAGTCAGGGGAAGTAGGGAGGAGGAGCGAGGGTCCCCTCAGGTTTGAGCCATGCCAAATCACCTCATCTCCTCTTAGCCCAGGCACCCCCTGTGACGACGGCCTCGGTCTCCGAGCGTGCCGGAAGCGTGCGGCCCGAGCAGCTGAGCATTCTTAGGAGCACGGTGAGTAGCAGACTTGTGGGGTTTTGGCCGAGGGGCTGTCAAGATCGGGCACTGATGTTTGGTTTTCTTTAATACAGCTGTCTGAGAGACACCAGCCCGGTGCCAGCAGGACCTTCCCGGCTGACGAGGTGGCCTTTCTTCGCACCCGAGACCGGCATCCCCAGATGTGCGAGAGATAAGTAGAGGGCCACGACTCACAGAGGGGATGAAAGCAGGGGGCTGGTTTGGGAATTACTGGGAGGGGTTTTTGAGTCTCCTTTGGAGGTGGGGGCTGTCCATGAAGCGGCCCCTTAGGCCCCATAAAAGCAAAGCCTGGCTTTGGATCACAGTGCTGAGGTACGCAGGGCAGAGCAGTCCCGGTGTGTATCGTGTCACTTGTCTTTTGTGTATTATGTGTTGTTTGGATATGTCATGTCCTTTACCTTAGGCCTTGGAGGGGCCTGTCAGAAACCCTGGCATCATTGTTAGCATCTGTGATCTCTGCATTCCTAGAGAATGGCACCAATGCCATAGAACTTTGGACTCAGGAGCTCAGACAGGCATCAGACTCTCTTGTCTCTTTAGAAGCATCCAGTCAGATGTCTTTTCAGGTCTTGTTCTGAATTGTATGGACAGCTCTGCCCCGCCAGGATCCATTATGGCGGACTAGGACTTGAAAGAACGTGAGGGCAGGTAGAGGCTTCTGGCCGTAGGATTCTCGGGCATCCATCTTTGCAGTTTTTGGAATAAATAATTCGGTTAGCATCTTCTTCCTCCAGGTTTCTCTGAGCCTCATCAGCTCACCATCGGTCTCCCCTCGGTCATCTCCTTTTGCATTCTCTCAGTCCTCACAGCCATTTTCCTTGCCAGGGGATTTCTGTCCGTGTTGTGTCCCCGTTGTTTGTCATGTCCTGTCTGTCCCATGTCACGGGTGTCGGCACACATTTGTGCCGGAGCTGCTCTGCCCTGCCCATAGCCCGGTGCAATAGGAGAAGTCCCGGGGACTTGAAGTTTGTAATGTGGGGTGTAGTTGGACTCTAGGTGGATTTGTAGATGGACACAAGATATCTGGAGCTCTTAAGTTATCCTGCAACAGTTTGACTCTTGTCCTGACTTTTTTTTCAGGTTCAGATGGATTAAATGCGTGCCAGAGGGCCCCATCCCGGGTGCGTGGTTTCCCCCGAGCAGGTGAGGCACCATTTGTCTCTGCAGCAGAAGTGTATGTGGTGACTCTGTTACAGCTCTGTTCTTTGTCTGTCTTTTTAGGAAGTAAATCTGGATACCAGCAGTCAAGGTGAGCAGTGGAGAGAAGTAGTTGTTATTGCTCCAGTCTCAGTTTCCGGTGCAGCTCTAAGTTTCCATTCTCTTTTTTGTGCTTTAGGCAATCCACTCGGAGCCTGCCGAGCCCCCATCACCAGCCGGCCGATGCACCGGGTTCCCTGCACGTGTGAGCCCTGTGGATGCGTTACAGGACCTGGTGATGAAGCCCAGTATTTTTCTATTTAAAGGTGCCATCCAGGTGGCCTTGGGCACCTGCCAAGGAGTTGCAGTGAGTCGGGGGAAGTAGGGAGGAGGAGCGAGGGTCCCCTCAGGTTTGAGCCATGCCAAATCACCTCATCTCCTCTTAACCGAGGCACCCCCTGTGACGACGGCCTCGGTCTCCGAGCGTGCCGGAAGCGTGCGGCCCGAGCAGCTGAGCATTCTTAGGAGCACGGTGAGTAGCAGACTTGTGGGGTTTTGGCCGAGGGGCTGTCAAGATCGGGCACTGATGTTTGGTTTTCTTTAATACAGCTGTCTGAGAGACACCAGCCCGGTGCCAGCAGGACCTTCCCGGCTGACGAGGTGGCCTTTCTTCGCACCCGAGACCGGCATCCCCAGGAGTGCGAGAGATAAGTAGAGGGCCACGACTCACAGAGGGGATGAAAGCAGGGGGCTGGTTTGGGAATTACTGGGAGGGGTTTTTGAGTCTCCTTTGGAGGTGGGGGCTGTCCATGAAGCGGCCCCTTAGGCCCCATAAAAGCAAAGCCTGGCTTTGGATCACAGTGCTGAGGTACGCAGGGCAGAGCAGTCCCGGTGTGTATCGTGTCACTTGTCTTTTGTGTATTATGTGTTGTTTGGATATGTCATGTCCTTTACCTTAGGCCTTGGAGGGGCCTGTCAGAAACCCTGGCATCATTGTTAGCATCTGCGATCTCTGCATTCCTAGAGAATGGCACCAATGCCATAGAACTTTGGACTCAGGAGCTCAGACAGGCATCAGACTCTCTTGTCTCTTTAGAAGCATCCAGTCAGATGTCTTTTCAGGTCTTGTTCTGAGCTGTATGGACAGCTCTGCCCCGCCAGGATCCATTATGGCGGACTAGGACTTGAAAGAACGTGAGGGCAGGTAGAGGCTTCTGGCCGTAGGATTCTCGGGCATCCATCTTTGCAGTTTTTGGAATAAATAATTCGGTTAGCATCTTCTTCCTCCAGGTTTCTCTGAGCCTCATCAGCTCACCATCGGTCTCCCCTCGGTCATCTCCTTTTGCATTCTCTCAGTCCTCACAGCCATTTTCCTTGCCAGGGGATTTCTGTCCGTGTTGTGTCCCCGTTGTTTGTCATGTCCTGTCTGTCCCATGTCACGGGTGTCGGCACACATTTGTGCCGGAGCTGCTCTGCCCTGCCGCATAGCCCGGTGCAATAGGAGAAGTCCCGGGGACTTGAAGTTTGTAATGTGGGGTGTAGTTGGACTCTAGGTGGATTTGTAGATGGACACAAGATATCTGGAGCTCTTAAGTTATCCTGCAACAGTTTGACTCTTGTCCTGACTTTTTTTTCAGGTTCAGATGGATTAAATGCGTGCCAGAGGGCCCCATCCCGGGTGCGTGGTTTCCCCCGAGCAGGTGAGGCACCATTTGTCTCTGCAGCAGAAGTGTATGTGGTGACTCTGTTACAGCTCTGTTCTTTGTCTGTCTTTTTAGGAAGTAAATCTGGATACCAGCAGTCAAGGTGAGCAGTGGAGAGAAGTAGTTGTTATTGCTCCAGTCTCAGTTTCCGGTGCAGCTCTAAGCTTCCATTCTCTTTTTTGTGCTTTAGGCAATCCACTCGGAGCCTGCCGAGCCCCCATCACCAGCCGGCCGACGCACCGGGTTCCCTGCACGTGTGAGCCCTGTGGATGCGTTACAGGACCTGGTGATGAAGCCCAGTATTTTTCTATTTAAAGGTGCCATCCAGGTGGCCTTGGGCACCTGCCAAGGAGTTGCAGTGAGTCAGGGGAAGTAGGGAGGAGGAGCGAGGGTCCCCTCAGGTTTGAGCCATGCCAAATCACCTCATCTCCTCTTAACCGAGGCACCCCCTGTGACGACGGCCTCGGTCTCCGAGCGTGCCGGAAGCGTGCGGCCCGAGCAGCTGAGCATTCTTAGGAGCACGGTGAGTAGCAGACTTGTGGGGTTTTGGCCGAGGGGCTGTCAAGATCGGGCACTGATGTTTGGTTTTCTTTAATACAGCTGTCTGAGAGACACCAGCCCGGTGCCAGCAGGACCTTCCCGGCTGACGAGGTGGCCTTTCTTCGTGCCCAAGACCAGCATCCCCAGCTGTGCGAGAGATAAGTAGAGGGCCATGACCCACAGAGGGGATGAAAGCAGGGGGCTGGTTTGGGTATTACTGGGAGGGGTTTTTGAGTCCACTTTGGTGATAGGGGCTGTCCATGAAGCAGCCCCTTAGGCCCCATAAAAGGACAGCCTGACTTTGGATCACAGTGCTGAGGTGAGCAGGGCAGAGCAGTCCCGGTGTGTATCGTGTCACTTGTCTTTTGTGTGTCATGTGTGTTTGGATATGTCATGTCCTTTACCTTAGGCCTTGGAGGGGCCTGTCAGGAGCCCTGGCATCATTGTTAGCATCTGTGATCTCTGCATTCCTCGGCCTGGCACCCAGGCCTTGGAACTTTTGGCTCAGGAGCTCAGACAGGCATCAGACTCTCTTGTCTCTTTAGAAGCATCCAGTCAGATGTCTTTTCAGGTCTTGTTCTGAGCTGTATGGACAGCTCTGCCCCGCCAGGATCCATTATGGCGGACTAGGACTTGAAAGAACGTGAGGGCAGGTAGAGGCTTCTGGCCGTAGGATTCTCGGGCATCCATCTTTGCAGTTTTTGGAATAAATAATTCGGTTAGCATCTTCTTCCTCCAGGTTTCTCTGAGCCTCGTCAGCTCACCATCGGTCTCTCCTCGGTCATCTCCTTTTGCATTCTCTCAGTCCTCGCAGCCATTTTCCTTGCCAGGGGATTTATGTCTGTGTTGTGTCCTCGTTGTCTGTCATGTCCTGTCCTGTGTCACGGGTGTGTGCACACGCATTTGTGCCGGAGCTGCTCTGCCCTGCCACATAGCCTGGCGCAATAGGAGACGTCCCGGGGATTTGAAGTTTGTAATGTGGGGTGTAGTTGGACTCTAGGTGGGATTTGTAGATGGACACAAGATATCTGGAGCTCTTAAGTTATCCTTCAGCTCTTTGATTTTTGTCCTTTCTTTCAGGTGCAGGAGGATGCAATCCAGGGCAGAGCCCCCATCCCAGGTGAGGGGATTGCCCCGAGCAGGTCAGTCACTGTTTGTCTCTGCAGAGGAAGCATAACTGGTGGCTGTTACAGCATTGTTCTTTGTCTCTCTTTTTAGGAAGTCAAGGCCGAGAGCAGCAGTCAAGGCCGAGTGGGCGAGGTGAGCATTGAATAGCGTACAGAAGCAGTTGTTATTGCTGAGGTCTCAGTTTTGGTGGAGCTCTAAGCATCTCCTCTTGTTTTTTTTATTTTAGGTGGTCCACTTGCCATCTCTCCTGGCCGAGCACGCCTATGCCAGGTGGGTGAGAGCTTAAGGTATCGGTGTGGCATCCTTGTCAGATTAGGGAGGTTGTGTTTTCACAGTATCTCAGCATGCTTTTCCGATTTGTTTCTTTGCACGTGCTGTTGCTGCCCTAGGCACGCCAAGGAACAGAGGAGGGCAGGTGAGTCGGCGTTTAGGCAGGCTGACTCCTAGGTGAGTGTTACATAGCAGCATGCTAAGCGTGTCCCTTTTCTCTTTGCAGGTCTCTTCTGGGCACCCTCCGGAGCCAAATCAAGATTTGAGGTGACCCGGTGCAGCGGTGCGGAGGAGTCCCGGGGATTACTGTTTTTGAGGGCAATAGCCAGGTTTTTTGTTTTGTCTTAGGTACCCTGAGGAGGCTCGTAGCCCAAGCTTGGAAACGGCAGCACCGAAGCACACACGGAGAGCATCTCAACATCCACGTCCGACAGAGGATGGGTTTTGTCCGCTCCTCTTCCAAAAGCTAAGTGTCGGGGCCAGTGGCTGGGAGAAGGGGAATAGCCTTTACTCTCACAGGAGGCAATTTGATGTCAGTGTAGCGGAGAGGTCTGTAGCGGGGCAGGGTCTCTGGCAGTAAAGGGAGAGGGTTTCCCCTCAGCCTCGCCAGAGCCTTTGCCGGGCAGCACAGTTCCAACCCATCTCCACATCTTCGTGTACTTTGCGTCATCCGCCTCCCTCGACTCGACGTCGTCACGGATCTTTCCCCCGAGGAGCTCGCCTTCACGTCCGGAGCTATGGCCACGGTCACCCGGCAGTCGGCTTCCTTCTCTAGGCTCGCCGAGCCTCTCGAGCATCCTCTTAACTGCTTTGGCACTAACTTCTTTTAACGAGTTACATTTCATCATCACGTGCCATCGTCATAGGGCTTCCTTTCCTTTGGCATCATCAGCCTCTGGCTCATCTTGCGTTAGGAATCTCGGGTCCCTACGGGGACAGTGCCAGGCAGTTGCCACTCGTCTCTGTGTTATGTCGTCCGTGTCCGTGTTATGTAGTCCGTGTCCATCGTCTTACGTGTCACAGGCCTTTGTTACGTCTCACCGCTTTATCGGCACTATTCCATGCCATGTAGGCCATATTCTACTCATGTTCCTTTCCGGATATCCCTTATTCCGGCGTCTTTACATTTTTACTCTTTGAGACAGGAACGTCTCAAAGGGACAAGATGTTCTCATCCATCTTCCTTTTCACTACCGGCTTTGGTAGTGCCTTTTTTTCCACGCCATTCTCTTGGACTTCTTGAGGGAGCGTCTTACACCCTCCTCACGTGACTGCAGTAGTTCTGTAGGTTCCATCTTCTCAAAGGGTACAGGGCTCAAGAATTAATCTTCCAGAGAGCTATCTCAAGTCCTGGCTTATACTGTATGTACTTACATTGTTTGTACCTATGCTGGTTTATACTGTATGTACTTATACTGTATGTACTTACATTGTGTGTACCTGTGTTGGCTTACACTGTATGTACTTACATTGTGTGTACCTATGCTGGCTTATATTGTATGGACTTACACTCCATGCACACTTGCACTGTATGCGTCTGCTTTTATTGTGTGTACTCATGTTGTACCACTTATGGTCGGAGCTGCCCTGCCCTGGCATGTAGTCACAGTTAGGTAGCAGAGTTATAAAAACTTTACTGTTCATCTGTCTTTAGTGGGGTTTAGGGTAGAAAATTTAACAGTCAGAGCGGGGACAAGTCCTAGCTGTCAGCCACTCGTTGACAGCTTCCTGTCGTCTCACAGGTCCCTGAGGCTACTGATTTCCCCCGAATCTACCATTTGACGTCGAGGAGCGGCAGCCAGAAGAAGCATGGAAGCGCGTTCTTCAGCGTCTCGAGTAAGAGCCGCAGGGAACGTTTAAATGGGAGGAGTGCGTGAGCGTGTGTGAGAGCACGTGTCTGTCTGTCGGCGTCTGCTCGTCTCTGAGTGTGTGAGCGCATGCTGTGACTGGATTTAACCTTGTGTGTGTGACTTGCTTTTCAGGTTTTTCAACTCATTTGTAAATTTAGAGTAAAAAATCCCCAGCCGGGTTTACCCCCCCCACCCCCCCCGGCTGTTTTTTTTTTCTTTTTTTTTCCCCCCGGCTGGGTTTTTTTCCCCGGTCCCGGTCGGTCAGCGAGGCGATGTTCATCGCCAAAGTTTGGGCACAGACCCTCCAGGGACCGGGTATTTCTTCAGGCAGGAGGAATTTTTGGAGGCTCCCGGGAACCACGTTCCTGAGGACCAGGGATTGCTGGGGTGTAATTTAGCAGTTGTGGTGAGAGGGATGGTGAGTTTGTGTGTCATTTGAAGGGGGTGTTAATGGTAGATGAGTGCTGTTTTTTGTGTGCTTTTGTTGTTTTGGGTGTCCTGTAACAATAAATCCACAAGTAATGAAAATAGAAAAAGGTTATCATCTTGTGTTAATATGTGTGTTGTGTTGTATTGCTCTGTATTGCAGGGTGAGCACAGGGTGAACTCTCTCCTCCTTGCTGTGACACCTGGGCTGGCAGGGATGACACAGTGACCTCTGGCAGCTGATGCTGCCTGTGCCATCACCTGGCACTGAGGTGTTTGATGAAAATCCTTTTGCTGGGTTTTTTCTCCTGAGAAGCCTCAGAACAGAAATGGAACCAATAACGATCTGCTGGCTGTGGAGTGTGGGCTGGAGATGGTTTAGCAACAGGGGCATCTTGGGTTGGTCTCCTGTGCATTGTTTCTACTTGATGACCAATCATGGTCCAGCGGTGTCGGGGCTGTGAGCAGTCCCAGGTATTTATTATTCATTCCTTTCCAGCTTTCTGATGTCTCCTTGCTCTTTTAGTGTAGTTCTAATATCTCATTTTCGTTTAGTATAATAGAGATCATAAAATAATATTTCAGCCTTCTGAAAGGGGGAGTCAAGATTCTCATCTCCTCCCTTGTCCTGGAGGACCCTCAAACACCACCACAATCAGCGGCCGAGCGGGTTTGTGCGAGCCTCTCAGGAACCCTCGGCCGGTCCCGAGTTGGCAGACACCGGGGGGGGGCAGCCCCGACACGGCCGAGAGCGGGGAGACACTGTCTGTGCCCCGAGGGTACTGAGGGCACCTGGGCTGGGGGGAGACACTCTCTGTGCCCCGAGGGTACTGAGGGCACCTGGGCTGGTCGCCTTTGCAGCAGAAGAGACACCAGAGACAGCAGTAGAAGATAAAGGGCCGACTCTTAGCAGGGGTTAATGCGAGGTTTTATTAGGAGTCCCATAGGAGCTCCTGCACCTCAGGGTGCTCCTGCCCAGAGCCCCGGGAGATGTGCCAAGGTTACATTTTAAGGGAGGTGGAAACCGACAGTAGATAACACCCTACCAACCATTAAGTGACCCTAAGGGATGGATGCTAGGGGATTGACATATAGGACAGCGTATGGGGCAAGGCTTGGGGGGCTGACCCCTAGCCTCTGGCTAGGACTTGGACCGAAACTTCTGGATAGAGGGAATGGGAGGCTGAGTGATTGACAGAGAGCCAGGGTGGGGGTTTGGGGATGATCTCATCGCAGGAGAGGGATAACACAGGTAAAGGGAGGGGGGTACAGTTTGGGATAAACCATTTGGGAAAAATTACTTCAAAGTATTACAAAGTATAAAAATGCACTACAGCAGGTTTGGGCAGCACCAAATAAAACGTAATAAAATGCTTTAAAAATAGAAAAATTAAAAATAAAAATAAATAAAATAACAAAAGTAATTAAAAATAAATAATAAAAAAACCCCAAACTGTAAAGTGCTGTAAAGTGCTGTACAAGTTCCATAAAATGTAGTGCCGTAATGCAAGACCCTCAAACACCAGCACAATCACCAGCTTAAATTGGTCTGGGCAGCACCAAATAAAATAAAATAAAAAGCTTTAAAAATAGAAAAATTAAAAAAAAATTAAATAAAAAACAAAATTAAAAAATAAATGCTTTAAAAATAGAAAAATTAGAACTAAAAAATAAAAAGAAAATTAAAAAAATAAAATGCTTTAAAAAGAGAAAAATTAAAAATAAAAATTAAATAAAAAATAAAATATAAAAAATGCTTTAAAAAGAGAAAAATTAAAAATAACAATTAAATAAAAATAAATAAAATAAATGCTTTAAAAATAGAAAAATTAAAAATAAAAATTTAATACAAAACAAAATTAAAAAAATATAATAAATGCTTTAAAAATAGAAAAATTAAAAATAAAAATTAAATTAAAAATTAATAAAAATTAAAGGTTTAAAAATAGAAATATTAAAAATAGAAATAAAAAATTAAATTAAAAAATAAAAAAAGGTTTCAAAATATAAAATTAAAAATAAAAATTAAATAAAAATAAAATTAAACAATAAAAAAGCTTTGAAAATAGAAAAATTAAAAATAAAAATTAAAAAAAACAAAATTAAAAAAAAAGCTTTAAAAATAAAAAAAATTAAGAATAAAAATAAATAAAAAATAAAATTTAAAAATTCAAAAACTTTGAAAATAAAAAATTTTAAAAATAAAAATTAAATAAAAAACAAAATTAAAAAATAAATGCTCTAAAAATAGAAAAAATAAATATAAAAATTATAAAAAAAACAAAATTAAAAAATAAATGCCTTAATAATACAAAAATTAAAAATAGAAAAATAAATAAAAAACAAAACTAAAAAAATAAATGCTTTAAAAATAGAAAACTTAAAAATAAAAAAATTAAAAATAAAATTAAAAAATAAAAAGCTTTAAAAATAGAAAAATTAAAAATAAACATTCAATAAAAAACAAAATTAAAAAATATAATAAATGCTTTAAAAATAATAAAATTAAATATAAAAATTAAATAAAAAATTAATAAAATAAAAAGCTTTTAAAAGAGAAAAATTAAAAATAAAAATGAATTTAAAAAAATTTAAAAAGGCTTTAAAAATAGAAAAATTAAAAATTAAATTAAAAAAATTTACAATTGAAAAAATGCTTTTAAAATAGAAAAATAAACAATAAAAAACAAAATTAAAAAATATAATAAATGCTTTAAAAATAAAAAAATAAAATATAAAAATTAAATAAAAATTAAAAAATAAAAAGCTTTAAAAATAGAAAAATTAAAAATAAAAATAAAAATAAATTTAAAAAAAAATTTTAAAAGAGAAAAATTAAAAAAATTAAAAATAAAATTTAAAAATAAAAACCTTTAATAATAGAAAAATTAAAAAGAAATATAAATATTTAAAAAATAAAAAAATGCTTTAAAAATAAAAAAAATTAATAAAAAAAATTTAAAAAATAAAAAGGTTTAAAAATAAAAATAAATAAAAAATAAAATTAAAAAAATACAAAGCTTTAAAAATAGAAAAATAAAAAGTAAAAAAAAAAAATTAAAAAAATAAATGCTTTAAAAAAAGAAAAATTAAATTTAAAAATTAAATTTAAAAATATTTAAAAAATAAAATAAAAAGCTTTAAAAATAGGAAAATTAAAAATAAAACCACATAAAATTAATTAAAAAAATAAAATAAAAAGCTTTAAAAATAGAAAAATTAAAAAAACCCCCAAAATTAATAAAATAAAATTAATTAAAAATACATGAAAAACAAAATAAAAACTCTAAAGTGCTGTAAAGTGCCGTAAAATTTCCATAAAACGTCGTAAAACTGCCGTAAAGCGTGACTGTCGTAAAACTGCCGTAAGGCGCCATTGTCGTAAAAGGCGCCGTAAAGCGCGACTGTCGTAAAACTGTCGTAAAGCGCGACTGTCGTGAAACTGTCGTAAAAGCTGCCGTAAAGCGTGACTGTCGTAAAAGGTGCCGTAAAGCGCGACTGTCGTAAAACTGCCGTAAAGCGCGACTGTCGTAAAAGGTGCCGTAAACCGCGACTGTCGTAAAACTGCCGTAAAAGGTGCCGTAAAGCGCGACTGTCGTAAAACTGCCGTAAAGCGCGACTGTCGCAAAAGGTGCCGTAAAGCGCGACTGTCGTAAAAGGTGCCGCAAAGCGCGACTGTCGTAAAAGGTGCCGTAAAGCGCGACTGTCGTAAAACTGTCGTAAAAGGTGCCGTAAAGCGCGACTGTCGTAAAACTGCCGTAAAGCGCAACTGTCGTAAAAGGTGCCGTAAAGCGCGACTGTCGTAAAACTGTCGTAAAAGGTGCCGTAAAGCGCGACTGTCGTAAAACTGTCGTAAAAGGTGCCGTAAAGCGCGACTGTCGTAAAACTGTCGTAAAAGGTGCCGTAAAGCGCGACTGTCGTAAAAGGTGCGTTTTTTCGACAGTCGCGCTTTACGACACTACCTTTTATGGAATTTTTACAGTACTTTACAGCACTTTACGGATTTTATTTTGTTTTTTAATTCTTTTTAATTAATTCTTTTTTTTAAATTTAATTTTTATTTAATATTTTTTTAATTTTCCGATTTTTAAAGCTTTTTTAAATCTTTTTTTTAGTTTTAATTTTTCTATTTTAAAGCATTTATTTTATTTTTAAATTTTCCTTTTTATTTAATTTTTAGTTATAATTTTTATATTTCTAAAGCATATTTTAATTTTTTTTATTTTTATTTTTTTCTTAATTTTTACTTTTGAGTTTTTGATTTTTAAAGCTTTTTTCATTATTTTTTATTTAATTTTATTTTTGATTTATCTATTTTTAAAGCTTTTTATTTTATTTTAAAATTTTTTTAAATTTAATTTTTCTGTTTTATTTTTTTAAAGCATTTATTTTTTTAAATTTATTTTTTATTTTTTAGTTTTCATTTTTTATTTATAAACTATTTATTTTATATTTTAAATTTTATTTTTTATTTCATATTTATTTTTGCTTTATCTATTTTTAAAGCATTTATTTTATTTTTTTAGTTTTTATTTAATATTTAGTTTTGATTCTTTTATTTTTAAATCATTTATTTTATTTTTTAATTTTTATTTAATTTTTATTTTTGATTTTTCTATTTTTAAAGCTTTTTATTTTATTTTTTAATTTTATTTTTTTTTAATTTTTTGTTTTAATTTTTTTATTTTTAAAGCATTTCTTTTATTTTTTAAATTTTATTTTTTATTTCATTTTTATTTTTTGCTTTTTCTATTTTTAAAGCTTTTTTATTTTTTAATTTTATTTTTATTTAATTTTTTGTTTTAATTTTTTTATTTTTAAATCATTTATTTTATTTTTTTCATCTTATTTTTTATTTCATTTTTATGTTTTCTTTTTCTATTTTCAATGCTTTTAAAAAAAATTTTATTATTTATTTAATTTTTAGTTTTTTTTAATTTTTAAAGCTTTTTTTAATTTTTTATTTAATTTTTATTTTTGATCTTTCTATTTTTAAAGCTTTTTAAAATTTTTTTATTTAATTTTTTTATTTCATTTTTAGTTTTAATTTTTTATTTTTGAACTATTTATTTTATTTTTTAAATATTATATTTTATATCATTTTTATTTTTGGCTTTTTCTATTTTTAAAGCATTTATTTTATTTTTTTACTTTTATTTTTTATTTAATTTTTTAGTTTTGATTTTTTTATTTTTAAAGCATTTTTTAATGTTTTTTTAATTTAATTTTTATTTTTGATCTTTCTATTTTTAAAGCTTTTTTATTTTTTATTTAATTTTTTTAAATTTTTCTATTTTTAAAGCTTTTTTTTATTTTTTGATTTTATTTTTTATTTCATTTTTATTTTTTGCTTTTTCTATTTTTAAAGCATTTATTTTATTTTTTTAATTTTCCTTTTTATTTACTTTTTAGTTTTGATTTTTTTATTTTTAAAACATTTTTTCATTTTTTATTTTTATTTAATTTTAGTTTTAATTTTTTTATTTTTAAACATTTATTTTATTTAATTTTATTTTTTAATTTTATTTTTTTATTTATTTTTAGTTTTGATTTATTTTTAAAGCATTTCTTTTATTTTTTTAATTTTATTTTTTATTTAATTTTTTAGTTTTGATTTTTTTATTTTTAATGCATTTCTTTTATTTTTTTAATTTCATTTTTATTTCAGTTTCAGTTTTAATTTTTGTATTTTTAAAACATTTCTTTTATTTTTAAATTTTTTTTAATTTTTAGTTTTAATTTTTCTGTTTTTAAAGCATTTAATTTTTTTAATTCTCTTTTTTTTTATTTTCCCATTTTTAAAGCATTTTTATTTTATTTTATTTTATTTTTTATTTAATTTTTTTTTTTTTAATTTTTCTATTTTTAAAGCTTTTTTTTTTATTTTATTTGGTGCTGCCCAGACCAACTCAAGCTGGTGATTGTGGTGGTGTTTGAGGTTCTTGCAGTTACCCCGATTAATAGGTAGAGATGATGTTTGGAGGCCACAGTGTTACAGGTAGGGGTTAAACAGTTTTTTAGGGTCTTTCAGGTGATTTTTCAGGGATTTTTAGGGATATTTTAGGGGTTTTTTTGCAGGAGTTGTTTAGGAATTCTCTGGAAATGTTTAGGATACCTTTAGGGCTTTTTCAGGGCTTTTAAAATAATTTTTAGGGTGTTTTAATGACTGTCTTACCCGGGCGCCCCAGCCACCCAAGGCACCCCATGCCGGCGCCGCGGCGCTCCAGCCCAGGCTCCCGTCAGCGCCGCCTGTGGTCACTTCCCCTCTCCTGCCGCCGTCGCTGCATGGCGGGCCGAGCCGCGCCTTCCCCACCGCACCCTCCCGCTTCAGAGCTGCTGGATGGCACGGCTCCGCCGCCTCCTGCAACCAGGGGCGTCCCGGCGTTTCCTTCCATGGCCGCAGCCGCAGCCCCGTTCCCGTAGCTCCGCCGCCTCCCGCACGCCCCGTCCTGCCCGCCGCCATGATGACTGCCCACACTGCGGTAGTGACAGAACCCACGCATGCGCAGTTGCTACAACCCCAGCACCAGCGATATCACTCCACGCCGACTCATCAAACGACAGCGCTGCTTCCGGGATCAGCCGCACGCATGCGCAGTTCTATCTCCACGGCCCCGCCGCCACCCCCCACTGCGTTTGCTGCAGCTTTGGTGCAGCCCGGTCCCGGTTCCGAGTCGCTGCGTGCCGCTGTCCAGCCACAGCCGGCATCCATGTGCCCTGTCACGCCACTTCTGCCGCCACTGCGTCTATACACAACACCACAGCAGGGGAAAACTGCAGCGCCTTGCACGTATCCTTCCGCGTCTCTCCTTCTGCCCGGCACCGAGAGATCCCTCAGCAGCGCGTAACCCTGAGCAACCGATACCTGGTGTGCCTCCGCGTTTTCGCCTTCCACACTCCTAGCACCCAGTGGGACTACTTTGTGTCACGATTCGTCTGCACAGCCACATCCATGCACACAAACCGTGCGACGAGGAGGAGGAGGAGGAGGTTGGAATATGACAGCTGCTTTAATAAATACAGGCCAGAGAGAGAATTATTTTGCCCCTGCAAATGCCAGCTCTTTGATCCCAACACAAAAGAATTTTGAAAAAGAACTGTTCCCAAATAGCTCCAGAGTCCCCTCAGTGTTTGGGACAGATTTCTCGACCCACAAATAGACAGTAAACTCTGAAAATTTGCCAGCATTAATGCCAAAATTAGAAAACTCACAAAAATCCTTTGATAATTTTCACCTAACAGACTGGTGTGAAAAACATCAATCACTTGCTTTTACAATTTTTGAAAGTTTAATAGTAATAAAATGGTTATAAAAATAGTAATACAATTAGAGTAATAATAATTTGGACAATTTGAATTAGGACAATATGAGACAACAAAAACAAAGAGTTACGGACGTCCGGGTACCTTTTTCTGGGCAGCACGAGCCCGAAAAAGGACCCCCGTTAACAAAGGATTAACCCTTAAAAGCAATAGCCTGTTGCATAGTCATACACTTCGTACATGGTGCATAAATTCCATTCAAACACAGGATTCTGTCTGCTCATCATCCCCTTCTTCCTTCTAATCCTAACAGCGCTTTGGAGGCAGGAAGAAGTTCGTTTCTTCTGATAAGAGGGCAATAAATTCTTTTTCTCTGAAAGATCCAGGTGCCCTGTGGCCGCTATCTCACTGCAAGTCCTTTCTTTAAAAAAAGTATCTTACATCGTTTCTATTTTAACAGTTTTTGTAACCTAAAACTATATTTAACACACTAATTAAGAGAATCAATACAGCATTACTTTCTAACACAACACATATAATATTCATTTTAATATTTCAAAAAAGCCAATCATAAAATACCGGCATTTTTCACAATCCCCACTCTTATTCTTTGTAAATCCTTTGGCTTGAGCAATATTTCTTATCTACTTGTATCTTCTGGACTATGCGGGCAAAATAAAACAGGGGATTACACAAGGAAGAAATATAAAAATAGTTGCAACACATAAAATGAAAGATCTTCATTTCTTCTAATACATTACCCTACCAGCTAGGTTTTAACATTGTTTTCTAATTTTTGGACCGGTACCTGGGTTATTATATGCATATATATTTTTTTCTTCTTTGATTTCTTTTGCTTTTTCTAGAATGACTTTTCTGTGGTCATCAATTTTCAACAATTTGATCTATTAAACTTTCTACAAACACCCCCCTTCTTTGGCCAATAAATAGTGTAAAGCCAACCTATTCTGATACACTACAGCTTTTGTTTGGCTTAGCTGACTTTATATTAACTCCAATGCCTGGGCAGCTCCATTTGCTATCATTTCTATAACTGCTTGGAGTCTTGTAATACGACTCAATAGATTATTTGGGGTCAATACAGATTCAATTGCTGTGCTGGTTTTACCTTTTCGTTTATTATTTGTTTTTTTACTAAATCTCGAACCATATCTTCAAGATTAAATGTAAAACAAATCCATCTCTCTCCTTTTAAACATTCAATTCCAAATCTATTACCACTTTTCCCTAAGTTTCTTGTAATCCAATAATTTACTCCATTTTGCCTACAGGTTCTTAATTTGGATGGGTTATAACAGTGGCTGTTGACATAGGTGTGTGTAATAAAAGAGGAACTTTGGTTTCTTTCCACGCGATGCTTTCTGCAGCATTTGTGACACAATCTTGCTGGTATCCCGAAAGGGAAAAGAGAACAAATGAGTGCCAGAAACAGGAATAACAGAGCTCCAGTATGGCTTATACTCCCACCTCCCAGGCCTGTGAGGTTGCAACCCACAGCAGATGTATTTGATCTTCTCGGTGGCAAAATACAGAGGCCAATCTGGTCTTGCCCTCTATTTCCTTGTCACTTTTTCTTAAATAATTTCCAGGCAAGTTGGTTTTGACACCCTTTAACTGTGGTCTCTTACCGTTCTTCAGGTATCTCTCATTCACCAGGCACTAATAATTCCCATCCACAAAGCTATTACTTTAACACTTTTTGCAATAAGAGCATAAATTTTGTGAACTACAATACTAATTATTCTCACAATTCAAGCATTTACTTATAACCCAGCTAGCATGTCCAGTATTGGAATGAATCAAATAAAGTTTACTGATGGAAATGGTAATTCCCCTTCTCCCCTGTACAATTCTCAGGCTAAGGTCAGAACACAAAAACAGGCTTGATCCTTCTATCTGGAGTATTCCTCCCCTAAGGAGATGTTTTATTCAGGCAAGACCAGAATAAAACCAGGCAGTGCTTGAAACCAGTGGTATAAGCGTTGTCTTAATTCTTAATTCTGTGTTCTTCTTTGTACATTTCTTGGATCATTTTTCTTTTTCGAAACTATTACCACTCAGTCCCCATTGGAAAGTCAGTTCGGTATCACCCGGTTTAAATGCGATAGTCCATTCCTCAGGTTCCTTCACAAGTCCTTTGATTCTGCTGGCATGAATTCACCCTCTTTCTGTGATTCTGATTGTTGCTTCAGTAGTACCTGGAAAGGACTTCTTAATAGCATAGTAATAAAAGAAAGATAATACTGCATTAACTTTTACCATTCACTTTTCTTCCAAACTTTCTGGGTTTAGCTAAAAGCTTTTTCCACAGCAGCCTCTTCTTCTTCTTCTTCTATCCAGCTGTGCTAATAGCTGCAGAGGCAAATTCTTCTTTTTGTGAGTTACAGTTAGTTAAATAAGAAAAGCTAGACCAATTTTAACACGAGATGTATCACATCTATTGCTTTTTACTTTTTGGGCAGCATTTAATTGTTTTAGCCTTACAAACCCATTCTTCAGGAAAAAAACCCAAAAACCAAAAAACTTCTTTTAAACAGCAAACAAAACACACAAAAGAAAAGACCAAAAACCTTCTTACTTAAGAAAAACAACCCACTTTGTGAGGTTTGGAGAGTCAGCAATCTCTGCTTTGATTTTATCTTTTAGTGCTAGCCCCCCTCCCGCTCTTTTCACGGCCTTGCTGTCAATGCCGTGCTGCCACTTGGCTGCAGGGCCGGAGCAGGGGAGAGCAGCCAGGGGCATGGGGACCCTGGGGGCAGCCTTGGGTCCCTTTTGCCCTCTCTTTCTCTCTCCTTCTCTGTCTCAGCCCACTTACCGGGGCCGACACTGCCATCCTTGACTCGGGACCCCGGCAGTCTGGGAGCCCCCGGCAGTTCCGCCACGGAGCCAGCCCTCTCCTGCCCGGCAAACCCGTGTCCTCTGCTGCCAGCACCGCCGCCGGGTCACCTCCATGGATCGGTGCCTGCCGCAGCCTGCGAGACCCCGCTGCTCGTAGGGAGCGGTCAGACACCTCCCAGCCTTGACAACCCCAAACCTGGCGTCCCCAGGTGCTCCTGACATTCTTTTCCTTTCTCTAGTCAACTTATCCTCCTTTCCCTTCAAGGAGGGCCCGTTCTGCTAAACCCTTTCTGGAGCTCAGTTCGGCATTGAATAACCTCCTAACAACCGTGTGTTAAGACACTTCCCCGCCTTTCATGCAAAAACCCCGCATTCACACTTCTGCTCTTTTCTAGCACCAAGATGTCATCACTTCACATTCTAACATCTCAGAGTTTGCTAACCACCTCCCTTCTTCAACTTCTCTCTTTCTTCTCTTCTTACCTGTTTTTTTGTGGTTTTTTTTTTTTTTTTAATTCAACAGACCTCAGATGGTACAAGGTGAACCTAACTAAATTACTTCCAAAAGTAGGCTTACAACTTTCTTTTACTAGGATTGCAGTAGCTGTTAAATACCTACTGGCTAGCTGTGGCCTACTGAGTCTAAAATCTTTGATATATAAGTTACTAGATATTTTTTTACTCTTCCTTACTCTTGAATTAAAATTTTATGAGCTACTCCATTTTCTGTATTTATGTATAAATGATAAAGGATTTTTCTAACAAAAGTAAGCTTAAAGCTGGTACTTAGGCTAGTTTTAACTTAACTCTTTTAATTAAACAATATCTTCTTTGGTCTGTTTTATATCATCTCCTTCTGTCATTTTTTTCATACACAAATTTTGCTACTTGTGCGTACCCCTCAATCTATAATATCTCAATAATCTAGGTAATTTTCTGATCTCTCTCTTTGAAGAGGGAGGGAGAATTAATAAAATTCTTGCAATTTTCTCATCGTTGGTTTTCTAGCTACTTTTATTTATTAAGTGTCTAAGATATTTTACCACTGGGTAGTGAGTCTGAGTTCTTTTATTAACCTCCCTTTAATCTTATACTAGTCTATAACTCCCATCAGAGTTTACTGGGGGAAAAGGGATATTATGAGGAGACATACAAGGTTCTAATGCCCCATCCTTTATTAGTCCTTCTATTACTGGCTTCAAACCTTCCCGTCCTTCTAAAGATCCAGGATACTGACGTACACGTACGGGACAATCTTCTCTCTCAATTGTAACCCTTATGGGGTTGATATTTAATCCTCCCCTATTTCCTTCTCCACCCCAAACTTTGTTGATTTTTTTTTTCCTTCATCCTCTTGGCCTCATTTTAAAACCCTAGCTGTCAATTCCTCATTTTCTGATAAAACTCCTGTTCTTAATTGCACTTGTAAGACTCTTCCCAATAAATTGCTACCTGCCCCTGGGACCAATAAGACATCTCCCATCCAAATTCTAGTTTTGTCCCTCAATTACTACATCTTTAATGAGCAGAAATGTAAAACTTTCTCTTTTTGCCCCTGTTACTTTCACTATATGTTTGCTCACACTATAACTTTTTGGAATATTTAACAGGCAGGTTCTCTCTGCCCCTGTGTCTATTACAAATTCCAATTCTTCTTCTTGGGGACCCACTTTTAAAGTTATCACAGGCTCCAGATGGTATTTGTCCCCCCCAAAAAATTAGAGCTTATGACCTCCCTATTCCTCCTCTGTGCCCATCTCTTTAAAGATTTTCAGATCTTCCGCTTACTTAGGACCATTTTCCTATTTATCTTAAGTTTGTTTATCTATTTAGTTGCAGTTTCTTCTTTCCCCTTGAAAAGCTGTCCCTTAAAAACCTTTTTTTTTTCCCTGCATTTCGCCTTTGATATGCTGTCGCATTTATTCCTTTGATTATGTAATTACAATAATTATTCATGTGTTTACTCCCCTCCTCATTATTTTTACCCCACTCAGGAGGTACAGTTGGCATTTTTTCTTCTCTGGGGGTCCCCGTAGATTATCTTTTTTTCTAAGCTTTTATTTCAGCTGCTGTGATTAATTGCCTTTCTTCCTGAGAAAAATATTATTTTCATTACAGACCACATCTCTTCTGAAGTATAAATGTTTGGACCTAAAAATTGGTCTAATTGTTCAGCTATGCCTATGGGATCCTCCAAGTATGCCTGTTATTTATTTCTTAAAATTTCAGACCTCAGACGAAGTCAAAGGAGCATTTACAAACCCTGGTCCGCCCCCTCCTATGGGAGCCTCTTTTAATGGAAATAGACCAATCCCTTTATCCCATTCTTTTTGGATTTTTATCTTCTATAGCTTTTCTCCCATATTTTTAGGAAGAATCAGGAGAGGGCTTTCTTTTACCTGAACTTTTAGTGTTTCGATAAGGTGATTCCTTTAGAGAGTTCCGCTGAGCAGCCGGTAGCTGTGGTTACCAAGGGAACGGAGCTCAGGGCAGGACGGGGAAACTCGGCACAGCTCAGGGTCTCGGTCCTCCAAAGGCGGGGTCTGCAGCCGGGACCGCCCCAGGGGCTTTTCCGGTGCAGACCGAGCTGCAGCGTGGATCGGCCCCCCGTGGCTCACGGCGGCTGATCCGGCAGAGACCAAGCCGGGACTGACCCCGGCTGCAGCGGCGGGAGCCGAGCAGAGTCAGGGCAGCCGGGGACGGGACAGACGGGCCCCCCCCTCGGTGCGGTCAGCGCGGTACCCACGGTGCACACGGCAGGACGGACCCCCCGCCCCTTCCGCCGGCACGGCCAGCGGAGCGGCCGCGGGCCAGGCGGCCGGGACCGGGACAGACGGACCGGGACAGACGGACCGGGACAGACGGACCGGGACAGACGGACCGGGACAGACGGACCGGGACAGACGGACCGTGCCGGAGCCGGCACAGGGGCTGGGGCTGCCGCGAACGAGTCGGGGAACAAACGGGAATGGATGAGGTAATATTTCGTTCCCAGCCTTATACTTTCACCGTTTTTCTTTTATTGCCTTTAAAAATGTTATTTTCTTACAATCTCCCTCCTGCCCAGCATGTGGTATATCCTCTTTTTTTCCTGGATTAAACGGTATTTACAAATAAATCCAGAGCTTACCAAAGCAAACTTCTGCTTGGATACTTTGAAATGGTCGGCGAGTTAACTCACGACCTTCTCATGTTGTTTTTATCACCACCCTTTTATTTATCCTTTGGCAAATTATACATCTTTCAGTTACTTGTTTTTCTACTCCAAAAATCGCAATGCATCCATAGTTCCTTAAAAAAAATGATCACACAAAGCCTGAGTATCCCACTGGGCGTTTTGATACATGTCCTCTGCTATTCCCTAGTAAGCATTTTATTATCTGTCTTCCATCAAGATGTTTCTATTTCCCCCATTTATCTTTTTCGCCACCTATCTTGTTTTAATTAACTTTTTTTTTTTTGCTTCCCTAAACTCTGGAATTTCCCATTTTTCCTCATTTGGAGTTAATATTAACTCTTTCAGCTCCATTTTCTGCTGCATCTTTAGCTTCCTGATCTGCCAAATTATTTCCAGGGTCTTTACCCTGCAAATGCCTACTCTTTGATCCAACACAAAAGAATTTCGAAAAAGAACTGTTCCCAAACAGCTCCAGAGTCCCCCCAGTGTTTGGGACAGATTTCTGACTCAAAAAGAGACACTAAACGCTGAAAATTCATCAGCATTAATCCCAAATTAGAAAACTCACAAAAATCTTTTGATAATTTTCAACTAACAGACTAGGATGAAGTCAGAGGCCAGATTTGCAAAGAAGAAAGTCTAAATCCTCTAGCTATGCCTGTGCCATTCAGCCAGCAAGCCGCCAGTCCTAGAACACGGGTAGCTATCCCACCTCATGAGATAAAAGAATTGCGAAAAGCAATAAGGGACCGTGGTATCTGCTCCCCATATTTTAAGCAACTGCTGAAAAGTACCCTGCAAGGACATACACTCACACCAAATGACTGTAAAAATCTTGCTAGTATAATTCTCACAGACTCACAATATACGCTATGGGAACTCAAATGGAAAAGACTGCTCACAGGGGTACAAGCCACTTATAGACAGAGTACCGATGCAGACCTTCGTACCCTTGTCATGTCTAAGCTGACTGGTGACCCTCCTGATGCTCAGAATGATAATCGAGTGAATTTACCCAAAACAGCGTTAGATGACATTAAAAAGATGGCTCGCAGAGCCTTTTTGCAAATTCAGCCTGCAGAAAGTTTTGAAAAAGCCTATAATCTGATTAGGCAAGACTCGTCTGAACCATTTACCACACTCGTGGGCCGGGTAACGCAAGGAGCAGAAAGACAATGCGGCGATGATATAGCTCGCCCAATAATGATACAGGACATTATTGAAAATAATGGCAATGCAGAATGTAAAAGAGTTATCAAAGCCCTAGGAAAAGAAAAACCCACAGTGCCTGAAATGATGGATGCCTGTAACAAAATTGGGAGTCCACAGCAAGTGGCAATTATCCAGGCAAATGAACTTGGAAAAACTCTAGGAGAAAAAATTGAAAGGGCTCTTACAGCTCAAACAGCGCAAGCAGTCGCACAGGCAGCACAAACAGAAGCTTTACCTGTAAATCAACCAAAGACGAATGTCTGGGTTGCTTTAGCCAGGTCTGCAGGCTCCGATACCATCCGTCTATCTGACACAAGCCCTGACAAACCTTTTTCAACCTGTCTAGTTGGAGTACCTTTCCCAAAGGGTTTTCATAATGTTACTCCTGATAAATATTGGCCATATGATGATCATCACGTATCTCCAACTCCCAGCCAGAAACACCAAACTTATATTGATAATTCTAAAGCTGATAAATCTGACCTTCAAGAGCTAGAAATCCTAGGCTCATTAACTATGGATACCTGTTCCTTCTTTCATTTCCTAGGAGAAGACGGCCCTCATTTAAAGGTCACCCCATATCACCCAGCTTATAGCAATATGACTTCTCGTCCCCGTCCGTCCCGACCGTGCTACCCCCCGATGGTCCTACAGGTAGAAACTCACTCACTAGCTGGAAAAATCCTTCCAATGCAGTTTTTTCTATTTTTATCCTCTGAGTGTCCAACTTCTTTTGCTAAATTTCTGTAGATTTGAGCTCAAATTACCATTTCTGACCAGTGCAGAGACAAATGATGAAACATTCCTGAGTTATTCTTACTCTTCATCTTATGGAAGTAGCAGCCAGCACTAAATTTGCATGATCTAACCAAAGCAGACATTTCACAGAAAAGCACTTTCTATAGGCATATTGAGAAACTATAGATTGAGGTAAAACCATCAAGTTTCTGCCGTCACTGGTGCAAAGTCACATGTTGTTTGAAGAGCATCCCACTGAATTTTCTAAAGATGTGTGAATGTGTCATCTGGACCACAGGAGATCAAGCAGGGTTAAAACACTGAGCAAAACTGAAGTTAACAAACACAAGGTTCATCAACCTTGCAATAGAAGCTTGCAGAAACCTTTCAAGGCTCATCCAATAAAGCCCCGTGGCACTTTGTTCTTCCCCCTCCTCCCAAATCTCCATCCCTCCGAGGCAGCATCAGCAGGAAACTTTGCACGGAAGCTTGCCAGATAAAATAGCTATATCATCTGCCATTAGTTTTAGAGAGTTCTTCAAAAATAGGTTAAAAATTATTTTATCTATTATTTTTTAGCTGTGTCCTAAGTTAGGGATGGGCCAAGTCTGGTGTCTTTGTCTCACATAAAGGTGGTTCACGTGTCCTTTAATATCATATGTGCAAATATTTCCAATCTGCATTCTGCCTTATCAGAAGGCTAATTAATTGCTTTATCATACTATATTACATTACATCTAAACCGAATCTGCCAAGTACTCAACCCCACACACACCGCACACAACTCATGACTGTCACCCAACAGTCCCGACACACTCACACACACACTTGGCCCCGACAGGCCAAGGAAACAAAACACCATCACTTTGGGTGAACAATCTCCACGCTGCATTCTACTTCAGCACAAACACAGGCACAGCAAATGAGATAAGAATTGTTTTTCCTTCCTCTGAGGTTCAGAGAATGTGAATCCCAGAAATATTCTTGGGAAGAATTGTGCCTTGCTTTTCTCTGTGAAGAGAAATGCGGTGACAGGTGCACCCTCGCCTCCAGGGCAAAGAATCATGGAATGGCTTGGGTGGGAAGGGACCTTGAGGTTTATCTTTGATTTATGCAACACTTCAACAGGCAAGAGGGGGCTCATCCGCTTCAGAGCTGCTTGCTTTTCTCACACCTTTCACAAGCAAAGCCCGAAGCAAACCCTCCCGAGTTGCCCTATCGACCAGGGGACCCCTCAGCACTCAGTGACACTGCCAGCAAAACCTCAGACTTTTACTCACACAGGGACGAGGCCGTGCACTCGGTTGTAACCCAGATTCTCTTTTTCCAGCAGTAGCCTCGAACTTCCTTTGTTCTCTCTGCAGGCCTTTTTGCAAGCACACCAATTAACAGACTACAGAAGTTTCACCAGCAGACTTCAGCTAAATCCAAAATTGGTTTCTACCCCGAGTAATATTTCCAACCCCCTGTCTCACCTGCGATGTTTGGAATTTTAGGAGGCGGCAGCCCACTCGAGATCAAAGGTCCCGGGCAGGGTGCAGACCCAGGGACACAAATGCCATCCCTTTTCCAACGGAAACAAAAATCATCACCCCAGTTTCCTTACATCAGTTTGCCGAAGACGTTCGGCACTCCCAGGTCACTCAGAGTTTTCGTTGGCCGCAGACTCGGTCTCGGAGTTACGGAGTTACGCTTCCTCCTAACATTCACCTCCCCACCTCAGCCCCCTGCTGCTGCGTCCCCTTCTCCGCCCCTAACCCTACTCTATTTTCCAGCCCGTCCTTGCTCCATCCCTCACTCCGCCCTTAACCCGTCCCACCACACCTCCCGCTCCATCCGTTACTTCACCCACCGCCCACCCGTGAGTCCCCTCCAGCAGCACGCAGGAGCCCGAACCCTCGGAGGATGGCGCAGCTCTCGCAGCAGGACAACACCCAGGCGAGACAGGCAGAGACAACGTCTGTGGGCTGCAGGGTGTCACAAGGGGCTGCGGGCTGAGGGGAGGGGGCTGGAGGGTGACACAGAGGATGGGGGGAGCTGAGAGGCAGAAGGGGGCGTTAGGAGCAACTGGGGGGCTCCAGGGTGGCACAGAGATGCTGGGAGTGGGGAACTTGAGGGTGACAAGAAAAGGGTGAGGGGGAGCAGATGCCTTGAGGGGCAAAGTGGGGGCTGCTTGAGGGTGACAGGTGAACCAGCCCTCACACCACCCCTAACCAGGTGGAGAGTGCACGGTGGAGGCCAGGGGGCCAAGGGACAATGTCAGAGGTCTCGGGGTGGCACGCAGACATTGCGGGCTGAGGGGCAAGGAGGGGGAGGCTTGACAGACGGAGAGCTCACACCGAGGGTTAGGGGTACAAAGGACACAGGGTACCAGGTAGGGTTAGGGTACAGGTGCAGCAGCCCTCAACCCAACCCCAAGGTAACCCTACAGAGCACCCCTAGGACCCCAGTTTTCCCCAACAGCAGCACAAGGCAATAACCCCAACGCTGGGACAGCCCCAGAAGTCTCCCAGCAGCTGCAGGCAGCAACCCTAATAAAAAGGCAGCAATGATGTTTGTGGTCTAGAGAGTGACAGGTAGGAGTTGGGGGCTGAGCAGTTTTTTAGGGTTTTTTTTTAGGGTTTTTCTCATGGCTTTCAAAGGATATTTTAGGGCTTTTTTGGAGGAGTTTTCCAGGAAATTTCTGGGAACATTTAGGATACTTTTAGGGCTTTTTCAGGGCTTTTAAAAGATTTTGTTAGGGTATTTTAAGGGCTTTCTTAGTACTTTTAAGAATTGTTTGGGGGGGGGCTTTGTGTGTTTTTGGGGTTTTTTTAGGACTATTGAGGGGATGTGGAGGACTTTTTAGAGCTAGGGTATTTTTAGGGTTTTTGAGGGAATTTTTAGGCTTTTTTAGGGTCTTATCAGTGCATTTTAAGGATTTTTGGGGTACTTTTAGAGCTCTTTTTGGACTTTTTAGGGTATATTTATGGATTTTTCAAGGTTCTTTGGGGATTTTTAGGGGTTTTTTAAAAGTAGGGTATTTCCAGTGTATTCTAACAGCATTCTGAGGCTGGTTTTAGGTTTTCATGGGGTTTTTAGGACATTTTGAAGATTAGGGGGTTTTCAGGGCATTTTTAGGTTTTTTTAGGGTCTTTTCATGGCACAACACATGGAGGCTGAGGGGCAGCTCGAGGGGCACTGTGGGGGCTTGAGGGTGACAGAGGCTGGGAGCTGAGGGAGGAAGAGGGAGAGGGGACAGCGGGTGACACACAGAGATGCTGAGGGTGGCAGGGGCAGCTGTAGGGTGACACAGAGAAGCTGGGGGCTGAGGAGCAAAGGAGAGGGGTCAAGGGTGACGCACAGGAGCTGAGGGCTGGGGGGAGAGGGACCGGTTGAGGGGTAAAGGGAGAGGGCTTGAGGGCTGGACAGTCCAGTGGAGATCAGGGGTACAGGGTACAGCCGTACCACCCCTCACCCCAGCCCTAACCTCAGCCTAAGCAGCCCCCCTAAAAACAGCCTTTTCCCCCAACAGCAGCACAACGCAGCCACCCTCACAGTGAGACCAGACAGCAACCCTCACACAGCAGCACAATGACAGAACCCTCAGAGGACAACGGACCCACTGCAGTAAGGTAGGGATGACATCTGTGGGCTAGACAGCAGGAGGTAGAGTTCGGAGACTGAGCATGTCTTTGTGAGGCTTTTATTCCAGGACTTTTAAAGGTATTTAGGAGATTTTGGAAGGGACTTTTCTGGGACTTCTTAGGGTATTGTTGGGGCTTTTTCAAAGCCATTTTATGAGTCTTTAGCATATTTGGAAGATTACGGTCAGGGTCAGAGGAAACACCCTCTGAAAAGGCAGAGTTTTAGGACTGCAGTGGAATGCTTGAGCAAGGGGCCAGCGGCAGCACAGCGGGTCGGGTCCCACGCCGCCAGTCCGAAGGTTGTAAGTTTTAGACCCAGCTAAGCTGTTGCGGTTAGGGTTAGATGCTCTCAGCTATGGTCTGGGAGATCTTCAGCACAGAAAAACTCACCCCCCGCGTCTCCCGACGCCAGTTCGCAGGAGGCGCTCGGCAGTGCCAGGGCTGCCCGAGTTCTCGGCGGGGGCAGCTTTGCTCCCAGAGAAATCCTGCGCCGGCCCTCTTCCCCGTAAAGCCAAACTCACCCCCGCTGCGCATTGACGTCCGTTCGCAGGAGGCACGCGGCACTCCAAGGGCGGCAAGAGTTCTCGGCGTCGGCAGCCGCGGTCCGTGAGAAATCGTTCCTTGCAGTTTTGGAGGCCGAATCGCAGTTTTGGCCACGGGCACAGAGAGAGGAAAGATGGTTAATTTCCTTAGAAAGGAAAGTCTGGCAGTCCCTGGTTTAAGGGGCAGACGAAGGGCTGTGCAGGGGAAGGAACTCCTCACAGGACCTTTCTTCACCTCAAGCCCACTCCAAGGTCTAGCAGCCCCCCGTGTGCCCAGCTGCTTTCAGAGGGTTACCCAGGCACACCCGCACAGGGAGCCGCTAGTCCAGAGGGGCTAACAGGGGCATCCCGAGCGTCCCTCCAGGAACTGCGGTCGGAGCATCCAGCACGGACTAGGGAGCAGCCGGATCAACCCGGGCACGGAGCAACTCTTTGAGAAAACGGCAAGGGAAGAGCCCTTTTGCCCAGGGGCAGCATCTGAGCGGGCCAGGCAGCACGTGGGGTTCCAGGAGAGGGCTTTCAACTTTCCCCTTTTACTGTGCCAGTCCCTCCCCAGAGCCCCCAGACCCTCCACAGCACTCCCATAAAGGAGAGGGGTTATTAGGAGAAAAAGGGTTTAGAAAAAAGGGAAAAAGCATCCTTTTCCTTTATTTTTTGTGTTCAAACTGGGAGGAAGTCTGCTTCCCCTGCAATTTTAATGGTCTCAGTTGAAAGAATCCCTGCCTTTTCTATGCTGTTCGGGGTGTTAATTGACAGGGAGTCCTCATTTTGTATTATTTTCCAGTTTAAGTCGAAGGGGAAAATCTTGGAAATGTTTCTTATGGATTTGAATTAAGGGCAGCCACCCCCTTTTTGTTGTCCTGAGGCCTAAATTGAGGGAGAAGCCCAGCTATCTCTCCATAAGAGTTTGAACTGAGGGAAAAATCCCTCTTTTTTTCATCACTGGAGAGATATAAAGTGAGGAAAATCCCTCTTTTCCCAGTATTAAGGAGAATAAATTAAAGGGCAGAAACTATTTATTTGCTATTGTATTCGTTTCAGTAGAAGTAACTGCCCATTGCCTCTGTTTAAGGGGTTCACTGGAAGGAAGCTCTGCCTTTTTCAGCATTTTAAGGGTTTAAACCTGCATTTCAGGCCCTTCTTTCTGTGCCATAGGATCAAGTATCTCAGAGCAGGGTGAACTTGGCACCTGGCATGCACTTAACCCTTACACTGCCTAGGAAGCTTTTATTTATCTTATTTTTACTTATAATGTTGATAGATCTAATTACAGGTCCCAAGGAGACTTAGACTATTCATATCATAAGCATTCTTTTCCACCCAGCATAGTCACACATTAAGTCCTACTTAGTAGCCACTAAGGAATAATTATGTAAGTTAACAGCAAATCACCCCATTTATCTAGATATGCTGCCTAAACAGAAACTTTTATTTCTTACCAGTTTTCTGCCCATTAACTCCAAGTAGTTGTTGCAAAAAAAGAAAGCGCTGTTATTTTTCAGAAGAGTTTTCTTCTATAACAAGCTCTTTACTCCCCTTGAACTCGAGTCAGAGGAGCCAAACAGGAGCAGCTGCTCTGAGGGTTTTTATACCCGGTGCGATCCGCCCCCTCCCTTTTCCCAGGTGCCACGGGAATGAGAGGCGGGCACCATCAGGGGTATATTAACCCCAGCCTTTGCTCAGGGCCTTCATTCCCCCTCTGGGAGGTGCTGGGATAAGAGCTCTCCTCTCATTTCAGTGAAGAAGCTCTTTCAGCTTATCATAGCTTGTTTTCAGCAGGTGTTTCTGGGTATCTAAAGCAACAGAGGCTTTGAAGATACTGTGAAGAAAATAGCATAGAATACAGGGCGTATTTAAGTTCACAATTTTGGGTTTTTTGTTTAGGGGTGGTAAAGTGCATTTGTAATTTCTGGTTTTGTTCTTATATTGTTTTGTATTTTTTTTAGGAGGAGTGCAGCTTCCAGAGAGTCCAGGTTGTGTCAGCTACGACACTTTTTTCAGCAGATTCATCGTGTCACAAGAGGCATCTGCCCAGTGTCCCAGATGATGTTTGAGACTGAGGCTTCAGGTGAGTTGAGGATTGTGACTAGGAGAGGGAGGGTGAGCAGGTATCCGGTTAGGAGTTATTGTTGGGGGGGTGATTTTGAAGGCAGCAGGGTGAGGAAGGGTGTTTATTTGAGGCCCCCCCACCCCAAGGCTTTTCAGAAGCATGGCAGAGGCATTCACACGTCTTGCAGCACACAAGGTCATCCACTGCACTCACAGGAATGCCATTTCACTTTGCCTTTCTCTAACCCAGGTGCCACTTACAATAACGGCCACAGCCTTGGAATCAGGATGCAGCTGGAGCCTGAAGGAGCCAGGCACACTCAGGAGAGGGCAAGTAGCTGACTCGCTGGGATTTGGCCCACATAACTCTGTACTCATAGATTGGTTTTGTTTTTCTTTATTGTAGCTGACCGAGAGGCTAACAGGCGATCACGGGGCCCTCCGAGGCAGACTCATTTCAGGCGCAACGTGGATCCTCATCACCGATCATCCAAAAGATAAGTCAGAGTCACAGCCTGGAGATGGGACAATGGGAGAGCAGCGGGTTGGGAGCTCCTGGGACAGATTTAAAAATTAGCAGAGGGAAAAGCAATCTCCTCCAAGGGGCCTCTTAGGACAGCTAAAGGGAGAGGTTCTACTTTTGACGGCAGCTTTCAGGCGGGCAGCGCAGAACAGTTCCGGTCCCCGTCGTGTTGTCCGGCGTACCGTGTTACCTAGCGTGTTTGTGGCGTCCCTTTTGCCTTTTCCCCTCGAGACCCTCACCACAAGCATAATGTGTTGTGTTTGTTGTCCCTCTGTTTGTCACGTTCCGTGTCACGGGTGTCCGCACATATTTGTGCCGGAGCTGCTCTGCCCTGCCCTGCCGCATAGCCTGCTGCAAGAGGACAAGTCCCAGGGACTAGCAGTTTGTGGGGTGTTGCCAGACTCTAGATGATATTCCTAGATAGACAGAAGATGTTTGGAGCTGTGAAGTCATCCCGCAGCCCTTTGACTTTTGTCCTCACTTTCTTTCAGATGCAGAAGGATAAAATCCAGGGCAAAATCCATCCACCCATCCCGGGTGAGGAGGTTCCCCCGAGCAGGTCAGTCGCCGTTTGTCTCTGCAGGGAGAGTGTAAAGTGTGACTCTGTTACAGCTCTGTTCTTTTTCTTTTTAGGAAGTAAAGCTGGATATCAGCAGTCAAGATGAGGTGGGCAAGGTGAGCATTGAGTAGCTCACCTTGTTGTTAATGCTCCAGTCTCACTTTCCAGTGCAACTCTAAGCATCCATTCCTGTTTCTGTGCTTTAGGCAATCAACTTGGAGTATGTCGAGCCCCTGTCACCCACCGGCCTACGCACCGGGCGTGCCGCTCTCCCGTGCCCTGCAGAAGAATCATGGGACTCGTCGATAAAGCCTCTGCCTTTTCTATTTAAAAGTGTCACCAGGGTAGCCTTGGGCACCGGATGAGGAGTTGCGGTGAGTCGGGGAAGTAGGGAGGTGGAGCTAGGGTCCGCTCAGGTTTCAGCAATTCCACATCACCTCGTCTCCTTTAACCCAGGCTTACCCCGTGACAACGGCATCAGCCTCGGAGCGCGGCCGAAGGGTGCGGCCCCAGGAGCCGGGCATTCTTAGGAGAACGGTGAGTCACAGAATTGTTGGGTTTTGGCCAGTGTGCTGCATTGATCATGCATTAATATTTACATTTCTTTCATGTAGCTGACTAAGAAACAACAGGAAGTTGTTGAACAACAGTGCCAGCAGGAACTTCCTAGATGTCGAGGCAGCCTTCTGTTGCACCTGACACGGACCTGCATCCCCAGATGTCTGACAGATAAGTAGAGGGCTACAACCCACAGAGGGGATGAAAGCGGGGCGCAGGGTAGGGACCCACCGGGAGGGATTTTTGAGTCTCCTTTGGAGATGGGGGCGTCCACGAAGCGGCCCCTTAGGCCCCATAAAAGGACAGCCTGACTTTGGATCACAGTGCTGAGGTGCGCAGGGCAGAGCAGTCCCGGTGTGTATCATGTCACGTGTCTTTTGTGTATTATGTGTGTTTGGATATGTCATGTGCTTTACCTTAGGCCTTGGAGGGGCCTGTCAGAAACCCTGGCTTCATTGTTAGCATCTGCGATCTCTGCATTCCTAGAGAATGGCACCAATGCCATAGACGTTTGGATTCAGGAGCTCAGACAGGCATCAGACTCTCTTGTCTCTTTAGAAGCATCTGGTCAGCTGTCTTTAAAGGTCTTGATCTGAGCTGTAAGGACAGCTCTGCCCCGCCAGGATCCATTATGGCGGACTAGGACTTGAAAGAACGTGAGGGCAGGCAGAGGCTTCTGGCCATCCATCTTTGCAGTTTTTGGAATAAATCATTCAGTTAGTATCTTCTTCCTCCAGGTTTCTCTGAGCCTCATCAGCTCACCATCGGTCTCCCCTCGGTCATCTCCTTTTGCATTCTCTCAGTCCCTGCAGCCATTTTCCTTGCCAGGAGCTTTCTGTCCGTGTTGTGTCCCCGTTGTCTGTCACGTCCTGTCCCATGTCACGGGTGTCTGCACACATTTGTGCCGGAGCTGCTCTGCCCTGCCGCATAGCCCGGTGCAATAGGAGAAGTCCCGGGGACTTGAAGTTTGTAATGTGGGGTGTAGTTGGACTCTAGGTGGGATTTGTAGATGGACACAGGATATCTGGAGCTCTTTAGTTATCCTGCAACAGTTTGACTCTTGTCCTAACTTTTTTTTCAGATTCAGATGGATTCAATGTGTGCCAGAGGGCCCCATCCCGGGTGTGTGGTTTCCCCTGAGCAGGTGAGGCACCATTTGTCTCTGCAGCAGAAGTGTATGTGGTGACTCTGTTACAGCTCTGTTCTTTGTCTTTCTTTTTAGGAAGTAAATCTGGATACCAGCAGTCAAGGTGAGCAGTGGAGAGAAGTAGTTGTTATTGCTCAGGTCTCAGTTTCTGGTGCTGCTCTAAGCTTCCATTCTCTTTTTTGTGCTTTAGGCAATCCACTCGGAGCCTGCCAAGCCCCCGTCACCAGCCGGCCGAGGCACCGGGTTCCCTGCCCGTGTGAGCCCTGTGGATGCGTTACAGGACCTGGTGATGAAGCCCAGAACTCTTCTATTTCAAGGTGCCATCCAGGTGGCCTTGGGCAACTGCCAAGGAGTTGCGGTGAGTTGGGGAAGTAGGGAGGAGGAGTGAGGGTCCCCTCAGTTTTCAGCCATGCCCAATCACCTCATCTCCTCTTAACCCAGGCACCCCCTGTGACGAAGGCCTCGGTCTCCGAGCGTGCCCGAAGCGTGCGGCCTGAGGAGCTGAGCGTTCTTAGGAGCACGGTGAGTAGCAGACTTGTGGGGTTTTGGCCGAGGGGCTGCCAAGATCGGGCACTGATGTTTGGTTTTCTTTAATACAGCTGTCTGAGACACACCACCCCAGTGCCAGCAGGACCTTCCCAGCTCACGAGGTGGCCTTTGTTGACACCTGAGACTGACAGCTCCAGCTGTGCAAGACATAAGTAGAGGGCCACGACCCAGAGAGGGGATGAAAGCAGGGGGCTGGTTTGGGAATTACTGGGAGGGGTTTTTGAGTCCACTTTGGTGATAGGGGCTGTCCATGGGGCGACCCCTTAGGCCCCATAAAAGCAAAGCCTGACTTTTGATCGCAGTGCTGGTGTGCCCAGGGCAGAGCAGTCCCGGTGTGTATCGTGTCACTTGTCTTTTGTGTGTTATGTGTTGTTTGGATATGTCATGTCCTTTACCTTAGGCCTTTGAAGGGCCTGTCAGACACCCTGGTATCATTGTTAGCATCTGTGATCTCTGCATTCCTCGGCCTGGCAGCCAGGCCATAGAACTTTCGCCTCAGGAGCTCAGACAGGCATCAGACTCTCTTGTCTCTTTAGAAGCATCCGGTCAGATGTCTTTTCAGGTCTTGTTCTGAGCTGTATGGGCAGCTATGTCCCGCCAGGATCCATTATGGCGGACTAGGACTTGTGAGAAGGTGAGGGCAGGTAGAGGCTTCTGGCCGTAGGATTCTCGGGCATCCATCTTTGCAGTTTTTGGACTAAATCATTCAGTTCAGCATCCTCTTCCTCCAGGTTTCTCTGAGCCTCATCAGGTTGCCATCGGTCTTACCTCAGTCATCTAATTTTCTGTCCTTGTGCTCCTTGCAGTCATGCTTCTTGTCTCGAGATTTCTGTCTGTGTTGTGTCCCCGTTGGCTGTCACGTCCTGTCCTGTGTCACGGGTGTCAGCACACATTTGTGCCGGAGCTGCTCTGCCCTGCCGCATAGCCCGGTGCAATAGGAGACGTCCCGGGGACTTGGAGTTTGTAATGTGGGTTGTAGTTGGACTCTAGGTGGGATTTGTAGATGGACACAGGATATCTGGAGCTCTTAAGTTATCCTGCAACAGTTTGACTCTTGTCCTAACTTTCTTTCAGATGCAGAAGGATAAAATCCAGGGCAGCGCCCCCCATCCCTGGTGTGGGGATTGCCCTGAGCAGGTCAGTCACTGTTTGTCTGTGCAGAGGAAGCATAAATGGTGGCTGTTACAGCATTGTTCTTTGTCTCTCTTTTTAGGAAGTCAAGGCTGAGTTCAGCAGTCAAGGCTGAGTGGGTGAGCTGAGCATTGAATACCATATAGAAGCAGTTGTTATTGCTGAGGTCTCAGTTTTGGTTCAGCTCTAAGCATCTCCTCTTGTTTTTTTATTTTAGGTGGTCCACTTGCCATCTCTCCTGGCCAAGCAGGCCTATGCCAGGTGGGTGAGAGCTTAAGGTATCGGTGTGGCATCCTTGTCAGATTAGGGAGGTTGTGTTTTCACAGTATCTCAGCATGCTTTTCTGCTTTGTTTCTTTGCAGGTGCTGTCGCTGCCCTAGGCACGCCCTGGATCAGAGGAGGGCAGGTGAGTCGGAGTTTAGGCAGGCTGACTTGTAGGTGAGCGTTACACAGCAGCATGCTAAGCGTGTCCCTTTTCTCTTTGCAGGTATCTTCTGGGCACCCTTCGGAGCCAAATCAAGATTTGAGGTGAGCCGTGGCAGCGGTGCGGAGGAGTCCCGGGAATTACTGTTTTTGAGGGCAATAGTCAGGTTTTCTGTTTTGTCTTAGGTACCCTGAGGAGGCTCGTAGCCCAAGCTTGGAAACGGCAGCACCGAAGCACACACGGAGAGCATCTCAACGTCCACGTCCGATTGAGGATGGATTTTGTCCGCTCCTCTTCCAAAAGCTAAGTGTCGGGGCCTGTGGCCGGGAGAAGGGGAATAGCCTTTACTCTCACAGGAGGCAATCAGATGTTAGCTTAGCGGAGAGGTCTGTAGTGGGGCGGGCTCTCTGGAAGTAAAGGGAGAGGGTTTCTCCTCCGCCTTGCCAGAGCCTTTTCCGGGCAGGGCAGTTCCGACCCATCTCCACATCTTCGCGTACTTCGCGTCGTCCGCCTCCCTCGACCCGACGTCGTCACGGATCTTTCCCCTGAGGAGCTCGCCTTCACGTCCGGAGCTCCGGCCCCGGTCACCCGGCACTTGGCTTTGTTCTCTAGGCTTGCCGAGCCTCTTGAGCATGCTCTTAACTGCTTTGGCACTAACTTGTTTTGATGAGTTACATTTCATCATCACTTGCCCTTGTCATAGGGCTTCCTTTCCTTTGGCATCATCAGCCTCTGGCTCATCTTGGGCTACGCATCTTGGGTCCCTAAGGGGACAGTGCCAGCCAGTTGCCACTTGTCTCTGTGTCGTGTCATCTGTGTCTATGTTATGTTGTCTGTGTCTGTCTTATGTAGTCTGTGTCTGTCATCTTCCACGTCACAGGTACTTGTTACGTCTCGATGCTTTCTTGGCACTATTCCGTGCCAAATAGGCCGTATTCTACTCATGTTCCTTTCCGGATATCCCTTATTCCAGCATCTTTACATTTTTGCTCTTTGAGACAGGAAGGGACAAGATCCTCAAAGGGACAAAATGTTCTCATCCATCTTCCTTCTCACTACCGGCTTTGGTAGTGCCTTTTTTTCCACGCCATTCTCTTGGACTTCCCGAGGGAGCGTCTTACACCCTCCTCACGTGACTGCAGGAGTTCCATAGGTTCCATCCTCCCGAGGGGTATAGGGCTCAAGAATTCATCTTCCAGAGAGCTATCTCAAGTCCTGGCTTACATTGCATGTACCTATGTTGGCTTATACTGTATGTCCTTATTTTGTGTGTACCTATGCTGGCTTATACTATATGTACTTACATTGTGTGTACCTGTGTTGGCTTATACTGTATGTACTTACACTGTGTGTACCTATGCTGGCTTATACTGTATGTACTTGTACTCTATGTACTTACATTGTGTGTACCTATGCTGGCTTATACTGTATGTACTTGTACTGTATGTACTTACACTCTGTGTAGCTATGCTGGCTTATACTGTATGTACTTATATTGTGTGTACATATGCTGGTTTATACTGTATGTACTTATACTGTATGTACTTACACTTTGTGTACCTATGCTGGCTTATACTGTATGTACTTATATTGCGTGTGCCTATGCTGGTTTATACTGTATGTACTTATACTGTACCACTTATGCTTGGAGCTGCCCTGCCCTGGCATGTAGTCACAGTTAGGTAGAAGAGTTTCAAAACCTTTACTGGTCATCTGTGTTTAATGGGGTTTTGGGTAGAAAATTTATCGGTCAGAGCAGGGACAAGTCCTAACTGTCAGATAGCCACTCATTGACCGCTTCCTGTTGTCTCACAGGTCCCCGAGGCTACCGATTTCCCCCGAATCTACCATTTCACGTCAAGGAGCGGCAGCCAGAAGAAGCCTGGAAGCGTGTTATTCAGCGTCTCGAGTAAGGGCCACACCAAGCATGTACATGGGAAGAGTGTGAGTGACAGCATATGTCTGTCTGTGTGTGTGAGTGCATGCTGACTGGATTTAACCTTGTGTGTGTGAATTTTGCCTTTCAGGTTTTTCAACTCATGTTTAAATTTAGAATAAAAAATCCCCAGCCGGGGTTTTTTTTTTTTTCCCCCCCGGCTGGGTTTTTTTTTCCCCGGTCCCGGTCGGTCTGCGAGGCGACATTCATCGCCAAAGTTTGGGCGCGGACCCTCCAGGGACCGGGGTTTTCGTCAGGCAGGAGGATTTTTTGGAGGCTCCCGGGAACCACGTTCCTGAGGAGGGGTGTGAGGGTGTGCTGAGGGTTAGCAGAGCAGTTGAGGTGTGGTTTAGTGTGGGTTTGTGTGTAAGGTGAAGGAAGTGTGTGTGTGTTGACGGGTTCTAGGGTTGTAACCCTGTATGACTTTTGCTTTTCAGGTTTTTCAACTCATGTTTAAATTTAGAATAAAAAATCCCCAGCCGGGGGTTTTTTTTTTTTTCCCCCCGGCTGGGTTTTTTTTTCCCCGGTCCCGGTTGGTCTGCGAGGCGACGTTCATCGCCAGAGTTTGGGCGCGGACCCTCCAGGGACCGGGGTTTTCGTCAGGCAGGAGGATTTTTTGGAGGCTCCCGGGAACCACGTTCCTGAGGAGGGGTGTGAGGGTGTGCTGAGGGTTAGCAGAGCAGTTGAGGTGTGGTTTAGTGTGGGTTTGTGTGTAAGGTGAAGGAAGTGTGTGTGTGTTGACGGGTTCTAGGGTTGTAACCTTGTATGACTTTTGCTTTTCAGGTTTTTCAACTCATGTTTAAATTTAGAATAAAAAATCCCCAGCCGGGGGGTTTTTTTTTTTCCCCCCCGGCTGGGTTTTTTTTTCCCCGGTCCCGGTCGGTCTGCGAGGCGACGTTCATCGCCAAAGTTTGGGCGCGGACCCTCCAGGGACCGGGGTTTTCGTCAGGCAGGAGGATTTTTTGGAGGCTCCCGGGAACCACGTTCCTGAGGAGGGGTGTGAGGGTGTGCTGAGGGTTAGCAGAGCAGTTGAGGTGTGGTTTAGTGTGGGTTTGTGTGTAAGGTGAAGGAAGTGTGTGTGTGTTGACGGGTTCTAGGGTTGTAACCCTGTATGACTTTTGCTTTTCAGGTTTTTCAACTCATGTTTAAATTTAGAATAAAAAATCCCCAGCCGGGGGGTTTTTTTTTTTTCCCCCCCGGCTGGGTTTTTTTTTCCCCGGTCCCGGTCGGTCTGCGAGGCGACGTTCATCGCCAAAGTTTGGGCGCGGACCCTCCAGGGACCGGGGTTTTTGTCAGGCAGGAGGATTTTTTGGAGGCTCCTGGGAAACACGTTCCCGAGGAGCAATGATTGCTGGGGTGTAATTTAGCAGTTGTGATGGCAGCGATGGTGAGTTTGTGTGTAATGTGCAGGGGGTGTTAATGGTAGATGAGTGTTGTTTTCTGTGTGCTTTTGTTGCTTTGGCTGTCCTGTAACAATGAATCAACCTGTAATGAGAATAGAAAAAGGTTATCATCTTGTGTTAGTATGTGTTGTATTGCTCTGTATTGCATTTGCATTAACTGCTGTATTATTTTGCTGTATTATTTTGCTGTATTGCATTCTGCTGTAGCTGCTGCATTGCCCTGTATTTCTCTGTATGTAAACTAGACTTTTACCAGTGCGTCTTTGGATTGTATCTGCACTTGCATTTGTATATACTGTTTCCATGTATTTTGCTGATGTATAAATAAAAACATTCTTTTAATAAAGTTGAGTCACCCCTCATAAAGATACCCCCTGCCCTTTCTTCCCCCATCTTGGCTCCTGTCCTTTTTTTGGTGTGGTTTTGTCATTTCTTTCCACTGTATTTCTTCCTTTTGCTCCTGACTTTACTGTTCTATTTCTAACTTAACCTCCATCTATCTCTAACCCTTTGTTTCTGTTTTGTTTGTAACTGTCAATGTCAGTCTTCTAGCTTCTTTTTCTCTCTGTGTTCTCCTTTTCCTGGGTTTGTGTTTTTTTGCTCTTAGTCTTTTCCTTTTTCACCCCACTCCTCCGTTTTCACTTTCACTCTAATCCTAACCACTTTTTTTCCCTCTAACTCCTGTCCTTCTTCAGTTTTCCCACCCTCCTTTTCCTGTCTCACTGTCTTCCTGTTTTATTTTCTTCTCCGTCTTCTTGTCAGTTCTCTGTCTTTTCCTCTCTGTCTCTTCTCCCTCTCTCTGTCTCACGCTGTCTCCTCTGTCTCTGTTCTCTCCTCTTCTCTTCTTTCTCTGTCTTTGTCCTTGTTCTGTCCTCTATTGTCTCTCTCTTTTCTTCTCTCCCTCTGTGTTCCAACTCTTTTCTCTCTCCCTTTTTTCTGTTTTCTGTCTTTTCTACTTGCTTCTCTCTCTCTTTGTGCTTCTCTCTCTCTCTTTTATCTTTGCTTCTCTCTCTTTTCTCTCTCTTTTCTCTCTCTTTTCTCTCTCTTTTCTCTCTCTTTTCTCTCTGCTTCTCTCTCTTTTCTCTTTGCTTTTCTCTGTTTTCTCTCTGCTTCTCTCTGTTTTCTCTCTGTTTTCTCTCTGATTTCTCTCTCTTTTCTCTCTCTTTTCTCTCTCTTTTCTCTCTGCTTCTCTCTCTTTTCTCTTTGCTTTTCTCTGTTTTCTCTCTGCTTCTCTCTGTTTTCTCTCTGATTTCTCTCTCCTTCTGTCGCTTCTCTCTCTGCTTCTCTCTCTGCTTCTCTCTCTGCTTCTCTCTCTGCTTCTCTCTCTGCTTCTCTCTCTGCTTCTCTCTCTGCTTCTCTCTCTGCTTCTCTCTCTGCTTCTCTCTCTGCTTCTCTCTCTGCTTCTCTCTCTGCTTCTCTCTCTGCTTCTCTCTCTGCTTCTCTCTCTGCTTCTCTCTCTGCTTCTCTCTCTGCTTCTCTCTCTGCTTCTCTCTCTGCTTCTCTCTCTGCTTCTCTCTCTGCTTCTCTCTCTGCTTCTCTCTCTGCTTCTCTGTTTTCTCTCTCCTCTTTTCTTTCTGCTTTCTCTCTCCTTCTGTCTCTTTTCTCTCTGCTTTCTCTCTCCTTTCTGTCTTTTCTCTCTCCTTCTCTCTCTCTTCTCTCTCTCTTTTCTCTCGCTTTTCTCTCGCTTTTCTCTCTTCTCTCGCTTTTCTCTCTCCTTCTCTCTCTCTTTTCTCTCTGCTTTCTCTCTCTCTTTTCTCTCGCTTTTCTCTCTCCTCCTCTTTCTAGCTTTGTTTTCCTTTCTAGCTTTTAGTTTAAAAAAGCAGCAGTAGAAACTTTCAGGCTCCCTGGGAGTAAAAGAAAAAAAATAATTTAAAAAAGCAAACCATTTACTCCCCGGGAGCCTGAAATTTCCTACTGCTGCACCAGACATATAGTTTTTCTTCTTTTTACTATATACAGTATATAGGGATCCCACCTGTCAACAATCAATACTAATCACTAGTCCCCACCCCCGTGCACACCCACCCTCCCCAGACCCGCCCCCTGCAAGCCAGCACCCCACCCCATGCCCTCCACCTATAAACAGTGCACACACAGCACCCCCTGCCGTTTACTCCCGGGTACTGCACTCACAGCGCCACCTGGTGTTTGCCGGCCAGTACTGCACTCACAGCGCCACCTGCTGTTTTCTCCCAGGTACTACATGCACAGCGCCCCCTGCCGTCTGCCCATCAGTACTGCATGCACAGCGCCCCCTGCCGTCTGCCGCGGCGCACTGCACCCCCGGCGCACCCCCGATGACGTCATCAGCGCGACCCGCCCTAAAAAGGACCCCAGAGCACAGACGTCCACGCCAGACGCCCGATCGAAACAGCACCACCCACCCCACACCCCCCAGACCCCCACGCACGCTGCCACCGGCCCCGCACGAACCGGAACGCCATTCCAACCACACACGACCCACGAAACCCCGCAAAACCCCCCCCAAAACCGCGAAAAAAATCCCGGTCCCGGCGGCCGCCATTTTGTCCCAAATGACGTCACCCGGCACAGCCGCCATCTTGCTTCCCGTACACCACGTGACCCCTCCCCGCGGCCGCCATGTTGTCCCCCCGTACCACGTGACCCCCTCGCGGCCGCCATCTTGTTGCCGTACATGACGTCACCCCCGCGGCCGCCATTTTGCCGTAAATGACGTCACAGAGCACTCGCCGCCATCTTGGCTCTCGGGTCACGTGATCCCATGGGCGCCGCCATCTTGCTTCCCACACCACATGACCCCCTGGGCGCCGCCATCTTGTACGGCACCACGTGACCACTAGGAGGCCGCCATCTTGGATGACATCACAAAGTCCGCCATCTTGGATCCAGGGTCACGTGATGGCCGCCATCTTGGTCACAGATCACATGACTCCATGGGCGCCGCCATCTTGTACGGCACCACGTGACCACTAGGAGGCCGCCATCTTGGATGACATCACACGGGGCGCCATCTTGGTTTCTCAGATCACGTGACCGCCGCCATCTTGGTCCCGTGTCACATGACTCCATGGGGGCCGCCATGTTGGATCCATGGTCACGTGACCTACTGGGCGCCGCCATCTTGTACGGCACCACGTGACCCCCTGGGCGCCGCCATCTTGGATGACATCACAGGGTCTGCCATCTTGGTTCCCCGGTCACATGACCGCCGCCATCTTGGTCATGAGTCACATGACTCCATGGGGGCCGCCATCTTGGTTCTCTGATCACATGACCTACTGGGCACCGCCATCTTGGATGACATCACAGGGTCTGCCATCTTGGATCCAGGGTCACGTGACTACATGGGCGCAGCCATCTTGGAACCTCGATCACGTGATTGCATGGGCGCCGCCATCTTGTACGACACCACGTGACCACAAGAGGGCCGCCATCTTGGATGACATCACAAGGGCGGCCATCTTGGACCTGAGTCACATGACACCATGGGGGCAGCCATCTTGGCTCCCCAGTCACATGACCTCATGGGGGCCGCCATCTTGGTCCTGTACCATGTGACCGTATGGGCGCCGCCATCTTGATGAGTCATTACGACGTCACGGCGGCCGCCATTTTCTAGGGTTAGGGTTAGGGTTAGGGTTAGGGTTAGGGTTAGGGGTTAGGGTTAGGGTTAGGGTTAGGGTTAGGGTTAGGGTTAGGGTTAGGGTTAGGGTTAGGGTTAGGGTTAGGGTTAGGGTTAGGGTTAGGGTTAGGGTTAGGGTTAGGGTTAGGGTTAGGGTTAGGGTTAGGGTTAGGGTTAGGGTTAGGGTTAGGGTTAGGGTTAGGGTTAGGGTTAGGGTTAGGGTTAGGGTTAGGGTTAGGGTTAGGGTTAGGGTTAGGGTTAGGGTTAGGGTTAGGGTTAGGGTTAGGGTTAGGGTTAGGGTTAGGGTTAGGGTTAGGGTTAGGGTTAGGGTTAGGGTTAGGGTTAGGGTTAGGGTTAGGGTTAGGGTTAGGGTTAGGGTTAGGGTTAGGGTTAGGGTTAGGGTTAGGGTTAGGGTTAGGGTTAGGGTTAGGGTTAGGGTTAGGGTTAGGGTTAGGGTTAGGGTTAGGGTTAGGGTTAGGGTTAGGGTTAGGGTTAGGGTTAGGGTTAGGGTTAGGGTTAGGGTTAGGGTTAGGGTTAGGGTTAGGGTTAGGGTTAGGGTTAGGGTTAGGGTTAGGGTTAGGGTTAGGGTTAGGGTTAGGGTTAGGGTTAGGGTTAGGGTTAGGGTTAGGGTTAGGGTTAGGGTTAGGGTTAGGGTTAGGGTTAGGGTTAGGGTTAGGGTTAGGGTTAGGGTTAGGGTTAGGGTTAGGGTTAGGGTTAGGGTTAGGGTTAGGGTTAGGGTTAGGGTTAGGGTTAGGGTTAGGGTTAGGGTTAGGGTTAGGGTTAGGGTTAGGGTTAGGGTTAGGGTTAGGGTTAGGGTTAGGGTTAGGGTTAGGGTTAGGGTTAGGGTTAGGGTTAGGGTTAGGGTTAGGGTTAGGGTTAGGGTTAGGGTTAGGGTTAGGGTTAGGGTTAGGGTTAGGGTTAGGGTTAGGGTTAGGGTTAGGGTTAGGGTTAGGGTTAGGGTTAGGGTTAGGGTTAGGGTTAGGGTTAGGGTTAGGGTTAGGGTTAGGGTTAGGGTTAGGGTTAGGGTTAGGGTTAGGGTTAGGGTTAGGGTTAGGGTTAGGGTTAGGGTTAGGGTTAGGGTTAGGGTTAGGGTTAGGGTTAGGGTTAGGGTTAGGGTTAGGGTTAGGGTTAGGGTTAGGGTTAGGGTTAGGGTTAGGGTTAGGGTTAGGGTTAGGGTTAGGGTTAGGGTTAGGGTTAGGGTTAGGGTTAGGGTTAGGGTTAGGGTTAGGGTTAGGGTTAGGGTTAGGGTTAGGGTTAGGGTTAGGGTTAGGGTTAGGGTTAGGGTTAGGGTTAGGGTTAGGGTTAGGGTTAGGGTTAGGGTTAGGGTTAGGGTTAGGGTTAGGGTTAGGGTTAGGGTTAGGGTTAGGGTTAGGGTTAGGGTTAGGGTTAGGGTTAGGGTTAGGGTTAGGGTTAGGGTTAGGGTTAGGGTTAGGGTTAGGGTTAGGGTTAGGGTTAGGGTTAGGGTTAGGGTTAGGGTTAGGGTTAGGGTTAGGGTTAGGGTTAGGGTTAGGGTTAGGGTTAGGGTTAGGGTTAGGGTTAGGGTTAGGGTTAGGGTTAGGGTTAGGGTTAGGGTTAGGGTTAGGGTTAGGGTTAGGGTTAGGGTTAGGGTTAGGGTTAGGGTTAGGGTTAGGGTTAGGGTTAGGGTTAGGGTTAGGGTTAGGGTTAGGGTTAGGGTTAGGGTTAGGGTTAGGGTTAGGGTTAGGGTTAGGGTTAGGGTTAGGGTTAGGGTTAGGGTTAGGGTTAGGGTTAGGGTTAGGGTTAGGGTTAGGGTTAGGGTTAGGGTTAGGGTTAGGGTTAGGGTTAGGGTTAGGGTTAGGGTTAGGGTTAGGGTTAGGGTTAGGGTTAGGGTTAGGGTTAGGGTTAGGGTTAGGGTTAGGGTTAGGGTGTGGTTAGGGTTAGGGTTAGGGTTAGGGTTAGGGTTAGGGTTAGGGTTAGGGTTAGGGTTAGGGTTAGGGTTAGGGTTAGGGTTAGGGTTAGGGTTAGGGTTAGGGTTAGGGTTAGGGTTAGGGTTAGGGTTAGGGTTAGGGTTAGGGTTAGGGTTAGGGTTAGGGTTAGGGTTAGGGTTAGGGTTAGGGTTAGGGTTAGGGTTAGGGTTAGGGTTAGGGTTAGGGTTAGGGTTAGGGTTAGGGTTAGGGTTAGGGTTAGGGTTAGGGTTAGGGTTAGGGTTAGGGTTAGGGTTAGGGTTAGGGTTAGGGTTAGGGTTAGGGTTAGGGTTAGGGTTAGGGTTAGGGTTAGGGTTAGGGTTAGGGTTAGGGTTAGGGTTAGGGTTAGG